>NC_092525.1:38615866-39240866 GCF_037038585.1 Patagioenas fasciata | reverse complement strand
CCACTGGAGAGAGTCCAGCGCAGCCACCAAGATGCTGAAGGGAGTGGAGCATCTCCCGTGTGAGGAAAGGCTGAGGGAGCTGGGGCTCTGGAGCTGGAGAAGAGGAGACTGAGGGGGGACCTCATTCATGGGGATCAATATGGAAAGGGGCAGTGTCAGGAGGATGGAGCCAGGCTCTTCTCGGTGACAACCAGTGACAGGACAAGGGGCAATGGGTACAAACTGGAACACAAGAGGTTCCACTGAAATTTGAGAAGAAACTTGTTCCTGGTGAGGGTGGCAGAGCCTGGCCCAGGCTGCCCAGGGAGGTTGTGGAGTCTCCTTCTCTGCAGACATTCAAACCCGCCTGGACACCTTCCTGTGGAACCTCAGCTGGGTGTTCCTGCTCCATGGGGGGACTGACCTGGATGAGCTTTCCAGGTCCCTTCCAACCCCTCACATTCTGGGATTCTGTGATTCTGTGAAGAGTTGGCAAGAGAGGTGGTGACTGAACCATCCCTGGAGACATCCCAGGCCAGGCTGGACGGGCTCTGAGCAACCTGAGCTGGTGAAGATGTCCCTGCTCATGGCAGGGGTGCCACTGGGGGGGCTGGGAAGGGCCCTTCAACACTGTTCTGTGATTCTGTGATCAGCTTGGCCACCATCTGACCTGGAAACCACTCTAGGTCCACCTCAAGCTTGTGACAGCCTTCACAATGGTCTGGAACCTGTCACTTTGAAGGAACCGGTGGTGGCTCAAAGAAGAAATGACTCCTTGGGGGCACCAGCACAAAATCAGCTCCCCAGACAGAACTCGCTTATTTCCACCCCCAGCTGCTGGCAATGCTCTCCAAAACAATCCCAGGAAAACCGGCGTGCGAAATGGCAGCCCGAAATAGCATGCCTTGCCAGAACACGTTGCAGAGCCCTCGTATACTTAACAAACTGCCTCTGAGGAGCACACAGTGAGGCACGGAGCGGCACCGGAGCAGGATTGCTACAGCTGGTGGAAACAACTGAACAAGAGCAGCTGAAATGTTTTTGGTTGGGTTTGGATGATTTATCTTCTCTTCACAGAGGCTTAGGAGGAGAAACAAATCCCAAAATGTTTTAGAGAGCACCTCTGGGTAAATAGAAAAATAGTAGAAGAGAGTCACATCAATATTAAAGCAAATTAAAAATTGCACCACAAAGAAACTCCGTAAAAATTCACGATATAGGACAAATCATGTGGAGCACAGTAATAAAAACTAGAAGGGCTGTGTGTCTCATCTCTTACAGCCACTGCAGTGTTTGTATCTCCCTAGTTATTTTTATATTTTTGATCATTAGGCATTTTCCCTCTTTGAAAATTCCAGGGAAAAGGAATTAGAACCAGTGAGACTTTATTTCCTGATGAGTACCGCATTATTTCCTTCGGAAGCTTGCTTTGAAGCCCCACGAGCCAGCCAGTTTTTCACGCCATTACATAAATAGCCGTCTCAAAAAGCATAAAAGCATGTGAACAATTTCTCAATTATTTGCCTTCGCTTAAGAGTCATATGTCTTGGCAAGACACGACATGATGTGATGTCTCCTTCACAATCATCTAATCTCACTTCGCAAAAAGAAGTTTCCCCAGAGCCACACGTTTTCTTGGCAGAACCTTCCCAGATAAAAACTCTTGTTCTGACCTGAGTAGCTTCACTCGCAATATTACTTAAAGTGCCTTCAGTTCTCACCGGTAACTATGAATAGTTACAGCAAAGCTCTGAACATCATCGCCTAACAAGCTGTGCTTGGTCATACGACAACCCCCCATGGAGTTACTTTAATACTAATTTGCTGGTGGCAGTGAGCACAGCAGCGTCACAGCAACCTCTGCAATACTGGCAAAGCAGCGTTTGAAAAGCAGAGGACAAGCTGAGGCCAGTTCATGCTTCAAAATAAACCTCCACCAAACGCTTTTGTAGGCACTGGGGGTGCATCCACCCCGTGAGATTCACTCAAGTCCCACCACGTACTGAAAGCATAGAAGCCCTACACAAAAAGTCTGCATTACACACTGCACACATAAGCTTTCACAATTATTCTTCACATGTGAGTTGCATACGTAGACAAGTTATTGTGATGAAATCTGGATGAAAACTCAGCAGTAGCTAAGAGAGCAAAAAATCACAATGAAACATTACAATCTGGTACTGAAGATCATAAAAATAGCCCCATACTTATATTAAGCGCAGCTTTAAAGACAGAAGTTTACAGCAAACTGCCTGAATTAACAAATCCATCTCTGCCCACAGAACTCGATCGCCCCTCACAGATGATCTATAGTTATATATGTGGGTATAGCTATAAATAATGTATATAGTTATAAATACATGATGTCCCTGCTCACGGCAGGGGTTGGACCTTTGAAGGTCTTTCCAACCCAAACCATTCTATGATTCTGTGATATATGTGGAGAAATGTTTGAAACCTGAAACCACGACACCTGATCATGGTTTGTTTTGTGCAGTTTATGCTCAAGTGCTGCTGCCGCTTTTTTTTCCCTTTTTTTCTCCTTTGGCAGGTGATTCTTTCCGAGATACAATATCTATCTCCATAGAAAACACTGCGTTTCAGCTACATGACAAAGGAGCATTTGGATCACACCCCGGTTTCGGCTTTTAAACATTCAATAAATACTCCTATGAATGTTGTATCTGCGGGATCTGTGGACTTCTCTTAGTGACTAAAGGCAGCTCATCTTACGAAACTACAAATCCTCAGAAACCCTTCTAAACCCCAGCAGAGTAGAGGTTAATAGACGGAACAGCAGCTTTTGCACTGCCGCAAAGGGATCTGGTAAACGCTCTCGTGGGAACAGAAAACAAAGTCTCTTCTTTGCAAACTGAATGAGAAAAAGGATCAATGCACAGAACTAAATAAACTTCAGCACCCAAAGAGATGTTGCGTGTAAAAAAGCCTTACGCCAAAATGATTTTCCGCTCAGCAAAACCTACTATGATTTCCTTTATGCTGTTTAATGCTGGGAAAGCGGTGGGGGGTCACGGAGGATGGGATTTGCGGCAGGACGGACCCACATTCTGCTGTACAACAAAAGATCCTGAAACTGGGTGAAGAATTCACTCAAAGTTGAGCAGGAAGTAGTTAAAATTCCAGCGTCTGCAATGAGGAACGCAATATTTGCAAATCTTCTCTCTATGGACAGATTTTTCCGTGGAGGTTTTCCACGGATAGTTTGATTGTTTGGATATACGATCCTTACTCTAAGCGGCAGAACAGAAGCAATTACCCCAATACGAGCTACAGCCGTTTGGTGCGATGACAAAAAGCAGAGGAAATGTCAGCTGGTGCCTCTTTATGTAATGGAATTACAACACCTCGTGACGTCTTTTTCAGAGCTAACTGTGATCAAATGTCTACATAGGAAATGCAAAGCATATTGAGGCTACACAGAGCAGAAAAACAGGGGCTCTGCTATAAAAAAACCCCAGAGAACTGAATCACAATAGCAGAGGAGCTTAATTTCAGGAGCTGGCTGCCAAGAAAGCAAACTTGTTTTTCTTCATTCAAGTAACAATGAAAAATACTTTCCATTCTCACAGGTACCATTCAAATAGGTAGAAAATCCCATAGACGAGTGTATTCAAACAAGGCATCTAAAAATTAATTGAAATTTATAAAAAAACCATAGATCTGAGCCAGAGTGTGGCTGCCAAAAGCTTAGAGCTTAGGCTTATGGCCTCTTCATTTAAATTCACCATGGAAAGGAATCAAAAGTCTTGCGGCCTAAAACAAAATGGGATAGACCAGGATGAAATTTTCAACGTTTGCCTCTGCCTCAAACTCGAAATATCATCCAGGGTAAAAATGTTGTGCTTCATGCTCCATTCGTCTACGCTCCTTGGAAAAAGTTCGTCCTCGAGTGCTTCGAGCTGAGTTTAAGTCATTTAGGGCCTGTTTTTCAGGAACTCGTCAGGCAGGACTCAGTTTGTGGCTACCAAGGTTGCAAATGAGGAAAAGAATAATGTCATCTAGCACATTTTCATCTGAAAAATATAATACACAGTTCTGAAGGCCAATCTGCTGAGGCTTCCTTCATCAGGTTTCATTTAAAATAACGCAAATTCGATGTCTAGTCACCTCCCAAAGCAAAGAGCTCGGCCTCGCTTTGGATAAGGCAGATATGCAAATTTTAGCTGTTATTAATGAGCAATTCTTGTGGTTTTATCCTCTCTAGTTTTGCGACAAATGGATGTTTACCATGTGCCCTATAACCGGGTTATAATCCAGGTAATTGGCAAAGAATTTGCAGAACCAACAGACCTAGCTGGGCAAACATGGCCAGGATGCAGAACCATGTACAGGTGTCTCCTTTCGCATCCCACCAGTGACATTTGATAAAGTTCACTCTTTTCACCTTAGTTTCACTCCAGCCTTTAACTGAATCTGTCACGAATGTCAGAGGATTAAAAAAAGAACTCGGAGGCATTGATAAAAAGAGAAGCATGGAAAGGGTTATGAGAATGTGGTTTACTCGAAGCAGATGTTAATGATAGAAATGACAATTTTCCATATCGGAAAACATCCCCCTAAACTTCTCTTGGCTTCTGAACAAAACACAAGCTGTGGATTTATGTGTCTTCTTCAGTATCCGGAGTGCAAAGCTAAGCTTATTTGAAAAGGTAAAAAAACAGGGGGGCCCAAACTTGCTCAGGTCTTGCCTAAATCAGCTGTAGCTTTTTGTGTCATCTACCCATATTCCATATATCATTCTTCTGGATAATTCGCATAATTCACTAATGTGTTTCCGATCAGCAGAGGCACCAAAAAGCCTTACAGACATCTAGTTCCTCCTATGGTCCTTAGATTTTCAACAACATTTTCAGAACATGCAGAATTGTTATTGCATCTTTGCAGCCATCAGCCTCCGAGTGCGTTTTTGCTTCGGATGCAACGTATTAAAACCTCCTGTCATAGCGAACTTCAGAGTAAGCACATTTTGCAATACAAGAGCAGAAAAGTACAGGCTGAAGAAATAAAACTGCTCCACTTGCTGGGAAATTACTGTATTATTTAGCATAACTATGAGATTCTTACAATCACAGAAGGCAGGGAAACATTTGAAATTTATTTTAAAAATGGAAGGTAAACTCAGTCCTAGTTTAAGTGCGAACAGCCCACTGGTTTGAATTCTGTTTACCCCTTTGAGCCAGCTGATACGAGGAGTCATCAAACCTGCAAATTCAATGTATGGGTAAGGAAAAAATGTGGTTTCTTCCATTCCGTTTTATAGAGTACATAGATATAGTTAACTCGTGTTTCTGTGCGTGCGTGGCATGTACCATGTTTCCTACCGGGGCGAAAATAAACCTGGCAAGGCTCTGATGTGCATCTTTCTAAGTGCAAATTAAAATACATGTTTATTTGGTACTGGGCATCATCTACTCACTGTTTTAGAAACATACTACGCAGGTGAAACTCGTCAGAAGTCACAACCAGCATCCAGACAGCTACGCGTGCGCTACCCCAGCTCTGCTCCGACGTGTACAGTGCAACCAGCAGTGAGCAGAACTAGCGAGAAAATGGGGCTTTTTTCTTGGAAGAACAACCTTCCAAGAGATACTTGAACTCTAAACAAAATCCTTTCACTCACTATTGTAACAGGTCTGCAGCTTAAAGATAGATGGTTCCGTTGTTTTCACCAAATAAGAATAAACTCACGTGCCTTCTAAGAACCTCGAGTTCATAGACCACACAGAGAGAACCGCCAGACAGCACCGGACAAGCAAAAATGCATTAAAAAGCCTTAACAACTGAATTTAAAACCAATTTGGGGAGGTAATTTATGATTAGAAAGTGGCAAAATCATAAACGTCTTGTGTTGGCTTCCTTTTCTTTTTTCCCAGCAAACTACAATTCCAATTCATGCTGCCTTTCAGTTTAGCACATTTCTCTAACATCTGCAGCATCTGGCTCACAGCGAAAGCCCCTGGGAGCCATTCCCATGCATCTGATGGCAAAGTGGTTTTAAAATTATACTTAACAGCGCAATACAATCTCGTAGGTCAAGTATTTGTTGAGTTCCATTTTTGGTAGCTACAATTTGAAATTTTGGAAGAACAAAAAGTATTCGAAATGGTCCATTTATCTTTTTATATCCAAGTTACTTAAAATTACTCATTTTTTTCCCCCCTGTCTTTTATTTAACAATTTCCAATGACAGCTTAACCTGGCAAAGTTTGGTTACAAACCAGGGCTTTATGTGGCTTGGACTGTAAGTGATTAAATTAATAGAGCTTATTCTCAAATGAGGCATCATCTAAAGAAAGAAGAACAAAAATGAATTACCTAAATTACCTCCCCAAATCGGTTTTAAATTCAATTATTAAGACTTTTTAATGCCTTTTTGCTTGTCTGGTGTTTTCTGGCGGTTCTCTCTGTATGGTCTATGAACTCCAGGTTCTCAGAAGGCACGTGAGTTTATTCCTATTTTGCGTCTCATCATTTATCGTGTCATACAACAAGAAACAAACACCCAGTGAGAGGGCAGCAATGCTCAGTGAACCGTTCTGCTTCCTTCAAAATCATCAAAAACAGGTCATGTGCAGTTCTACCTACTATTGGGACAAAAAACCCTATATCGGTTTATATTCCACTATCTATAGAATTATAATTTCCATGCGCAGTTGTTAAGAAAACTCCCAGAATGGCGGAGGCGAATTTCACATCAGGGGTGCAAATAATCCCAATGAGTGAGGAATTTACCGATTTTTCCCACTGAAACATAGCTACAGATGAACCAAATTAAAAGAATCACGTTGTTGCTCTGAAAACGGTGCTTAGTGGCTGTGCACACTTTGCATTGCAGGCACGCGATGGGCTTTGCAAAGCCTCAACCTCCCTGCCACAGCGAAGCCACCCCGCAAAAATCATTATTATTAGAACAATAGCATTTGGTTTGGATTGCCAAGACTCAGAGCAAAGACAGAGTATTTTTCATAAAGGTAGTTTATATGCTAAAATCAAACCAAACCAAACCAAAATACCCAGCACATGTTAGTTGATGACAAAAAAACCACATAAATCTCCACCTGGTGGTGAATCTTGCCACAGCAGACTATTTTATTTTAAAGAAATTCCCACAGATAGCAAGTTCTTTATTCTAGACAATCCCTAAGCAAATGGGGAAATGCAACCTTAGGAAAACCAGCGTCATAGTCTCTCCCTGATTTTCCTTGTTCTTGTTAGAAACGCAGCTGTGATTCGTGCTAAGATGTTTAATGTTTACAGGTACAACCAAATGAGGCGCGGACTCTGGATTTGGAAAAGCGAAAAAGGTGGTTAAGGTCTATGTAAAAAGTTATGAAACTTGTTTAGGAAGTTATATCGATAGAGGGAACTAACCTTTTAAGGGTTAAGCAACTATATAATAAGGGCCTAGTAACAAGCTAACATTTTAAATCACATAATTAATATCTAGTTTAGAGCTGTATGTAACCAATTGTACTAAAAAAAGCAGGACTTCATTAAATGCCGAGATAAGAAGTTTTACAGCACCAGCTGCAACCTTGAGGAGACAAGATAGCCAGGATTTAAAGCAAAAAGGGGGCGCCAGTCCGGTTTAAGTCGGTTTGGTAGCTTGGGTTCCAGCCGGTTCCTCATAATGAGCCAAAGGTAAAAAGTCCACTGTGACGAAGCTGAAGGAGCCTTCATCCAAAGACCCCTCCTCAAAACCACCAAGGGACACTGCGCAGGCGCAACAGGGGAGGGCCAAGGAGGGGCTATGGAAATGGTGATCTGAGACTCACTTGATGAATATGTATGGGCGTTCCTGGGGTCATTATGAATATGTAACACCTTACTGTCTTTAAGCACACTTCTTATTGTTAAAAGTGTGCCTGTTGGGCGGAGCGAATCCCCCGCGGACCCAGCGCTGTTCTGCTTGTGCTCTAATGAACACGTTTAAATAATCCAATTAAGGAATTGGATTAAACGTTGTTTATCCATAGAAAAAGCCTAAGTTATTTATTTCATTCTTTCACCAGCCTGGCGCAGAGCTCGCATCGCACCACGTGCGCAAGGGGTTGTTACGTGTAATAACTGAAAACTTTGAGGAATATCAACTACCTGTATCCCCAGGGTCCTCCAAATCACAGCATAGTTAATGTCGTAGTATGATTTTCGGGGTAATTAGCCGCACACAATTAGTTCGGTTTTCCCCTTAACGTTGCTCGTTCTACACCCTAGAAACGCTTTTTGGCTTCACATTTTCCAATGCATCTTATTAAAATGTAACATCTCACTTGCCTAATGTTTTCACGCGAGGCTTATTATCGATCAGCATCAATAAAAGCTTCGTAAGGACAAAAATCGGTGTAAAATGAACACGTGGTGTCTACAAAGCCAGACTTTTGACCTACAGCACAGCGCAAATGACCAAAGCAGGGGGGATTTTTAATGTCTGCGTGTGTAAATATATAGATTTATAATATACACCTTTTCCTACGCCAGAAGAGTCATGCAATTACACGCTTTCGTGCACCATTCCTTAAAACATCTAGGATGACCTACGGCTGATGTATACAAATTATTCACCAACCACAATGCAATTCTTCTGGGCCAAAAATAAGATTTTGTTTAAACTCGACTCAATCCACCTTCTGTAAAGTCACCGATCTGCAATTTAAACACCATCAGCGTTGACCCTCGGAAGATATTTTTATGGAAACAGCAATGGGGTTTTTGTTTTGCTCGGTGCTGACATCAGGGGTGAAAGTGCGAGCCCCCCGCTGTCATTGCACAACCGCCTTGCAGCCAGCTGATTTCATAATTTTCCACGCGCAACGAAGATTAAAAATAGAGCAGCGCACTGATTAAAAACCATAATCTATGACAAAAAGGTAAAGCATCCTCAAATGGCAGCGTTCGAAGGAAATGAGCAAAGATTTGTTTACAAAGGGACTATCCAGAGTAGTGGGGGTGATTTGAAAGCAAAAGCACCGGGGGGGGGGGGGAAATCACTGGGCATTTCAAAATAAGATGCCTAATAATGGGATTTGGTCTCATCAGAAGCACGAGTTTATAGAAATAAAATGAAATATGATTAGTGTTTGTCTCTCCGCTATGTGCGCTTTGCAGAGAGCCCCTTTCACGGGTACGGAGAATAAAGTGCCCCGACGAACATGTTAAAATTGCCTCATTAACAATCTTACGTTTCAAGAGCGCTGTGTCACAGGGGGAAACCCAAATGCCGGTGGGACACCCGCTGCCCGTTTCATTCCTTCTGCTGCCTGCCCGTTTTTATTGCATTATTTTCAGTCAGAAAAGCGCGGTTTGTGCCGCGGGGCGGGCAGCTCCGGTACCGAGCGCCGTTCGGCAAACACCACGTGCACAAGGGGCAGTTTGGGGGGTGAGGAAACCGGGGGAGGCGGCATTTCGGTCCCCAAGCACCGGCAGCCCCGGGACGCGCTCCCCGCCAACCCGCCCTGAGGAGCCGCCGGCGGCGCCCAGAGGGACAGGGCGAGCCGGCGCTCAGGAGCCGCCTGGTCCTCCTCCCTAAGGCCGCGGGGGACTCAAACAACCCGGCAGGCCCAGCAGCCCCCCCATGCGGCTGTTCCCCCAGCGGCTGTGTCCTCCGCGGCTACCGGGCGGGAAGAGCCGCAAAGTGGCCGCGAACCCTGAGCACCGCGGCGGCAGCGCCGGGGGACCGCGCTGGGCTGGGGGACTGCACTGCACTGCAGTGCGGGCGCTGGGCCGGGCAGGGCGCTGGGCTGGGGACGGTGGCGGGCTGGGGACGGTGGCGGCTGCGGACAGCGCCTGCGCCGCACGTCCGCCGGCACCTCCGCGCTCCCGCCGCCCCCGTCAGGGCGGGCGCTGGGGGAAGGGTGGCCGCGGGCAGGTGGGAGAGGAGTGGTGGACGCCAACGGGGCGGGCGCAATGAAATCTTAATTTCGGAATTTCCGAGCGGGCGTGACTCACCGCAAGGGCCGGGAATAAATACATGGCCGGGTACCTGGCAGCAGCACTGAGCTCTCGGCGCCGATTCGCGCAGCACGCAGCCCCAGCCCCAGCCCCAGCCCCGCCGGGCCATGCTGCTGTCCTGCGCCCTGCTGACCGCGCTCCTGGCTGCCGGCCATGCGGGTGAGTCCGGCCATCGCCATTCAAACCAACTGGATTTCCTTCTGCTTTTCAGCTGCCGGATGGATCTATTTTGTAACTGTTGTCGTGGTTTGTCCAGTAGCTGTACGGTAGGAAGGACGCCGGGCTTCCTCGGGCTTTTGTGAGATGATCCAGCCCTTCTGAGCGGGGTTGTTGCTGTCAGAAAACAGAGTGATTCCTCTCCTTTCGTTAATAACTGTGACCTGTGTGCATGTGTGCTCGTGTGTGAATGGTGCGTGTGAGAGGATGCTCTCTGGCTTCCTGGTAAGCACCAAACTTCAGGGCATTGCCTACCTAAGTTTGAAAAGTTAGTTTAGCGAAATCCTGTAGCTGTTTGAGGCACTAACGGGAGCATTTGGTTTCAATTCCAGCCAACCCTTGCTGCTCAAACCCCTGCCAGAACAGAGGGGTGTGCATGACAACGGGATTTGATCAGTATGAATGCGACTGCACGAGGACAGGATATTACGGAGAAAACTGTACGACGCGTGAGTATATTAAATACCTTTTTGTGGGGATGCAGCTTCAGAATTCAGTTCCGGGATTGTTCTCACTAGCTGACTTAAAATAATCTTTCTGTCTGCTCACAGCGGAATTCTTCACATGGCTGAAGGTAACGTTGAAACCGTCACCAAATACTGTCCACTACATCCTCACCCACTTCAAAGGAGCCTGGAATATCATCAACAATATTCCCTTCTTGCGAGATATTATTATGAGATACGTATTAACGTGTAAGTATGAGTTCTCTCTTCTAGTCCTCTTAACCAGCAGGAGCTACTCGTAGGATTTTCAGAACATTGCGCTTGATTTGTCTGCTAAAACGCACCAAGGCAAAAAAAAAGCCAAAGAACGTGTAAGATTTCGGCATGTCGCAGACTTGTGTGAAATGTGCTTTGAAATGGAAGTGCGTTTTGCTCTCTAATAAAATCCGGGATTTCGCTCGCATGAACGGCTCGTGGCTAATAGTTGGATCCAGTTGATAATCCGTGACCCAGTCCTGTTATTCAGTAACTGTAATCCTACTTAATATCGATACCTGATACGTGTGGAATTTGTCAGAGCAACTGCTGGCAAAAATATACAGAAGAGATCTGGCCCTGTGATTTACATTTGAGACCAAAATGTACAGTTTTTAAAAAAATTAAATGACCTTTTTTTTTGTCTTTTCCAGCCAGATCACACTTGATTGACAGCCCACCAACCTACAACAGTGATTATAGTTACAAAAACTGGGAAGCTTATTCCAATCTTTCCTATTACACAAGAAGCCTTCCACCAGTAGGACTTGACTGCCCAACACCGATGGGTGTTAAAGGTAAGGAATAAACCAGATGCATAATGCTCGCTTCTAGGAAATCCTACTTATCATCTTAGAACATACAATGAAAACTGCTTGTCTATAACTATTTTTTAGTGTAGTTGACTTTAAGAATAGCCATGTTTCAGACAGACTATGTAAAGACCTAAAAGATAACTATTCTGGCTCTTGTTATTGAGTTACATGCTGAAACCAGCGTATTTAGAAGTTTCTAATAAAATGAGGAAAGCGAGCATAGAAAAGCAGATAGCCCCCTTTATTTGTGTGCCGCTATCCTTCAATAATACACTGAAAGTCTTAAGCCTTTTTGTTGTTAGGAACAAAATTAAGTATTGCATAAATACCATTGTCTCAAATACCTCACTCTCTCGCAGGTAAGAAAGAGCTCCCAGATTCAAAACTGATTGTGGAGAAGTTTCTACTACGGCGCAAATTTATTCCTGACCCTCAAGGCACAAATGTGATGTTCACGTTCTTTGCCCAGCACTTCACTCATCAGTTCTTCAAGACGGACCACAAGAAAGGACCTGCCTTCACCAAAGGCCTCGGCCACGGGGTACGATCAGAGTAACCTGACCATACGATCATAGCTCTGTAACCTGAACGCAGCACTTAGTTCTCAGGAGCTCCTGAGCAGCTCGGATGGTACCTTTTGCAGGCTGTAGATAAACACCGGGGCACGTACTGTGCAACGCTGTTTGCCACAAACCTGCAGTAGCTTCTCCTTAGGCAAAATTCCAGCACTCGATAGCATCTCTTCCTGGGTCAGAACTGCTCACGTGGTTCTGTTTGAAGTCTCTGCACAGTGATCTAGATGGCTTTTTTTATTCTTCTCAAGAATTTGCTTTCAGCTAAAGCGTGTTAGATACACTGCGGACTCTTGCTGGCTCTGGACTATTCTTAGCGGTTGCAGAGAGCTGTATCTAGCACTGTAAACTATCTTGTGTGCTGCTAATTGGAGAGACTTAGTTTAAAAAGAACTTCGAAAGCAGACTTGGATTTAGGTTCTTTACAAAACAGGCAGTCTTTAGACGAAAAGTTCTTTAATATGCGTGTGCTTGTCTAAAACGTAAAGCTATAGAATATATGTGTATATACGAAGAGCTGTCTGTGTAATAGAAAGCCGCTGACACTTTAAACAGAGTCCTCTTAAATTGCCAGTCAATTTTAAAACTTGCTCATGCAGAGACGGCTCCGGTTGCCAAGAAATAATTTGGCTTCGTCTTAAATATCAGTGCATGATACTTATAAGGTAACAATAATATAATTTAAAGGTAAACATCTAAGGGACAAGCTCCTGTTGGCATCCATAGAAGTAGGACCTATCCTAAAATAGCAAAATATGCGACTTGGCTTCATCTTCCAAATGCTTTTATTTTATAGGTTGACTTGAACCATATTTATGGAGAGACTCTGGAGAGACAACTGAAGCTGAGGCTTCTAAAGGATGGAAAGCTGAAATACCAGGTATGTCTTATCTCAAAATTCTTGCCTTCTTGTCAGATGAGTTATTTCCTAAAACTGGCACTCTGTGCACGGTGTAGTTGATCTAAAGTCAGTACTAGAAGAGTCAACACAGCTTAACTTGTAAGCATCATAACTTACGACTCTCGGCATGTTCTTTCTTCCTCCCCTGGCAGATGATTGACGGAGAAATGTATCCCCCAACGGTGAAGGACACCCAGGCAGAGATGCTCTACCCTCCGCACGTGCCCGAACACCTGCAATTCTCTGTGGGACAGGAGGTGTTTGGTTTGGTCCCGGGTCTGATGATGTACGCTACAATCTGGCTGAGGGAGCACAACCGGGTCTGTGACATCCTCAAGCAGGAGCATCCAGAGTGGGATGACGAGCAGCTCTTCCAAACGACTCGACTCGTGTTGATAGGTGAGTGTCCTATAACCTTCTCTTGAGTGTGACGCTTCAACCCGTTACCTACTGTGGTGTAGTAAGGAAACAGAAAGTATAACTTAAGTTGGTGTGTCAGGACATAGGCCCGAGCCTTTGTGACCTGTCACTGGGACTTTGTAATAAGATACAGCTTCCTCACAGCTGTGCCAAAGACAGAACTGAAGAAAACTGAGCTAAGTGATACTTAGTTCCCTTATGTAGGGTTAACGGAACCGAAAGCAGGGAAAAGGCAGGATGCTAAGATTCATTTCTCAGGGAGAAGTCGCGTGAGGCTACGTCGTGACCTCAGACTCTCCCATCTTGTGGGGCGTTTTGTGGGTTTTTTCCCCTGGGGTTGGGTCAGTTCAGGCATGCTTTAAAAGAAAGGCTGTGATTAAGTCTATAGTTCAGGAAGTTACGGAGAATTTAGTTTTACATACTTCTCCTGCCTAATTGTCTGCTCAATGGTATTTAGTCTTATGTAAATGGTGATGAACACTAAGCTTGTAAAAAAGACCTTGCCCAAACTGTGACTGAAACGGCAAAGCAAGGCGGTTGCGCTAAGCAGCTCGGGAGCTGAGAGTCGCTTTCAGATTCCAACTTTCTTCATCATCCCCCAGTTGTCTCCCAGAGAGTATTGTATAACTGAACACGATGTAGATGATGCGTTGTATGCTGTGGAACACAGAAGGAAATTGACAGCCCACCAGTCACTAGTGGTGTCCCCCAGGGGTCAGTGTTGGGTCCAGTCCTGTTTAACATCTTTATTGATGATTTAGATGAGGGGATTGAGACCATCATCAGCAAATTTGCTGATGACACCAAGTTGGGGGGCAACGTCGACCTGCTGGAAGGCAGGAGGGCTCTGCAGAGGGATCTGGATAGACTGGAAAAATGGGCTGATTCCAATGGGATGAAGCTCAACAAGGCCAAGTGCCGGGTCCTGCGCTTTGGCCACAACAACCCCCTGCAGCGCTCCAGGCTGGCACAGAGTGGCTGGAGAGCAGTCAGGCAGAAAGGGACCTGGGGGGACGGATTGACAGGAAGCTCAATATGAGCCAACAGTGTGCCCAGGTGGCCAAGAAGGCCAATGGTATCCTGGCCTGTATCAAAAATAGTGTGGTCAGCAGGACAAGGGCAGTGATCCTTCCCCTGTGCTCTGCATTGGTGAGGCCACATCTGGAGTATTGTGTTCAGTTCTGGGCCCCTCAGTTCAGGAAAGATATTGAGGTGCTGGAGCGGGTCCAGAGAAGAGCAACAAGACTGGTGAAGGGACTTGAGCACAAGCCCTATGGGGAGAGGCTGAGGGAGCTGGGCTTGTTCAGTCTGGAGCAGAGGAGGCTTAGAGGTGAGCTCAGCACTCTCTAGAACGACCTGAAGGGCAGTTCTAGCCAGGTGGGAACTGGTCTCTTCTCCCAGGCAGTCAGCAATAGGACAAGGGGGCATGGGCTTAAACTCTGCCAGGGGAAGTTTAGGCTGGATATTAGGAACCAGTTCTTTACGGAGAGAGTGGTCAGGCATTGGAATGGCTGCCCAGGGAGGTGGTGGACTCACCGTCCCTGGAGGTTTTTAAACTGAGATTGGACATGGCTCTTAGTGCCATGATCTAGTAAATGGGCTGAAGTTGGACCAAGGGTTGGACTTGATGATCTCTGAGGTCTTTTCCAACCTGGCCAATTCTGTGATTCTGTGTGATTCTGTATTTCCAGGAGGGAAGCAGGCTGTGGAAAGCACTTCTCTACTCTTAAGTGCTGTTCCATCCCTTGCTCTTAGTCACATAAAATTACATGAATCATTTTCTAGGAGAAATAACAGAATGTTAAAGTGTTTGTTATGCTGATCACTATAGTGGTGCGGGGGTTTTTTTCAGCATAATTTAGCAGTGGTATTTCCTCTCGGAGCAGGATAACCACCCGAAGGTTCTCAGGGAACCAGCACTAATATTATCTTCTGTTTCACTGACCAACAGGAGAGACGATCAAGATCGTTATCGAGGACTATGTGCAACACTTGAGCGGTTACCACTTCAAACTGAAGTTCGATCCGGAGCTGCTGTTCAACCAGCGATTTCAATACCAGAACCGCATTGCAGCCGAATTCAACACCCTCTACCACTGGCACCCGCTTCTGCCCGACACCTTCCAGATCCACGACCAGGAGTACACTTTCCAGCAGTTCCTCTACAACAACTCCATCATGCTGGAACACGGCCTTTCCCACATGGTGAAATCCTTCTCCAAGCAAAGTGCTGGCAGGGTAGGTGCTCTTAAATTGCTAGTGAACCAACAGGGACATGATCTGCGGGTGGGACGAGGGGCTAGAATAAAGCTATCCAAAATTAATCATCTACTATGAAAGTACAACTTCCTCACAACTCTGATCGAGAGATCTTACTACTTTTTATCTTTATTAAATAGGTCGCTGGTGGGAAAAATGTTCCTGCTGCAGTACAGAAAGTTGCAAAGGCCTCGATTGACCAAAGCAGACAAATGAGATACCAGTCCCTGAACGAGTACAGGAAACGCTTCATGTTGAAACCCTTCAGATCATTTGAAGAACTTACAGGTAAGAGTTTTCATCCTTTCTAACAAGCAAGGACCCCTGTCTTAAAATGGCTAATAGAGTCCTGCAATGGACTCGAATGCGATAATGTTGCAATGAAAACAGGATTTATTTTTTCCGCTAATGGTTTTTACCCTGTGATCATTACAGGAGAAAAAGAAATGGCGGCTGAGCTGGAAGAGCTTTACGGAGACATCGATGCCATGGAGCTGTACCCAGGCCTCCTTGTAGAAAAGCCGCGGCCAGGCGCCATCTTCGGCGAGACGATGGTGGAGATAGGAGCGCCCTTCTCTCTCAAAGGACTGATGGGGAACGCCATCTGCTCCCCCGAGTACTGGAAGCCGAGCACCTTCGGCGGCAAAGTGGGCTTCGAAATCATCAATACCGCCTCCTTGCAGAAGCTCATCTGCAACAACGTGAAAGGCTGCCCCTTCACCGCCTTCCACGTCTTAAACCCCGAACCCACAGAGGCGACGATTAATGTTAGTACCTCAAAAACAGCAATGGAAGATATCAACCCCACACTGCTTCTGAAAGAGCGATCCGCTGAGTTGTAACGATCCATCTATTTATTTATTTAACTACATTATTTATTCTATTTATGGCTTCAAGTGCTTAAAAACAAAAAAACTTGAGCGTTTTCATGGTGGGGGTTGCCCTAGGTTCCCCTTCCATTTACAAAAGGGATTTTGTGTGTCTGAGGTCGACAGCGGTGAATCCCTTGTTTAAAGTCTTCTGTAACAGAACTATGTATTCCAAAGTGGACCAAGGTTCCAACTCTTTTTTTTTTAACGTTGTTTTAATACTTGACAAAGGGTTTTCGTGGGGTATTTTTTTGTCTTTTCACTTGATAGGTCAAATAACACTAAAAAAGCAAGTTATAGCCTACGCAACTTCTTAAACTTGAAAACAGGCCATTGAACTAAAAGTACAAGACAATTTGACCTAATGAAAACTGCCAGAAAAGATTATGAATTCAGTATGAGCATTCCAAAATTAACAAAAAGTACAAATACTTGAGACTCATTTATTTATGTAAAGTCAGAAAATGCGTTCCATTTCTTGTTGATACTACCTCTCCCTCATTGCAAATAAGGCACTTTGTACAGTAACTTATGTTGGGTTTTATGTGTAAATCTACTTTCATGTGGCATTATACTTTTTTAACTTAATTATTTAAAGAAAATTCTACTTGTTCTTGAAGCATATGTCACAGAAATATTATTTGTGTAAGAGGATGATGGTAATAAGGTACTGAGCTTAGCAATAACTGACTCAGGCTGCAATACAAGGCTGCTTGTATTTTGGTATACGGATGTTTTATTGTGCAAGTTTGGGGAGGTCTTAAACCTAGTCGAAAGCATTAGTTTTCTTTTCATAGCTGTAGTTCTCTGGTCTGCTTGATAATATGATTTTAATCTCACTTTAAGGACAAATGGACAGCGTAGCTTTAGTTAAGGACATGACTATAGTGTAGCTCTGTGTACCTAAAGCACAGAGACTCTTGGGGAATAGTGAGAAGCTGTGTAAATACACAGCGGGGAAATTAATACGGAATAGATCTCGCAAAACTTCAAGGCACTGAGACTTGAAGGCAGCTTGTCTCTATCTGCACGTGCTGTACTCCTGACTTAGTTCTATTTATTGGGGGGAGGAGGGATGATCTTTTATTTATAACTTCTGAACGGAGGCATTTTAAGTAAGCGGCTTAAGCTTAAATAAAACTGGCTAGCTAGCACAAAATCTCCTGGACGTATTTGTCCTGGTCCAGCACTAAAACATAAGAAGTTACACAGGATCTTGTACCAGCACTTCAACCTTTGCATATAAGGGTATCTTTTTTTAATTTCTAGAGAGGAAATGTAGAAGATGATCTTCCCATAAAAACAGCTGGGGAACTGTAGGTAAAAAGAAAAAGTCACTTCAGACTGGAATAGAGCAGCAACCTGGTATTCTGTGCCCCTGCCCAAAATTCCTTGACTACTTGTGGAAAAGGACTTGAGTTTTCTGTCTCATCTGAATCTCAAACATGTTTAGAGGCTTGCGCATTGTAACGGCTCTGGCACTAGCGTAGTCGGACTGTGACTTCTGTTGATCTGTTTAGAGACACCGGTTACCTTATGCTCTGTAAGTTTGTAATTATTAGCACGAACAGCTGGATCGAGCCCTCCCATAGCGATCGATACCAGGGACTGATTTGAGCTGGTCTCTGGTATAAATGCTCTGGGAGAAAGAAGGGCATCTGCTTTTCCTTTTTCTATTTGAAGCACGAAGAAGGGAGAACCTTCAGTAACCTTATATTAAAAGGTGGTCAGTACTGTATTTGCTAACAAGTGACAACTGCCTGGACACCTGTTAAACGTGATTGTCATCCAGCTCCATCTTTGGGACACACTTCAGAGCACCCTGCTGCCGTTAACAAGGAAAAGTGTCTGGCTTGGAGTCGAAGGGGGACAAGTCTGGACAAATCTAGTTATTTTGGGGTAGGTAAAGAGGAATTCCTCAGCCCACGTCACTGGAGCTCAGTCAGAAGCCGCTTCAGAAAGGCATCGTGTTCACTCTGCATTTTGTACTCTGCAGCCACATTTCAACAGTCACTTACCTGTGACCCAACCTGCTGGGTTTGGCTGGGTTCAAGTTGCTCGTGATAAATGTGTATGGTTGAGATTATTTATTGAAAATTCTGTGAATTGTTTTTCACTTTATTTTTGTAGGATGAGAATGTTTTTAAAAAGCAAGTGTTTATATAAATAAATTGAAAACATTATCTACATGGGCTCATTTGCGTTTGATTTCCTTTAGCAATGTTCCGTCTGAAACAATTAGTTTGTCCTACTTGCCAGTCAAAATGAAACGGAGAATTCCATGGAATTACTAACACCTCTTAACAAAACCAGCATTAAATTCTGTGCTGCCCCAAAACCAAGATGCCTGTAGGTTAAATTGTCCAAACACGGTTATTTTTTTCAGCAGTGAAAAGGGATTTTGCTGTTTTCAGCAGTGAAAAGGGATTTTGCTGTTTGCAGCAGTGCAGGTGCCAGCAGTGCTCTCTGGGGCACCCGACTGCTGTTGGAGTTGCACTGAGCTAAGACTGTCCCAAGCAACAGTCCAGAGGCATTTCTCTCTGAGCTTAGTGTGCTCCAGAAGGAGAAACTGCCTTGGGACACGAGAACCACCATGGTTTTGCACCTGAGTGTGTTTCCGGCAGTGGAGCTTGTCCCTGCTGTCCCACAGCAAACTCCAAAGCTGTTCCAACCACTTTGTTGACGCCATCGACTGCGTCGATCTAGTGCCTCTAGGGCCACCCAGGCTCTTCCCTGTGTTTTCGTCTTCGATAAGAAATGGGGATCACACACCCTGTGTTGCCTCAGCCAAGCCCCACCACCTCCACAAAGCCACTGACCAAACGTCACCTCCAGCTCTGCTCTGTGCTCAGGTCCCCCTGTCACCCCGGTGCTGGCTCCAAACCCTCCACCGCTGCTGGCCTGTCCTCCCACAGCCCCTTCACAGTGACCAACCTCATCACCTTTACCGGAGTCACCTTCCTTCAAACTACCCCAAAGCCTCTTTGGCCCCAGGCTCATCCCAGCGACCACCCTGGGAACATGACCGTCCTCCTGCCCTGTAGCTCCTTTCCATCCTCACCAGTGTGCAGTTCCCTTGTATTCCTATTGTATCCAGACACCCAAACACCTCCAGCAATGCTCCTCAGCTTCAGACTCAGCCCTGACCACTTCAAGGACTTTCTTCAGCCCCCAAACACAACATCCTGAGGGAGCATCACTCCCGCCCTGGCTGCACAGGGAGGCACCTGCAGGTCATGTGCGAGCAACCTGGGGCTTTTCTCTTCAGTAACCAGTCAACTTCTTCACTCTGTGATTTAATTCACATTTCCTACAGCTTTCTGTTTCAAGGGAAAGTCAAGCGAGGGAGGGAGTGAAGATGGGGCTGGTCACGCCAGCAGGGGGTTGGGCTTGGCCGTGGCATTTGGACATCCACGGAGAAGGTGCTTTGAGTGACTGCTGCCACAATTAGGGAAGGGCCAGCCCGGATGGATTTGGCGCACGACGGATGAGATAGCTCCATTGTGGAGGAGCTCCTCCTTCCCCTTAAGCAGGGGCAAGTCCTGATGATACAAACAGCAAGAATGTTCCTCCGAGGAAACCTGCCCTGCGAAATACTTGCTCTCCAGCCCAGGTTGAGGTAACTGTTTCACCCATGGCAATATGATAAAGGAGGGGGGCTCAGTGTTTCAGCCCTACCCTTGGAGGCAAGTCCATCAAGGAGCATGAGATCAATGTGCTTTGGGATCACCCTTCGCCATCACCTTCACCGAGCGCTTTTGCCATATGTCCTTTGCTCACAGAGGACTTTACCGGCACTGATCCCCACGGGGATCTGACCAGGTTTATGACTTGCGATTCACCGGCTGGAGGTGCGTGGACCTCCGCACTGGAGCACTCGTGCTCCCCAGGCTTTACCTACATTGCAAGAGACATTGGTACCACCAAGAAAACACCTCTGTGGCTTTCGGCATCGAGCCGGGGAAGTCGACGGGTAGTTTGAAAGAGGTGACCAGCTCTGGAAAAGCTTATTGCAAAGGTGCGCTCTTTCCTTTGGAAGACCAGAGAGCAAAACAAAACCCCTGCAAGTTCTACCAATAGATAGATATATATTGAACAGAAGGGAGCAGGCCATAGCTATATACTCTAAATATGGAAAAGGAGAGACCCTAACCTTTTTTTCTTTTGCTAAAAGGCATGAAGAGAGCCACACAAGGCAGAAATGCAGTAAAAACATCAGACGGAAAAAACCTCTCCTTGTTAAGAGCTGAGTGCTCCTCTTCCTGCAATCGGGACTTTCAGTGTGCACATAGCATTATACTGAGAGGCAACACAATGCAGCAGATGTCAAGAAAGTGAGAAAGGAAAAGGTAACACATAAAACAATAATGAATTTTCCCTCCTGGGCTTTCCCTCCTGGGGACTGAAAATGGCAGCATTCACTTCCAGAAAGCGAAGCACGGACACCACAAATTTGGGGCAAGAAGGAAAATGAATGTTCAAAGCATCGATTTTCAAAGCAACCCAGTGCAAACAGCTGAGGATTTAGCCCATAGCAGGGCACATCTACGGAAGGCTGAAAATAAATTGCATCTTCTAACCAGCTGTAATGCGGGTATTCTTTTTTTCTGTTAATTAGTAGCTGTTACCAGAAAGGCAGTGGGAAAATAAAGTGTTGCATAACTAGGAGCATCCTGCTTTCAAGTGTCTCAGATCTTTACTTAATACAGTAGCAAAGTATTAGTTCATGCTTCTGTCTTGGGATAAACCCAAAACCCTCACGAAAAGGAGGATCCTGCAGGAAATGCATTCTTGCCCTGCACTTTATTTTTTCACGGTAACCAGGTGTAGCTCATTACTTCAGGCTTACACAGTAGTGGATAAAGGTGTGTGCAAGCACCCTTGTCCAAACCTGCCCTGCTGACAGGTAATTTTTACACCCATTCATTTTCTGCAAAAGGCCTGCATCGATGGTAGAATTTTCTATGAGAGCACATGAAACTTTTTAACCACGTAAGTGAAAGCAATGCCCGTGGCACCGAGCGCGGCGGCTGGAGGAGGCGCCTTCCCCAAACACCACGTCGGCTCATCTGGCTTTCCCCCATACCATGAAAATCTACCCAAAGACAATATTTTCATAAGTGTTCATCAAGCAAGTCATACCGGCTGTAGCACGACACCGTAAAGTGTGGTTGCTAATAAGGATATCTCTGAGTTTATGCTGCCAGGTCTTCCAAGATGTAAGGTGAGACCCAGACCCTGAGCAGCAAAGCTTTGGTGTAAAAAACCAGCTCCACGAGACTTCAAAAACATCACTTGTTCCCAATGATTTTAAGCTTCGTTGAGCCATGACAGAGCAACAAAACGTGACTAAAAGCCGTGACGCCGACTCCAGATACGTTCTCCAGCACCTTCCAAACCTTGCCCTGCGAACTGACACAACTCGAGATCCTTTCAGTTGTGGCTTTCCAGCCGGTTGCCTAGACAATCTTAATTAAGCCTGCCTAACAAATAATGGCAGAGTTGCTAAGTAGCAGTCACAAGTAATAATTAAAACACAACTGCGTTGAGCTTGCTCAGCTGTGAAATACTAGTTCTTACATAAGGCTGGGACGTAACACGAGATGATCCAACCACATCTTGGAGAAGCTGTTGAAAAGGTTTTGTGGCCAACGAGGCGGTGAAGTGGAGACCATTCCTGAGATTGTTACAGCGCAGAGCATTTCAGTGAAATTAGAAAGGGACTGACTTTTCCCAGTGTCTAATAAATTTCTAGAATTTCAGGCAAATTCAAGACATATTTTTAGCCCCAAAACAATAAAATCAGCCTCTTTTTGCTGCCTGTTAGGTGAAATGTTTAATTGTTTGTCACCATAACTGACCCAGTCTTAATAGTAAACAAAAGACTTCCCAACTTGACCATGAAATGGAAGCTTTCTCAAGCCAAATATGTAAAACAATCCAGAAATAAAAGGAATATGTGCCTCATTTTGAGGAAAATTTAAGAGGCCTACAAGCAACCCCTGTGAAGACCAAGTTAGTGGCTCCAATAATTGCAAAACAAACATCAGAACATTGAACAGGAGATGGGACTTTGGAAAGGGTTTTGGTTTCTGCAGCTCTTTGGCACTTGTGAAAACATCTCTGGAGATCTTTGTGTTACTGAGGTCCAGGGCTCCCGAGCGCTCTGTATCACCGAGCAAGTATGTGCCAAAAGTTTAAGGCTTCTCAGTTACCGTAACACTTTAAATAACGTATAGAAAAAAGAAGAGCAGGCAATGGTTTGCCAGTAAGTCAAGACCAACGCCATTTCACAAACTGATTTTTAAAAGCAACAGCAAAAATTAAAACAACCAAACCATCAATTTCTCAAATGAAGACTTTGCGAAGAGAGAATGAAAATCCCCAAGGTTCCTCATTTTTTAGGAAGATTATTTCCTCTTTAAAGTCACTTCTGCGGTCACCCTTGGTTGCAAATATTTGTCATAACTCCCTTTAAAGCTTCTGTGCAAACAAGTAAACATTTACCACCATCTTCCTATATATATTTGCTTGTTCTGGTCAAGTCTACAATGACTTCAGCTGTCGCATTAAATTTGACACTGGTGAAGCTGCATGATTTGAATAACATTGTTCTGCCGCAAACGTCATTTGCAAAGTTTGTCTTTTTGTAGGAACAAGGGGCAGCTATTTTAACAGTACCTTCCGCTCTTCATCTTCAGTGGGATGCAATGGAGAGGTACAAAGCCTTTTTGCTACATAATTCGTGGGAAAAATCATTAAACAAAAAACCAGGACCTTGGGATGCTGAGTATTATGAACAAAAATGAAGAAAACTCTTCTGTAACTGCGTATCAGCTTTAGAACTGAGTTCTGGAAAACCGAGTTTATCTGCATCTCCTGACTCTGCAAAAACGGACAAGGAAGCTCACGAGAAAAGGTTCCCATGAGATTTGTGTCACTTCTGCTTTCAGTCATAGTGAGATAGTACATGATGAGCATCTAATACAGGATTTTATATATACATATTTTATTTCTTCTCTTCTTCTTCTGCTTCACTTACATACCAGGAACCAGAAGGGAGACTGAGAAACTATTTGCTTCAGCACTTTCATAATGAGAAAAAGTTAGAGAGAAGGATGTACTACTCCCCATCGTATTAAATCTGCTTGCTCACTTTCAGTAGCTGTGAAATTTACTGGGAGAACTGGAAGTCAGAAAAAAAAGGCAAATTTTCTTGAGTGACTAGTAAAATCTGTATATATTTGCCTCCAGCTCCATTTTCACAGGAAAGAGCTTCCTTTAGAAAATAAGTTCCATGATTGATGATTCAGCACATGAATGGGTAGGCAACATGGGAGATGACGAATAAGATTTCTTATTATTAAATGGCCGTAAATGTGCCCACTGGAATAAAGCTTTGAAAGAGGAATTTGTCATCAGATTTTAGGCTAGTCTAGATCTGTGTAATTTGCATAAAGCCAGCCCCACCTTTCAGTTCACCGCCATGCTCGGTTCTTCTCAACTAGGGTCAAGTTCTCTCTACTCTTATATTCATGTTGAGTCAAAAAGAATTTAACCAAACCATAGAATTGTTTAGATTGGGAAAGGCCTTTAAGATCGAGTCCAACCTTTAACCCAACCCTGCCAAGTCCACCTCGAAACTATGTCCCTACAAACCTCATCTCCATGTCTTCTAAACACTTTCAGGGACGATGGCTCCACCACTGCCCTGGGCAGCCTGTTCCAGTGCTTAGTAACCTTTTCTGGGAAGAAACTGTTCCTAATGTCCAATCTAAACCTCCCCTGGTACAATTCTAGAAGTTAGAATAAACATCTTCTGAGTTTTAATCTTCGTAGTTTAAAACACTTCAGAGCAGCATATGATAAGATTTCTTCTAAGCTTCTTGTCTAGTATTTACACAAGAATATATTACAAGAAAAAGAGCTATTTTCAGTTAGAATAGAGTGTAACATAGGAATGTTGCAATGAATAAAAGTAAAGTTAATGTTTAAAAGAAATGCAAACCTATTAAGATAAAGAAATGCATATTAGGCAATAAATGGCTTCAGCTCTGCTTCACAATGATATCAAAAGTTAGAACAAGTGAAATGAAACCAATTTTTAAATAAATGTATTAATGATAACAGGGGCCTTCAATAGGAAAAGCCCATGAAAGGGCAGAGCGAAGGTTCCCTTGGCTGAGTTCAACATTTAGATAAGCAACACAATATTTCACTCTCACTTTTTTGAATTTTTTTAAACATATTTCTAATCTACTTATAAAATCCCTACATCACTAGGCAAGTTTTAACCCTCCCATCAATACAATCCTTAAACAAAAAAGCCCTGTTTGCAGACACAATAATAAACCAGCTCCTTTCAGCGGTCATGGGCCACGGCCAGCACTGCAAAACTCCCTCATAACCTTTTTCAAGCCGGGCTTGGACTCTTCCTGATCTCAAACAAAAGCATCTTTAATGGGAAGTTTATTTTGCTTAATAATATGAAGCGTATTGAGCGGACTCACGATGACTAAGGGGTGGACGTGTGGAGCCACATTCATTCAGAATTGGAAGACGCTTTTTTCCCCCCGCCGTAGAAACTATGAGGTTGTTTTCAATTCTTCTGTATTCTGGGAAGCACGGAAATGTCTCCACTTGAGTCCGGTGGAAATTTTTGGACAAATCAGGCTTTTGTAAGAATGTAGTATTTTTATGGAAACAAGCCAAGTTCAACTGAACTGTTCTTGGGAAATATTTGTCAGGTCTAGAAGGAATTTCTTGGTCAAAACCCATCTGAGACCTTCCCTCTCCCCTTTATCTGATAGGTCTTGTGGAGGTTTACCCTCGCTTTGAGGCTTTGGGCAATTGCTTGGGATAAACTTCTGCAATGCCTCAATCCTCCAGGTGAGGTGCCAATAATTCACTGTTGCAGGATCGCTCTTTCCCCACCAATTCCTTCCTTTCATTAAAAAAAAAATACAACGTTAAGTCTCCCTTTCTTTTCCACCATAAAATGGGAGAATTTTTGTAGGATGACAAATCCTTTCCTGCCTAATGCTAATCCATGTAAAAACTTTCTCACTTCATAAGTGGTCTTGTGTTTCACAGAATGGAATTTGCCTGCAAAAGCAGCTTTCCCGGAAAAGCAAAACATAGAATAACCGGCTTCAGCAGAAATGTTGATTTTTGGACTGGAAAGTTAATGAGACATTGCAATTGTAGGAAAGATGCAGTGATTGACCAGTTGTCCCTTGCTGAAATGCTTCAGAGAGTCACTGGTTGTTGGTGAACCTCTCAAAATCTCTCCATACCCTAAATTACAATGTGGGTGGTCCTAACCAGGTCCAGAAAATAACAGAGAAGTAGAATTTGGCAGATCCTCATACCTGGTTCCAAACCTCCCACAGGGACGTCCACCTTTTGGATGGATGTGAAGAGCAGAGCCCAGAGCAAAGCAGCCCTCTTGTTTCGCAAGAGGTCAGGGAAATTTTTTGGCGATGAAAAGAAGCTACGAACGTTGGATAAGGGAAGTCTGTAATAGTTACTGGGGCCAGTTGGCTGATAAAGCACCGTCTGGACGGGATAGCAAATCCCATTATGCTCTAAAAAGAAGGGCTCTGATGAAAATACAATTGTACCACGTGGATGATGTTGCCTAAATTATCACAGAAAAAAAAAGATGTTCAAATGGCATGTATAAGTTTTTTGGGGGATGGAAACCTAAGGAAAGGCCTAGAGATATTTGATACCGTCCTCAAGTGAACTGGGACAAGCAGAAAGCTTTTAAAATTCACCCCATATGCAAAATAGAGTCATTGTCAAGCACAACAAGTCATGTTGGCAGCACAGCAAAAGTGCCTCTGGGAAGCAAAACAAATACATTTGAATTGACTAGGGGAAAAAAAAGCTATTTGTTTGTTCTAGACTATTATGCTACCCTTTCTTACGCAGGCTTATGAAGATAAAGTAACCAACCAGTCAACTGTTCGTATCAAACCCATTTTAGCTGTACGCGGCGTATGTGACGCACTTCAGGGCACACAGGGGCAGGTCACAGAGGTGCAGGCTTTGGATCACAACACGTCTCCCTCCTCCTCCTCCTTCCCAGTGGCTGGTGCAAAACAGAGCACTGGAGTGCCAGGGGTCAGGCTGGTCCTGGACCCAAACCGTGAGCCATCGAGCAGACGTCAGCCACAGAGCAGCCCCCATGCGTGACACCAGACAGCCTTTTGTTTGACAGATTCGGGCTGCCTGTGTTGTCTGAAATTATCCCAGAGTTATGAGAAACTTGGCGGTATAAACCAAAAAACCCCTCTATGTGACATGATGGTCCTTGGGTGTACCTTGGGTTTTGACTGCTGCCCCAGGAGCCTGCAAAAGGGTGCTGAGTGCTGGCTGGTGTACTTGTAAGACAAGCTCATCATCTTTGAAACATCATGGAGATCAGGGAATGACCCAGACAACTGTAAAGGCAGATGCTGTTCCCAGCATATGTTACATTTATCTGCAAAAAAAGAGGATGGGGGTAAACAAAGACCAGTCATCCCCACTTCAGTCCCTGGAAAGCCGTGGAGGGAGCATCTTGGAGCACGTTTCTGAACATGTCAGGGGAACAAGGTGACTGGGAACAGCATGGGCCGACCAAGGTTGAGCTGTGCCTGACATCATGCCAAGAAAGACCTTGAGGTGCTGGAGCGAGTGGAGAGAAGGGAACGAACGGAGCTGGTGAGGATCTGGAGCACAAGTGTGATGGGAGCGGCTGAGGGACCTGGGGGGTTCAGCTGGAGAACAGGAGCTGAGGGGAGACCTTCTGATCTCTGAACTGCCTGAAAGGAGCTTGGAGCCAGGGGGGTCGGGCTCTGCTCCCCAGGAACAAGCACCAGGAGCAGAGGAAACGGCCTCAAGTTGCGCCAGGGGAGGCTGAGGTTGGATGTTGGGACCAATTTCTTCCGCAAAGGGCTGTGGGGCATTGGAACAGGCTGCCCAGGGAAGTGCTGGAGTCACCATCCCTGGAGGGTTGGACAGACGGACATGAGGTTCTCAGGACATGGGACAGTGCCAGTTTAATTATGGTTGGACTCAATGATCTTAAGGGTCTCTTCCAAGCAAAATGATCCTATGATTCAAGGCCGGCATTCACTGCTCAGCTCAGTGCCTTTTGTGGAGTGCCACGAGCACGCTTGATGGTGCATCACCTCACGTCACCACAGTGCGCTGGAGGAAACCCAGAAATAGCTCATTTCAGGTGGGGACATTTTGGAAGAAAGATATGGGGAAGGGTATTGAATTGTGAGCTTGTTCGTCACATACTGCCAACACATATATGATAATAGACACTGCTGGACGGAAAAGTAATTCAAGAGTCCATAAGGCCTTGGCTTGTGTTTACTTTGGCCAACAGCAATTGGGCAGAGCTCGCAAGGACCTGGCCTAACACGTTTAATTCCATCTGTGGCTATCGTTCATTAAACTCGCTTATGCGTAGATTTCTTCTATATTTGAGTACGCACAGCTCTGTGCCTTGCTTGTGTGTTAATGGGTAACTCCTGGGAGCTAACAGCACTCTGAAGCTATAACTGCTTCTGCAATTGCAGGAGAAACATCTCAGCAGCCTTTCGTTAATGACTATATATGTTCCCAAATGTCAGCTCCATGTCGTCAGTTCTCCCACCTCTTCCGTATGTGCAGTGCTCCATTAATTATTGCTATTTATATTGTTGTGCTGCCCTGAGGCCTCCACGGGGAGCAGTTTTTGTGGCCTAGAAACACAAGAAACAACACAGACCCTCATGTGAAGGGTTTCCTTTTCAGAAAGACATGACACAGCAGGGAAGGAAAGCGTCAGCAGCGTGGTGGATTACTTGTGTTGGAAAAAAGGAGTTGAATCACAAGGAGCTGAAGATGGAGTGAAGGGAGGTGATGGGGTAATGGGAGGAAGAGGAGAAAGGCAGTGATGAAGTAAAGAGATAGCATAGGAAGAGGAGAAGGAAAGAGAAAGAGACGGCGATGAAGGATGGCAATGGAAAGGTCCAGAAAGAGGAGAAGCAGAGGAGGCATAGCATGAGGTTGGGCAAACAGGGACGGCCAGTGGACATCACTCTCTGACCAGACTCCCAGCTGTGCAAGAACCTGACGTCATGCTGGTCTGGGGGAGGAAGGGGCGGCAGATGTGACGTGGACCTCCGGCTGCAGCGGAGGACAAGCCCCAGGAGCAGGCGTGCTCGCCCAGCACGTCCGCGGGGCCAACGAGGGGACGCGCTTCCCACTCTCCCTCCACTGCCTCTGCTTTCCTGCATTTTCCCCTGCTTCTTATTTCCTTTTTCTTTCCCTTTTCCCAAAGAGCCCTTCCACATGTTGATTGCTTTGCCAAAGAGGTTTCTCCCCAGAAGGTGACAGCTCAGGTCTGGCCAGGAAAGGTGGACCGGGAAGGCCATGAGGAAGCGATTTAGAAATACCCTCCACAAAGTAAGGAAAATGATGTTTAAATCCTGGAGCTGCCTGCAACTCCCCACAGAGCAGTTTCACATTTGAACGCTGAATGTACGGGACCCGTTCTGCTCCAAACTCACAGCCGTTGCCAAAGGATTCAAAGGGAAAGGCCAGCTTATCTCTTTTAACAAATGCGTTTGTCCTAGATGAACCAGACTGCTTTCAGATAAAAACCAAGGCCTCGGGTGTTATAGTCACTTTCCTATGAGCACAACAGACTTCCCAGCTGCAGAGAACATCTGGAAGAGCCCTTCGTCCCGCTGGGGGCCGGGAGCTCCCCAGGTCCATCAGCAGGAGCTCTTCTGTTTGCAGCTTGCTGCCAAGTGAGACGTGCTAGGAGACTGCTGTAAGAAAATGCGCATTTTTGGAGTCACTGTGCCCCAAGATAGGGTGTAAGGGGACACTAAGGATCAGAAGGAGGTTTGTGGCAATGTTGGTAGGAGATGTTTGTCACCTTCTGGACTCTAGAACAAGCTGGAAGTGTTACATGGGTGTTTGAAGACCCAGAAAAATGACTGATGGGTGGGAAAGGCGATCAGGCTGGGGGAGGTGGCATGTGCTGTTCTTCCCCAGGCACCAGCACAGGGGATGGGTACAGGGCTGGAAGCACCCTCAGTCTGACAAAGCACGTCCATCCTGGAGATATACGGATGAGACCCGAGCGTTTCTACTGATCATTAGAGACCACGTCCTGTAACAGAAAGATTTTGTGTTACAAGCCCCATTTGGGGCTGCTCCCACTCAATGTCAGGGCCAACGGGGTTCCTTTTGACAAACCCCAGAAATGTTTCCTCCTCGAGGACGGAGGTGACCCCACCGTCCCCCTCCCATCTGATCCTCCTCCTCCTGCTGCTTTGGGAATGTGACTGAGTTGTGATTCAGAAGACCCAAAAAAGAACCTTTTCTCCCCAATGTAGTCAGTGGGCAGAGCTGTGCACCTACAAAGAATGATTCAGAGAACCTCAAGTGTCTAAAACCCTTTGATATTTGGAAAATTTTCCTAAATTGTAAAGCTTCCTATGGCCACCTAAATTATCTATGACTTGCACTAAAGCACAGGAGGGAGAAAGACGGACTGAGTGGCTTGATAGTGAAAGAATAAGAGCAAAATTTCATGATTCCTCCTTACACAATGTGGAATAGCGAATTCCCTGGATTTTAGAGGGTTTTGCATGCATAGAATAACCCAAGAAGACAAAAATTGTGAAGGCAGAAACTGTTTCTGTCCTCTTAGGCATTAATGCTGTCACTCAAGCACGAAGAAAGCACCCAGCGTAAATCGTTTTATAACAAGGAGTGTAATCACATCATTGCAAGCCAGAACTGTGAAATCTCCAATATAGAGTGAAATCCCTCAGGTGTGCAGCCAAAACGCTGCGAAGTGGCGGCTAGGAAGACTTCGTGAGGGATATGCAGGCTCAGACAGCCAAGAGTTGTGTTATGATGCTGGAACAGCCTTTTGCAACCACGTCTGTCTTTGTCTCGCTCTCGAGCGGTGGCGCAACAGCGCACTTGTTCCAGCAGTTCGGAACGGCAGCAGTGATTTCTTTTTTTAATATTTTTACATTCCTGGCCTCTGACATCGTCTGGCAATTGTTGGTGAAAAGGTATGACTTCCAGAAAAATGCAGCTGCGTGCACTAATTGTTTTTCCATTTGCTTCTCTGCTCGTTGAGATGCAGCGCGAGCACAACAGCGCCCAGAGCGCTAACGCAGGACACAACAGCACTTTTCCTTCAAGTCCATGAACAAGAAAGTTTTTAGTAACCCAAACTAATGATAGCTGTCTGGCTTCATGTAATCTGGCTATCACACTTTTGTCCTTTATCATCCCCATTTCAAATACTGTTTTTCCTAAATAAGAAGTACCACACTACAGTATATATCATAAGGACTACGTACACATTATAAACTAAATTAAAATTCAAACACGCACCGAAGGGCTTGTAATGATGACACCTGAAATGTTTTTCAAGACTCCAGCGCAGTGGATTACCCATGTAATGTAATTGCATTACATATGTAAATGTAATCCACCGTTCTCAACCCATTTCGTTTCTATGCATTCCATACCTTAATAGTCTGAATTAAAAGAAACTCTAACTTTCACAACTGATTCATCTGTCTTCTGTGAATCATTAATTCTGACCTTCTTTTACCAGAAATGGACATCAGGTCAGTCCAACAGACATCTTAGGTGTGCGTAAGCAAGTCTAGCAGCACAAGGCAAGTCTGAATCTAAAGTCTGAAACCTATCCAAATATTCCTACTCTCATTCCTGATGGGAAGCCCTGTTTCATTCGTATTTATCAACCCACATGCTGAAATGGAATAATCTATACCTGCTTCTTCATAAGCTTCAATGCCTAAATGACACATCAGGGACTGCCTGACTTCTGAAACTGATGATAGAATTAAAAAAAATTCTTTTGATTGATCATAATTTTAAATGCAGGAGAAGCCATCAGAGACCTGAAGTAATGAAGGAGAAGGAGAAAGGAGAAGAACGAGAAAAGGAAAAGAGGAGAAGGAGAAGAAGGAGAAGGAGAAGGAGGAGAAGGAGAAGGAGGAGAAGGAGAAGGAGGAGAAGGAGAAGGAGAAGGAGAAAAGGAGAAGTATGGAAGACAACAGGCTAGTGGAAAAAAGGCTCATAGGAAAACTCAAGCTGAAGCTCAGGAGGTCTCTAGTCCAACCTCCAGCACAAAGCAGGTCAACTCTGGGGTCAGCCCAGGTTGCCCAGGGCTTGATCCATGACGCAGATATGACCGGCTGTGTTTGGAAGGTGACTAGCACCGGAGTAGTCACTGTTTCTCACTACCCAGCTTGAGAGCTATTCAAATTATCTGATGCAATTTTAAAACAAGAGGATGACTTTTTCCACACAACTTATAAAATGACCCAACATTTTGCCACTGTATACAGGCAAAGCCTGAAGTATAAATAGATGTAATAATTAGTCAGATTAATGGCAGAAAGGTATTCATTGATTAGTAACCATAAACGGATGCAAGTCAATATGGTCACCCATATGCTATGGCGCTCTGGTAGCGTATCCCTCGATATGCCAGCAGAACCAGCCATGCAAGTGACAGCAAAACATCAACCCTGGGATGGGAACAAAAGAAAAATCCTTCTAGTAAGAACTGCTGGCGCAGGTGAAGAATCAACAAATTCAAGCGTCTGCAACATCAGCTTTTCTGATCTCCTAAAAGCCATTTCCAAGGCAGAGAAGTGAGATCTGATGCCATCACAGGGCAGGGGTTTCATTTTGCAAGGACGCTTGTCTACGTGGTCATAAACAGTCCCAGGGAAAGTCCAAAATATGCCACCAAGTTACTACAGAACTCACATTAGCTCACACAAAACTTTAACAAATACGTATTTTTAAGGGCTTAACGTATTCACAAAAGTATTGTTATGGTGACAGGCTATAAAACTGTGCAATAACCTGCCAAAGGAAATTTTGGAAATATTCGCATCTGAGTCATCTCCATCGAGGTCATGAAATGGAGAAAGCCTTTGAAATGAATTACTGGTTTCTGAGCTGGAAAAATGGCCAACACCCTGCCACACACGCACACCAATGCCCAGACAAGATCTTTCCCATCGCTCACTATTGTTTTTCTGTCATTGTCACAGAACCACACCACTGACTCAGCCTTGTTGGATGGCCGAGAGTAAAGACTGCCACATATGGCACATCAAAACTCAGCATTTCCAATTTGCACAGAATTTCAACACTGTCCATTGGCGTCCAGCTTGGTTTTGTTGCAATTCGAAGAAAAATAAGCTCTGGAGATTTCCTGTAGTGTAGAAATTCTGTAAGAAGTGCCTTCAGAAATACCAACATCGGGAATAATGTAAGAAATAATAGTGGCTGGGATCAGTAGCTGTTAAAAGCTGTATTTCATCATCTTGTTGCTATGGTCACACAGTAATGATGCAACTCTACACTCTCTCATAACAAGACTTTCTACGAAAAATTATTCAGTTTAAATTCTTCTTCACATTCATGTGTCCACCTACGACTCACAAGGACAAAGCAAGATTTAGGAAGCTGTTCTAACATGGACCAAGAAACTGCATGTTCGAATATACAATTTAACATTACACAGTCTCTATATCTCACAGGTATCCTGGTTAGAATACATTTCAAGTTTTCAAAGATACTGAGCCATTGTCTAATAGCCCCCGCTCCAGCAGATATGAATGGGTAAACAAAAATGTCTAATTTCCAGTATTTACATGGTTAACTGTGCACGTGGAAAGTAATTCAGTCCTCTGTGTCTGAAAAGCTAACAGAAATAAGTGCCTAGAGTATAAGAAAATAGCTGAATTATCTGTCCAAGCACCACATACTCACTCTAGGAAAAGAAAAAAAATGTTTAGAGGAACTCACTCCCCCAAGAGATGGAAGGTGACAGAGCGCAGAAAATCCTTTAATCCTTTAATCTGCCTGAACACATCCTTCCTGAACATACCTTCTGTCAATACAATGGAAAAGAAACTATCACACACCAAGCAGCAGCACAGGACTGTTTACTTTGAAAAGGAACTTTGCAAAGCTGCGAACCATTATCTTCTGTTCTCCTCAGATTTTTGGCACTTATCTAGTGACTCACAGATTAGGTATGTAAACATCGATGAATCCACTATAGCGGAGTGTATGCAAATAATGTATCTTTTTCTCTAATTTACCATTGAATACAGCGTGTAAAGGTCACTATGGCCCTAGAAAATTGTCCAGGGATCTGCCCAGGTCTGCAGAGTATCAACAGCATCATGTAATCATGTCAGAGTTAAACTCTGCCTTCTAGAATAAACACTTTTTAAGACTTTTTTTCATGTGTAAGCAAAGTTTCCTACGTTTCTTCACTTCTATAAACACCAATGGCAGTTATAAATACTCTCTCCTGGCAACTCGTGATTCAGTAGCACTACTCACAAATGAATACTCATCCAAATGTCATCTCGAATATTTGACAGGGTTAATAGCCAGGTGAGAAGCTGAAGACATTGTGCTTTCACGGTACAACGCGGAAAGAGAAATTCAAGAGTCACAATGTGCTCTTAGATCTGAACACAGAAGGAAATCTCTGCCTTTATGCTTTTTCTCTCTGCAAAACCGAAATTCTCACCAAAATAGGCCGTGTGGTTTGGGGATGTGGTAATCCACGGCAGCCTTGTCTAGACTGAGCTCCAGACCCAGAAGGCAGAGGCTGAGGGACCTGCAAACGCGGCCGAGGCGCGCAGGGATGGCGACACAGAGGCCCCAAGGGATAGAGAGGGCAAGGAGAAGCGTTTCTGCACCTCCACGGGCAGTAAAAGGCTGAACAAGGAAAATATGGGCCTGCTGCTGAGCGGGGCAGATGATTTAGGGACAGTTCATACAGATGGGATGAGGTACTCAACACCTCCTTTGTCTCGATTTTCAGCAGGAAGGTGTCCCAGGTTGTGAGCTTAGAGGCAGGGTTCAAGGAGGAAGGGATCTAACAGTGCTGGAAGAGAATCAAGTCAGGGTCTTTTGAGAAATCCCAGCCCATACACATCCGTGGGACCTGAGGGGCGGCATCCATGGGTGCTGAGTGCTGGCTGGTGTACTTGTAAGACAAGCTCATCATCTTTGAAACATCATGGAGATCAGGGAATGACCCAGACAACTGTAAAGGCAAATGCTGTTCCCAGGATATGTTACATTTATCTGCAAAAAAGTAGGATGAGGGAAAACAAAGACCAGTCATCCCCTCTTCAGTCCCTGGAAAGCCGTGGAGGGAGCATCTTGGAGCACGTTTCTGAACATGTCAGGGGAACAAGGTGACTGGGAACAGCATGGGCCGACCAAAGTTGAGCTGTGCCTGACATCATGCCAAGAAAGGCCTTGAGGTGCTGGAGCGAGTGGAGAGAAGGGAACGGAGCTGGTGAGGATCTGGAGCACAAGTGTGATGGGAGCGGCTGAGGGACCTGGGGGGTTCAGCTGGAGAACAGGAGCTGAGGGGAGACCTTCTGATCTCTGAACTGCCTGAAAGGAGCTTGGAGCCAGGGGGGTCGGGCTCTGCTCCCCAGGAACAAGCGCCAGGAGCAGAGGAAACGGCCTCAAGTTGCACCAGGGGAGGCTGAGGTTGGATCTGGGGAACAATTTCTTCCGCAAAGGGCTGTGGGGCATTGGAACAGGCTGCCCAGGGCAGTGCTGGAGTCACCATCCCTGGAGGGGTTGAACAGACAGAGATGAGGTTCTCAGGGACATGGGATAGTGCCAGAGTTAGATTATAGTTGAACTCAATGATCTTAAGGGTCTCTTCCAAGCAAAATGATTCTATGACCAAGCTGGTTGCCTCCTGTGGTGAAACATTTCCATCTGTGCATGCAGGGGGGACCAGGAACATTCTTCTCCCGTAAAGTCTCCTGCAGTGGGTACCACAGGAGTCTGCCCTGGGACCTGCCCATTTTATATCTTTTTCAGTTACCTGAAAGAGGAGACAGAGCACTCAGCCTGCAGAGTCTGTGCACACGAAGGTGGAGCCAAAGCCCTTCACAGTGGTGCACGGCAGAAGGAAGAAGGACAACCAGCCTAAATCAAAACAAGAGACGGTCAGACTGGATTCAAGGAGAAATATTTTAACCATACAAACAGTCGTGTGTGGTAGCAAGCTGCCGAGAGTGTCTGTGCAGCCTCTGTTCTTGAACGTTTTCAAGCCCCAGTGAATAAGTCCTTGTGTAATCTGCTGTGAATTCAGTGTTGACACTTGGCTGTGAGCAAGAGAGACCTCCCAAGGTCCCTACACCTCGAGTGGTTCTTTGGATTACTGAGCATTCTACATTATTTATGACAAAAACAAGGAAAAATTATGGATTTTACCTGCAAGATTTACCTCTGAAGATTTCTACTGTGGTAGAAAAACTACTGTGAATACCGAAGAAGAAATTCTAGGCTTCATTTTCATGAATTGACCACTCAACTCGCTGAAAGTCTATTTTACTTCAGGTTTCAGCCAGTATTAGTTAAATATACTTTGTAAGGAAATTGTTGGATTTTTGTAAAGTTCCAACTGCAGAAGCAAAACTCACTTTTACTTGGAATTGATTTATTAAAAAAATAAAAGGCTATGGACGCTAGTAAAAAAGAAGTATTTTGTTGAGCTGTAACCAGCAATTTAATCAGTTTTATTAGGGAAATCTTGATTTCAAAAGAATGCAGGAAGGTTTGCCATTCTTCCAATAATAGCAGGCACAAAAAACGAAAAGAAATAAGAACAGGAAAAGAAAAAATGCAAAACATTTTTCAGTGCACAGCAGTCACTGAACAAACAGCCCTGGTCAAAGCTCTGACAGAACAAGGCAAAGAATATTTCACTTCATGGATTTCCCTCTCCAGTCCTTCGACCAGCAGGAGGTCCACTGTGTTCAAAAGCATTTTTTGTTTGCTTACACATGCTATAATGAGGCACAAAAGATTTAAATCATTTCCAGTATTTCCATCATTCCAACAAAAATCTTAGCAGAAGAGCAATTTCCTGGAGGGCCACCAGAGAAGATTTAAGTGGTATTGAAGTGTCATTGACAACGTGGCCAATGACACGCCAGCTTGAGAGCTACTTGTTCATTATGGTAGTTTTGTGAAAGTGTTCTATTCTAGCTGACTTACCGTTGGGAATTAATTTTTGTACCAGCTAAGACATCTTCCTTATTTGAATTTATTTTTAAAAGTTTAGAGCCCAGGAGTAAGTCTGACTGTCTTATATAGCTAAAATAATCCGAACTCTAAAATCTAGCTGGATTTAGGTGCAGCCACGGGGAGTCTGGACAAGGAAAAAAGCCCATTCAAGGGTGGCAGGAAGGGGAGCAGAGCATCCCCGCCAACCAGGGTGCTGTCCCACCACACCTGGGCAGGTTGAGCAGAGCAGCTCTAGTGGCCAGGGCCACGCACAGCCCGGAGATCATCACACAAGCCCATAGAGATATGGAATCATAGAATCACAGAACCACAGAATCATTTTGGTTGTAAGAGACCCTCAAGATCATTGAGTCCAATTGTTCCCCCACCCCTGGCACTGCCCCATGTCCCTGAGAACGTCATCTCTGTCTGTCCAACCCTCCAGGGATGGTGGCTCCAGCACTGCCCTGGGCAGCCTGTTCTAATGCCCCACAGCCCTTTGGGGAAGAAATTGTTCCCCAGATCCGATCTGGAGGCTAGGACAAGCCTGTCTTGGTGAGTGGAGTGGAGCACCTCCCTTATGAGGAAAGGCTGAGGGAGCTGGGTCTCTTTAGTTTGGAGAAGAGGAGACTGAGGGGTGACCTTATTAATGTTTATAAATATATGAAGGGTGAGTGCCACGAGGATGGAGTCAGGCTCTTCTCAGTGGCAAACAATGATAGGACAAGGGGCAATGGGATCAAGCTGGAACACAAGAGGTTCCACTTAAATTTGAGAAAGAACTTCTTCTCAGTGAGGGTAACAGAGCACTGGAACAGGCTGCCCAGGGAGGTTGTGGAGTCTCCTTCCCTGGAAACATTCAAAGCCCGCCTGGACACCTTCCTGTGCGACCTCACCTAGGCGTTCCTGCTCCAGCAGGGGGATTGGACTGGATGATCTTTTGAGGTCCCTTCCAATCCCAAACATACTGTGATACTGTGATCCAGGAGGGTTGTTGTAGGACCAAAGGTGAGGGCCCGCTCTGAAGTCAGGCTCCCTAGCAGAGCTGGAGGAACCTTCTACTTCTCCCCCATCTGCTTTCACCATGGTCTGGGGCAGCCTGACCTTCAAATGGGGGAAACAAAGAGTCACAGAACTGTTCGGGTTGGAAGGGACCTTCCAAGTCCATTCAGTGCCACCCCTGCCATGAGCAGGGACATGTTCACCAGTTCAGGTTGCTCAGAGCCCCATCCAGCCTGGCCTGGGATGTCTCCAGGGATGGTTCATCCACCACCTCTCTGGTCAACCTGGGCCATGGCCTCACCCACAATTCCTTCAGTCTAATTCCAGAATTCATGTCAAATGGCTTCAGTCAAAATACTTCAGGAATTTTAACCACTTGTCCCTACATTCAGCACTTAACACATGCTGGGTTTCACTATGAAGTGTGACGTTGTTAAAGTGACTCTTTTTTATTTCAAAGAGTAACAAGTCTTAAGACTAAAATTAAAGATTTCAGCTCCAAAGTGTTTCAATCAATCTCAGTTGTGCTGACATTAAAACTGAAAAATGCTTTTCAGATTGACCTGACAATTTTTCCAGTTTTTAAGAAATCCATACATGTTACAGCTAAACTGATAAACACGTTCTCAGTGGCAATGTCCTGAGGACTTTTAAACACCCACATTAGCAAAACTGCCCAGCAGTCTTTCCTTAAACATTACTCTAATTCAAACAGACTAACTAATTTAAAGAAAATACAGTCATATTTTTAGCTGTGCCATTTTAAATATATAGTTCAAATGACTTAGTCTATTTTAAAAAAGGCTTCAAACAGACCAGAAAATTCACCAGCTCTTTCACAATTTGCTTAAGCAATATGTCAGCACTAACACAAGTTGCCATCAGAAGAATGAATTTTACTTTAATTTTGTCGCCTTGAGCAGGATGTTGCAAAGCACTTCCCTCTGTAACACTTCCTGTTACGGTAGCTCGTGCAAATCACCTCGATTTTGTTTATACTGTGCATAACCAACGTTTTTCATACATAATAATTCTACAAATGGCATTGCAAAAAGGCGGATTTCAGCTTGTTACTTGAACAGTTACTGACGACAATAAAACTGACCATAAAAAAAGAGTAAGTAAAAATACTTTATCATCTCCATGGTCTTAGGCAATCCTTTTTCTTTTACATCCTGCCTAGTATTCAGTTCAAGTGATTTTCCATGAAGACTTTAGCAAGGACAATGGGAATAACGTAATGCAGTTGTGGCCTCTGCATCTACAGCCTCCTTAAAATAAATTAGATCTGTATAGAGGATGTGATCTCGAAAGGAAGCTCAGGGAAAGAAGAGGGACAAGTATTGTCCCAAGAAGGAAGAGTTCATCCCGTCGGTCCTACCGCTGGCACGGGGGGAAAGCTCAGGTGCACAGAGCAGATCCTGACACGCGCCCCACGTCTCCTCCTGCCAGTCACTGATGCATCACCGGGGCTGCCTCTGGGATCATCCTGCAAGAGTTTCTTCATATTGCTGTGCAAAACACACCATAAAACATTTTAGTACACAATTTTAGTTTCCTGAGAATCTATTGCTTCTATTCAAGAGGCCAGCAGAGCAACAACAATGGATTTGGGGCCAAAATGTGTCATATCCCCAGCCTGAGCAAGGATCAGCAGCAAAGGAATCCATTTTAGAAGCAGATGTCTTTGCAGATGTGCTTTGGACAGGAGTGATGGCCCCTCATCACTCCATCTGAAGGTACCACACACCACACGTGCTCATGTTGCCCAGGGAGGTTGTGCCGTCTCCATCCTTGGAGGTTTCCAAGACCCAGCTGGTCCAAGCCCTGAGAAGCCTGGTCTGACCCCAGAGCTTTGAGCAAGAGGTTGGACTGGGACCTCCTGAGGTCACCTCCAGCCTGAGTTACCGTGTGACCCTTTCTGCAGACATCAGTCCTCAAACATAGTATGTCACTGACCTTTGACATCATTTTTAAGACTTCCTGCACTTATGCAAAGATATTTCTCTGTAGGAGATAAGATCTCTGAGAATTAGGAGGATCATCGAACCGACCACATGAAGTGTTTCCTCATGCTTACACAACTGGTGACTTAGCAAACAATTACGTACTATAAATTCTTTCATCTCCATGACTGAAACACCAGTATTCTTGGATTTACTGTATTTTTCCCCTGACAAAACGTAGTCACTGTTTAGATGTGTTAACCGCTGCTGCAATACTAAGCACATTACTGTTGGTCATGCAGTTATTAGTGTTGTGTTAATTGTGCACCCATTTTTGTTGAAACTGAGAGGAACAAATAGCTGTATAAAGGTCAGATCCTGTTTCGCGACAGGCAACAGTTCTGACCCAAACAGTGACACTGGTCTCCATTGTTATAACTAACCTTGTATGGAAATGTTAACGGGGAAGTCTTTAAAGAACATGGAAAAAAAATAAATCCTGTAACTGCAACCCAAATAAATCCCGCTGCAAAGTGTCCATGAACCCTGACAGGGACAACACCACGTGTGAGCAGACCTGTCAGGAAACCTGGGCAAGATCCTCCAGCCAGCCCAGGGTTGGCACTCAGACCTAAACCCAGGCAGAAATGCCCGATATTCAACATTATCATTCGAGTCTGTGGGTATTTCTGCAAAGTTCTGAGATTCCTCCTTGCTGTGAGGCTCTCACTATTTCATTGCGGATTGCAAACTCATTCTCCCTGGTACAAGTGAGCAGAGGAGAGACGATCGTGACATGTCTTACACCGAATAATCACTGAAACAGGGAGAGCTGCTGAGCGATGGCGGATTCTGGCTCACGTGTGCTGCTCGAGTTTATGCACGCACACCAAACGAAGATTAGATATGCCAGTGTTACGACAGACACATCTGCTTTAGCCAAGGGTAACTACGCTTAATTGTTTTGCTTTTATGATCTGCTGAATTTTACACCTTAGGACCTTCCTCTTCTCGCTAAGTCCTGTTATGATTTCAAGGATGCTCTGCTCCTTTAGCCCTCGTGATTTGGTAACAGACGTTGGCTTTGCAATGACTAAATCCATGGATAGAAACAGAAATATTTTGCTTCGATGCTTGAGAAATCCAGATGTGTTGCACATCACGCTGTCTGCTGTCACGTGCGTGTGGGTCCCCAACGGCCACGTTGCTACAGCCAGAGAGGGGGGGAATTGCAGTCTCTGGGTTCCTGCAGCCACCGTCCCTGTAGAAAGTGTGTGCGTGTTCGCGTGACCCACCTCAGCAGCCATTTTCAGCTAACACACACAAAAACCTGCAGAAATTCATCCCAAAGAGTGACATTTGTGGGTGTTCGAGACACCTGGTTGGCTCCAACAGGCAGTGGGAAAAGGGCAGTGGTCTCTGCTTCATCTCAGCTGCAGCTTTTGCCGTACAGAGTTGTACTTAGTTCCCCCATGGATTCCATGCGCTAGGACAAAGAGGATTGCTTAAAATTCCCAATGGGAACACGGCCAGTAGTGCAGGGCTGGTCAGGTGTGCTCTGGTTGGGGGGAAAAGACAGAAATAGCACCGACAAGCAAATTTTGCCAAGATGATGCCAGCTCTTCCGAGAGGATGAGCTGAAATAGGTGTTTGCTCTCACTGAGCTCCATCACCCACTGCAAACACATTTTAAAAGGGCCCAGAAATTCTTCCGCCCATTTTCTTTGCTATGAAAAGCTCCCTCAATCAGGATCGTAGGCTTAAACCAGACAGACCAGACAGCAGAGCTTGATGGAACTCGATTCCAGCCCCACCAAGGCTCAGGAGCAGTCGTATCAAGCCCCTGTGGGGTTGTTATCAAGCTTGAGTTACTCAAGAGAACAAGTTATTTACTGATGTTGGTTTGCATCATATCCCTCACTCTGCCCTTCCTCTCCAATCCTTTCTAATAAAATGCTAGAAGTGTTTTCTTGTTGATGAACACGCTGTTCCGAACCCTGCAATTGCACTTATTGCTTTCACAGTTTTGGATAAGATACACAGAAGTGTTTCATAAAACCTCAATGTTTCTGTAGATCCTTCGTGTTACTCAGTAACGTTAGTGGATAAGTTTGTTCCTAGAGGCAATGCACAAGAGATTAAAGGTAATCCTGCCCTAATATCTGTATTTCAATCAAGTTATTCATATCATTAAACGTCAAACTTGCACAGCAAGTTCCACACACAATTAAAAGTGCAATAAACCATTTTCCCTACCTCTGATTTTAACCAGAGCAGACAGTGTAGAGCAATGCAAGAGATTTGGACCTTTTAAACAATTTTTATACCTATGTGTTTGCTGATGCTTAATAATCAAAGACATTAATGCCTGACCAAGGGTGTCTGACTTCAAATTTCTTAATGTATTATACAGAAAGGATCACAATAGGCTGGTTTTACTATGAAAATCTTCACTGTCTCTTAATAAAAGTTAGGATCAACTTTTAAATATACACCACTGTGAATCTCAGTATAAATATAAAAGAGCCAAGCAGTAGTCTCAATGGAAATCACTGAATAACTAGCACGGCTTAAAGACTACCCACCCTCTCCTTATGTTATATACTATAGTTTGCCATTATACAAAGTAATATTTTGCTCTCCGTCCAGCAGTTATGGGAAATAATGGCAAATAACTTGACCATTTTCAGTATCTGGGACTGTGGGACAGTGATCAACAGACAGGTGAAAGCTTGCTGAAACCAACTGACTAACAGATTTTAGTTTCATTTTAGGAGAGCTTTCATCAAGCAGGGTTTCAAGGTAACATTTTTATAATTTCAGGGAAATAGAAACAGTTCCTGGACAGACTGACAATGTCTGAGTGCCTAGAAAAAGGGGAACCCCTCAATTTCTTTGACCTAGGGGCTTTTTTTAGCCGGTCAGGGGGCTGATGCAAGATGCCTGAATCATCGTTGTGTTGCCAGCGCACCATGACCCTGCTACACAAAGCTCTGCCACACGTCTACCCGCTCTCGGGGATATTTGCTGGGGCTGGCTGGGGTTTGCAAGTCTCGTTGCTCTCGGTGAGGAGAGGAAACAGCTGCTTTTATTCATTGTTTGGTCTGTGTTATAGAAAGACTCCAAAAGAGCACCCTTGTCTAAGACACAAAGAGGCCACTCTGTGGCCTGATCCTGGCTGAAAAAGCCACAGATGAACATCATACCTTGGGAGATCCAACTGGAGCGACTGTTTTTGACACAGAGCCCCAGGTCAGCCTCCTGCAGGACCACCAAAGCTGAAATCCTCACATATTTCCTCAAAAAGTGAACACCGAGGCACGTTACATAGGTTCTTTCCAAAAAGTCTTGAGCGATCACCAAGATAGAGCACGTCTACATCCCACATACACCCTGTGACATTTTCCGTGCTTTGGAGAATTGTGTCCCGAAGGCTGATGCAGCCGAAGTGGTATTTTTTGTGAGTCAATCAACATCAGGTCTTGCATTGGCTCAGCTGGAAAGTCATCGAAAAGTGATGTGCTGATCCTCCTTCTCTCCCACCAGAAACGGAAGAGTCCAAATGGCTTCTGCTCATCTCCTTGTACGGGCACCGCTGGGGACGTGACGTTTCACCCTTTTCCCCTAATTTGCAAACGTTTTTCATAGGAGAAAAATTCTTGTGCATGACAGGAACCACAAAAATTTCCTATAAGGTATTGATGTCATAAACCTCAAGTATAACTCAAAACTCCTGAAAGTTTACTGTAAATACAGTGGCAGGGAAGCAGATACACCTTAGCTGACAGGTTGCCAAGAAGAAGGGGAAAACCACTATTAGCAACGGGAGGATAATTGTTGGGAACTGCCGCAGTTCATGCAAATCTTTTTCCAATAGGAAGAAGGTCCCTTCCTAAGAAAGGCCTTTTAAATATTCACTGAGACTGAACTCTGAAACAGAAGTCGTGCTGTGTGCTCCCAGGGGAAAATGTTGAATATCACTCTAATTTTCAGTCCCAAGAGGAGGCTTTTTTCTTAGTCTCTCTTCAAATGGAGATGAGGTTTAAGGAAGGGATGTGCACACCAGGACTCTTCACTGTTTTACTCAGGCAAAATGTGAGTTATCCTGCTATCAACAGGCAAGTGAAAATAAGATGTGTAAAAGTAATGATCAGCAGACATAAAAAGCCTACAAAGATAACCAGTTCTCTGGGCTGCTGACTTTCTGGCAAAATCCAGACAAAAAAAAAATAGATTGAGAACTTTTCAAAACTAACTTAAATAAAGATATGGGGAATCAATGCATAGAGGTTTGCTCGCTGTGGTTTCTAATATATGGGATTTTTACCTCTAGTCTGACCTTAGACCACACACAAATACACATGCACGTATATCTACTACTGACAACACATGAAGCGCATTAGGGAAGCGTTTCAAGTTTGCAGCCAAATGTGGATTTCACCAAGTGAGAGCTCCCCGGTGCTGACACCTACAACGGCTGGGGAAGGAACTTATTAAACTAAAGAAAAATCTTGGGCTTTCCACATCAGTTTGCCTTTAAGCTCCTTATTTAAACTGTTTCCAAGTTAGAGAATATTTATGGGGCACTATAGGAAAAGGAATTTGCTACTATATTGCCAAATGTTGAATAGGACCACCGGGTTGTCAATCACCCATGACAAGGGCTGCACGGATTTTCACGCCTCCTGGACTAGACCAGAAAAAAGTCTGTTAGTTGAAATAATTCCATTTGCATTCCTATTACCCATGTCTTCCAGGATGGGAAGTAGGTGAGGAAGAAGGTCACCTTTTAGTGATTTTCACTTTCCAATATCACCAGCAGTCTGGGTTGTCTCCATCTAACACTGTGCATCTGATATGGCCTCAGCTCCTCAGGCAGATACTCTTACAGGTCAGACCTATTTCTACTCCTTTTCACCCTCTCAGAGAAGGGAAAAAGCTGTTTTCCATCAGTGCTCCTACATGCCCCATCTGCAAATGAAGTTATTCCTCACTGCGAGCACTTGTGGACCTAAGACTATTACCCCTACAGACCTAGCTGACTATTTAATAATGGTGGGGTTTTTAAATCTTTTAAATTCAGTCCTTCATTCTAAAGCTCATACTCAGAGGCATTGAGATATGTGCTGACTCCAAGTTACAGGGCAAAAAACCCGAGATATATAGTAAAGTTATTTGCAGACCCAAACTGCTCAGGGTGGAATTTCTGCTCAGTGATTTTTCAGAACAAGGCCGAACATCTCAAGTCCTGAACTCCCTTTCACAGAGTATTGGGTTTGGGATAAAATGTTCAGGCATAGAGGTCACATCCATCCTTGTGCTGTGATTTCTCCTGTAACCTCCATCCTCCAGCTAGCTGGCCTTCTTGCAGATATTGACATCTTCCAGCCCTGCTGAAATAGAATACAATAAATATCAGGTAGCATGACCCAATTTTCTAACAGCCGGCATAGACGAGCGGCCAGAGTAATGAAAACCTCTCTAATTATGTGATTTGATTCATATACTACATGTGCAGTGTGTGTCAAAGAAAAAGCTTCAGCGCTTATGAGACATTCATCATCACCTACCTGTTAATCCAAACAGGACTGTCAGGCTGTACCAACTGCACTCTCTCAGTCCTAAATTGCTCAACTTGTGCTAGATTTAACCAGTGACTCAAAATGTTGACAATGACTTCTTAGATGCTGGAAATGCAAAAGGGAAGAGGTCAAAAGATCCGACACCCAAGCGCTCTTATCTGGCGTGGGTAGGGTGGCTCATCCTGGCAAAGCCTGGCACAGCAGGGTGGTTTGGGTGTGTAGAGCATGGAGAAGGCTCATGGGAGTTAAAACATCAGTCAGACCTCCACAAATACTGGCTTGGCATGAGACTTCATGGTCCAAATTGATCCAAAACTTCCTGCATCAAACTTTTCAGGGGCTCCAAACTCCCTGTGCTTGGAAAGCCATGGTCAGGAACAAGACACGCAGCCATTTTCAACCACCAGTACTAGCTTTCTGCTGAGGACCGGGCACCCTAACTGGCCCAGTTGTACGTCTTTTCCGAGAACTGGACGCCCTAACTGGTCAGACTGGAAAGCAGGATCGTTCCCATGCCGTCACCGCGACAGCTTTCCCAAAACCACAGGGATTCCCAGCGGCTCCCTCTCCCAAGGGCAGGTAACCGAGCAGGTTTCTCCCAAAACCAGGACTGCTTTGGCCATGAGTCCCTCAGAAATGACATATTTTCCTGAATTATTCTGGGTGACAAGAGCTTAACATCATGCCTCACTTCTCCATTACAGACTTCTTTGGTTGAGATGCATCATAGAAGCCTGCCTTTTCTCTTTGACAGGAGTCTACAATTTTATTTTCTAGTTTTTCCTTCTATTTTTTTTCCCTTGAAAGTGACAATACCTTTTCTAAAGATACCCCATATTCCATATTTATACGCCCTATATAAGGCATTGATTCTACAACTGCCTTGTGCTGAAACAGAACCAAAATCGGAGGAGGAAGCTGCATGACCTGCGGTAGGAAATCTGTGTTGAATGGCTTTGCAGAGGCCAAAAAGCAGCTTGTAACAGCCCGGCTTGTATTTCTGACTGATAAGAAAGAAGATAAACCAGAGCAGGATGTGGTTTCTATTCACCTCCTCTCAGAAGATATAAACTTTGTAAAACAAAGCCCAGAACTCTTACACTAAGGAAAACATCCAAAAGCCCCCAGAAATCTAAGGAAAACCCCAAGGAAACAAACAAAACAATTAGCTTTTTTCTTAATGAGACATTCAATTAGCGAGCCATATGCAACACCCCCACCATATCGGTCCCTGACTCTGGTTGACTCAAAGGCACTTGACTTTCCCAGAGGATTAAGACATCCCTGCCCTCCAAAAAGTGAAATACAGATGTCTGCTTCAGTGTTCATCACTGATTTTAATGGTGAAACAACCCTGCAGATGCTAAAACAGCATGAAGGCCAACACAAGAAATAATCGAATTTAACCTAGGTCAGAAAATGTTTTGTGATGATGGATGGTTTTACATTTTACACCTACAAGCGTAACTTCAACCCAATAGAACCAAACCTTGCGTCATGACCAGAGGGCAAAAACAAAACCAAAATTTTCAGCCTGGTCAGTGCTGCATCAGGTTGGAGGAGACCCAATCCTCCTCTTCCCGGGATTTTAAAGTGCTCTGGAGACAAATATTTACAAAATCAGGTACACATGATTTCAGGCGTCTCATCGAAGTTCAGAGTGCTAAAAAAATGCATCAGGGAGGAGAATTACATGTTAGACTAATGGTACTTTTTGGTGATCTAGAAATAGCATGACTGACGATGATCAAGAAGATGGACAAAAAGTCAAATCCTTCTAGAAAGTTCCAATTACACTCAATGGTTTTAGGTTCAGTCTGTTACAAAAAAGAGGAAGCCTTTGAAAGAAAGTTTATTGTTTTAAATGAAATCACCTTTCCTACTGTATTTCTGGCTTTTTCTGTTTCCTGAAAGTGATTTGGCCAATTAAACTAAAGGGTAAAATGGAAAAGGAGGAAGACAGACATTGGAACAGGCATAAGGAACACTTGCCATTTCCAATTATTTTACACACTTGAAAAAGAAATCTTAAAAAATCGTCTCCTGCCACAATTCCACCTTAAACAAGTCCAGCGAGTCTGAAAGTAACTTCAAATAAATAAATCAACTTCCTCTCCTCAAAAAATCTGAGGATAAGTTATCATTTGTCATTTTACAATATCCTAACAACCTTACCCTTTATGCATGAGAGTTCAGAGAGAAGAAATTCCGTCAAAATATGCTGCATCCAGAATGAGGAAGCTATTTTTCAACGCTCATCAAATTAAGTACTAATGTTAATAGCATACACAGAAGAGGAAATTTGGGAGCTGAAAATGCACTTCAGCATTTCAAACTGATATGCTTCAAGTTTCTGTTTCAGAGTCAATGGGTTTCAGGGATTCTCCCCTTCCCTCGGACTGAAGGCAGAAGTTATAGTGTTTGCTTTATCTGTGGGTTTGGCTTCCATTTAAAGCAGGTATATAAATATAACTATGGACCAAAAGCACTGATTTTGGTAGATCCAGAATTAGATTTTAATTTTGTTTTGTGTGGCTACTGGGACACAGAAATACAACTCAACCAACCCTTCTTTACAAAAGCACAAACAGCAGAGCTTGAACAAGCTGCCTCAATAGGATCTTGATCGGGGCTGTAGAAACGAGTTGTTTTGCTTCCCTCGCTCCCACAGCCCTGCAAAAATGATGGAGCTGAGAGTTCAATTTTTTTCCTCTAAAGACTTTTATTTTATTTTTAAATTAGTTTTATTATTTATTAGTTTTATCCCCAGACCACGGCTGCAGACTCCACCTGAAACACAAATTGGTGGGAGACGGACACACCACAAGAGGTGACGACACAGGCCAGGAATCAAGTGGTTGAATGATGTCCATTTTTCTTAGTTCTATTAATATTTAGTTAGGCTATATTTACTGTGTCATTATATTGAAGTGAATACAGTATATCCCATTTATTGTGTCTGCTATGAAAGCAAGCTTTTTAAAGCTTAGCAGCATCTCTGATATCTGCATTAGAAACTATTACACACAGAGTAACTTGGGTTCGCTCTGTGCCTCGAAGAGTACTTTTTTTCTGAGAGAAAGTTAATTAAAAGCAATCTAAATAGCAGGGAATGAAGATGGTACATTTAACCCAGCGCAAAGTCAGTTTTCAACCCACAAAAGAGGAAGAGCTGCAGTAGCGAGGTGTTAAACTTCACCACACCGGACTCCAGTGTTTCAGCCCACATGTAGAATGAGAGGAGTTTGTGTCTCTGTTTCCCGGTGTCTCCCCAGATGATGGATATTCAGCGTGCACTTTTCCTGCTGTCCCCCTCTTGTTTATTCCCCTGGTTTCAAACAGAAACATCTCAAACCATCCACTTTCCTTATTGTGTCCTGGCCAGAGAGGCAAAAAGCACATGATTTCTACCAGTCTGGAATTAAAAGCATTGAGCGTCTTGCCAGAAGGAGCCGCACAGACAAGCGAGATTGATTTCTGCACGAAGAAAGATGTGAAATTCAAGTCCTGGGGCAAAACAGACGTTTTTGTTCCAGTGAGCCAATTTCAGTCATTACAGGACGCCTTAAATTGTAAGAAAAGTGCATTTCTGTAACCACGGTTTTAAGAGTCTCTTTGCAAAGAGCTCAAAGCAACTCTGTGGCAAGCAGAAGTGGCTGCGGCACTTGGTCCATGCCAGAAGATACCCAAACACAGAGGAGAAACACAGTTAGTAAGCGCTTTGGGTGGGATTCAGCTCACCCAACTCTATCCGTGCAAAAGTTCAACAATTTGGTCATCCTGGCTTCATCTGTGGTCAACAGATAAGAGATGGATGTGTTCAGAGGATGAATCATCCCAGTTAGAGACAGACGTTCAAGATGTGTGGTACGAGCCTCGTTTAGACAAGACTTTCGGATGGCTAAATTTAGACCAAATTAACTATGCAACCATTACCTCACCCCAAACCTGTGAAGTCTTGCCCTTCTTACATTAAGACTGTGGGAGAAGTGCTCCTATTCAGATGTTGGCATTTCATCATCACTGAATAATCTCTTCAAACCCCAGTGTTAATTCCATTCATGCCACATGCCATTTACCATTGGTAAATTAGTCATCCTGAAGATTTCCAAAGCAAATACCAAATTCCCCTTTTCTACACCAGCATGCACCAAACTGAACTTGATTTCCAGGAATATTGACTATCTTAATGACTCTAGATTAAGATCTTTAGGAAGTGTATAATTTGTTTAATTCTCCAATTAGTACACATGCTAAAGACACTAATAACCACCAGCTGGATCGCCCAGGACCCACCATGACTTTCTGCTGATAAAACAACTGCTGGAGGAACAGGGCATTTCCAACAACAAGGCTGGGTGGATATTTTCATCTAGATTCCTAGCCCAGACAACAGTGATAAGGGTTCAGCATTTCCCTTATTATCTCAGTAAACAAAATATTATTTTACTGAACCCAACTGTTTCATGCAAATGGTTCAATTCAGTGAATTGCCCTCGAACTAAACCCAGCACGAGGAGCTTCACAGCCCTGAAGCTCCAGGACTGAGCACGCAGCTCACCCTCTTCAAAATGAAAAAGAAACACAACTTGGGCGGGAGGAGGAAGTTTTATTGTTTTCTGGTCTGTATTTGATTAATAATAATGTCATTTTGAAAGGGCTCAAGGTTTCCATGGAAGGGAATGGCCGAGTTGCAACCCGATCTCAAGGACACTTTGATGTGTGAGTGAAGGTGCTCCAGCCCCACCAGGTGCTGCTCCTGCAGCCAGGTGCCTGGGGAAATGGGAAGTTTCACTTTTGCTTCGTTGTAAAATTGAGTTTCTTTATTGCAACTGATTTAATATAGCACTGAGAAAACACCAGAGCTTATTATTTAACCACTGTCTACTTTATACGAGGCCTCCCGGGAGATGAAAGCAAGTCTTCAGCAAGAAGCAACAGAGGATTTCTTTCATTCTGTTCCTCCGGGAGCCTCTGCCAAGCTGCAAAATTACAGTAAGAAATGCTGCTGAGAAAAGTGGGGGCCGCTGAGCAGAGGCTCCCTGCACACTGCCACAAAAGGAGGGTGGGTTTTCCCTACTAAAAGCTGATTCTCGGCAGTGCCACACGCAGAAAACCAGAATTGAAACTCTCCCTGACGTGACTTAAGCCTATCCCTCCCCCACAAGCTATCCAGCAGTAATGCTGGATTTGTGGACACCTTTACCACTGGGAAGCGGCTTTCCCCAACCTAGTTAAAAGTCGAGTCCAGGTTGTGACGCCAAGCACACCAAGAACCAGAGCTCAGTATCAAATCTAGGATGGCCCAGACTGAGCACTGAAGATAGAGCGCACGGCTGCTTCCACCCATCCCTTCCAACCCAAACTAGTCTATGATTCTAAGCTCAGATCCATTTTGGTAAGTTATCATCTCTGTTTAGCATATCAGCCTTTGAAGGGGCTGCTGACTCAGGTGCTCAGGATGCACAAGCCGAAATCTGGCTGGTGGTGACGACTGTGATTTCTCATCTGAGCACGTAGCAGAATCTGGCTCGTAACGGGGAAATTGTTTCAGTGAATGGACAGCAAAATCTCATTCTAATTTTGTTCAGAGCAATTAAGGAAATAGGTTAATTGTATAAAATTAATTACTAGTGCTTGAGTCATTAAAAACCATGTTGGGACCACCAATGCGTCTATGAGACAGATTGTATTTCACATCCTTTCATTGCTTCTCTCTCTGGGGGAAGAATGATACAAAATGGCCAAAATAAATAATCTAGTGCCAGAAAAACTTTGTTCTGTAATTGGTTTTTTTTGAAGGAAATCATCTGAGGAAAACTTCTATTGAGTCAGTTGCCACAGTAAGAATAAGCAGCAACAGGAAGGTGCTGTCCTGCAGAACTTCAGGGTTACTCCAGCTTTCCCAGCTCTGTTGTTTGCTCAGTTACAACCCTGTCAAAACCAAAGCACACTTGTGTCGGTTCATCCATTTCTACCTCTTCAAAGTATATTTTTCCTTCTCCCTTTCTCTCCATCTCTCCACAGCCTCGAGCTCCAAGCGATATGCTGTTTATTCTGGCTTTCCCCCACCCGCTTTCCTTTTTAATTCTTTTTCCCCTTAAAAGAACGTGTGCAGGCCGAGAAACAGACTTTCCCGGCTGAGTTTTATCGAGTTCAGCCTCTCTGCCAAGGGCTGGATGCTGCCAGCTGAAGACGAATTTTCTCCTACTCATTTTCCCATCAGCTGCTCCGCGAGTAACTCGATGACCGAAACATCCGCTGCCGGAGGAATCATGGGGAGAGCCCCTATTTTATCATCTCCCTTCTTAAAACGAACAAACAAACACACGCATGGCTGAGCTGTAGGTTCAGACTGGTCAGACCCAGTTCGCTTCCCCCGTCAGAGCGATGCTGTTGCAGTCACAGGGTTTCTGCACAGGCAGCAGCACACGTAGGAGATGCCCAAAACCACGGCGTACCCCCTCCCTGTTCATGTGAGCAACGAATTCAGGAAACCCTGAGTTTCCCCTCAGGACTAAGGAGTGGGTTTTCCATCACTGGGATGAAATAAATGTACCCCCGCTCTCTAAATTCACGTGCCATGCCAGAGCTTCCTGAGCGTCTCTGGGCATCTTGTAGTTTAAGTAATAAACATTTACAACCAGGTGACCATGATGAGAAAAGACAAGGAAAAAAAGGGCAAAGGGATGACAATTTTCTCTTAGGTGCATGTCGCCTTAAGGAAACAGTTTTTTGCTAAGCTAAAGGCGCTCAGACCTATAAAATTAACATGAACATTCAGATATTTCTTTATTCCCCCAGCAGACATCAAGCGCTCTGCAGTTCACAGTCTGTTCTGTTCTCACAAGGACTCCTGACAGCAGACCCAATGGGCAGGGAAGAGAATTTTTTCTTCATGTCAAGGTGGAGGCTGAAAAACACCTCTTTGGACATATATAAAATGTGGTGGCTCTCATCCCATATCCTGTGACAGGTTTAGGACAAACTGTTGAATGGTAAGTTCTTACTTACTTCTGGATGTATCCCATAAGCTACTAAAATTGCAAACATTGTCTGTCCCAAGGCTACAAATCACTTCATTGCTGTAACAGTATTAATGCCTGCAGGTGATCGTGGGCCATCAACTGGTGATAACTTCACACTACAGCCTCTCAAAGGCTTCAAATATATCGACTATGAATGCTGCTGGCAAAGAAATGTATCCCTTCCTTCTGGACAAAACCGCAGACAAGAAACTCCCATGATTTGGTTCAAGTGTTGAAAAAAGTCATTGTACACTCTGGACTAAAAAAATGCAGCCAACACTTAGAAGCCAGGGTTTTTATTCTATTGTAACCATAATGATAGGGAAATTTCCTATCGTAGTTTTTACGGTTGCTAATAAACTAGTTTCTGATGAAGGGCAAGCATGGACAAAATACAAAAACCAGCACAGAACCCAAAACAGACTCTGCCAAAATTTTATGTATGGAGGAGAGCAAAGAGCTGGCAAGAATGACCCTCGTTGGAAGTCAGGAACCAGATGCACAAAGGAACGGTGCTTATTTGCTAACTGACACTCAGCTCTGAGAAGACCAGACATGGTCCCTCCCGCTGCCCCAAGCCACGATCAATTAGATCCAAATGATTTGACAGATGCTGGTCCAGCCTATTCTTAAAACCCTCAGATCCGCGCTTTGCTTTCATCAGAGAAAGGCAGTGGAGCTTCCGATTGAAAATCAAACCCACAACTTCTTGCTCTGTTGCCTGTGGCCAGGAGGAAACAGCTCATTCCCTTAATGCAAGAGGCTTTTTCAGACTTGGGGGCGCCCTCCTTTCCTCCAGGCTCTAGAATCCTGTCCTTAAAACGCGACTTAAAATTAAGTCTACAGAATAAAGTCCATCAAATATAGCTTAAAAAAGCAGAACTATAGTTACATGACTCAGAATCCTCCATATCCATGGAAAAAAATTGTTTAAAAATCTTTAAAAGCGGGGGTACACAAAACCATTTTTCCATTTTTCTTTGGTGATCAAAGTTCTCCAGACATTGCTCATTCTTGCAAACATCTCCTCTACTTCAACCAAGCCAGACCTTCTTAGGATCACTCAGCCACGCCATCCAGCGCCCCGACACATTATCCGTGAACATATATTTATTGAGCTTTTACAGGTATTTCCACCCTTCACAGTATCTTGGTTTTATTGACCTAAATATCCCATCTGTGTTACTTATTATAGCAACCTATCAAATCTTGCTTTTCCTGAAAGCATTTGCTGTATCCACAAACGTACTTTTAATTTTATTTGGCCTGTCCATTAAAATGCATCAATGTTAATGCTTAAATCATAAAATAGTCACAGATGAAGAGATGCACTTAAGTTGAAATGAAGCTTCCAGGAAACAAAGTGTTTCCATTTAAGAAGTGTTTAAAAAAAAAAAGAGCACCGGGAACAGCAAACTTAATAATATGCTTTGCTGCATTATTATTTACTGTGCTTTAGTCTCGCAGGCAGTTTTACTGGCTGACTTGTCTTCCAAGACTGAACTAACTTGAACTCACCCTGCGCTTCTAAAGGGCTCATAAAACTTTAAGGCAGCAGGTTCATATTCCATAAAAATCCAAGTGCCTTTGCAGCACAGTAGCAGCATGTCTATGTTATCCTTCCCTTGCCTCTGTCCCAGGCTGGTACATCCATCCCCATCATCCTTCTTGAATGGGAATTTAAAAACCTCCTTTTGATAAATGGAGGTCTGCAGCCCTAGTGAAAACCACAATAAATCACGTCCATGTAATAGGGTTTTATTTGGAGGAAATCTCCTCCTCTGCCCTTGGCACCTTTTTTTACCTTTTCAGAGCTGTCTCTGGCCTTCACCCATGAAATCTCTTGGAAGCATCAAGAGATCCAACTTTTGGCTTCTATCGCTGACAACAAGTGTTTAATTGATGTTATTTTATGGAACCTGCAGAGTGAACAGGTCTGAGTCGTCTCAATTTGCAATAGAGGCAAGTCCAGACAAGTCAGCTACACCTGGCTGGACACCAACAACAAGAACTGGACTGGTACAGAGCCTAGACATTGTCTTAGAGCTTAGATTTTTGTTATACACCACCTGGTGTTGTAAAGGTATGTTTAAAGCTCGCTTTAAAAGTAGTTTTACTGAAATACGAAATGAAATTGTCATTAGCAGAAAAGGTGGACGCATCCAACATCTGGAACAAGCAGCGGATCAGTTAATACTTCCCAGGGGTTTTTGGGCAGCGCAATCCTATTGCAACTATTTGTAGCTTTTGTTATCATCCATCCAATGTCCTTTTTCTTTTTCCAGAGCTATGTGAAGCCAAATGTGTGGGTATGCCTCTGAATCATCCGTTTAATACTGCTTTTATTGAGGGGGCCTCGCACAAGCTAAACGGTGTCGCAGGTGTGAGAGGGATTTTCTGGAAACCAGTGACTCGGTTGGAGTTCGGTTTTTCAACTGTTACTAACAAAGCTCAATCGGGCACAAAAGAAAATGATGCTTCCAAAGACCCTGATAATAAATGTGGTGTCCACCGGATGCTCAGTGCAGTACCTGCTCGCCAGTGTTTAGGCTTGAATCCACGGAATAGCAACGTTTGCCTTCTTTAAAGATCCATTTCAAGAAAAAAACAAAAAAGACATCAGGAAAAAAAAGAATCTGTTTTGAACACACAAAACAACGAAAGAAATATTTCGCTCATTCTTTTGCTCTTCCAGCATGTTTTTTTCCCTCTCATTTTTAAAATCAAAGGCAATAAACCCCTTGAAACTTGGGTTTTATTTTGCTTGATGAAACAGCTAAGGAAGCAAATTCATCATGAAAGCTGCAAGGTAGGCCTGGGCAGAATACGCATCTTTAAATATTTAAAGATTTATTTAGATAAACACTTGAATTGCTTCAAAAATGGATTAAAATCATGCTTCATAAGGAGAATCAGAGAGGCCATGGCGGAATATCAAATGATTCTTTGGCGATTTACTCAATATTTTATGTAATTTCAGTGTTAGATTCACCCAAATTGAAGCCAATCATCATCACGACCCTGGAAATCAATCAGGAAAATAAACAGGACGCGAGCAAAATGTGGGTAGCCAGCTGTATGTAAAGGCCTGGGGGCCAAGACACTGGCCAAAACCAAAAGGTCTTGCGAAGGCCTTTGGACTAGGTAGCTTCGGAAAGGAAGCGGAAAATATTACCTGCAATAAAATCTACATGTAAATTAGATGTCAGTCATAAATCCAACCCAACGCTGTGTGCTGGAAGGCACGCAAAAGAGAGTTTGGATTGCCCCCAGTGAAATAGCTGCTGGATTAGAAGTCAAGCTGGCCCGAGAACAGGAATTTTTGTCTTGTGGAAATAAAATGAGGTTTTGACATTCTTCACGAGCATGTCTGCACATGTACACGTGCGTGTCCAGTTCTGTCTGCACGTGTGCAGGGCGAGCTGCCCCCTAAAAAGGTAACGGCACCTCCCAGTCGAGATGCTCCACTGGGCTGCTGGACGGTCACTTCTCCTTCTGATTGGAAGCGGGGATATGAACTCCATCTCTTCTACGCACCAAGAGAATCAAATGCACCTTCCAGTTGCTGGCAATTGCATTTTATTGAGAAATAATACTAATTTTTTTCAATTCCTACATGAACTTGCCGCGTCCTCCAGCCCCTGCACACACCTGGGGACGGGGCTGGATCTCACCTGCCCCACAGGGAGTTTGGAGTCACGGCCCACTCAGCATGACCACAGGGTTTGTCCCACCTTTGAGCACTTCCCAAGGAGGCTCCAAAGGACACGTTTATGAGAACTGAGAATGACTGAAAAAATCCGTGTTGTTTTTTTCCTCCATAGCGATGTGTCGCCTGCGTAGCTGTGCTCCACAAACAGCCGCTCGCCAACGTGTGGGCAAATGCTCAGGAGGAAGAGAGAGAAACGGGACTTCTCCAGCTTGCTCGAGCTGTGAAATCCTTGTGAAAAGATTAATTTCTTGAACAATGAAAAACCCTCACATGCCTAAGTTATGAAGAAAACCTTTCTCAGAAAGATTTCCAGAGCAGTACTGCATTCTGGAGAAATTACGGTGGAGTTCAGGGGTACATGAAGGTTTTGGATGCTACAAAAAAACCTCCCTAAGACCCCCAAAGCCAGGATTGCCTTCCTGACCCTAGCTCTGCAGGGTAAACCCCCCAAAATCTGTCCCTCTTCATTTCTCAGCTTCCAAGTTTTAACACCGAGCGACACCAGAGTCCCTGGTTGACCAGTGGCGACCTCCACGCCAGTGGCACCCAGTGCCACATGTGAAGTGGCATGGAAAGAGCTCTGGCATTTTCCATAGGGCTTGGTATCCTGGTTTTGTTATAAACAAGTTTCTCTTTTAGTGAATTTGCCTGTCAGCTAAAGCTTCATATTAGCTGCACTTTCCTGGAGAACCAGACACATGTTTTGGTAAACCTAGCAATGGAATGTGAAGTTGTTGATATGGACAGATTCACATCTCGCGAGAGGGGCAACGAGAAACAGGCGACCAAGAAACTGACCAACTGTGTATAACATTCCATTCATGTGAATACTTCATATAAAAGTGGGAGATCACGAGGATCTCGTCCCTTTTCCTTATGGCCAACATTAGGAGAGGACCTTGCTGGTCGTCCCTGCGAACTGAGGCCCGGTGAGAGACTGAATCCAGCTCTGGTTGGCTGCAGAGTCCAGTCCGGGACTTTGGGTGCTGGCTCTGCAGTTGCTGAGACTTTCAAAGATTGGTTTTGTATATTTTGTATTATTTTCTCTATTCTTATTAGTAGCATTAGTAAAACATCTTTAATTTTTCCAACTCTCTTCTCTCTGTCCTTCTTTGCCTCCCAATCGCCTGTCCTTAGTGGGAAAGAGGGGAGAGTTGATTAACAATACATCTGCCACGGTTTTATTGTCACCCCACAATCAAAACCTACAACACTTGGTAACGCTCCATCATTCAGACAATTTTAAGAGGGAAATAAAAATCAACAAATCAGTTTTCCACACAAAAAGTCCTTTGCGGTCGCTCGCCTTGTGATGCAGACCATTCGAAATGCCAGGGGTGAACAAAGGGCAGCCCAACGTGTTTCACAGTCAAAGTTGTTTCAGAAAACCTCAATATGCTTGTGTTTTTCCCTCAAAATCATCTCTCTGAAGCACAGCTGACCTGCAATGTCTTTATTCTCCTTTTCAGCTCCCTTTCCTAGCAGGAATGGCACAGGATATTGCTCTGATTAAATCCATTCTAGTTGGTACGATACTCGGGAGGTTATAACTGAAAGTATAACTTTCAGATGTACTCTCATCCTCCTGGCTAGTTATTTAACAGATTTATTTAGCTTAAGTCTATTTTTAACCACAGCTCTAGCTGACCTTGCTGGTGACGTTACCACATCACAGTGAAAAACGGGGGTTTGCACTGGGACACCCTCTTGATGTGAGAATTGCAATAGCAAAGGCTGGTGTTTAATTTACATAGCGCAAGGAATACAAGTGCTGCAACCCTCCTGCATTCCTTGTCGTTAGCAGAGACACTGGGACAAGGTGAATTTTTCCTGTTCCCAGTCGTCACCTCCAAGTTAAGACATTGCCATTGCCATTGCTCTGCGTCACTACATACTTTATATACAAGGGGTTTTTCCTTAGCTTACTTAGAATTTTGGAAGTGGAATCACAGAGTTACCGTTCATGCCATAACAATGATGCTAACGCTTATGGCATCTCTTGTCCCGTGCCGGTTCTCCACTGAACAGCAGTTGGCTAAGAAATATGGCCAAGTGACACCCCACCACATTGTGAAACTGAGCAAAAAAGGGTCTTGCAAGAAACTTCCAATGAAAAATTCCCTCACCGACTCATGACCCAAGGCTGTGTTTAAAGAACAAAGCAGAGAGGGGCTGGGTTGTTCCTGTTAGGCTTCAGCTACAACCAACAGAGTTCCCAGAAATTTCTGTTTCAGAGAAAACACATCGTTTTACTCTTTCCAATTCAGAATAACAGAGAGACCCAGTAAATACAGGCATTGTGTAGTTCGTTGTATTTTAGTATTTTGTTACCTTAATGATGCAGGGTATGATGTACCAGATCAGCTGAAGACACAAACTCTTCAGAAAGCAAAGATGCTCCGCTCCACTACTGATTGCCTCCCTTTGTAAAATCTAATTAGATGAAAAAGGAGAATATTGAAACGTGATTGTAGTAATGAGAAAAACGAATTTTGATTGCTCCTTCTCTCCCATTCCTCCCCTCCGTGGCCTCTGTCCGTTCGCTGACCACGTCCCCGCCTGCCAGAGCACAGGGTTAGCATCAGAGGCTATAATTAAACTGTAGAGCTCCGTGACACCACCCTCCAAGCACGTCCGATGAGAGCGCGGCTGCGGGTCCTCAAGGGCAGAGCGATGGGTGTTTCTGATGGCACCTCGGAGCGGGACGAGGTTGAGCAGCAGAGAGACCCACTGACACACACGGACGTTCCACAAACCACCATCATCATGGGCTGCCGAGGCTCTGAACTCGCTGCAACACTGCGGGAGGTTATTTTATTTATTTAAGTCTTTTTTTCTTCTTCAAACAGAGAGCATGAGTCTGTTGGCGAACAAGGTTGGCAAGCACGGGGTAAGGGAGGACAACCAACCCAATTTAGCCCAGGACATGCCTCAAAAAGGTCTGCAAAGATGTGTGAGACCGTTCACACTTGTAATTATATTTCTTGCATTTAAATTCCTTGTGGCTCTCTTTTTTTTTTGTACGTCTTGGAGCAGACAAACAGGTGGATGCAGCTCTTTGTATGTGCAGCACAAGGAAAATGCCAGCCTTCAGGGCATATAAATAGACATCAGAGCTGGTTTTGGTGTTTCTGATGCTCGCCTGAAATACCAGGAGGGGAAAAAAGGCATCTGTCATCATGCCTTGTTCATAAATGGCTCTTTTCTGGAGAGGGATGGGAGAGGGGTAAAGCAGGTTTGTGAAAACCAGCACACATATCAGTTTCTTCACGTTTTTCCACATAAAGAAATGCATTATGCATTGCCCTATTCTGACCCATTTCTAGTGCTTCTCTGATCCTACACAGTTCTTCCTGGTCAATGTGAAGCAACCAGGAAATCTTCTTGAAAAATACCCATCCTCTGAAAGGTCTCAATATTTCCCACATTACACTGGACAAACATCATCCCACCCCAGTGCTTCTCACGCCATCCCCTTCACAGCCCCAGCAACAAGGAGAAGCCTGTGAAAATGCAAATAAGGTCAGCAGGAAAGAGAGTTTGCTTTCAGATCATGGTTTGGGTGAAGTTTGCCATTTCAATCTGTGCAATTTCTTCCTCTTTTATGTGCCACCCTGCTGAAATTTGGAAATTATAGCGTGCAGTTATTTGTAAGGGAGACAAATCACATGTAAATGAAGTGGGTTGTAGTAACGTAAGCGAAAGAGGCAGGAAAGTGAGAGAAGACGCACATGAGAAAAACAAAAATCCATCTCAGTCATTATTTTCCAAATTGAGATGGTCTAAGTACCAGCCTAAGGACCCAGTGGCCCCAGGGGTAGAGGTAACTGGACAACTCAACACAAGAAATAAAGACTTCACTGCAAATGCGGTCTGCAAGCACTTGCGCACACACACCACACGGCCAGCACATCATCACCCCCCATGAAGGTGCTTTTCCCTGTATCCCTGTGGCCACACCACACGATTGAAAAGGCGGGCATGGTACGATGGGCAGGGACACCGCGGGGGCTCCGGGCTCTGATGCACATGGGCTAATGCCATTTCCCTCAAACCACAGGCTGGAGTCCAACAGGATGACTGCAGAAATGTTTTGTCATCTGCCCCAGCCTGGGAATAGCCCACATTACAGAATTTGAAGCGTGTGATGAAAAAAAATCAATGACATTATCATTTTTAGCAGGAAGACTGTATTTTCAAAACAGTCCGCTGCCCCTAGCAATTGAGGCTCAGACTCAATCACTCTAAGTCAGTCCTATGATGGTTTCTCTCATCCCACCCATCTTGTTTTTGCCAGTCGGGTTGCCTGCCGGACACGGGGATCCTGGAGGACTGAGACAGGGACCTGAAAATCTCATAGTGACATGAGAAATTTTCTGCTTATTTTTGTTGTTATCTTCTCTGGAGGATCACGCACACTCTACAAATTGCAGCACAAACTTATCAGAGGAGGCAGGAACTTCACAATGCTAAAAAGCCAGTTTCCTAGAAATCAGGTGAATGAGTCTCTCTCTTTCTACACAGTGGCCACAGAAGAGAAGTCATCTGGATGATCGTTTAGGAAAAGAAATGCCTCAGACTACACAAGCCTCACAAGGTTTTGCTACAGACGCAGCACCATACTCCTTGGGGAAGGTGTATTTTGCTACAGACACCAGCATTTCTGGCTGTGATGTTCCACCTGCTCCCTCTTGTCCCTTCTCTTCCATACTTTCTCTCACTTGGGATGTGTCATCTCTTCACACCTCTGCAACCTTCCCCCCGTATAGCCTGCATACACAACCCGAAGAAAACCAGCCCTGGAGCAGACTAGGAAGTTTAAGAAAGCCCTTTTTCTAGATGATTAGTCAAGAATCTGTAGCAAGAGAGTGAATTGATTGCTATCATGACCTAATTCTGCATTTGCTGCTGCTGTGCCTATTGAACACGGTACAATCAGATTTCCGGGACCAGCTCCAGGTAGATGCCAGAGGTCCAGCTGGGCAAGGAACATGGATGAAAGGAGACCCATGAGTCTCATAACCAGATGTGGAAGCTGTATGTGTCTCTCACTCTAGCTCACTTCTCCCTACAACACTGTTCATGTTCCCAAATAAACAGGCAAGCATATATTATTATGAATGCTGTGTATTTAGAGACACATTAAGTTAGGCATCTTGTTTTTCTGCTTTCCCTCCTTACCCAAAACAAGCTCTTGGCTTCTTTTCTCTAATTCTTCCCTACTTCTTCATGGTTTTTGTCGCTCTGTAAAATGAGTAGGGTGAGAAGCTCCTTGATCTCACTATTCCTGAACAACTAGGAATAGAGTGTTACTGCCCTGATATGATTAAGAATTCATTAAGTCACCTATGTTTGACTATTACGGTTGCAGAATCTGATATTTATTTCCTACAACAGCAGGAAGCCTTCTTCTTGAAGCCCTACAACATTTTAACTGTTAAACACACAAACGCCACTCTTGAATTATGCTAACGTCGAAGCAAAATAAACAATCTCTTACATAAACCAAGAAAGTCCAGAGGGAAATAGGGATAGGAAATGAACTTCCTTGTTATGCAACTCGTCCTGCGTAACTTTTTAAAGAAAATCTTAAAAAGTGAAGCTAAAATGGCGGATGTAGAATCTTACTGTGTCAATCGAACATCGACTCTTCTCCAGCCACATAAAGGCTGTGTGCGGCAGGAATGGCCCTGGATGGTTCACATCACGAACGGAGGCACTTTATGCACACACAGTGCTCGATCGCATACAGCCCTGCCAACATGGATCCAATCGTGTCACCATTTTAACGCCTTTTTCTTCTCTATTCACAGAAAACGGAATCACTAAGTGGGGTACATTGCTTGCACACATCTCAGCAAGCCATTCGAGCAAATCCATTTATAGCATCCCTGCATTGAGAGTGAGGATTGAAAGTCTCTTTTCAAAGGCGTCCAGTCTGCACCCGTGCACTGGGTTTCATGCACGTGCAGAGCAGAGCCAGCACCCCCAATACAGACTGCCAAAAATGAGACTGCAAAAGCACATTTTGAGAACCTCATGGCAAAGCAAGATTAAAGTCAGGAGCAGCATGGTTTTCCTTGTGATACAGGAGCTGTGAGAAGCAGGGCTGGGGAGACACTGTTGTGCTCCAAAACAAAGTGCTACCCACGAAGCGCCTGAAAGCATCTTACCTGTCTGTGTTGAGTTTCCAGCAGCATCCTTAGCCTGTAATTTGAGAAAGGAAAAATACAGTCTAGCACACCACCCTTGGAATACAGCCCACCCAAGCCCAAGCTAGTATTTATGGTTTCCCTCAAAAAAGGTCACCAAGTACTCTGCAGCACCACAATGTGGGACTGTGTATCCACACTAGAAGTCGGAAAACTCACTAAAATGAGCGCTTAGTTCTATGCAGAAGAGCCATTTTTCTGTAACTCCCAAAATCTTCCTTAAAGCTGTGGATTTCCTCCTTCTCCCATTAAGCGATCATAGAAGTTTCCTAGATCTCCCATGATGTCCTTTACAAGCTAACCAGCCTATGAAAGCCTGCAACTCACAACAAAGTCAAATGAAGCCCTTGTGATTTAAAAACGAGCACGTTTTCTGGCACCAGCACAGCTTTCCTTGGTATTTTAATAACAAGCACAGTTAGAAGTGCACAGACTGCAGGCTATTTGCATGCCCTCACAAGTTGGCTGAAAAAACTCGATGGTTCATATTTAATTTAAAACCTTGAATTTAAAGGGGTGAGAATGGTAACAGTCATTTGCTAGAACAATTCAAAGTTTCAACTTGGGAAATGCAATTTGCCTTTCACTGTGACTAAATATTTATATATATATATATATATATGTATTTGGATATATTTCTCGCTGCGCAAAATGTTCATCACCATCTTCTTGACTCTTCTCCTGTGGCAAGTTAAAACACGGAGTCCCCCTGGTCTGCTAGCCCAGAAAGTGGTTCCCAATTAAATGCTTTAGTCCAAGCCACTAAAATGCATGAAAGTGAAGATCTGCCTCAGACCAGGTTTTATTGTCTGCAGATAAAACAACAACTACCTGAAATGGTGGTGAGACCCCACCACATTGTCTATAACATCCACATCTCGTTGGGATCATGCTGGAGCTCAGCCTCATTTTCCTGAGCTCTTCTGGAGACAGAAATAACATGGTCTATGTTGAATTTTCTCAAATATTGCCCAACTCCTGCAGACCTTTGTCCACTTCTGTCCCCTGAACTGGGTCTTGCGAGCAGCCCCCAGGAAGAATGGTCATTTCCCATGTCATCTGCCTTAGAGAGTCCCTTTTCAACTAAAAGTCAGGTTGTTTTCAATCCCTGGTGTCAATCAGACCCTTTTACTTTGAGAAATGAGATCAGGAGAGAAGGACTCCCAGCTACAACTCACCGTTTCTGACTGTAGGTGACTGCTTCATGGGTCCTTCGGTTCCTCTGGCAGAAAATCACGGTAATTAATTGTTTGGAGTTCGATGAGGAAACCTTTCCTCACACCAGTTGTGGGATTCTAGACTGGTCTATTTCTCTTGCTTTTTGACAATCCATCGAAGTCACAACGTAAAACGCCTTAGAATTCTCTAACATTTCTCTTTCCTTTAAAGGCAAGAGCTTTTTTAGGAAAAAAAAAAATAGTTTAGTCCTCAGAAGTTCAAAATGAAGCTGGAAGAATAATTTCACCAGTTTCCCTCCAGCAAGCAGTTCATGTCAATGGCATTCTTGAAGGAAAAAGCAACACAGAAGATCAAATAGATATTGAGATTAAATAGGTATTAGCTGTTGTAACATGGGAAACCCAACCTTACCTTGCTGCCTCTGGGCTGGCTGGCTTATCACGCTTGTTCTAAAAATTCAAGTTCACGGCAAGTTCGCTTTTTATTTCAATATATTGACCTCAAGCCAGGAAGCGTGGACAGTGCTATAGCACCACGATACTTTTAAATTTTCCAGATTTGGTGCAAAAGTGTGAAGAAAAGAAGACTGCTTACAGTTTCCAACATCCTTGCTATCATACATAAGTTAATTTTCAACCATAATATTTGTATTAACTTGACAGAAGTTCCAATGGAAGCTCATAAATATGAACATACAAATAATTGGAGCATGTTTAAAAGTTCCCAGCAGTTCCTAGAGAAAAGCAACTCATCAAAAGCAGTCTCTTCACCACAATATGCGAAACTTGGGGAAAAACTACAGTTCTAAGTTAGCTTTTGGTCAAAATAGCTTCCTCACCAAGGTTATTGCTCCTAGCAGCAGCCAGCTCTTAAATATTCTTCTGTCAGTCTATCCCAAGCTTTCTGCAGGAGCTTGTTCCAAAATGTTTCAATAATTAGGAATTCTGTGAAGCATGAATTTGTATTTTTTAAACCATGAATTTATACTTTCCATATTCCATGTAAGGACTGTAACCAATTGACTGTGCATTCAGCTTTTCTTTAATCCAGGCACTTCACCACAGCCAGAGATGCGTGAGAAGTAGAAACAACGCAAAAACTACAACATGTGTTTAGGATACAGAGATTCGACATTCAAGTCCATGCCTACATAACACAGGAAAACTCCAAAAGCGTTTGTTGCGTCCCTAGATGGAGGATGAAATTTTTCAAATGCAAAACTTTGCAAGAGACGGGAAATGGACACCACTCTGCTGAATCTTTATGAGCAGACACAGACAACTATAAAAATTCAATCATATCCTCCATCTGAAATACAACATAGACAAACCACGAGCCTGAGAGAAGCAAAATTTTGTGTTTCCACCCCCAGGTCACAGCTCAATTTACTAATTAACCCTGTGTTTGCATCCAGGGACTCTCTCCCACGCTGCAGCCTTTCCTGTGTGATTCATTATCCCATCCAATTGGCAGTTTCTTTATGGTCCTGATTTTACCATGAAATATCCTCTACCTTTAATAATGTATTGGCACTGAGCATACGCTACTGATTACAAATCGGCCTGTGTTTAATAAAAATGCAAATATTTGGTTTTGGTGAAATGCAATGAGCTTCCAGCCCCATTTATTAGTGTACAAGACAGTATTCAATTGAAATTTAAGATCCATCATAAATGCCAAGAATGGAAGAACTCATAGTAAAGGAATACCTGATCATCTCAGCGAATATCTCTGTAATTCTTCAAATTGATCAAAACTTTTATCATTAAACGAGATGATGAGAATTGTGGTTTGGTTTGAGGGAGAAAAGAGAGGAAACAATGGCTTTTGGTTGGGTATTTACAGTCTGAGATGATGCTCCCAAGCAACCATTTGTCTGAAGTTCTACATCTCCAGATTTTATATGTAAAGGGAATACAGATGTAGGTGAGTAGAACCAGAGACCTTCACCAGTGTACAGCAAGGAAAAGGAAATGACTGTGCGGAGCACAAGTTGTTCCTGGAGGAAATTAGGGAAAAATGTAGACTTTTTGGTTCTTCACCTGGTGAAATCAGGAAGTAGATTCATTTGAGGTATTTGTAAGTAGTTAAATGGAACACCAAGTGAGCTTCAAGTGTTGTTTACTTGGATTTTTTTTCAGATGAAACAAACTTTAATGAATCTATGAAAAAAAAAACACTTTTGGAAAAAGTGCACCTCAGCATCTTTGACAATTGGAAAGTCAAAATTTCTCATTAGCCAATATTTTATTCCTATTTTGTAAAGGTGGAAAACAAGGAACAGAATAATAAGAGGTATTTTAGAATTTTCCCAAAGTCCAAAAGTGACAAAATAAATGAGTTAAGACAACAAGGCATAAATTGCACAATTCAAATGGCACCATACTGATGGCACAGTCAATGATCAAAGCACTTCAGCAGCCCATCCTGCTCAATGGTCACATTGTATTTGCATTAAGCTTTGGAAAACTTCTGAGAAGTAAATATCTTTACCCTCAAGATACTTTTCAAAGATGTCAAGCAGTTCACCCAAGGATGGAGCAGCGGATGTGAACAAAACCAAGCTCCGCAGAAAACCAGCAGGACATTTCCCCGGCCTTTCTTAGGAAAACAGCAGGACAACTGATCCCTGGGAAGCAAGACAGACATACAGACTAGTTACCACAGGCTGTTTTTAAAAGAGCTATTCCATGAAGATTGTGGGTTTTGGATTAAAGCTGCATTTTATATTCATTAGTACAGAAAAAAGATCAGACTAAGTATCTCAAATGCACCTCAGTTGTGGTGCCCAGTACCCATCAATGATGTTGACCACATGAATTTTCAGAATGATTTGTAGTTCTAACAAAATCAGGTACATTATAAACTGATAGTCTAGCGACTGCCAAGCTCTTATACCACATAAAGAAGCAAAAAGGAAGCTGTGGCTGCAGGAATGCTTGGTGAAACAAATTAAATGCAGGCTTCATCCAGAGGTGGTGGGTGCCCCATCCCCAGAGGCATCCCAGGCCAGGCTGGGACGGGGCTCTGAGCAACCTGAGCTGGTTTCATCCCTATCAAACAACTGGTCTTTTGCATTTTCAAAGCAGAAGTTCATCCCAGTGGAACTTAAAAAGCTCTTCAGGGGAAACTACTGAAAGTAACTTCTCCTTTGCAAAACAACCTGCCCAAGATTTAATCTTCTCCTATTACAATTACTCCTGTTTCATGAGAAAAAAAAAGACTCATAAAATTGTTATAATTGGTGCTAGGTCAAAGCGCACATTAATTAAGAAATGAAGGAATATTTCTATTAATATTGCTTTTGTAATGCAATGTCTGTCTCCTGAAATGAACTGCAAGCAACTAAAAATAGCAAACTGAAAAATCTTTGGGGCCAGTGTTGCCTCTGAAATATAAACAGCTCCAGAATTTTATTGAGCACACAGAATTCCTGTGCTCCAATCCCCTTCTGCTCACAGGCAAAGAACCAACAGAAAACAGACTTGTAATTAAAATCCTTGGAATTCATGCAGCCAAGCAATTTGCTAATATCATCATTTTTAGACACTGAGTTAGCAAAAGGATAGCGCTGTACAATCTTTATCACCATATCTTTTACCTCTTCTGTTTGCGTTTAGCTCTTCCAACCATTTCCAAATTTACAAGCTAACGAGAATGGGTTTATTAGCGGAGAACTAAGGTGCCACACAAATATTTTGTTTTAAAGAGTGTCATTTTTTTCATACTTCTGACAAGTTTCTTTTTTTCCTATTCCATTTCTCTTATGTGTGGCAATTACACAACTGCTTATTCAGTTCATTATTCTATTTTTCTTCGAATTCTTCTAAAAATTACAGCCTTTTCCAATAAATGCTTTCTTTTTCTTTTCCTTTTTATTAAGAGATTTCCAACCAATTTGGAGCCAATATATTGTTAACAAAGCAGAATTTGTTTCCAGCAGCAAAGACTGGCTGGAAATGCACAATAGAAATTTAGCTCTGTAGAAAAAGGGAAAAATCATAAAATATAAAACTTCTCATATCAGATAAAATACTAAGTCGAAATGGAGTTAAGGTTGATATTCCAAGGCTATAACTTTGTGTGAAAGATGCTACCTCAAAAGTAAGCAAATTAAAGAACTACAAACTACATAAAATACATTTCTTATAGGGAAATAAAATATTTGAAATCCATTTTAACACAAAATTCACACATGTTTAGGTATAAAAAATGAATATATGTACTCAGCAATTACTGTTATTCCTGTGTTTGAGGCACAAAACCTCAGAGCCAAATCTCATAGACATACACAAAGTATTTTCCACATTTTCCTCTGCTCCAAAAGCATCTTTGGGTTGTGCTGTACAGACTTGAACCCTCCTGGGAACACGACATGAAGAAGAAAACATCTTTTAGAGCCTTACAGAGCGTAGAAAAGAGATTTTGGTTTTTGAAGAATTAAAAGAATTAAAAAATGCGTTAAGACTTAAGTTAGGCAAAGCATTGCCATAAATTGAACAGGGAATTTGAACAGTATCTTCATTACTCCACCAAAAAAAAAGCTTGGCCTGATACCAGGAACTGAATTGCATAAAGAACTTTTGTTTTAATACGTTTAAACAACAAAAAAAAGGGCTTTGCTACGCACATGTGGAAAACTGAATGAACTCTGAAAGATGTAATGCTGTAATTTGAATCACAACGAACTAGCTCACTTAAAGAAAATGAGGTTTTCTCATCCCTGTTTCCCAGGAAGAACTCTCTTACCTAGGGAGCAAAATCAGTACGGTTGATTAACTTCCTCTGATTAATAATATCAGAGTGAGTCCGTCCAGAAGACTTACGCAATTAAAGGCAAAATAAAAGATAAAAATTAAGAGACAATGTTCATTTCTGATGACTATTGAGTATAATTCATACTCAACAATACACACTCAGCCCAGTAGGATCTCCATCATGGAAAATGTGCCAGAAGGTTGACTCAAAAGATTTAAACTTAGGAGAGTTAAAAATGAAAATATCATCTTTTCTTGCAGGACAAAACAGTGAAACAAAGGACTTATTTCAGCAGATTACCATACTGAACCATACCAAAAGCCTCTTAGACAATTTTAGAGTGATTATTGGTAAAGGAAATTGATTTGTTATTTCTTTTATTAAAGACTTTCAATCTCGGTCTAATAGTGAAGCTACTAATAACTGCCCAGCATTCAAGTGCTTCCAAGGAATTCTCATCAGTTTCAATGAAACAGACAAGAAATGTGTTAAAAATAAGCAATTTTGAAGGTTTTACTTGCTATCTACTCAAGAGGTTATTGCTACCCTGTGTAGGCATCATATAGCACTGGTAGAAATACATGTAAAAGAAAATCACTGTTAAAAATGTTCTGTAATTTAAGACAAGCACAAATAGATTGGCAGCTGGTGAATCAAAATTTGATGCCAGTTCTCTATGCATTACAAATGTGAATGACATTTAGCATTAGGGGACACACACTGAAATCAGAGGAGGAATAAAAGCAGCTGCAGTGAAACTGCTGCTCTCAGTGATGCCCAGGGACAGCTCTGGGCCAGAGTTTTGAGAAGAAAATCATCTCACTTCTCTCTAGACTTCTCAAAATCAATTTCTGCATGTCTGTAGGGAGCACATTAATAATTTCCCTCTGACATTTTATCAGGGAATTATCAAAACAAATAGGAACACTGCTCAAACTTGTTTTCTTGGTGGTGTTTCCAGACAAAGATGCTCGAGTTGGCCTCAGCAGCAGCTGCTTTGGAGTTGCGGGATCTTTACCATATATACATGGGCCATAAGGAAGGAAAAGAGTCAGGGAGCAACAACTGCAGACATACAGAAGAGCAAAGTTCATTTTAAGTCAGGAAACTGAGACAAGATCAAACGTATATGGGTTATGACAGGAGATTTCTGCTCAGGCGAGCTGAGATCTGGTCACCAAATCTGAAGAACCCACCAGGTAGAGGTGTCCTTGGTATTTACTAAAACCAAACATACGTGACTACAGTGTTAAATATCTATAGTAAGAGAAGACATTAAAATAAACATTTGGGGGAACAGGTTTACAGACAGAGTAGCATGAATAGACTTTGCAACCTTCCCTCACTGAAAAACCTAATTGCAGTCATTTGGTCTCATACTGAAATGGGATTTGCTGTATTTCAGGGAAGGGGTTAGAGCAGAAATCCTTCTAATGAACATTGAACTCATCACACTGCTTTCTTCATGCCTCCTACCACATTCCCTCTCTAGTTCTTCTCATTTCAGTTTCAGATTCACATAGTTGCAATTGTGGAACAATTCAATCACAGGGTGAGGAGAAGGAAAACACCAGGGCAGGGCATATTTTGTCTTTATACAAGGATTACAGTGAAGAGGAGTGTTCAAATAAGCTTTCGCAAGCAATTAGTGCAAATTCCTACAATCTTGGATTATTTCTCTTTGTTGCTATTCAACTACAACAGGCTAGTCAGAACAGGAATTCTCCTTTTTACAGGTGGTGTTCAAGGCATCTGCACAGACACATATAAAACTCACAGTTACTAAAGTTGTGTTAGAATTTTAAGAACAATTAAAACGAAATCTGTTATACTGGCTCAAGTTTAGACTGAGAACCAATCTTAAAAGCAGCATGAAGGCTATTTCACTAGTTCTCTTGTGCAAAGTCAAGTGGAGATTAGAAGAATGTCAAGAAATGAAATGGGATGCAGACTGCAATTATTAGGAGAAAAAGTTTTATCTTCATCTCTTTTAAATAATAACAAACAGCCCTTTGGCTGACGTTTCAGAAAATTCAATCCATAGCTCCAAGTTCTTTAGAACTGGAGATGTAACTTGTGAAACAAGAAGTTATTAAATTCATGCTTCTTGTGTGAGATGGACCCGTTGGACCAGGACTGCCCTGCAGGGATTCCCAGGCAGGGGCCGCTCAGCTCCAAAACGCTGCCCCTCTCCCTTACTCACCTTGGGTCATACATCAGGGGCAATACGATGCAGAAAGCTTTACATGATGCAGAGCTTTATACCTGTAGAAGGGCCCTGAAGATACCACTGCATTACTGGTGTCCCTTGCCCTGTGTGCAGGACAAGGCAGCAATACACCAACAAGATATTTGCCCATCACCCATGTACCGATACCAAGGCAAACGTGCAGTTTGTGTCATTTGGGCATCTCTCAGGCTTAGAACTGAAAGCTGGAAGCTAGAAGAAGGTTACAGCTACTCTTGCTTAATGTTTTCCGTACCAGGTACAGACACCACCGCAGCAAAGAATTACCGTTTTATTTCGTTTCAGACATAGAATCATCTTGGCTGGAAGAGATAATCAAGTTCAGCCAATAACAATAATACAGAATAGGCAGTAGGTAACAGAAGGGAACCTGGCACCTGAAGTTTTCAATTGCTGAAGGTGTTACTGTAAACCATGATTGAGGTTGGGCTTCAGATTAGGAACACAGTGTCTGAAGAAGAACAGAAGCACCTGCATTATGTCTATAATAGTCTTGATCACAATTGTGACTGATGGACTTGTTCAGCCTGTATTGACTACAAACAAGAGGTCTGAAATCAAATGGAATAAATAACTTCAATTTTATTAATAACTCAAGCTTTATTAAGATGTAGCTCACCCAGCTATGCTTAAAGCTAAGATAGGTTAGACCTGCAAGTCCTAAGAGACCTTTATTAGCCATTAATGCATACATTGCAAAAGCCAGAAAGGGATTAGACCACAGGAGACGTAACAGTCCCAGTTACCAAGAAGTCCGGGACTTGGAACGGCAAAACATCTCTGGGCAGTCAGAAACCTGAACATGAAAATGTCAAGATACACACAAATTGAAATTAGTTGCACCAAATATTTCTTAAGAGACTTTCCCCTGCCTCCTCACCAGTTACCCTTCTATTACCACATCTTTAAAATTCTTGTTTAATAATTTCACTTGCCAGATAATTTATAAAGCAAAATGAGCAAGAATAAAACATTAATTAGAACTACTGCTGAACGAGAAATAAATTATCCACTCTGCCACAATAAGACAAACAAGTTGAACAGAGTGGTCCGTACACAAACACTAGCAAGCGCATGAACTCAACCTATTTTATTAATTACTGCTCTAGTAAAGTCCATTTGCTCATTATGTCCTCTGCCATCTCTGAAATTAATGAGCTCAAAGCTAACCTCTTTAAAACCTGTTAATGGTCACCACCTGGCTTGCTCGCACTAGGCCCTTTTGAAAATTTGGAGAGATACTTTATATATCACCCTACTAATTCCAAGAATTAAAATAAGTCCCCATTCTCTGAAAAGTAGTCACCAGTTTTTGGTCCACCACCACTGCTTCCAGTCAAAACATTTGAAAGAGGAAACTACAGCAGCCAAGATAATCATGCACTGAGTTTTCAGGGGTGGATATTTTGACACCTTAAATTTTACCACGGAAATTTGTTCTGCTTGAATGAATCAGTAACCTGGAGAAAAAACAAAGTGAGTAAAAAATACTACAATAGGTTGTGATTCATTTTTTCACTAGGCAGCTACGTGCACTCATACCATGCTGAAGGAGACACTGTGGAGATCACTACAGCAAGCGAGGAGAGCCCAAACTAGCATTTGCATCAGCAAATGAGGGTGACACATTCACCAGGTTTCAGATCTTCATCACTGAAGAAGGGCTTTGACACCACAATGATGCATCTGCCAAGAAAATCAGGGGACAAAGGAAGAAAGTATAACCAAAGAAGTCATCTTTTCACAGCAGGAATCTCTTCCTAGACATTAGGCAACATGTTTTACTCCTCAGAATGATGCTAAAAATTAAACATAGTGAATAACAGGGTCTAGAGCTTTTGCAAACCCCATTTGGCATTTGAAACAGTATATCCTTTCATTTCAAGCCTGGAACAGAGTGCAGGTAGACATTGACATATCTAATGTGGAGAAAATTAGTATCCTGCATCGTGCTGGCCAGTACTAACTAGTGGTACCTGCATCTGAAGTGAAAAAATTTACCATTTTCCCAACTAATACCAATGATTTTGTAGTAGGGAAGGAGAACTTAGAGAATTGCTTTTGTCAAAAACAAGCGATCACTCTAAACACGCTTTGCTTATACCATTTTGAACTTCTAAAGGACCTACTTGTGGAACAGAAGTCGGTTGTTTTGTATCATGACATGAAAATATAGATCACACCTTTACTACGTGGTGTAATAAAACAACAGTGGGCAGCCAGCTCTTGCAAACATCCCTCTTGCCAAAACATCCATGTTAACTGCAATCAATCACTGGGTCCGTGTAAACAAGTTCGTAATTAGTGGTAGCGCAGTCTGACAAGCGTCATTAATTAGTTTACTTATGAGGCAGCGTCTCAGTCTACGGACTATAGTCATGTATACTACAAATCAGCATAATTTCACCGATCTCGCCAAAATTCCATCTACTTTGGGCTGAACTGGACCTGTAATTCAGTCTCGAAGCACAGGAGATGTGGCTCCCACAGTTTGGCACACAACACAGAGCAACGTGTCCCTCAGACGTCAAATGCCAGACCCAACTGCGACAAAGACCGTATGGGACAGGGTTGGGCAAAAAAATACAACAAAGATGTTGTTCTGACTCAAAAAAAGCTGCTCTTTTTCTAAGTTTCAGCTACCTTGTTGAATCACACCTCTCTGCTGCCCAACTCTATGGAAACAAGACATGTAAAGTCCACACAGTGTATAGATTTGAGCAACTAACCCAGCAGGATCAGGGGTTTTCCAGTAGGAAAAAAGAACGTGGTGTTTCATTTCAGAAGTTCAGAATTAGCTTACCAGAACAGGGGGAAAAAATAGAATTAAATGTTCTATTTTAAAAAATTATATGTTCATAATGCTTCTTCATGAATCCATCTGGCATGCAAGACCGGGTTCATAGCTAGGATGGTTGCATTGAATTTTCTGAAGACACTCAATTTTACATGCACTCAGCTAACCTAGGAGATTAAAGTACTTTTTCTTCTAAAAGAAAATGTTTTCAGAGCACAACCGTCTCTTATTTCAGAGACTGAAGTCATAGCAGGCCAGTAAGAAGAGAAACACAAATACAAATCGCTATTTTTTCCTTGCGCTCAATTCCTAAACCCCCGTGCTGAGGCTTCACAAGCGAGCAACTAAGTTTTCTTCATCTGCTGCAAGCATAAAGTTACATCAACACCCTTTATTGATCACCGGCAATACCTGCTCCAGTGTTCACATAGAAGAATTATTGGACTGTTTCTAATTTTCTTATCTGGAAAGTAACTTTTCCCTACAGAGTTTATCATAGTTCAGGCAATTTTCAGTCCGTGGAGAGGCTGAGGCGGGGGGAAGATGCTGCAGACGTGGCCGTCCCCTCGGCGTCCCCACGCTCCCCGTTACTAACGGCGGCATCACGGCGGGCAGACGAGCCACGCAGGCATGACTGTACCGCGACGTGCTCCAAGGTACTCGCGTTCTTGCACAGCTGTACGCACACGGTACGGGAAGGCAAGGAAAAAAGCGTTCTGGCGCTTGACATTTTGAGGAGCGGGGAGGAAGGCGTGCGGTTTGGCGGGTTTCCTCCCACCCCTCCGCCCTCACCCCACACGGTCCGACACCAAGCCTGTTTTCCTACTGTCTGGATATCGGGACGGCAGACGTGAGTGCCAGACCGGTTTGTGATTTTTGCCTAGCAATTATCTTCTATCTTTCGATAACATGCTGGAGCCTCCTCCTTCGCAGTCAAGAGCTGTCCTGACACAGGCATTCTCTAAAGCAGCTCTGGAAACTGCTCTCCTCTCCAGTTTGGGGTTTCCGTCCTTTTTCTTTAAATATTTATATTGGAACAACCTGTTGAAACATGCAAGTGTATACAGAAAAAGCCTTGAAACTGGAGAAGACAGCCAGTTCTACTTCATCTATTTGTTTTCTTGCTGCAGTAGAGAGAAGCCAAAATACAGGGCTGGAAGGAGTTCAGACTGAAACCGCTGGAAAATCATAATGAGTTTTTTCCATTACTAGATAGAGTTTTATCTATCAGTTTGGAAAATATTCTCAAACGGTACCGGTGAGGTTAGGAGAAGGTCAGTAAAAATGAGAGAAGGCCTCCTTTCAATTAGCCCCTGCTTTAAGTATTTTTTAAGAAACTAAGCAACAAATTCTAAAGACAGACACAGGAAAATATAATGACCACAATCTTCACTAACAGCTGGGGGATGTGTTTAACTTGGAGGGGGTAACAGAAAAGAAGCTTTAAGGCATCTTTGCAGTCCCCTAAGCCCTGGCCAGGTGTGCCTTTTCCATCATGTAACATAAATCACCACATCCTGCAATGATTTCAGTGAGTTACCAATGTCCCCAGGGGCTGCTGGAGATTGTTGAGAGCAGCAGGTGCTCCCTTGCAGCTCTACCTGTTGCATAGACCGAAAGAGAACAGAGGGGGAATATCATGTCTTTTTAAAGCATTTAATCCAGTCTGAATTGCTTGTGAAACTGTGATTCTTTGTTACATCTGTAAAGAACAAGATACATTCATTTCACCTTAAGCCTTCATTTCCCTTTCATCCTGAGGGACTTGCATCATCTGCACAGAATTTCCTCATTAGCTGCTTTTCACTTGCTGCCTGGAAGTCCCATTACTTGTAAGGACTACACCTCTGCAGCATCACTGATATTTGTCTTGAGACAAAAATGATCAGTGTTTCACAGAAATGAAGATTTTACAGAGTTCTCTCTCCATGTAACTCCTTCAGTAAATCACCTGCAGGCTCTCAGCGCACCCGGGCCAAGGTGAAGCCGAGACCTCCTCTTCAGCCGACAGGCTCTTTGGCGGTTCCTTGAGCGTAACTGTGAAAATAGCCACAATCTGACTTGACACGTGCCTCTTGTTCCTGTTAGAAGCGCAATAAAGAAACAGTGCGGCATTAAACCCCCACCTCCCTCATCTCTCCATTCAGAGCACCCCAGCACAGTTGTACAATGTTTTACATATTCCACTTCTTCACACACAAAAATATAGATGCATATCTTGATGATATTTCTCTGAATGTATTTAGTCAGGATACTCTGGAGTTTAGCTGTATGTCATGGATCACCATTTAGTATAAGAGATGGATGATGCGAAGCATTAAGCATGTTCTTCTCTCATCTAGTGGCTGATGATGAACGTTTAATTCATCTGTCCAAGTACGTATACTGGGACTTCTCAAAGGAGGCTTAGGAAGTTTGGTGGTGAGATCAGTGGATTTCGATGGCCACTCAGCACCAATATTACACACACATATTCTTTGGTACGGCCTAACCAGACTGCCATCTGACAAGCAAATTCCTATCATTTGTGTCATAGGCTTCAGGTTCTTGTATTATAAGCAACTCACAGCAGCTATGTAGATCACACACAGCACAGAAATATAAAAAGGCAATTCCTCTTAATATCTAAATCTTGGGATAGGCGGTGGTCCAACTTTTCCTGAGCAACCCAGCGTCAGATGAACCATTACCAAAAGAGACAAGGCCAGGACACCTGGGGATCCCATTCCAATCTAAATTAGAGTCCTTCTGTCTTGTTTATATTTGTTTTAATCTCTTTGAGCAAAAGACCTGGAGGTCTGATCCAACCAGGCATGACTGGATCTACAGAAATAAAAGTAAAAAGTATTTAAGTACATATGAAAAGTAAAGCCCTCCAGACATTTTGCCTCTGGCTGGATAATGAGCATCTTTCTTTTTGTGGAAGAGAAACAGGTTCAAATACGCAGGGTGATCAGCCAAGCAGTCATTATTGATAAAATTATGATGACCACAGCAATATTTCTCAGCATTTCCCTGGATGCGTTGTAATGCAGTTGATAATGGAAGAAACAGTGCCAGGACTGTTCTAATATGCATTTCCACGACATCTTCAGGAATTTGTGTTAGAAGGACCACTGTCAGGTATTGACAGGTCTATTTATAAAAATCTATAAAACACTCTGGATATGCAAGGCCTTAGATTTTTAAATAAATTAGGCAACCAAGGATATGTCCAGAAAATTACTTCAAACCATTCATCCTGACACATTCCGCAGCTGAACTCAGCCCGCTGCAGCGGCTCGGAGGAGGATTTCTGAGTGGAGGAATGTGTTGCTCCCACTGTTTCCACTGGCCAGGACATAAAACTTTGTGAGAAACGTTCACAAATACTAATTCTCACATTAAAAAAACCTAACTGCTGTAAGCACCCTTCACAGCCAGTGAAAAGAAAGTAGCTTGTATCATGTTATTTTACATAATCATGTTTTAGAACTGCAATATTTTAAGACATGATTTTGATTAGGCTGCAGTGCTGGTATAGAAAAGATCCAAACCAAACCCTTAGAGATATAGAAAAAGGAAAGAGCCTTCAGCACAGACATGTTAACATCACATAAATCAGGCAAGAATAGGAGCCAACACAAGTATGATTTAAGAAATACATTTGTTCAAATAACAGAGAAAATGAGAGCCCCAGGACACAGAGAAAACAATCTCTTTCCCTTAAAATTTGGAATCTGCCAGATTATAATGCTGCTGGGCTTAGTGCCATTAACACCATGCCAGACTGGGCAAGAATCCTCTTCCTCAGGCAATGACTGGCAGGTTCAACAAAGGAACTCTTTCGAAAGTCAAATGAGGTAATATAAATACCCAAAGGAATCAGAAAAGGCCAGGGGACTATTTATAGCCCATTCATATATTTTTAAGTTTGTGAATCCAACATCCCAGTGAGTCAAATGAAGTCAACTAGCCCATTAATTCAGCAGTACCTGAGCGAAGCCAAAGACTGTACTGAGATTGCTTGGGCTGATTAAAATCTTAGTGCTACCTCTTGTTCCATTATTGTGTTCTCTACCAAGAACCACGCACTTTGAATTACCAAAGCAAAGCTTAATTACATCTTGCCTCCTTTTCTCTTTGATTAAAACCAATACATTTACACCAGATAACATCCAGCACATCTGACTGTTGGGCCAGCTTCTCATTCTAATTGGCACAACTTCTTGTGCTTCAACATTTCATGACTAAAGTCCCTGAATTGTCAAAATTTTGCCCTATAGTTTTTGCTATTATTAAAAAAAAAAAAAAAAATGTGGTATACCCAGTCAGTAAAAGAAATATTCAAGAATGGAATTTGGACACCAATGTGTGACAGGAAGGGAGAACAGAATGTAAATGAAGGAAACATGCTTGAAGCTTAAGTTTGTACCATGGAACCTCCTGATCTGTCCTTTATCCTCAGAAAGCAAATGTCACTCCAGTCTTCAAAAAGGGCAAGAAGGAGGACCCGGGTAATTATAGACCGGTCAGCCTCACCTCTGTCCCTGGGAAAGTAATGGAACAGCTTATCCTTGGTGTCATCTCAAGGCATATCAGGGATAAGAGGGTCATTAGGGGCAGTCAGCATGGCTTTACCAAGGGTAAGTCATGCTTGACCAGCCTCATAGCCTTTTATGAGAATGTAACAAGGTGGATGGATGATGGCAGAGCGGTGGATGTGGTCTACCTTGACTTCAGTAAAGCCTTTGACACAGTCTCCCACAGCATCCTCACAGCTAAATTGAGGAGGTGTGGTCTAGACAATAGAGTAGTGAGGTGGGTTGCGAACTGGCTTAAAGAGAGAAGCCAGAGAGTGGTGGTCAATGGTGCGGAGTCCAGTTGGAGGCCTGGATCTAGTGGAGTGCCTCAGGGGTCAGTACTGGGGCCAATATTATTCAATATATTCATTAACGATTTGGACGAGGGAATTGAGTGTACTATCAGCAAGTTTGCTGATGACACCAAGCTGGGAGGAGTGGCTGACACGCCAGAGGCTGTGCTGCCATCCAGAGACCTGGACAGGCTGGAGAGCTGGGCGGGGAATAACCTGATGAAATTTAACAAGGGCAAGTGTAGAGTCCTGCATCTGGGCAGGAACAACCCCAGGTTCCAGTATAGGTTGGGAAATTACATATTAGAGAGCAGTGTAGGGGAAAGGGACCTGGGGGTCCTGGTGGACAACAGGATGACCATGAGCCAGCACTGGGCCCTTGTGGCCAGGAAGGCCAATGGCATCCTTGGGTGTATTACAAGGGTGGTGGTCAGCAGATCGAGAGAGGTCCTCCTTCCCCTCTACTCCGCCCTGGTGAGACCCCATCTGGAATATTGTGTCCAGTTCTGGGCCTCTCAGTTCAAGAAGGACAGGGAACTGCTGGACAGGGTCCAGCATAGAGCAACAAAGATGATTAAGGGAGTGGAGCATCTCCCTTATGAAGAAAGGCTGAGGGAGCTGGGTCTCTTTAGTTTGGAGAAGAGGAGACTGAGGGGTGACCTTATTAATGTTTATAAATATATAAAGGGTGAGTGCCACGAGGATGGAGCCAGGCTCTTCTCAGTGGCAAACAATGATAGGACAAGGGGCAATGGGATCAAGCTGGAACACAGGAGGTTCCGCTTAAATTTGAGAAAAAACTTCTTCTCAGTGAGGGTGACAGAGCACTGGAACAGGCTGCCCAGGGAGGTTGTGGAGTCTCCTTCCCTGGAGACATTCAAACCCGCCTGGACACCTTCCTGTGCGACCTCACCTAGGCGTTCCTGCTCCAGCAGGGGGATTGGACTAGATGATCTTTCGAGGTCCCTTCCAATCCCAAACATACTGTGATACTGTGATACTGTGAAAGCGAAGTTAGCACACAATCTTATGCCTGAATGTCTTTGTACTGCGATGTCTTCAGCAATGACTACTTTTAAACTCAGTCCTGCAGGAGAATCTGGTCTGGTTGACCTCAATACCTATGGAAAGGCTTAGGCTTCTGGCTTGAGCCAGAGACAGTAACCAAGAAAAAGAAAAAGAAAATCTGCTTTTCCAAGGAGGAAAAGTTTAATTAAGCAAAACAAGATAAGTCTTATTGATGCAAGGAGAAGGTTATCATGAACACATTACCAAGATTACAATAAATGACTTGCACAGTCCTCATGGTAGTTGAGCCTCTCATGTGATTGCAGCTGAGTGAGTTGTAGGTGCCTCATAACACCACGATACTGCACTAATCCACTTGCAACTTCAAACTGAAACACCTAAATTCAGCTTAGCATGAAATGAAAAAGTGCAAGTCAACATCAGACATAGAAATCCTTATTTTAGAACATTGCTTGGGTTCAATAACATATCTGTAAAAATCCTCTGTCCTTCTTCAGCTTTTACACAGAAAAAAAAAAATTCTCATGTTTAGTACATCTTTCCATTACATTTTTAATAGATTTTATATATTTTATGTTGTTTTCTCAGAATTCATGTGGGAAAGTATCTGCACAATCGAAGACTGAAGTCTGATTTGCTGGTGTCACAAATCACTTTTTAGAAGCATGGCTGTCACCAGTCAAGGGTTCAGAAAGAACCTTGGCAACAGGTAACACCAGGTCAGCTTGGGAGCTGGTGTAACCCAAACTAAGAATTAGTGACTATCGCACACATCTTTTAAAATATGTCTTGTAAGCAGCACATCATGCTTCACATCTATAGATCCTAATGGTTCCATCACCCCATGTCCTACCTCTTCCCCATCTTAGCTTTCATTTGTAAGGTCTTTACGCTCTAAGGCTTGTTTTAACCATAGTGTGGGAAAAAAAATACTAGAAACACTTGCTTCTGTTGAATGTGATAGAGCAACAGATCAGGATTATCTTGAAAGATGTAGAAAAAGATCATTTGGAAAGTATGATTTAGGGTCAGTATTGATCTTTAATATTGACTCAGTCTGCACTAATTTCATTGTCCAGAAGCAGGGAACCTAAGCACACAGAAAAAATGTTTGGTATTTGCCATAAGAGCTTTCAAAATCCAGAAGACGGGTATGGTTACTTCAGCTAAGAAAAAATATTAACTTGAACATGGTTATTCTGTGTGTCCTTCCCAGCAGATCCTCATGAAGCATACGTGGTTGGAAAGCTTTGTGTGTCTTTTTCCTGTTTCTTTGTATAGAAACAGGGTCGTACCAGCATCATGTTGCTCCCAGTTGCCAGAGTTTTGCTGGCAACAGCCACCGAACATGCCTTGTGCTGTGTCTTCCCAACAGGGAAGTTACTCTCACTCACTAAAAGAGGAACTCAGATTTGCTTACTCAACCACATGCACACACACGAATTTGAATTTCAAATACCTGAAGTAAAGTGTGCACAAGGGACCTAAAAGTGTAAAAATTCTTTGCAAAGTTTCATGTAGGAATGCACAAGAATAAGGCACAGCCTGTTCAGATAACTCACTGCACCAAAAGGACAAATATTGATTAGAAAAATAATTTTGAATGAATTAAACATTCACTGTAATTTTTCAGTTTCTCCAAGGAATCAGAAACAACTCAAGAACTCACACCCTGCTATGTTTAATGCATGTGGAACATGAACATATACAGATTTTATATATATACACACATATATAAAACAACCTATGCATCTGACCCAGAGATTCATTAGCAAAAAGCTAAGACAGACAAAGCACAACCCAGCCAGAATTTCAGCTCCCAGAGGACATTTTCTAGGAGTCATGCTCAGGAAACAAAATTGCAAGTTCACTTATCCACTGAAAATACTTCAGTGGAAGTTACTGAGAAGCAGTAACCATGGAGCCCAAATTATGCCATTTTTTACTGTCATTTCCCAGAGTTTAACAACAATACACTGCGGTTCTTTTGCTTCTAAGACATGGACAGTGCAGCAAGCTGCCAAGAATCATCTTCACCGGACATAATGACCACTTGACCTCCATCTGAGAAAGAGCGGCTTAGTGTGGTTAAATTCCTCCATGACGCAGGGGACTGGACCTGATGACCAACAAAGGGTTTCTTCCAAATATCTTTCTGTGATTATATGCTGATTAAATATCTGTGTGTTTTGCCAGTTTCTTTCTCCATTTTGCTTGGAATTCATCAGGAACGCATCACTTTATGACGTCCAGCATTATATGAATAACTGCCCACCTCCTTTTTGTGTCTTCCCCAATCACTTCTGGCTTTTCATGTGGGTTGTTTTTTTTCTTTCCCCTGGTTTTACAATAACTTACTCTCTCCATGTCATAACTGTAGCCCTTGTACACAGACCTCCCAGCCAGCGCCTGCACGCAGACAGCCAGCACAAGCAGTCTGACATTCCCATGGTATATTCTCCAAAGATCTGGCATAAAGCTGCCCTTGATAAACTGCAAAAACCCCACAATATTACCACAGGCAATTAGATTTTCACTGCTACCCATGATGTTCAACTTTAAATAAACTTTGGAGGAGCAGCTGGCCATTGCAGAGAAATCTGAGAAGGAGCTTAAAGAGACCAGAAAGCACCGCACTCCTCTCACTGGTACAAACAGTTTGTTCAGGTTTTCTTCAAAACAGGCAAATAGGAGAGAGGTGTGAAAGACCTTTCCTGGGGTCTCAGTGACATTGCTCAGTAGGGGACTTACAGTACAGCCAGTGTGGTGCTTTAGCATAAGATCTGCACATACCCTGATCGTAGAGGACACCATCCAAGAGGAGCATGGACTCTGGACTCTGTTAGGGGAAATCTCCCTATTTGCTTTTAAAGCTTTTACTGAACCATAGGTGGAGCTCTGGTTAATCCCCCGGAAGGAAAACGACATGTTCACAACAGATTTCTGGAATGCATCCTTTACACCTAGCCCGTGGCAAATACAGTGAGACTCGAGTTGGCAGCATCCTTAATGATACCATATTGATCAGGTTTGAAATCATCTGAGGAACCTGAACAAATTCAAGTCCATGGGACCCAATTAGATTCATCCCAAGTTCCTGATGTAGTTGCCAAGCCACTCGCCACCTAATTTGAAAGGTCATGGCAGTCAGGCAAAGCCCCCAGTAGCTGGGAAAAAAGAAACATCACACCTATTTTTAAAAAGGGTAAAAAGGAGAACTCTGGGAACTAGCAGACAGCCTGACCTCTGTACCCAGTAAGATCATGGAACAGATCCTCCTAGAAGCTACATCAAGGCATATGGAAGGCAGGGAGGTGATCAGAGACAGCCAGCATGGCTTCATCAAGGGCAAATCATGACTAATCTGATGGCCTTTTACGATGGACTGTGTTGGTGGATAAGGGAAAAGGAACTGATGTGACTTATCTTGACTTCTGCAGGCCTTTGACACGGGCCCATAGAACATTCTGGTCTCTAGACTGGAAAGATAAGGGTTTGATGGATGGACTATTTAATGGATAAAGAAATTGGCTGTATGGCCACATCCAAAGAGCTCGAGTCAATGGCTCAGTGTCCAAATGCAAACCAGTAACATGTCTGTCAAGGGTCCATACTGGGACCAATGCTATTTAACATCTTAATTGACAACAAAGACAGTGGGATTGAGTATACCCTCAGCAGCTTTGTGGATGTCACCAAGCCGAGTGGTGCAGGTGACACACCTGAGGGACAGGATCCATCCAGAGGGACCCTGGACAGGCTTGAGGAGTGGCCCATGCAAATCTTGTGAGGTTCAACAGGCCAAGTGCAAGGTCCTGCACCTGGGTCATGGCAACCCCCAAAGTCAATTCAGGCCAGGGGGTGAAGGGATTAAGAACAGCCCTGCAGAGAAGGACTTGGGGGTACTGATGGGGTGGCAAATTGGCCATGAGCCAGCAATGTGCACTTGCAGGCAGAATCATATCCTGGGCTGCATCCCCAGCAGTGTGGGCAGCAGCTGCCCCTCTGGTCCACTCTGTGAGACCCCTCTGCAGTGCTTGTCCAGCTCTGGGGTCGCCAATACAAGGACATGGGCCTGTTACAGCTGGTCCAGAGGAGATCAGGAAAATGGTCAGAGGGCTGGAGAGTTGAGGTTGTTCAGCCTAGAGAAAGCTCTGGGGAGACCTTATGGCAGCCTTTCAATAAGCGTGGAAGAAAGATGGAAAGAGATTTTTACTAGGGCCTGTAGCAAAAGGACAAAGGGTAATTGTTTTAAGCTGAAACAGGGTATATTTAGATTAGATATTAGGAAGAAATTCTTAGCTGTGAGGTCGATCAGACACTGGAACAGATCACCTAGAGAAGCTGTGGATGGGAAGGGTTCAAGGCCAGGTTGGACAGGGCTCTGAGCAACCTGGTCTAATGGAAGATGTCCCTGTCCACAGCAGGGAGTCTGGAACTAGATGATCTTTAAGGTCCCTTCCAACCCAAACCACTTGATGATCACATTGAGGAGTGGCAATACGAGGGTCATAAATCACTATATTATATCCCTATGAGAAGAGAATAGGAGAATTGCTTCATCTGACTCCAAACCGCTGCTCAATCTTAGCAAGCAAAGGCTACCACCAGTAACTGAAGAGACAGAAAAACCCTATAACGTGGCAATGAATTAGTGTAGAGCCTGTAAGTGCATCGCTGAACAGTTTCCAGCCTCACCCTTTCCGCATTGTTCTGGTGGAAGAATTTGCTGCCTACGTACACCAAGGTGGGGGAACCCAGGGGTGAGGGCAGAATTACTGTGCCTTAGGTAAGAGTGCTCCCTCCTGGCTACACGTCTGAAAGAAGAAAACCTGAAAAGAAGCGATCTTCATTTGCCTAGATGTAAATTGAGAGTCGTGCATCATATTGTCCTATGCACTTCATTTTAAAAAAAAGAAGTTAGGAGTATTGGAGTAATGGAGTAATTGAGTATTTCAATGCTATGAGAAGCCCTCTCCCCACGGCCAAGACACCTAAGGAGGGAAAACACTTTTTAAGGAGGGGAAAAACAATATCAGACGTCCCAGCACTTTCAGCTGAACATTTCCATCAACGTATTTCCAAAAGCACTAGTTGCACCACGCTTTCTGCAAATATTTCATTAATAATCAATCGTTCATTTAAATCTCATAATGAATGGAATACTAAGCAGTATCAAATTAAAGTAATTGTTTTCATTTTTGTAGAAAAATGGTCACTCTTCAAAGAGGGTTTGGGCCAGCTTAAAGGAACACACAGAACTATTAATGGTAGTTTTATCAACAGGCGTGAAATACAAGAATTCGGACTACTTTGCAGCCAGGCAGCCATCCAAACCCATTTCAACCGTCACACCTGAGGAAGCTAAGGAATGCTTATTTTAGTAAACTGAGTTTCCATGTCTTCATATGACAACCTAGGATTTTTACCCAACCTGTAAATTAATTTAACATTTCTGCTTGAAAAGCATTTAGACAGTCAAGTAAAGTGCAATGCACACAGCCTAAAGGTAACTTACAAATACACTGGAGGAGATAACTGAGGGTGGTGCAATACACAGGATTCCTATTTTGCTTCCCATGTGAAAGCATACAGAAACTAACCCAAAGTACTACTTTTTTCAGGTGTTTAGGCAACACTGTTTGCAGTTTATCTAAAGAACATTTGAGAAGACAGTCCTTACAAAATACAACCTCCAGCCATGAGTTTTTGAGTGACTGCTTTTATACTTTCCTCACCCAGAACTCATTCAAAACTACTCTACAGACGTGATTTCCCAAAGTGTATTCCATAATCTCAGTTGACTAGCTCATGTAATTACTCTCATAGAGCCACAACTGCTGCTACCATTGGCAAATAACAGCAGATAGGTCTCAGGATAAAGATGGAGGGGTTTGTTCTACAAGGCAGCAAATGGCTGAATAAAATATATGTAAGATGACAAATGCAGATATGGTTCTCACTCTGAATGGTCCTCTGTATTTCTCTTTTAGATATGCAAGTATTTTATGAAATGTCAAGTTGCAGAGCTTTCTGTTTGATCTTTTAAAATATGTTAAAGATAGCAAAACCTAGTGATGTACCAAAATACATACCAACGCTTTCCATCTCAGTCATGTCTTTAGAACCTCAGATCAATTTAATGTTATTAACCCAAGGAAATGGGTAGAAGTAGATAGGAAAGCCAGCTGTGTGTTATGTGACAGCGCAGTGCTTCAGGCATACGGCTCCTCCTGTTTGAAGGCAAACACCGACCTCTATGGGCAACATATAATGGTGCAAAAGAGATTTACTAGGTAGGATATGGATAAGGATCCTTTCTGTGGATGCAACGAAGAACTTCAGAAGCTGCCAGCGGGCACTGGACCGTCTCCGGGTGTGTGACGGAGACTCGGGCCGCACTGGGATCAAAAACAAACACAGACCGTGACACAAAATGCACAAATATCAAACAGCGGCACATGGCAGTGGGAAAACAGGACAAGCGTAACCCCAGCAGTGTGAGGACAGCGAGGTCCGGGCACCAGCACCTTCAGTACTATCGCCTGGTTGCAACGGGGTATTCTGAACTCTTCAGTAAAAACAAAAATACGTCAAAGTATTAAGTTTTCTGTGCGTCAGAGCTTCAATGGGGTAAGACACAACAGCTCTGTGATGAACGGGATATGGAAAACACATTGCTCGTCTTCCTGCTCTTTATTTTAATCTTCCTTAAGTTAATGACAAAGATGCAAACAAATGGAGTTTTGCTAATTGGTTTAGGATCAGTTTCCATGTCAAGACTTAATCCATCTTTTTGCAACAAGGGCTTTTTAAGCCAATAATGAACAAGCGTAATTTTATAAATATTCTTGCAAGTACGAATTCTTCATCATCAGATATAAAAGTGTCATGAAATATCACCAGTAATCAATTACAGACTTTTTTTCCTGAAATCATGGCACATACACTACAGCTTGCTAGCAGAGAATAAGTAATTTTAAATTAAATCTATTAAGGGCATATTTTAGCCTAAAACTGTAGAAGTAAAAATAAAAAAAAAAAAAAAGTAAGGAGGGAAAGAAAAATAAGGGGGAAAATAAAGTAAGAAAATCTACCTGCTGTAGAAGACCATAAACTGTTTCAAAATGGCATTTTTAGGCCTCACGAAGCTTTTCGGCCATGCTAATCTAAGAGGCATACTGGGAATTTTTAAATCTCTTTTATGCTCCCGTGACTTGCAGTAGATAAAAGGCAGAGGGTGATGGAGTTCAGTCACATCCAGGCCCTGCACTGAACTAACGCTGTCACGCAGGAGGAAATTAATGTGCGCAATGCGAAGCTGTAAAAATGGATGAAACGAATAAAAGTAGAAGGTCAAACGTTAAGAATCAATGATATTGAATATCACAGCCAAACACAAAGCAATCTCAAACCTAATGCGACCCACTATCTTCAAAAAACTGGAATTTGACAAGTTTGTATTTCGAAATCCCCCTGTCACAGAGGTGCTGCAAAAGTCAATGTAGAGAAAGAACCAGCTCCAAACAGACTTTATTCCAGCCAGAACCCTTTAGCAAAGAAAACCAACTAAAACCAGGGTTTATCCAAAGTTATTCAGCACTGTAGCAACATTATAAAACACAGGTTTGGATACGAGTTGAGGATATTATTACCACTCAAGAACAAAGAGGATCCCCGTTTCGTGCTCACTTGCATGAAATGTCTTGCTTTTGCTCTTCAGAACAGAGCAAAGTGAGTTTTCCAATTCAGTGGGATCTTCCATGAAAAATTAACAGCCCTCTCATAAAAGACATTTAAATATTTCATAAGAAAGGGACATAAATGAAGCACCATAAGTCTGTGACAGCAGGTGCATGGCAGGTAGGAAACACCTCAGGGTGGGCTCAGCAAATAGAGATGTAGCCAAGCAGGAAACAAAAACAGGCAAACACACACATGTATATAAACCACATAAATACTAGAAGCTGAGGGGGAAATGTCATTGAAGTGGAACGTCTGATTTTAAAAGAAAATAATATCATTTTGCCTTCTCAAAGGGTTTTTAATTGGGGCGCAATGCTTGGAAAACTGTTGCCATCATGTTGTCCCATCAAACCCAGGTCCGGGTCCAGCATTTCCTCCTGGGACGTTCCCCTGTTCTCCGCTTGGCACCTATGCCAGATACACAGTTGCTGTCTCAGCTGTCTGCAACTTCAATTTTCGAGATACAGAAAAAGCTGCAATAATCCGTAGGTTTGTCTTTCATTGCAAGAAACTCCGTGAAGAATTTTGGCAGATCCCCAACATGTCTACACTGTTATTTCTGAGGATAAACCAGCCTTTAATGTGAAATTGAGTTTATCCATACAGGGGAAAACTGATTTCTCTTATCCTCATCTACAATCTTATTTCTAAGGAAACAGCGACCCCATTTTTCAAGAATTTGCAACTGATCCTTAAGGAGCTGCCACAGTGTTAACGAGCTGAATAATTGATGATCTGAGGTTGGAGGCTCCTCGGGCAGGGTCAGGTAGAGCGGGTGCCCAGGACTGGGCTTTCAGCTTTCTCAAGGGTCGCTGCTGGGTGACAAAAGCAGGACTGGTGGTTGACCAGTCATTGCTTTATCACTAAAGTTAGTCACAAATCACATCAAACCTTGGTTAACCCAAATTATCGGAGAGCCACTCCAGCAGCCCCCTCAGAACCAGGTTCCAAAAGCTCTTGGTCCCCTGCAAGTCTCACTATACGCTTGGGACAATTACCCTCATGTAGCATTTTCTCCCTCTATATAATGTTTTGGGTTTTTTAACTGGGTCAAATCTGCTCATTTTGGTGTGACAATAAACTATCAAAACTACATCCACTACTGCTACATAAGCACTTTGAATGAGCTGGAAGCTAATGGTGGACCGAACCATGGAATAAAAGGAATGCAGTTCACATGAATTTTTTGGATTAGCTTTATCCCAGCAGACATTATGAAATTTACAGTGGGATAAACCCACCAGCTAATTCAGGGTCCGAGTAGAGAGGAAGAAACCCAAAAGAAATATTAATAAAATTCTTTCTTTCCTTTTTCTCATTTGCACTGTGTAGTATTTAATTCTTTAAATTAATGAGAAATATTTAAAAAGCCATCAGGGTTGTGTGCGTAGCTTTCCTACGTGCAGTAACAGGTTCTTATACCATGCTTATATCCATCCTTGTATCTTCAGCATTTTTAATACACCTTGCTCTGCAATACCGCGGTGCCATCTGTATCTCTTCTTCAGCGTCACTTGTTTTTCTCCCTTCCCAATTATATCTATGCACTAAATCCTTTAAACCTCCATCCAGCCTGCAACTCCATTGGCTCAAACTAATGAACAGAATTTTCTAATTCCCTTATCATAATCCTATTACCAGTCCAGGGCTATTTCTGCAAGGCTCATCATTACACCGAGATGTAAATCTGAGACCGGGTCTATCTGTGGTCACTTGTAATCCAGCTCCTCTCCTGGACACCACCAAGGACACTTGGCAGCGCTTGGAAAAAGTGGAGCTGAGCAACTGAGCCTCTCAGGTAGAGTGATTTGTATGTCGATTGCCTTTCCAGTTTTACTGCAGTAGGGGAACGAAATGCGGTGTTTTGAAGACAGCCACAGCTGCTAAAATTTATTAGCGGTGTATTCTAATAGATAAACTTAACTGATACGGTCTCTCAGTAGAACCTCACCTTTGGCATCAGGCTGACACGTAGCTGTTGAGATAAAATCTAATGCCAGATTTCCAGTTACAAACTTGGCAGGCAGTTTTGATTAAGCTGAGAATAACAAGCTACAAGAGCTATCGTTATTCATTCTTTAAATAATCACAGGTTTTGCTCTAGCGTGGACAGTAAGCGGTGCTTCACTCCAGATGGACTCATTTGGGGGAAGAGGAAATATATTAGAAATCTGACCCCTGAGCAGTCCTGGTGCCTGCCCGGTCTCTCAGAAGTGACACCTATGTCTAATTTAACAGAGCTTTTAGATTCTTTGCATGGTGTCCTATCTCTCTTTATTTGATTTTGTCATTGATTTAATTCAAAATGGGATTTCGTAACCTAGCTGTATATAAGAATCTACAAGAGAATATAAACACACCATCTGTTTTGGGGTGGGGTGGAGTTCAGCACATTGGTGAAGGGTGAGCGAAGGGCTCAAATGGCTGGGATAAGGCCCAGAAAACCTTCTGTCACTTTGTTTTCAGAGCCTCCAAGAAACTCTAAATCCTACCTTTAGAATAAATCCTATCTAATTTCAGGCTCAGAATTGTTTTCTTGCAAAAGAATGTTGTTTGAAGTATAAATATTGGCATGGAAGAATAGCAAATGCACAGGACAAGAAATTTCACTACGCAGCTGGTGTGACAGCATTAATTCTACGCAGGTTGCAAGTATGTCACTAAAGGTATAAATGATGCGTTACATGAAAAGATGAAGGAAATGTCCCTGCTCTGAGGGCAATCTGCCCCCAACAGCAGTGGAACAAATCATCAAGTCCACGGTTTGGTGGAGATGCTTCACTTACCTGTCAGTATTTTGCTGTTCTCAGTGGCAAGCCTTAGTTATTTGTAATCAGATTTGGATTTGGTAGTGGGCATAACAACAGCCATCTTTATATATATAGAGAGAGATAGATATGTATATTCTATATGTATATGTATGTGTAGATATATATGCCAATCCCTCAAAACCAACCATAACGAGCAAGTGAAGAAAACTTAGTGTATATAACAGCTCACTATCCCCCCCATTTTTTGATACTGAGAGATTGCTTTCTACAGCTGAGATCCCCAGAAAATGAGCATGTTGTGAATTGTACAGGTCCAGATGGTCAAGAAACCCCAGGGCAAAATTACATTTGCTTCCAACTTGCTTACGCAAACTATATGATATTTGCAATCAACGGCTTTACAAGTTTCCTGCAAGTACTTGAAATGTTTTTGGCAGGAAGTAACAGTTTGAACATAAAGTTACTCTTCTGCAGCTGGTATATATACCAGATTGTGAGAATTATATGTGAATACTTCATCCTATTTCAGAAGGGGATAGGAGACTTTAAGCTGATCTCTGTTATAAATATTAATGTCTAATCCTAGCAATTCTAATTACAGCACGGCTAAAATCGTGGGGAAATGCATTAGGTAATGAAAGATAGTAATCAAAATAATACAAATTGAGAGCAAATCGCATAACTGAAGATGATCGCTGTAAGCCAGTATATGCAACTACTAGTTTTCAGTGATAAAGGGATCACTAGCAGCAATGGATCTTAAAGGCATCACAGGGTTCTCTTATTCCTCATGCACGAAGTGCAAAAACCCTACAGGTATTTTACATCTTCAAAATACTCTCATCTGTTCAAAGTTTTTTCCTGAGTGAATTACATTATTAAAGGACATTCGTACCCCTTTCCAGCCCTTTAAGAAAAAGAAAAAGAAGGAAAAAATAATCAAAGAGAGCAGCAGTTCAGCAAAAAGGGAAGAAGGGCCTGGCTGATACAAACAGTAGCCCCACCTCAATGGGGAAATAACTTTCAATAATTATTGCACTAGACTGGATTACAGGGATTAGTCAGCTCAGTTGTGCAACTCACTGCAGTTACAGGAGGCTGCAGTTCTCGCTTCTGCTGTGCAACCCCAGAGTAGTTTTAAAAGCAGAAGACACAAGGATTTATGAAAAGTCTACATCACCCTTAAATTCCCACCCTGTCTGTTAGACCTATTGTCTTCTTAGATCACTTTCAGATGTCTAGTGGTATAAAAGCAGAATAACAAACCCATAGTCCACAAACCACTGTGGACAGAAAACCCTGCAGACCCTGTACAGCTCTCTGCTTAGACACTGGTGAGCAAGGAGAGGAAAGAAAAACCAAGTTGCCTTCGTGATTTGTTATGTTTAATATGGCAAAAAACACAGGGAGCTCAGCTGGAGAGGCCAGTAACCAGCTTTCAGTGCTATCCTATCTTAAACCAGGTCATAATCTTCATTTTAAGTCATATGGATAACCAGAGTTAGACTGAATTATAACCTCAACTCTTAATTCCTTGTATGAGCACAAGGATTTAGCCTGAGTCCCAATACAGTGAAATGTTTCTCACTGATTTAAATGTAACCTGGAAAATGCTGTGAAACTCCACTATATTGCAATGGGCATACACCTCAGTTCTTGCCTTTAACATTCAATGCCTGCGGAGTTCAAGTGAAAGCTGTAGAGGAATTTCCCCAATCAGTCTACCTGTACAGAGCAATTCCTATCCTGCTGCTTGCTGGAAGGAAGATATCAAAGAGCTATGAGTGGAAAAACATAAAATGAAAGAGAAAAGCAGGGTCTGCCCACTGATGGGTATGAGAAGGGTTGGTCAAAATTAGGGGAATAACACTTTCTGGTTAAAAGGATCAAAATCAAAACGAAACAAAAAAATCCCTTCCAACTCTTTCAAGTGAAAGACTTTGTGGATTCATATTGCCTCTTGTATTATTCTTATTTTTTTAAGCTGAAATGAAACATTTTCACTGGCATTTTCAATTTGGACAGACACGCAAGACGAGGGCAACAAGTAGTACAGGAAAGTATGATAAGCCTGAAAAATAGCTCCATATATTTGCCTGCCAAAACAAGAAATGGTGTTTGATGACCCAGAACCCTTTCCACTCTAACAGCCAGAGATAATAGAAAAAAGGAAAATGCAAGAAGTCGCAGTGATTTTTTTCTGACTGCGTTCAATCAGAGGAAGGGATTGTGACGCTGTAGGAAGAATGATTCCTGCAGAGTGAGCTAAGCCAGGCTTTAGTGGGCCATCCCAGCTGCTCTGAGCAAAGTACCTGCTGCATTATGAAACTCCCATGGTCAAAGTTCCTCCAAGAAATGCCCAAATTACCACTCATTTCCCAATAAGGGATCTGTGAGCTGTACCTACAGCAGTGATTTCAGCTGAAACTCGGCCAGGCTGGGGGGCAGATTTGGTTGGTCTTGCAGGTGAAAACATCTAACCAAAGTCCTTCTTAATAAAAACTCCCTGGTTTTTTATTTTTAATTGTTTCAGTGTTGATGAGAACTCTACACAAAGTGTCAAATAAAATAATTGGGGTGCTGAGTCCTATTCTTCACAATTGCTGGAATCGTATTAAAATAGCTGCCTTCAGCGGTACCCAAAGACAACCACACGTTGTCTATCCTTAAAGTGGTAAAAATAATAAATAATAAAATAAATACTGAAAATACAGCCTAGCTAAGAATAACCTCGCTAAGTCTTAAGCCAAGCAGAATTAAGGAGACCCTCAGGAAGAGTCAGGAGAAGTCTACATCGGATGAGGAAACACACCAGCCATTGCGTGTCTGAGGTTGAAATACAGACTCTGAGGACTTCCAGGTGCTCTTTTCTTCTCAGGAGACCATCTCTCCCAGTTTTTGTTTCCGTTCTCCATGCTAGTTGAGTTCTGTACTTCACCCAAAAAATGGCTTCAAGCCACTGAACCAAGTTGTTAGGAATCCACAACCTATGGTAAATAAAACAATGGAATGTATTTATTCAGAGCTTATTTAGATGACTTTAAAATTGTTTTAGAAATTGTCTATTTATTTAAAATACATTAACAGACATTTTAGGGTTTTACAATATTATTATACTCTTCTGTTTAGTATGAATATTGATGCATCATCCAAGACTCTCCTACAATTTTATAATACAGGTATTAATACAGACTTGCTGTCATACAGACCATCCTAGGGTTTATTGACTGTTAAATGGTTAAGTGAATTATAATTTGATTTTCTTTGCAGTGCTTGTTGGAACACATCAATAAATGAGGCTCTTGCAAACTGATTCACATTTCAACTGTTCTGTTGGGACAGTTAATGCTGTAACAGCCATTTATCATGTAAATCCAAATCAGTGACATCATGCTCATCTGAAATAGCATGTTTTTCCTCTGATTTATGATGCTCTCTGGTTTTGTATCTGAGTGTAACTCTCCCAAAGGGACAGCGAGTGCTCTCACATGCATTCACATCTACTTTTTTAACACTGAAGAATTCACAAATAGGGCCCCTTTAAGCCACACACACCCACCAAAATAATTAGAAAAGAAAATCCTAGAAAAATCACATTTAATTACTTCTAACGCTCACAGAATTCCTCTGCTTTTCTAAAATCGGCACAGTGTTCATGGCTGCTGCTCCATCCCCTTCCATGGCTGCTGCAGCCAGTTCTGCAGCTGCACTCAGGTCCGTGCAGCGGCTCGGGTTCAACCAAACGTTGTGCTCTGCTGCGTAAATAAACCCAGAGGAAGGAGAAAACCCACCAAAACATCTTCAGTATCTCTTGTACTTCCTTCTCTTGATCCCATGGCCAGCTGCTGCAAACACGGGAGGAGAGGACCTGGTTTATCTTATCACGTCAGCCATGACAGCAACGAGACGGGGCTGCCCTGACGCTTTGCAGAAGGCACCTAAATCCTGCAGCAGCTTCCTAGCTTCCTACAACACGAGGAACATCGCGTTCAGACACGTACCACCCATTTCCTATTTTATTCACTAGAAGCTTGCATCGTTGAGCATATTTTCCGTTTCTCCTCTTGATTAGCACTGCAGACCCAAAGGGATTCAGAGATCTTTGCCCGTACCTAGGACCGCAGAACCTGCGCTGCTGTTATTTCTTGGGTTTTACATGGCATTGTCACATCGTGCAGGTGACAGTGATGCTTCCCTCGGCCTTTGCTCCAAATTCTGTCCCTAGGAGGTAGATTGGTGTCAGAGCGCTGTATTGGTGCGCACATACAAAGCAAATGAAATGGATCGGTAAGATCTTTTCCGATAAGATCATTATGTTCCCTTCATTCTCCTTTTCCCCTTTCACTTCTTTTTGCCCGCTAAGCAAACAAGCTCCCTGATATCTCGTGTTGCTTGTTATAACAAGCCCTTTTCTGCTGATGCTCTTTTTTTCTGCTCAGATGAATGCTAGAAGCCTTCAAGAAAATATCACTGTTACATGGCTGCAGCCGTCTTCTTCTTATGGGGTGATACAACTGTATCTGTGGCTTCTTACGGGGTGATACAACTGTAGCCTGACCACGGGGGAATATTTGGAATTAATTCAGGATACAGCCATGGCAATCTCTGTGAAGGAGTCTTAGAAACAACTAATGCTGCACAGAAAAACTGGCCCAGAATGTGTGTTCCAGTTTCTGCATAAATAAAAGCAAGTCACAGGGAAAGGATCTAGTGTGCTGTTTATCTAAGCCGTGCTCTGGAACAGGATAGGAAAAGTACGTGTTTTCAGCCATCGGCAATTTTCTACAGATTGTAACATTTATTTACACATTCAGGGAAGCTTGTGCAAATGCCTTAGTTGCTGCATAACCGCAGCCCCAGCTTGCTCCGTTCTGGTCTGCAAAGGAAGCAAAAACATTCTAATTTCATGCCATTTTACAAGCCACACGTGAAGCTGTTTGGAATTTAGCTGGTGAGTCTTCACCATGTATAATTAAGAGTCTATCGCAGGATCCAAAAGGAAACATGAAGCCTCTGGAGCGACACCAAGGGTATCACCAGAGGAAAGGGGTAAATCGTGAAGCCACGGCCCTGCCGTACCCGCTGCGGGAGTTCAGCTCTGCAGGGCTCTCTGTGGCCGCACAATATTGTCCGCTTGGCCTTTCATCTTCCGATTTAACACAGGGAATACACTCCTACTGTCGCTTTTACTTGTAGTTTCACGGGGATGCCAGGATCATATACAGCAGAGACAACATTATTTCTCATATTACAAGCAAGGATGGCAGGCAGCCCTGCGTACTGTAAAGTTGCAGCTGGCTGAATGGGACTTGGACGTGCACCATTTGATTAATTACTTTATAAACAGTTACTGTAATCTTTGGTAAATGGTCAAATGAAAAAAAAGAAAAACAACATTCTGTTGTAACATATCCAGCTGTCCGCAGCTTTACAGTTCAACAGAGGAATTCTGTTTTCTTCTATTTTGGATATACTAACCCGACTCAAGATCGCCAGCATCCTCCTGACAGCATCTATGCTGCCTTTTTACCACTTTTACATGGGGATCTTCTCATTTCACACAAATATGGAAATTATTCCTGCAACTAGCAAGTTTCACTCTCTGCTCTATAAAGGGAGACAAGTTTGCATCCAGTAGTGCAGATGTAGCTATTGTGTTAGTGTAATTAAGTATGTCTTGCTTGGTCTGCTCTGACTTTACTCTTGAATCATCTCCACAATACCTATGTTAATCTAATTAAAGCCCCAAGAAGTTAATAAATACACCCTGTCGAGAGCTACTGGCCCAGCTTGCCCAAAGCTCCATCCAAGGGGTGAGCAGGTCCCGCTGCAGAGAAAGGCGCTAATTCAGTGTTAACAGCGACAGAGCTGGAACGTAATATAACTTTTCAAATGATGGGATCGGAAGATGATGTAACTTTTCAAATGGCGGGAAAACAGCAAAAAAATCCTTCGTACATCTCAGAGGATGCTTGTTAATGCTCAGAGAAAGCCAGGAATGAAGAATACATTAATTTGAAAGCTATTATGAACAACTTTTTGGTGTTTTAATTGCTTAATTCTCTCAAATTTAAGAGAAAGACAGCTTAGGTAGATCCTGCATTTATAGGGAGCCTGGTGGCTAGGTCAAGCCTGCCTTTTGTAGATTACAATGCATAGATATGAAGAAAGCAAAAGCAAGAATTTCTGCCCATTTACTTCTACAGTTATAAATACATATTTGTAAAAAAAAAAACTGCAACCAAGCTAAGAAAAAACCAAACAAACAACCCCCACCAAAATGAAATATTGGAATTTCTGAGCCAAAGCTATTTTGCTAAGTGTTTTCCGTGGGCAATCTTTTGCATATCCAGAGCCTTAGGAGGCATTTTCAGTCAAGCCCTGCCCAAAACAGACCGTGCGTGTTCTCCCAATTTCCCAAGGCTTCATTCCTCCCAACCCTTCCCTCCAGGCACCCTTTATTTTTTTGTTGATGGGAAGGAGAAGTAGGTGTCTGTTCAAAGTCCCTACAGGGTACAGCTACTTCTAAATCTTTAATTCACCTCACAACAAATTGAAATTTCTTCCCTTTTCCAGCAAACGCTGGCCATCGACGTCTCCAAATGTCTGCCTCCAGTCACTGCTGGAGTTACAGCTCTGACATATGTGATTTTTGACAAATATAGGGATTATACGAACTGCCAAACATCTGCTGAGTTTGGGAAAAAAAAAATACATAAAATCTCTCCCCTAGGCTTCTGCCATTCATCATGCCTTTGCTAATTACAGCAATAAACTGCAACCAAACTCTGAAGGACATGTCAATTCTAGCAGGCAGAGAGATGTTTATTTAGAGTTTGGATGTTAAATATGTACTTAGACATCAACTGAAAACTCTGTCCTGACTTTCAGAGTTCCGTGGTGAAATGCTCAGTCCATCTGGCAAATCTGGCCGGGCATTGAGGTTAAACACGGATTGAGGTTCGTGTCCTTAAATAGTTGCATTTGAAAACCTGGTCGTTCTGCTTTGGGTTCAAATAGACACATTCTCACCATCAAGCACCCTCCTCTGCCACCCCCATGGATATAGCCAAGGGTTTTTTTTTCAATAATATAAATGAATAAGGGGTTTCCTGAGAGAATTTTAAAAGTAATAGCAACTACGGAATTGCGCCAACAAATAGGCAATGCGATCCACAAATTCAAATCCTGAGTTTCAAAAGACATTCACCACTTAAAATACAAAATTAAGCTTCTTCAAATTAGAAAATTTGGTTAATGATAATTGAATTTGACATTATTAGTGTCAGCTAATATTTTTTCTGCAGTAATAAAACAAGTCCTGTTTGAAAAGATCTGCATTCTGCCCTTCCATACAAAACATGGGGGTCCTGCAGTAGAAGTGAATCTGATTGATGTGAAAGATGTTGAGCTAATTGCCCATTTCAGAGTGAAATCTAGAAATAAATGTGCAATCCATACAAGATGAAGAATTTCTGGTGCATAACTATACACCAAATTTGGAAAGACTAAAAAAAAACAAAAAGGAGAAAGGGATATTTTTTTTAATCCTATGCTTTTTAACCTAACACAGTGCTGTAGCCTGGGGCAGTCACATAGGGAATTTCCTAATTGGGAAAGCCTGAAGGAGAAATTAAACTTTGAACTGCATCTATTTAAAGTGTTTCTATCTCATGAATAAAGAACAGCGTAACCCTCCTAAAGCGGATGGAGCGAATAATCCGATCCAGCAGTCTCAGTGACCTTCCTATGTCAGCCCATCCTGGGTTAGGTTTTCTTCCTATTGTATGGTGTCTTCTTTAAGCAAAGTTGCAGTGTTTTGAAATAATGTATTTTCCCCAAATACAGTGATTTAATCACTACACGTTACACCATGTTTTTCCTCTAGGTAAGCCCAGGAAATATCCGTTTATCCATAGAAGCTTGTTTTTGCACGTCTGGTAACACAAGGTCAGTGCGGGTGGTCAAGGCAGAGGTTGGCGGCTCTGAAAGCTGGTTCTTCAATCTGTATTTACCCACCCTAACATGAGGGACCTGACGGTTTCTGGCTGCAAAGGCAGCTGGGGGTACTCGGTGGTTTCCAGCAGCACTTCTCTGGTTGGGTGCCTGACGGTCATTGTCGGGAGCGGATCACTAAAGGTGCTGAGGGCTCTTGGCTCTGAAATCCTGACCTCTGACATTGACTTTGCTGATGTAATGATGCTAATGCGTCTTGCAAATCCAAATGCAGGCATGATCCAGGATATATAGTGCTCTTGTGCTTTTTTTGCCCCCCTTTTATTTTTGAATTAAAGGGACCAGCTGAGAAGCACTTCGTTCCTGTGACACTGATGTGCTCCGACCCCCTGCCCAGTCTCTCACTCAGCACACATGCATTTTGATTAACAGCACAAACTACATGGCATACAGAACATGCAAAGTGAACAGTTTGTTGGAATAGAACATTTTGTTTAGTAGCTACGAAGCAGACCGTGGCCAGGTCTGAAGCACACGTGTCCCAACCATGCAAATCATGCAAATCCACGTTCAACCATTCAACCTTCCCAGTTCCCAGGCAATGTCCCAGCAATCACTGGTGATTGGCACACACAGAACGGCATTTTCGGTGGGATTTGCATGTATGGAAAGCAGGAAAATTGGGCCTAGAGCATGTTTATATTTTGAGAAAAATATTTTGCATGTTTACTTATTGGAGTAGTCACTAAAAAAGCAAGTTTTATTTATTGGCTTTGTCCTTGACAGAATGCATCTTGCCTTTTACAGTCTGTTTAGAGATTTTTTTGGGTAATTTCCCTCTCTTCTGTAACTATAATTTACCACTAGAAGACACTATTTTTGTATTTACAGCTGCAATATATCACAAAGAGTAAATAAGTCTTCACTACAAACACACAGGCACTGTGCTTCCTTCCTGAGCTACCTCAGAAATTCAATATGGATAGAACAGTTGGAAAAATAAAAGGTAATTTTGGGTACACAGAACACTTTGTGAAGGCTAAAGGCACAAAATACTTGTTACTAAGTAGAAAGCATTGTTTCATATTGCATAAAAAGGAAACACTTTATTACATGGCCATCTCTACCCTGTGGTAAGGCTGGCCCGTCTGGTTTAATGACAACAGAAGGATGAGCATCAGTAATAGGAATGGCTCTTCTTGGGCTAAAACAGACCCAAAGCTCACAGAAATTAAATGGCATTGATGATCTGCAGACCTGATAAGGAAATTTTTTTCTCCTCATTTGCACATTTCAAATAAAAATGTCGGGAGACACTTCCAGTTGTCAAAAGCAATGACAAAAGGTAATGAAAATGCAGTATATCTTCTAAATCAGCAAATTTTTGCCCCGCAAAGGTTGCAGTTGATCTGACACATCACACTGACTTGCCAGCAGTAGCAATGCAGCTGGTGTCCTGGAAGTTCTGTCGGGTACTAAGGGACACAAATGGCTTTTGTGATGACATTTATTATCACGTTACCATCGCTGGACACCATCCTGCATTGCTAAGTGCTACCTCTGACCTCTGCGCTCCATGGTGCTCTTTGCCTGACTCAGGCTTGAGGAGGTTGTGTTAACAGATGGCGTTAACAAACTTCTAAAAGACAGTACCGTCAGCCAACTAATTATCATTGAACTACGGAATCCCAGGTTGGTAGAGAGGACAAGGACCATCTGGTCCAACCTTTCTTGGCACAAGCCCGGTCTAGACAAGCTGGCCCAGCACACCTGAATCTTAAAGTGTCCAGTGTTGCAGAACCCACCACTTCCCTGGGAAGATGATTCCAATGGCTGATTGTTCTCACCGGGAAAAACTTCCCTTGTGTCCAATTGGAATCACCTCAGGAGTAACTTGTACCCATCGCCCCTTGTCTTCCTTTTCTCCAGGCTCAACCAGCCCGGGTGTCTCAGCCTTTCCTCCCATGGCAGCTGCCCAGTCCCTGGATCATCTTTGTGGCCCTTCTCTGGCCCCTCTCCAGCCCATCCACAGCTGGTTTGTGCAGCAGGGACCGAAAGTGAGCACAGGATTCCAGGTGTGGCCTGGCCATCACTGAGCAGAGCGGGATGACGACTTTGTCTCTGCTGGTGATGCCCTTGGTGATGCAGCCCAGCGTCCTGTTGTCCTTCTTTGCCGCAGCAGCAGCCACTGATCACTCAGATGGAGCTGGTTGTCCTACCGTGCCCTCAAGTTCCTCCCCACCGAGCTGCTCCCCAGTTGGGTACAACCCAGCCTGCGCTGTACTCTGGATTATGTTTTCCCAGGTGCAACACCTTACACTTGTCCTTGTTGAACTTCATAAGGTTCATGCTAGCCCACTCTTCTCCACTCAGTGTTGTGTCATTGGCAGATTTCAGCAGGGTACGCTTGATCTCACCATTCACATCACTTACAAAGATGTTAAACTAATTCTAAGTAGGACCCACCTTCAGCTGGGTGCTGTGGTGTGTGGCTCCTGTCTCCTGCAGAGGATGGCTCTAGCTGTCCCCACCGCTGGGCACACCAGATTTAACCCCCCTGTAAAGCCAGGGAGGTGGCAACTTTGGACCCGAGACATCCGGTGAGGGGTCATTACCACCTACTCTGTTGGACTATTTGCTTTCCTGTCCCAGCACTATGCATGGACATTTCCTCATGGAGGTACTTGCACAGTGTGCTCCAGAGCTGGTAGCACCCACACTTCTCCAAATACCAGGAACCTTCATTTTAATTTGGAAAATGCCACATGCCCAGCGTATAAAAGACCACCACCCCCAAAAAAACCCCACCAGCAACAAAAACACCTCATCTAAACCCTTCACAAGGATGTGGAAGAGTTTCCCGCCCTGGTGATTGCCCACACACTAAGCACAGTAACTTACACCTTTTTCCACTGAATTTATTGAAAGGAGAGCCAGCTCATCCTAGAACTGAGCGTCCCACAGATCACCTTGCAGTTACACGTTCATTTGCCCTCGTCCTCAGGTTGGGAAAGACCTGGCTTCTCCCAGCACCAAGATAAGCACAATAAATATTTATAACTTCCCTGAGTGGGAAGAACAGTTTGTATAACTTGCTCCAGGCTCACAGCCTGACTCAGCCACAGAACCAGGATTAAGTTTGAGGAGTTTCCCGCTCCCAGGTCCATGGGCAGCTTACCAGCCTGCGCATCATCAGGACCGTCAGCTCATGCCACGCTGCAGAATGGTGAACCGCAGCTTTCCGTGCTGCTATGATTCACCTAATCTTTTCAGATTTATTAGGCACAACAGATCAGTAACATAAACTTTACAGAGATTTTTCATTTGTTAAGCAATCAGTTCTCATCTCTAATGTTTCACCGAAAATGTACTAAGTTTTCTGGTTTGAGCTTGCAACAGACTGCTTAAGTTTCATATCCTTTATTTTTAGCACCTTTCAGGGCTATGAGCTATTAAATAGCAAAGCACACAGAGAATCAAACCCTCTCTTTCCTCACAGAACAAAGAAAAACCTCAACATCAGTAGGCAGTAGAGCTTTTTGTAGATGTCCATGTAAGCTACAGGTCTGACTTAGGCGGCTTTGATCCAGCACATCCAGCCCTGACATGGCAAAGATTCATATTTCTATTTCAGAACTGATTTAATGGCAATTGGTCCAATAATTTGGATCCACGTGCTGACAACAATCTATCTACAGAAAGAATTTAGACTGATAGAGTATAACTCAATATCTGCTTTTCTTCCAAACTTATTTGCAACGCTTCCCACAGGTTTTGATTAAGTGCCACAAGTACATGTGTGGAGTAATTTATTCTCACATTTACTGATTAGCTTTGGTCCCAATACACACCAGAATCTGATTCCTTGTGTCTTGCTCAGTCGTTACTCTGGTTTATTCCTTGATGCTGGTGTGTGAAGATGAAGATGCATTTCCTCTTGTGCATGTGCGCTACAACACTAACATCACTCCAGCCTAACCCACCAGCAGCTCTGAAACACGGCATTCAAGGCATGATAAACCTCTCAGCATCTACAGTGAAGTCCAATAGAGCTTACCTTAGCACCTGAACAGCTAAAACTGCTCCAGACTAAATGGGAGCGCTCAAATCATCTGCCTTAAGACTCCTGTGGACAGAGACACTTTATCACATTAGAATTACCGGTTTCAACTAAAAAGGAAACTTGTGCAATGTGAGAAAAGACTCAGTACCATGCGGTGGCAGAGCTGATGCAGAGGGCTACGTAGATGTCTATCAGCAGTGTTGTAAAAATGCATGTGAATAATTGGTACCTTTTTCCTCCTCGATGCTCTACCCAAACCCTGCTGCTTTGGGATGCTCTGGCACCACCCAGCTGGGCTCATCCATAGGAATACACAAGGAAACCTCTGCCCCTAAAGAACAGTGGTTCCTCTTTATCCCTCCAAAAATTCCATAAAAGACAAAGGCTCTTGCTTGAGTGCTGCTGTATCACAGTGCCCTGTCATTGCCATCCGTTCCGTGGGTTGCCTTATTTATAGACCAGGTGGAACAAGAAAAGGATTTTGCTTTAAAACACCCATAATTTTTCCTGTTTTGTAGCAAACATGGCCCAACCAGTACAAGCAGTTTGTCTCCAGGGTGTTCAGAGGTCTCTTGCCCAACAGGTTCAAATACTTGCCTCTGTCTTTTGTATGAAAAATGAGCAGTTCAGGCAACCCTTAAAAATAAATACCTATAGGACTTGGGGGAATAATAGGTTCCTGATTCCAAAGGGGATTAAAAGGAAACAAAAAAGGAAAAAAAGAAGAAAATACTCAGTAGACGTTACCAATGCAGACAAGTGTTACAACCAGTATTTCACACCATGTTCCCAGTATTCTCCAGCGACTGAGAAGGAACAGTATAACAAAGAATCCCTCACCCAGGCAGTTTCTGTAAGAATCTGGCCACATGTCTTTTTAAAAAGACTGACATATATCCTATTTGCTTTTGATGAGACGATGAGATGCTCTACAATTATCATGTGTATCTTGATCTCCACTGATAGCTAACAGCTGCAGCAAATTACACACCGTGCTGTACCTGCTCTAAGTTTATCCCTTTTCTATCCTGTTATTAACCATTCTCCTTTTCAAACTTGCAGCATCTCCTACTCCAGCCACCAAAATGGAAGAAAATGCCAACACCAGCTTCGAAGAAGATTTTGAAGGACAAGCGACACACACAGGCAAGAAAACTAACTGCTTTTCTTTTTATTCTTTTTCCTAAAAATAAGCTAAACTGTCCCTGTTCACTGGGGAAGCTCATAATTCGGATCGATCCAATTGGTTTGCCAACAAACTTGCACAGAAACATCAACTCCAAAGCCAACGAGAATGGATTTTGGAGTGACACCCCTCATGGAAGGTGACACCAAACTGATCTTTGGACCAATCTCCTTATACCCGAAGCAAATGGCAAATGCAGAAAACACCTGAAGAAGCCACCAACAGCAGTGGCCCAAGGCAGCTCTTGTTGGTTTCTTGCTTCAGTCATGAACAACAGCCTTTTTCCTTCCGGGGATAAGAGAAGAAAACAAAACAGCAACAAAAACCACACTCGCACGCTAGAATTAGGTTATAAACTTTCACTATAAAGGTTGAATTATTTTTTCCTTCTTACAGAAGGAACATTCAGTGCTAAAAGTGAACTTATAAATCCTTTTGGCAAACACAGCATAGCATTTAAAAGCCTTAAAAGCATCCTTGCTCAGAATCGCAACTCTTTTTAATCCAGCACTCAATCACCATGGTTTTTATGAGTATTGACATTGCATTCAGCTCTACAGACAGGCATCGCTTCATCCCACCCCACCAACAGGTAACGACACGGCAATCATTCCCTCCCTCTGCTCCGAGGGCTTCGTTTGCTTTGGGCTATAATAAATGTAGCTCTTGTAATAACTCCTCCTGGCGTTCTTTCCCAACCAGCCTCACTGCTGTTGACTAACATTATTATATACATATATTTTTGTAAGGACCCAAATGTAGGGCACTACATCAACACCTAGGCTTCCAAATAGTTGTAGATATCAGGCTGTTGTACGGTTATTGTTACGCCAAGAGGTTCAGGCTTATTCTTGCTTCGGAATCTTGTTTGCAAAAGATCAGGTCACGTTCCCTTTCCACCGAGGGGTGTGGTGCCTTTAGCCACCTCTTTAAGATGTTGAAATTTGATACAAAACAGAGTGTTGGCAACTGGAAACACCATATCTCTCTCATGGGAGGGAGAGTTGCTTACTTAGCCTTTTCTATAGAGAAATGCAAACGTATTCCTACGGAACACCAGCTTTGGCCAGTATGTCAGTTTTTACAGGTTTTGATATCTTCATCCTCATTAACTGCTCATGTAGTTCCCCAAAATCTTTTTGCTGGATCCTGACAGGAACTAGACCATCAAAGTAACCCAGGTTAGGAAAAAGTTATTTGCTTTGGAGGCTAAAGTAACACATTGGTCCCAAAGCAGCAAAGAGCTGAACCTTCTTAAGACAACTTGTTGTTGCAGCCAGTTTCTCATCTAACTTCATCTCTTTTAGGGCCCAAAGGTGTGATCAATGACTGGAGGAAGTTTAAACTAGAAAGTGAAGATAGAGACTCCCTATCCTTGAGCAAGAAAGAAATTCTTAGACAAATGTCTTCACCACACAGATCTTTCAGTAAAGAGGATAAAGACACCAGAGAGAGATTCTGCCGTAAGGTAAGAGAAGAAAAGCAAAATAAATACATTTTGATTGTGTATAAAACATACTGATTGTAAGGTAGAAAATCCTGCATTTGCCAGATTCACTTTCTTTGCAGCTTAGCAGAGCTCACACAATACATGCAGAACAAACGCACACCTGACCATCTATCCAGCCCTCTCTCAAGCAAAGTCTAACTTCACTAAAATAAGCAGTGTATTTCACAACAACGTATCACACAACATTGTTTGACCATTCTTCCTCCCTTCCCTGCCTCAGCGCTCTGTCCTTGGTTAAGGCAATGGAAAAATGTTAACACGTTTAAAAACCTACTAGTCAGGGTAGAGCTCTGAGCCTGAACGTTGCTCACTACCACTTACCAGTTCTGAAAGTGGGGGACCCAAAACCCCCGAAAAACCCAGGAATTAAACTTTGACCCCACTACAGTCCCTGGCAGAATTCCCACCAACTCTAGAAGATCTGGAAGTTTTTGCCATATGTGGTAACTGTCTTTAATACCGTCAAGTTGACATGCAAGTGTTGAGATGGGATCTTCACCGATCTCCCAAAGAGACCTTCCAGTGTCACTGTGGGAAGTGATGGCTCTTCTGGTTAAGCTTTCCACACCACGTTCTTTAGACAACAACTTAGTCTCTTCCTGCCTCAGCACCAACACGTTACCACTTATTAATACAACATTGTCTCAATATTCACAGATGAGCATGCAGGAGTATGAATTAATTCATGATGAGCAAGAAGATGAAAGTTGCCTACAAAAATACCGCAAACGCTGCATGCAGGATATGCACCAGAGGCTGAGTTTTGGGCCAAAATACGGTTATCTGTGCGAGCTGCAGAATGGGGAACAGTTCCTGGAAGCCATCGAGAAAGAACATAAAACCACCACTGTCATCGTCCACATTTATGAAGACGGCATCAAGGGCTGCGACGCTCTCAACAACAGCTTGACCTGCCTGGCGGCCGAGTACGCCACCGTCAAGTTCTGCAAGATCAAGGCCTCCGACACAGGGGCTGGCGACCGCTTCTCCAACGATGTGCTGCCCACTCTCCTCATCTACAAGGGTGGGGAGCTCCTGAGCAATTTCATCAGCGTTTCTGAACAATTCAATGAGGAGTTCTTTGCGGGGGATGTGGAGTCTTTCCTAAATGAGTATGGGCTCCTACCCGAAAGGGAGCTTCCAGCACTGGATAACGGCAATGCGGATGAGCAAGATGTTGAATAGCTAGAGAGCCGTAGTCCTCACTGTCTCCCTTCCCTCTTCAGTGTGGTGTAAATCAATCTCAGTAACACCCGCCTCATTTAGAGAAGGCTGCCTTTGCTAACTTATTTGTAAGATACACGTATGTATACATTGCTTAGCTGTTAGTATGTGAATTTTATTTAAAACATATACGACTGGCAGTCCTGTACATAATTATTGCTATGCCAGCTGCAAGTAATAAGAACAGGAGACAATACTGGTGATGTTTAAGAAAGCAAGGAAAATAAAAAATGAGGGCAAATGCGTGTCTCCACTAAGCACAAGAAGAACTGAATTCCAACAGGAACAGGATGGATCCATCCCTCTGCATACACAAAAAGCCATCTCCATGCTCTGGAGTTATGGCCAGTCCTGGCTCCACAGATTCACATCTACTGGGTTCAATAGGAAAAAGATTTCATCTGGCGCTTTTAAGGACAAATAGCCCGATTCCTTGCATTCCTAAATGGCTTAGGTATCTAGGACATTATTTTATGCTTCTGCATTTAACTTTCAATATTCATGAAAATACGGAAGTTAGCTCAGCGCTTTGGTAAGTTTGCCATCCAAACAGCTAGCACAGACACATTATCAGTTCATTGTTGCTCCATATTTTGAACAGTGATTTTTAAGATGTCTGGGAGTTACTGAGGAAGTATATTGTGCTTATGTAATTTCTCTGAATAAAGCTTAACAGCTCTCCAAACCTGCCATTAGAAGTGTGAGATACATTGGTAGTATTTAATCTTAAAAAGATCTGGAATATTAGTAAACACTCATTAGACATCTACTAAACTCGAAGTGTTGAGTTTTGCTAAAGGGATGCTGCTGGGAAGTACGATTTAGCAATCTTTTTGAGAAGATGACACAGGGTAAACCCGCTTTAAAACCTCCTTTCTCTGTAGGTGTAAAAAAATCCCCATCCTCCAGTTCTGATACCAGAAAGAAACCTCAGAAACATTTCAACGATTTCTTTTGCCCGCTGGCAAAGCTGGAAGTTCAATTTTACTCTGAGCATAGAAATATCTGTATCTTACTCTGACTACAGCAACAGCTATATGTTAATCACACACAATTTTGCTGATAATGTTTGAGATTATCAAGATGTTAATCATTTTCAGTACTGATATGACTCACTGGTTTTTGAGTTGATAGTTTTGTGTTTTGCTGGCTTTGGCGGGAGCTTTCAGTCCGACGTCGGGTCAGCGTCCCAGCACAGAACTGTCACCCCACGAAACCGCGTGGATCAGTGAGAATTCAGAACGGAGCAGCTTTTAAGGGCTTTTTGTCTTTTACGTTTCACACATGGAAAATTCACAGGGGCAGCTGAAATATACATAATTTTCCAACAGGTCTGCACAACAAAACAACTCAAAAAGACTTGGGAAATATAACCCTGCAAAACTGAAGGAGCCATGAGACACCCTGTCAAATACAAGGATTTAAGCCCAACTTATGCCTTGTTTTAAATAATGGTCAAAAACCATATATCTCTTTTGTTTGTCCAATTTTAGGTACTCTCAAAATGCTCCTGAATTCCTACTTTTCAGATTGTTTTGCCGTAGATTAATATTCTAACAGAGCACTGGAAACTTCACCTCCATGTGCATGTGGTGGGTGCACCTACCCTCATACAGACCAGGGCTTCCAATGTGGCAGCCACTGCCTCATTTGTGCCCCTCACACTCTGCTGTGGCAGCTGCCATGTCCACCCTTTGATGGAATGACCACCACCATGGGGAAAAATCTAATGTAATATAACAAGGGGAAGTGTAGAGTCTTGTATCTGGGTAGGAACAACCCCAGGTTCCAGTGCAAGTTGGGGAATGAGCTGTTGGAGAGCAGTGTAGGGGAAAGGGACCTGGGGGTCCTGGGGACAGCAGGATGACCATGAGCCAGCACTGGGCCCTTGTGGCCAGGAAGGCCAATGGTACCTGGGGTGGGTTAGAAGGGGGTGGTCAGTAGGTCAGAGAGGTTCTCCTGCCCCTCTGCTCTGCCCTGGGGAGACCACACCTGGAATATTGTGTCCAGTTGTGGCCCCTCAGTTCCAGAAGGACAGGGAACTGCTGCAGAGAGTCCAGCGCAGCCACCAAGATGCTGAAGGGAGTGGAGCATCTCCCGTGTGAGGAAAGGCTGAGGGAGCTGGGGCTCTGGAGCTGGAGAAGAGGAGACTGAGGGGGGACTCATTCATGGGGATCAATATGGAAAGGGGCAGTGTCAGGAGGATGGAGCCAGGTTCTTCTCGGTGACAACCAATGATAGGACAAGGGGTAATGGGTTCAAACTGGAACACAAGAGGTTCCACTTAAATTTGAGAAGAAACTTCTTCATGGTGAGGGTGGCAGAGCCTGGCCCAGGCTGCCCAGGGAGGCTGTGGAGTCTCCTTCTCTGCAGACATTCAAACCCGCCTGGACACCTTCCTGTGGAACCTCAGCTGGGTGTTCCTGCTCCATGGGGGGATTGACCTGGATGAGCTTTCCAGGGCCCTTCCAACCCCTGGCATCCTGGGATTCTGTGGTGTCCACCCTTCGATGCGATCCTGACCATGACATCTACACTTCGATGGGGTCCCCAGCACCATGACCACCGGTGAGGTGACCCCAGTCACAGCCACCTCTCAGGCAGGGCAGCAGCGAGAGGCGGGACCCCTCACCCACCTGCCCCCAGTGAGGAATTGTTTGTCCTGATTTATCCTTGAGAGAGGCCTTGTCCCTCTGGTCAAATGATTATTTCTCCTGGCTGCCCCTGAGAGAGTTTCCTGCCTTGTGTATTTGGGCTTCGGATCATCATTCTGTGTGTTAACCTGCAGCAGTAATACCCTAACTGGCACAATGAATGTGTAGAGGATTAAAGGTGACCAGAAACGTTGCCTGGTTTTGGGTTATCCCTCTGATTCTCAGCGGTTTCTGTTGCTTGGTTTCGGTTTTGCCGTGAAATTAAGTTCGTTTGGGCAAATCCTTTGTCTGGATGAGTTTCGGTTTACCTCTGCGACAGTGCACTGGGCAATACGAATGAGGTTCCTCCTCTTAACAATGCACAATCTTTTCCAGTCTGTAAAACAATTAATTCTTTTATTCCGCTAAGAATTCAAACAGCATCGTTCTGTGCTGTACAGTTCTGAATGCAAGAGTGTCATAAGTTTCTGTGACATAATTCCAGAAGGAATAAAGCTTTTCCCCCCCCGAGCAGTTCTTTTTGCCCTTACACAAGCATCATATTTACCCTTCACATAAAATCACCTTCATCTTAACATTTCATTTGCATCAGTAGTTAACTCTTTGGAAAGCTGCCATTTGCAGATATACCTAACGCTATGAGAATGTCATGATCTTATAACAAGTTATGGGGAAAATAATGAATTCTCGCACAAAAATAACCAGCTCCTTGAGTAGCAGGACGGTATTTGTCTTGGATTTTCTTTATGTTATTTATGTTTTAAAGAAGAGGCAAGAAAAATTTCTGTTCCTCTCCACACAAGAAAATCACCACATAGCTGGTGGTTATTTGAACATTCTCGAGAACTTTCCCTCTTGTTCAAACTCGGTTCAAAAGTGATCGGGTTGCACATCAGCAGCTTGATCACATAAGCATCACTTCTCTGAGAAATCAGGCTGGAAGCAAATAAATCCTAACAAATAACCACCACAGAAACTACATTTATAGCTAGTTGTAAGAAATAAGCTGACACTTCAATTTAAGAGACAGATTAAACATGTTTAAGCAGGATTTCCTTCGACCTGCAATTTAAAAAACAAAAACCAAAGAAAAAGCAAACACACGTGTGATGTTGAGCCTCAACAGAAGCTCATGACTAATGCAGTTGCAAATAAAGCTCTGATTGCAGCAGTCATTCATATTTCTGCAGAGAAAAAAAACCCTTAAACACAAAAAGCAAGACTTGACTCAAGCATCGTGAAGATTCTCAAATAACAAAAAAGTACATGAATAAAATAATAGATGTGTTATTAAGGAGATGGGAGCAGCCTTCCTGCTGCCCTTGGCTACAGTCACTCTTCCTTTGGACTCAGAGATCCTGAGTGTCCTCAAATATTCTGGCGCAGGCAAAAATGGGAAAGGAAACGGATTATCAGCGGTGTCACTGCTGATCAAACTGAGAAGCTCTAGTAGATGCGTGTCTGTGATTGGCATGCGGAACGCTGCCCCTCGGCTGTGAGGAGTTATAAATCTCATTGTACAAGATCACTGAGGCGTTTTAGAACTACATTTTAGAACTACATAGCACAGAAAATAAGGTTTCTGTGAAATTACTGCATAAGATCAGTTTTAGAACTGCACTCTGAAGAGCTGGGTTTTCAGCTGTGGAAGTCCCAACCACTCCTATGGAATCTTTCCTATTAAAATAAAAATCTATTTGCAGTCATGGACACGAGTTAACAAAGCTCCATTTCAGGCATGATGGAGCTTTCACAAACTGAAAGCTTCAGAAGATGACACAGGCAGCAGGAAAACGATACACCTACATGAAAACTGAGCACATGTTAAGCAGCAGTCAAGAAATAGACATTTTTTTCTTCCACACACTTTTTTGTTTTTCTTAGCTCATTTCCTTACATTATCAGTGGCCAAGAGTAGAACCAGGATGGGAAGGAAGATGACAATGAAATCCCCTCTTGGTTAGTTCTGTAATTCTTAGACAAGCAAGAACCTGCTTCCTTCTACATCCACTGTTTCCTCACGGCAGGATGACTGGAAGGCTCAATCTGTAGATACAAGCCAAATTACTCATTTTTTTGCTTTGACAGGGTTAAATTATTTTCTTATTGCACAGATAGTGAAATGCAGCATCCTGTATTACAGCAGAAACCTCACCCAAAGCAACTTTTCCTGGCCTTCTTCCAACCTCAAACTGGGGAATTAGACTCCACAGACCCTTGATAGATAGTTATGGATTAATTTGACGTTCTGTAGAAACACCACAAAGAAAAAGATCATTTACTAAACATTGAATGAGCTTGCAGGGGGGAAGAAAAATGGTATTCTTTGCTAATGGATCCATGGAATAAAACCTCCAAACAAGCTCTACTTTTTACACCACCAGTGCTAAATAAGATCTATTGGAAGAGCGCCTCATGACAACTTTACTCTCTGGTGTGAGGTATTTAGCATCTCAAATGTTATACTTCACTTCTGTGGCTGAGTTTTGAGTAACAGGCAACTACAGAATAACCATTTTGTGTTTTACCTCCAAAAGCATTCATCACCATGGGGAAAAAAAAAAAGACAAAAGACAAACTTCTTTCTTCTCATTACTCCCCTGCTCCTCCTTCAAATAGAGACTCTAGCAGAGCAATTTTTAAACCAACCATATTTTGAAGCACATTGCAGAATGCCTGTGGATTTGCCCAGAATGACGTGCACCGATGACACACGCAGCAGCTGAAGGAGTCCCCTGAAAACAGATCCTCTGCTCCAACACCCCCTGCCCTGCTCCAGCAATACTGACACACAAGATCAACACTGTGTTCCAAAATACAGGTACCATACTAAAAGCAGATCTTTTTTCCAAACAGACTACACGGATGAGGCAATAGCATTTAAGACATCATTCTCATAGTTGCCTTTTATTAAAAGTGTGCTAGTACAACCTCAATTATGCTTCAGAGCTGAAGTGCTTATATTTGTTCTTAGTATTCCAGTGCCTTTATACAAAAAAGAAATTTGCAGTGGAACTAAAATGCCCTATCATACAGAATCCTATTGTAGTTCAGATCCAAGTAAACATCACATTTTATATACAAATTATCCTTTTTAAACTTACCAGGATTCCTCCCTCCTTCCACTCTCCTCTTATTATTGCCTAACGTATCCAGGAGAAAGCTCTGCTGGGCCCTGTCACGCTTTCTCGGGCTCTTTTGGACTCTGACGGGCTCCGTTGGGTCCTTTCGGGCTCTTTCAGACCTTGTAAGGCTTTGTCGAGCCCTGTTGGGCTCTGTCAGGCTTCATTGGGCTCTGTTGGTCCCTGTCAGGCTTTATTGGGCTCTACCATGCCCTGTCAGTCTTTGTCAAGCCCTGTTGGGCTTTGTCAAGTCCTATCGAGCTCTGACAGGCCCTGTCAGGATTTGTTGGGCCCTGTTGGGCATTATTGGGCTCTGTCGGGCCCTGTCAGTGACTGTCGGGCTTTGTCGGGCTCTGTCAGGACTTGTTGAGCCCTATCAGGCTTTATCGAGCTCTCTTGGGCTCTGTCGTGCTCTGTCAGACTTTTTTGGTCCCTGTAGGGCTTTGATGGGCTCTGTCGGACTCTGTCGGTCCCTGTTCGAGTTTGTCAGGCCCTGTTGGGCTCGGTCAGGCTTTTTCAGTCCCTGTTGGGCCTTGTCAGGCTCCATTGGGCTCTATCATGCCTTGTCGGTCTTTGTTGGGCTCTGTCTGAATTTGTCAGGCTCTGTCAGGCTTATTCAGGTTCTGTTGGGCTCTGCCAGGCTCTGTTGGGCCTTCTTGGGCTCTGTCAGGCTCTGTTGGGTTTTGTCAAGTCCTATTGGGCTCTGTCAGACTCTGTCGGGCACTGTTGGGCCCTGTCAGGCCCTGTTGGGTTTTGTTGGGCTCTATCGTGCCTTGTTGATCTTTATTGAGCCCTAATGGGAAAGTTATCTGTTTATAGTCTGCAAATCCTGATTAGCAACCAGTTTTGACATCTTGCACTGATCTACAAGATAATCCACAAGGACTGCATAGATGTAGCTCTTGCTGAAGCAGTTAATGTTCCAAGAGAATGATGACAGGAATCAGAGCTGGACCGAGAAGTTCTCTGAGTTAGCAGCATATACACATCTCAAACTTTCTACAGATTTTATTGATTTCTGAATTCTCCAGGTCTTGAAGTAAGGTATTTACATGCTGAATTGGTCTAGCCTTTAAACTACTAAAAACTATTTGCATACCTACTATTCTAGTTAACCAACATTACCTAAACCAATGCATATGGTGAAATGTTGCCTTCAATAAATCTAATTTTTCCCCAATTAACTTGAATGAGATGGGATTTGTCTTAGCGAAGGAACCCTTCAAGCAAGAATTGTCTTACCAGGTAACTCTGCCAGTCCTACCAATAGCCTGAAAAATATCAGTAGCATCAAAATAGCAAGTTAGAAGAAAATGAAGGTTGTACATTTGTTTGAGGGATTTTTCTAGAAAATTATACTATCATTCATTTATACAGAGTGACAGGGTTATTTTCTTGTAAACTTGATTCAGTTTCTACAATACATGGTATTGGAACTGCATGATTCTACTTGATACATTAAGTGCATGCTGGAACAAGGTACCTGAGCCTATCATTACAATTTATATTCCACATCTAACTGGTGATATTTAGGCAACAATTCGTAATTACTAAGACATTAAACCCAGATGAGTCCATCTCGTAACTGGCCAATACTTCCATGGAGCTCCGGTTGCTTGAGTTTAATCACTGAAGTAATTGAAGGAGAAGATCGATGCCAAGACTGCAACAGCAGCGGCGATGACCACACCTAAAATAACAAAGGCAATTCATTGGGTGAGTGGCACGGGCGCAGTTGGCAGCAGCGAGGGTGTGGAGGGAAGGGGCGAGGTGAATGACAAGCAGAAGAAACAGTAAGAGCCACCTCAACAACCATGTACCACTGCTAAGCATAAAGTTAAAGCCGTGAAGTCGGATAATGAAATTCTAAAAGCTCCATGTGGCATTTGTCATCAGAGCAGGACCCTGCCAGAAATGCAGGTGACTGCACACTTCTGCAGTGCCTTGGCCATGTTCTGGCCTACGAAACAACGCACCGACTCTGCACTACTGCTCAATTCTAGGAATCGGACTATGAAAAAATACAATAATTAAGCTTTAAGAAACAAAAGCTTTGAAGTTTTTTTCTTTTCTGTGTGGCACTACATCTACTCCGTAAGCCTTCCTGTAGCACAAGAGTCATTTTTCTCATGATTAACATGCTTGTTACCGATGCAGTTAAGACAACATCAAAAAAACCCCAAACACCTCAGCGATGATTCAAGTGAAAACATTTTTACATCCACAGCAAACACATACTTACTGCTAGTACTCTTAATTCTTAGAAGTAGAACATGGTAACTGGAAGAGCATAGAAAACTAAAGCTACTGTTTTGTTGGCTAAAATATAACTGTATTTTAATATGAAGAGACAGTGAAAGCTCACAGCAAAGAGAGCTGTACAAAGCACAGACAGAAATAGGAGAGCTCAATGCAGAATATCATGGAGAAGCTGTAGCTGAAAGAAGAGCTCTGTGGCTGGAGTTCCCTGAACTATTGAGGCTGACAATTAGCACCCAAGCCCATGAGCATTTGTCAGCTTTGGGAGGAGATTACTGAGTCACCAGCCAATTTATGGGTGCCTACTTGACAAAGCCATTCAAGTGTGTTATTTTTCAAGTGCAAAATTATAAAAGCGGTGAGTCTCCATAAAAGTAGTAAAGCTACACGAGCCTTTTGTGTGGACTTGTAAGCGGAATGAATGCAAATACTGGTCTTGTTCCCGCAGCGGGTTGTGGTTTTTCCTTCCCCAGAAACACCCTGCCCCTACAACACTGAAATGAGGACTCATTTCAGTAAAACACTGCATTAATCTCACCATCTTCTTAATAATTCTGTGGAACAGTACTGAAAGGGTCCATTAAAGTTTCTGGATTGCTGTAACAAAACCAGGGAAATAACGTACCCATATTTTGTTGAAGTTTCAACAGCAACGTTGCTTTTGTCACTTGTTTCTGTTGTGTGTCATCTGCGTTGTCAACAATGGGACAAATATCAACTGTATGGAAATGAAGTGAAGAAGTAAATTCTAGGTGAAAAGCTAACAGTTGTGTTTTACAGTTGAATTAATGCAAAAGGCCAAGAACTTAATCTCGACTTTATAAGAAGTAAGTTTATGGTAGAAAAAAATACAGTTTATCATAGTAGAAATAGTACAGTAGCACCAGTATAGCACCAACTTATTCTATATGGCAGGAAGGGTAAAAATAAAGAGAAAAAATACATGTGTGAATCAGTTCCGCTTCCAAAGCTCATTTTCCACACCCTGCTTCCAGAATAACGTATCCAACCACCTTTAGGTAACCTGGGGAGAATTTGAATGCTCTGAGAGGGAACCACCAAAATGAACCATTAACCACTTTCCAAGATCAAAGTTTTCCCTCTAAAGTCATTTGTCTGGAACTCAGGTTACACACAAATCCATTGTCACTAAAAGAGTGAGCCCAGCACCATTTCCCTACCTAAGAGCAATAAAATGCTTTATTTCAAAGCACAGAAATTCCTTAAAAATCCATTTTCAGAGCAGACGCAGAGGACATGTGCCCCTTTGGAACAATTACTAAATCCACAGACTATGCAGCCAGGATGGGAGAGCGCTTGACTCTGTTTCCAGCCTGATGGGATTCAAACCCATATCTAGTGAAGATTATCTTCTGGACCAGTCAACTGTTGCAGTGAGATCTGGATGTTTTCAGAAAGAAAAGAATGGGCACGGTGAGATGAGAAATAAAGAGTAACAGATGCTTCTTGTTCAGAAGATGAAGAAGAAAACCCCCCAGCGGTACCAGCTATCAAGTTTTAGCAGTCTATGGAATAAAACCACGTCTCCCATCTCCAGAGGGGGCTTGTCAATCACCTATAAATTACAAATTATAGAGCTGAGTAATACCGCACATCCGTTGTGTGATTCATATGAAAATGATTCATGGAAAAGTACTTTCTCTATCATAGCATTAGCTATGGGGGAAATGTATAATCTAGATGGGTGATTGTAAAGGTTGTTTCTGTCGCATGAGTCATGTGCGTGCTTGTCTTCAAAATCTTCTCTGGTCAAACCTGCCCAAGATGTTGCTACACAAAAGCACTCTAACTGGACATATAGGACCTATCTTTAGCCATTTTTACCCCTGAACCCACTGACTTTGTATAAGATGTACTATGGCAGAGCAATTAATAACTGTTTGGTATGAAACTTAATGGGACAGCAAGACCTATAGATATGCAGACGCACACACATGCATCCACTAAGCGTAAACATCGCTTTGAGATCTCTCTGCAACCTGCATATACACGTAAAACAAAAATAAGGGCACAACAGTTCAATGCAAGGGGTGCTGTTTTTGAAGAGAAACAACCACATATTTCTGAAGCCAACTGGTCCACAATGAGGCCGCAGTTTCATCATTAGTTTTTCTATAAGAAGGAAAACGCATCCTCATCTGCCTAAAAATATGAACAGAAATCTTCAACTGGAATAAATGAATTATTAATTGTTGCAAGATAGTTTTCCAAGTACATTAACTAGCACAGTAAGAGCACCACATTCTCTCCAAACTACTTAATCGAGCTTTCAACTCCCTAAAATAACGTATCTATTTTAGAGAAGCTGACCCCATTTCTTGGGTCACCTTTGAAGTCTACACACAGAAGGTTTCTTTCTGCTTTAGCTTTCATGAGCAAGTAGGATAGTTTGTGCCCTCTAACTTGGTGTTTCTTTGCGCCTTCGTAAGAACCGCTGCACTTTTCTAAAAGTGGCTTTTGAAGCTGCACACCAAGACACCGATGCTTGCTTGCTCCGGAAGGGAAAACACAGGAAAGAGGAAAAAAGAAACACCCTTGAGCTACTTAGGTACCAAAGGCATTTATGTCATTAAGGAAGACTTGCATTTGAAGCGGCTGTGGTATAAATCATACAGAGTTTTCAAAAGCAGATGCTTTCTAGTACCAATTATATGAATTCTTAATTCATTAATTCTTCCATTTGCTAACAAAGATGGGGAAGCGATTACCACTCCTGAGGTCTTATTTAAGTTTATCTACTCAGGGTATTTAACATGCCACCCCCTGCACTGAGGAGGAGCAGGGATTTAGCAAAGCCAATCCTAAATGCAGAGCTTTCAACTGTTTGTATTAAAGCACTAATACCTTGAAAGTGCAGTGTCAGAGCTCCTTATATCTCTCAATCATAAATAGGGCAGTTTTTACTTTCTATTTTCCATGTAACAATTTTCAAGCATGACCCGATAGACCTCGCTAGAGAGTTGTACAAGGAATCAAGAGAGTAAAACCATAGGAGATGGCAGCAGGGGCTGTACTAAGTAAGCACATAAACCTGACCTTCCCAAAACACCTTTACTTCATATATTTTGACTAAAAGCTCCTTAAAAAGAAATCTTTTGGCGATACTGATTAGATACTCTTCTTCACAAGTGCATATTTTAAAAAGCAACAGCAAAACCAAAACAGAGATTATTTGAAAAGCCTGTTCATGTTCTTGAATTGTAAACAGTTCTGTTTATCAGCAACTTCACTATGACAGGCATTTCCAGTCAATTCAAGGTCGGTGCCCAAGACCACAGGAATTTTGATACAAACAAAATTCACTACAAACCAATTTTTATACTTTTACTGGATACTGACTATTTTTAATAGAGATAGCACTAAGCTTTGAGAAACAACAAATGCTACCCAAATTGGAACGAAGCGTTGAAAAAGCTTTCACATGGGTGAAACCTCAAACTCTCATGGTGTCACAAAAACACAGTTACAGCAACGCTTCGACACCTCAGAGCAAAGCACCAATAAAAATCAAATTGCAAAATCAATGCTTTTTCTCCCAATGCAGAACACTTTTCTTACCCAGTTAACAGGTCTAATTTCTAAAACGGCCTTCCTGGCATTAATAAAAGTGTATAAAGAACTGAAGATTTTAATTAGCCACAAGTTATTAATACGGTAACAATAATTCCCAGAATTGAAGAGCGTTGTGTTGATAGCGTTATTACCACCATCACTATGAACAGAACCCATTATATGGACAAACTTTATGGTGTTCATGGGAATAAGCACTAATTAGCTTAAAGATTATTAAAATTACACTTCTAACGCAAGAGAGATTTTTATTCGCTTTCCTGTTTTTCGTGATGGTCTTGAGCTGTGTACATCTGCTACTTCGAGATAAAGAGTCAGATTCACTGCTAACAGGTTTAGTTAAAACCCAGGAAAACTAAATAATTTAGAAAGACTTAAGAATTTGTGGTTAGCTCTGAAATTAAGAAACTCAAAAAACCCTCCAAGTAAGCAAGTAGGTCAAGCAGAACATCAGTTCACCCTACGCACCAAGCTCATGGTTACGTTTCCCATTTTTTGGTCCCAAAATATCAACATCAAAAAGTCTTCTCTCTTATCTCTTATCTGAGAATTTCTTTTTAAAATTTTCAATTATAAGACTGCAACCTGTAGCTCATATTCACACTGATGGGAGAGAAAAGGGAAGAAAAGAAATCTCTTCCGTAAGATCATAGGAAGCATTGTTAGATGAATTTCAACTACCGATTTGACCCCTACATTGAAATCAAAGCCACATGGGGAAAAAAATTAAAGACACAACAGGAAATAATTTAAACCGAAAATATTCAGAAAGTCAGTAACTACATTAAAGAAAAATATCTGTATTAAAGGGAACATAACAGTCTTGTGATCAGATCAGAAACTTCTAAGACATTCAGAAGAAAAGGAAAAGCGCTCACAATTTTCTTTCCATTTCAAGTGAATCACAAAACTTCAGGTTTGGGCTCTGCATTTGCTACATAAATCAAAACACTCCAAACAAAGAAAGGTACTTGGTATTTTTGAAAGACTCAGGTTCTAACATGAGAACTTCCTGAAAGATGTGTTAGACTATGCATGTGGTTTTTAATATTCAGTGCAAAAACTGTAGATTTGAGAACAGCTGTCAACTTCCGATTTTGACTTAGAATAAGTAGTGTCAGAACTACTCAGCTCTTAAACCAGCAACGCTGAACTACTGAAAAAGTAACCAGAATAGAAAGCTTTCTATGCATTTTTACAGTTTGTTTGCCAATATATATATCCTTAATTCAGGTGCAGAGTAATGTATGTAAACCTTGTTCAACTGAACCGTAGTTCACGAGCTGCAACCATACTTGCACAGAAAGAGAGCAATGTTTGAGATAAGAGAAAAAAAATCTGTTACAAGTCAAATACAAACCCGCCAAGAGCCTTTACCACTTCTCACAAATATATTTAAACTGTAATGAGATTGATATAAACCCTTAGAGCTTGATATGAAGGAAGCCAACCTGAAGCATATCCACATGTGGATAGAAGTGGTCACCGTTCTTGGCTCTCAGATCCCATATTTACCTGCGCTCATCTCCTCTGCGACATGGATATCTTCGGCCTGCACAGCTTGATCCAACATCTCAACAAAACGTTCCTGAATTTCTCCAGCGGCCTCATCACCAAACTTATAATCGCTGAGCATCACGTTGGATCCAGCCACGGGGACAAACAGTCTTTGAGGTAAGACATGATATTGCCTCTTAAAATCTAAAGGAAAAAGGGGGAAAAATTATCATCCAAATAAAAGCCTTGACAGTTATGATAAGATTCTTTATTCATCTCTGACCATAAGATAAAGCTATTGCAAAAGAACTGCTCAAGGTTTCCATGTAAAAATCTTGTTTTCGGGTTTAGTTGTTACTGTTTTATGCAAGTTTTGGCTGCTGTTATACTGATTTATGCTCTTACGTTAGTCTCTCCAGAAATACCCAAGAGACCTCCAAAACAGCCCATAAAATGCTAAACAGCCCTTTTTTCATGTTCCGAATGACTAGCAAAAGAACACTGGCAGAGACTGCAGATAAGAGCGTCCACAGAACAGCGCATGATTTCAACATCGCAAATGTTTGGCTGTCAAGCCACAAAGTACGGGTGCCACCTAAAGAGGAAACGGAAAACTGCGTGTGATTGAAAAGTTTGTATCACGTAGGTTGGATAAAGTTGGCTAACACCAAAACGAACCACATTCTCCTAAAGGAAATGGTAATTCTGAACATGAATCATTTTTCCTTACATAATCCACCCATTTCCATTTCTTTTCTATTTTTTCTAAAATCACTATAAAATATAATATCTTTCAAAAGGCTTTCCTTTCTTTGAGATCGTCAAACTGATTATTTCGATTGCTTTAAAAAACCCCAAACAACGCAACAACATGTAGATAACTTGATACCATTGAGCCAGCTCAAAGAAATTTAAAGAATCACCCAGTATGAGCTGGGAGATTTGGTCTCATCATGTACCCCATTAGGTTTTAATATAATCACGATAAGTTTTATTTTCATTAGAACAAATTAGCATGGTGTTCCGGTCACTGCACAGTCAAGCTAATGCAATCCCACAGTTATTCACCGTGCTGAAATAAGATCTACTTCTTTAAAACAGACAAAACCTGTAGAACAGTATTTGATGAAGAGAAATAACTCCGGGGGCAGAGACAACACAAATGATATATTTGTATAGTTAACTAAAAATTAAAAAATCAGGATACTTCACTTCATAATCATCACATGCAATGCCACATTTAATTGAGATGAACTACTGAACTTCAGAGATGCATCATATAGTGATTTAAAAAAAAATGAAATGTGTGAATTACATTAGTGACAGGAGTTTCAACTACAGTATTTTTAAAAACGGCAAGATTTCCAATCAGTGAGAAAGAAGCTGAAATCATATTTTGTGGTCAGGAGAACTGAATACAAACTTGGTATGAAAGCTGCGATGCCAAAGCACATATCTGGACTTGATAGAAAATCCTCTGGATCTTAAGAAAAACTCAAGGCTGCCAAACAGAAATGGTGTCATTTGCTTGTTATTCTCCTCTAACTTCACTACACTAGCAGAATTTTCTACAAGAACCAAAATTCACTCCCAATGTTATTTACTTAGTAATTCCTACTTTTTTTTTGAGATCCTTCATTTATAATCAGATCTTCAAACAGTATTTCACACCGATCACTCAACGTGTTTATTATGTCTCTCTTCAAAGCCTGCAAGGACAAAGCAAAACCATCAGTAACCTAAAAGTCATTTGCAAAGCTTTTGACTAGTAAGGAACAGCAAAAGAAGTCCCTCTGAGGTTTAACCCATGTTGAAATAGTTTTTCCCACAAAGTAAAAACTCTGAAGAATGTTAACAAATCCAGTAAAGAGAAGCTAACTTTAAAAGAATTAAAATCAAAACCAACAAAAATGAAAAGCTGAGGAAAATGTTAGTATTGTTAGAACTGTTTTTAATAGGAACGTTTAGAAGTTGTCAAACAAAAATAATCACAAGGCATTAACTCAATAAGGGGAACAAATGAATCTGTATTTTCCCTCTACAGATACAAAAATATAGTCTGCAACCTTTCCTTAATTTTGAGACAATTCTTCAAAGCTAATCACTTTGACAATTTGTGCAAAGATTCACCGGAGAACAGCCTTAGCAACAGGAGACATGCCTTCTAGAAGTGAAAAAGGAACTCAATCCACCACACACACACACACAGTTTGTTTCTAAAACAATCCCTGTGTTCAAGGTTATGAACATTTTGACCTCAGTTTAGACTGGGGCAAAGAAAAAACAGTTTGACAAATTTCTTGTATTTCAGAAAAATGTTTGTGATGAGCTAACGACCTTTTCACTACCTGAATGGCTTCTTTAACTTTTGGCTTGTTGTTATGTACGTAGGCTCTGCATTTCACAGCACCTTTGAGATTTATGGAACCGCTGCAGACCTGGACTGTAGCTGTTGATCTACGACTTGAACCCTGGGACTGAAAAATAAACAGGTTTAGGTTTTATCTTGTTACCAAGGCACCTGCAGCATGAGTAACAAAAACCAGAACTAGGAATTGATAGCATACCTTAAAATGTTTACTTATAACCTGTTTTCCCTCGTGATTTATAACTCTGGTTATGGTTTGGGTTTTTTTTTAGGTTTGTTAATTAAGACTGAAAATTTCTTTCCTTTTCCATTACGGAAAATGTATTTACTTTTGCAGACATTTCTTGTGATTTAAATATTCGTGTGTATAAGACTTCTAAACTTTCCAGGCAAGTGGCTTGTGGCTAATATTAGTATCGCAGTCTAGAAATCCTTTTAAGATTTTTTTTTTTAAATGAAGCTTGTATGTTTACTATACAGCCAGCATAAGCTACCATATCCTGAGATTCATCCCATCAGTCAGTACTAAATTATAAATGTGGTGATGTTTAGAACTGTATTAAACTGTTGCCTAGAAATACTCATCCTAATTACCCAAACAATGAGTCTGTTGTGTGAAGGACTCTAAGACGCCACCTGGAAACACCAGGAGGCTTAACTTCCACAAGAACTGCATAAACTGCTACTGAAACAAAAAGCTTTCCTTTCTCTGAGGCAATTAACCATTGGAGTAATGTAACGACAAAAGCTGAGATACTCACCAAGTCTTTAAAATGGCATTTTATGCTTTTCTAAGTTTTGCTGAGCAACTTTAGAGTAACCAGGAACTACCTGACAAAACAGGGCGGCCTGCGCTATGCAAGAAGCCGATAACACATCTGGTCTCATCTGGACTTTAGGACCTTAACTGGGGCACCTAATTCAGGGGTCAAGTCAGTATAACCTCTGGTAGAGAGGAAACTCCTGACACAGACCCAGCAGCTCCAGATTTGGATTCAGCTCACAGGTTCTGTACCTGAATCCAAAATGAGTGACTGAGCTGCTGACAAAGCGTTCAAGTGTATGTCCACAGCTAACTGTGGTGACTCTGAACTTCCGAACAATGCAAAGCCACCTTCAAATCAGCGTACACAGGTACGCATAGGTATCCTCCTACCGCATGAATTAGTCTGTGGGATTTTATTTCTACAACCAGCTTTTTAACATTTTCCTTGCAGCTGTACTGTGAAATTCTGAGACAACACGGTTATCACAGCATGAGAATTTCCAAAGACACAGAATATGTAGATCTGGCCACAGTTTCACAGTCAGAATTCATGAGGGAATAAAAAGTCTTAGGACAAAGTAAGCTGGATTTCTAGACAATAATTCACAATGTTCTTTTATTTTTTATTATATTTTGTAAGCTAACAGAGAGGTTATACTTTACAAACCACTAAATACTTACCAGCTGTGTCAGAACTCTGACATCAGAAAACTGAGTGCTGGATTGAGTATTTCCTTTCGACTTTTTCTGAGGGGGGAAAAAGTTGTGTGTCATGAAACAGGAAAAAAATCTCCCTGATTCAACATCTCCTAACTACAATATAAAATGTGCCCTAGTTTATAGCTTTTAAGAGAGAAAATGGCCCATAGAAAATAGCCATGAGAATATAATTACAAAACTAAAAGGCAAGATGGATGCATCAGCCAAACAATGTGTTTCCACCCTTTGTTAAAAATATAGACACATGTAGGTCTTAAAAATCTCATCACCTACATTCACACCTTACTCATGTTCTTTAATGACCAGACAGCGCATAGAAACATTTTTAGTCAGACTTCCCGTATAATTATTGCGTTCGCATTGCTGGAGGAAGAAGAGGCAACTCGCAGCAATGCAGATGGGAACACGAGCAGCCCTGCGTATTAGTTACCTACACAGGCCAATTAGATCAATAAACGCTGTACAGAAGACGTCTCCGGCGTTATCACACCAAAGGTTCTCACCACACAGCTATTAGAGTGCAACTCCTGCTTGTTCGGCACTCACCTGCCCTTCCAGTAGCTCTGTATCTTCATCTTTAACTTGTCCATTGATCAGGAAAACACTGTCTTCAATTTGTTTGGACCATCTATTTAATCCGTTCTTTTAAAAATAAAGTGAAAACACACATCTCATAAGAAAGAGGAAAGAGAGTTTCACTAAAAGAATCAGACAGTATCATGCTGAAAATTATTACATTTCGACAGTTACTCTGAGAGAGTTTTAAAGTCTCTGAAAAATCCGTTCATATGTTTTTTCCGAAGCTAAATCTTATAGCCAACATGTTCAGAATACATCCACTAAGACACAAGTATTTCAAAAGATTTAAGAGCTACCCTAGGCATTTTATTTTTGAAAGTCAATCACTATCAAAAGCACCCTTTACTCCATCCTAATTGGATGTAACATTTCACTAGATGAAGCAGAAGAGACTTTGGTTGGAATAACCATGATGATTGCAAAAGAATTTTGAGCAAAGGAAACTGCCGACACTAAACACCACAGAAAAGTCTTTCTCCACTTTTTATACTATGAATGTTTCATAGTAACTCCAAATAGCATTTAAAAGAGGAATAACTGCCAAACACACTCTGCTGTTTAGTCCTACTCCTCAACTCGCATTATTCAAGTCTTTCTCTGTAATTTAATTCTCAGCAGAAGAAAGGGTGTGGGGACCCTCTGCGCCACTGGCACAGGCAGCGAGTTACCTTGGTGTTCTTCTCCAAGTCGTGGTTGGGTGAAGTAGCAAGAAGTGGAATGTGAATATTGACGTTTACTGTGCAGCCCAAAGCCAACCAGGATGCAGACAGAGCGCTCTGGTATTTCCAATCTGCTGGTTTGGCTGAACTCTGAGAATAGAAAAAAGCAATAAAGCATCTATACAAAACACTATATAGAGATTATTTTTTTAACATTGCTTGTTAAGCATTAAAAGCTTCATATGACACACCGGATAATGAGCTCACCTTTGGGTCTTGTACATCATAGGTTCGGCAAACTACTCTTTGCTACTTAAAGAAAAAAATCCAGTGAGAAGCAAAAAAACCCTCAAAATAAAACAATAAAAAAACTAATAGGAGCAATTTGCAATTAACTTTGTCCTTTACTTCTTTGTAAAGCCTCTTGTCTTCAATAACTGTGACCAATTTAGAATGAACCAGTTCATTGCATGCTGAAGCAACATCGTTGGTCAAGAAACCAGTTTCTGGCATAGCGCTATTTGTAGTTACTTTTGCTTTCTCTGAGAGACTGCAAATAATAAGATGTAGACATGAACATCTCGTGAATACGTACTGTTCAATTTAATTGTCTTGATTATTTTTCATTAGCGTAAAAAAGCGGAAAAACATTTGCCTGTAAACTCCAACTATCTTAGTGATGCTGTCCCAGCTCTTTCAGATATATTAAGATCAACAGGTATCCACAGGGAGAACCACCAATGCACTGATTTGCAGTTTATCCTCCTCTCTCTCACCTCTGTGATGCTAAGCCTTGCTTTCTTCTCCATGTATTATCTCGTTATTGACAGACCCAGCATTCTCCTGCAGCACTAGTACCGGTCCCACATGCCTGCTACTTCTTCACCTCCACATCGGTATCAACGGTAACAGTAAGCTCAAGAAGCTATACCGTATTTTAGACGTTTTCATCAATTTATGCAAATCAAAACTGACTGGGGAAGGCATCATTTGATGCCACCACACACAAACCTAACAGAAAAAAAATGATGGAAATTTTGCAAGGATAAGAGAGTCAATACTCTTACTCTCATCAGAAAACTTCATCATTTTGACTTAACTGATCTATGCCTAACTGAACTCAACTTTGCCCTCATAATTTATCATTTATTCAGAAATAACTACAGAAACCACGCTCTCAACCAATAAACCTTGATCATAAAGGATACTTTTTAGTAGCAGAACAAATTTGAAGAGCTGCTCTGTCCGAGACCTCATCCTCAGAGGTTTTCCAGAGCCTTCTTTTCGTCAAGGACTTCTCCACTGAGAAGATTAGCTAAGGATGAAATAAGTATTATGGATTTTTCCACAAAAAGAATGCATTATTATTTCTGGAAAACAGTTTTGCACTGAAGTTCTAAGTCCGAGTGATTCCATAGTTAAGCATAAACAGGAAGTACACCTGCCATGTCACCAAAATATCATGTTAAAAGAATATTCAACAAAGATTTGTAGGCTATGACTCCAAAGCTAAAGTTGCTTCTGAAATCCTAATTCAGATTCCTTTTTAACCTTAACCAAGCAACACACATTCACATATTTAACCCACAGGCTTTTCCCCCTACAGAAATATTACTGCTCTATGCCCACCAGTTGAGGATCTGGAAGGACAGCTATGCAAAACAGCTACTAATTCAAAAACAAACCCAAATTTTAATTCAGGAATGACTTATCACCTGGACACAGCTCACCTTTTTTGTTGGCTACTAGATGCAGTAATCACAACTGAGATGAGGTTACACTGAACTGTAAAAATAGAATCTCAGACCTTATGCTTCAAAACCTACTCATGTTTAAATCGCTGATCATGCTTACCTTACAAAATTAATAAAATGAACCTACATCTACAGAACAGAAACTAAATGTGACACTAGATGCCCCAATATTGTAACAAAAAAGCATTTTAAATCTATTGGAGTGCAGCATGTTCTATGCAGTTTTTAAACAGAACCCCACACACCCAAGGTAAATACTCCTAGTTCTATAGAATATATTTATTTTAAAGGAATCAGAACTATAGATATTTCACCATTGTAAACATCTCTACTCTGAACAACTCAGACTAAAAACCCTAACATGTTAACACTACTAAGAACTGTGCCACAAGGATTTAGCTTAATATAAGCTTTGACGATGTTTCCTTAAGCTAAAATGTCCACTTTCAGAAAATCCAGGAAGATTTGCCATTGCAGTAACAAACACCACAAGGAACAGCAAGTTAGCAAATATAAGCTGTGGTACAGTCCCACAGGACAGTGATTTTCAGAGGTTTCATTCTCAAAATCATATTTGTGCTTTTAGAAATAAAGCAAGAAAACAACCACATATACTGCAGACAATGACAGAAAATGACTCAGCTACACACCTAAGAGATATTCCTGGTTTTTCCACCAGGAAGGACACTTACCCTGCGCAGAGCATTTTGACTATCTTTTGACAGTTCTGGAGTTGCAATAATAAATACACCAAGAACTAATAAGCCTCCAGGAAGCATTCTAGAAACCTTCAAAATAGAAATGAACATGTATTAATAGGACTCAAGAGATCTAGCAACCACATAACTTGATATATCAAAAATTTCTAACGAGACAAGTACGTGTTAAGAGCAGAAGTGAAATAATTAAGACTGTTTTTCACTTATAGGTCCCTCTGAAATGTAGGAACACAGTACCTTAAAAATTTTCTCATTTCAGTCCTATGAAGTTATCGTAAAATTTGGAAAACAACAGAGATGTTTTGGTTTAAAATGTCTGTGCCTATGAAGGTTGAGAAAAAGGCTTCAGATTAAACAAGTGATGAGATTTTGTAAGTCTTATTTCCTTTCTGTTTGTCCCATCCCCTCCATCAACCTGCCCTGCAGTACCTGACTGGCGTGTGTTGTTATCCACTCTTCATCAAGGGACGCCAGCTTTGCGGGACTGACGTTATCCTCCTTCTGCTCTTCCTTTGGAGGTGTTCGAACAGCCCGGATCACATAGTCTCTTTGTGGGGAACACTTTCAAAAGCATCAACATAAGTAAATATACCACGAAGTTGACGTCTCTGGAATATACTGTGTAATATAGCAACTGTAAGGTCTGCTTTACAGTAGGTATCATTAAGCTCTGTAGTAACCCATTACAAAAATAATTCCCTCATGAATCTGCCTCTGTCTTAAAGCCTCATTTAGTGATAAGTTTTATCTTTAGGATTTTATTTTCTGCGTGTCCTGTGTTCCACAGAATGATTTAAGATGATTAAGACCAAGAAAGTTTCCCCTGTTAACGTCAAAGCAATAAATTAGACTTCAAATATTTCACACTTACCTGCCCTATTAACAGGCCAGTGACATAAGGATTCATTTTTGTGGTGAGGTCTGAAAGATACTGCCCAATAGCTTCCTCAACCAAGTACGTTCTACCCATTGCTGCAGGTTTAAGACTAAGTATTGCAGCTTCAACCTATAAAAGAAATAAAATACAAAGGCAAAGAAAATATATATACTATGCTGGTTATCTGAAAGAAAGATCCTGAGGAGATGAATACTTTATCTTTCAAAGGTTAGTTTAAGACCTGCAAGTCTGCTCTTTTAAATGAAAAATATAACTTTTATACTAGAGGAAGGAGCATGTGAGTCTTGTTAGAAAGAAAACTATTTTAAACACCAGCCACTGAAATGATATGGCAAGTCATGCACACAAACACCAGGAAAAACGTCTCTCCAAGCAACAACTTCTTGCTGTATCATCTTCCATCAGAGGCCTGAATGTAAAGTGTGCATTTTTGCAGATACATTCCTCTTGGAGAGGCTTGTACTTAGACATGCCATGCATAATTTCAATTCCAATTCCTAAGGCATTAGAGCACAGCATGTGTGGACTATCCAAAGGGCCTTTACAGCTCCCACCAGCTGTACGGGCCCAGGACACGGGACCTGCCGCAGACAGAGATCCAGGCAGACCTATTTGGAAAACGGATCGAGGATTTCCACAGGAATTAACTACGGAAACGCCGCAGCCAAAGAGCACACGATGAGGAGGGGAACAAGCAATTTGAGTCCCCGCATAGGTGTGTGCCGGGCAGGGCTGGCGGAGCCGCGGCTCCGCGCCGGCGGGAGGAGGACAGGTGTCCCGCACCCTCCTCAGCACCGACAGCACCTCCGCTCCCGCCCGTTTCCCGCCGCGTTCCCCACACTCGCCTGACGGCCGCGGCCACCGCCGGGTCCCGAACTCGGCACCACCACCTCGGCCCTGCGCTGAGCCGGCCAGTGGTGACGTCACCAACCCGCGCCGCTCGCGGCCCGGCGCCACGCGATGACGCGAAGCGACTCGTCACGGAGCGCGGGAAAAGTGCGCGCTGAGGGAGAGCTCGGCGCCAGAACCGCCATGCTTAGAGTGGCGGAAGCGGTAACTGCTCTTCCTGGATCTTCCGGGCGCGAAGGATGGCTCGGAAGGGAGTGCGGGTCGTGACGAGCTTCAAAACGAAGCATTCAGGACTCCTGTCTCCATTTCAGCGGCTTCAATGCATCAACCAGCAAGTCTCGCCTCACTCAACATGGCGGATAGAGTAGCCTTACCGGAAACGGAAGTGCTTGTGGGAGGCTGCCGTCTTCATTGTGAACTTCATTGAAAACATGGAAAACTCCTTCTCTGCAGACATTCAAACCCGCCTGGACACCTTCCTGTGGAACCTCAGCTGGGTGTTTCTGCTCCATGGGGGGATTGCACTGGATGAGCTTTCCAGGTCCCTTCCAACCCCTGACATTCTGGGAATCTGTGAAAACTACACTTCCCGTGAGGCCGCGGGGCCCGGCCCGCCCGGCGCGTGCGCCGTGTGGCGAGTCGCCGCGGTGGGGGGGGTGAGGCTGCCCAAGATGGCGGCCGTGCTGCAGCAGGTACTGGAGCGGGCCGAGCTCGCCAAGCTGCCCAAGCCGGTGCAGGGCAAGCTGGAGCGCTTCCTGGCCGACCAGCAGACCGAGATCGACGGGCTCCGAGCCAGGCATGAGCGCTTCAAGGTGGACAGCGGTGAGTGCGGGGCGGTTTTGGCGGGGAGCGGGGCGATGGGCCCGCCGCGGGGGGCTGAGGGAGGCGGCGCTGGGCCCGGCGGGGCCTGCGTGTCCTCGGAGCGGTTTTGGGGGCTGACCTGAGGCTGTGAGGGGGGGCGTGTGTGTGTGTGTGTGTTCTCCTCGTGGGGAGGGGCCTTTGGCTCGGGGGGGCCCTGTGGCTGAGACGCGACAGGGGTTTCCTCTCACTTTCCCTTCGTAAAAGAAGTTTCATTTAAAAATTTTCGTTTCTTTCTTCGTTTTTCGTTTGCAAAGGACCGTTCAGGGTTAAAACTGCGTTCCAAACGGGCTTAAAGAACAACTTCTCGTCAGATTTTTTAACAAGCACTAATATGCTTTCAGTCTGCTTTGATCCTTGTCGTCAAAGAGAAATAGTGATTTGTTTACCCCGCTCTCAAGTAGTCTTAGGTTTATGCTTCTGGTCCGTACTGAAGACTGTAACCTTAATGTAAAATCCTCCTGATAGAATCAGCATTGTTATATTGGTTTGGCAGTCACTCGATCACAGAAAAATAATACAGGTAGCGAAATGGGAGAAGAGTGGAGATGCACGTAGGCACTGGGCAGAGTTGTAAATACCAGTTTAGGGGTTAGGTGATATACTTCCTATATAAGCTTTACTGCCACCTTTCCTTCGACCTTTTTGTCTCTTTCATGATAGAAATCTGGTTAAAATGAGTTCATAAAGTGTTGTGTAAGTTGAAGTAACCCACAGATTTTAGCAGGTTTAGGTCCCTTCTGTTCAGGTGTGGCTGGAGAAGCAGTGCCATTTGATGTTGTAAGATATGATAGGAAGCGTAAGATAAATAAAAATCCCTCAATACTTCCTTAGAAGTCCATTATGCCTGAGAGTGAGATTAATTTTGCTTTTACCAGGTGTTTTACAGTGAAGCTCTATGACACAGTTACTATCTCAGATGACCAAGATTTATATCTAATTATTTTTTTCGGTGCTGTGGGATATGTAGCGTAGAGCACAAGAGTTCACTTGAATAAGCATTCATTAAAAATGTTCTAAAGTGGATACCTAGGGTTATGTATATTTTGTGTTATATGTATAGAAATACGCTACAGGCAAAAGAAGTGTTAAGTTGGTGAGACCACACTGCATAATTGTGCTGATACAACATTCCCTGGCTGTGTCAAAAGCATTAAAGAACTATTAAAGTTACTTTGCCTGTCATTTTATGGGTCCTTCCTGGAACCATATCACTTTCCATGCTAACAAAGTAGTTTAAACAATATTATTTCAATGTGGAAGTGCATGTTTTTGCTTTCAGAAAGACTTTTTTTCTTTAAATGCTACTGTGGTCTCATTATTTCAAGATTTTTTTTTTTGTAAATACTGTTAATAAAGGTGTCCATTTAAGGATCCTTGATAAAGGTGAGAAAGAAAAAGAAATGTTTATTAAGTGAAATTGAGAGAACATTGTTATTTTGCAGAACAACAGTATTTCGAAGTAGAGAAGCGTCTGGCTCAAAGTCAGGAGAGACTTGTAAATGAGACACAAGAATGTCAAACTCTCCGCGAGGAGCTTAAAAAACTTCGTAAGTATAACTGCACGTTCGCAAGATTGGACAGGATATTCATTCTTTAGTCCAATGTTATGGTGAAATGCCTTAAGTTTTAAACAGGGAGTTGAAAATCCATCTATTAACTACACTTGTTGGATCTGCAAGTGGAGAGATGTTTTGCTTTCACATTTGGAGGGTGAATTCTGTTGTTATATTGTAGTGGGGATCCTTCACTACTATTTTTTTCTCCAACAGATGAACAGTTGAAGTCACTGAATGAGAAAAATAAAGAACTTGAAGCTGCCCAGGACCGTAATACGGCCATCCAGGTACTGAGAGAACTTGAGGATAAGTTGCAAGACTTTGGTTGACCTGTCTCATTGCAGCAATAAATTTCCAAACTGAGCTCTATGAAATATCAGTACAAATATGTACTGATGGACATATTTGCTGTAAATATGTACTGATGGACATATTTGCTGTAAATATGTACTGATGGACATATCTGCTGTAAATATGTACTGATGGACATATCTGCTGTAAATATGTACTGATGGACATATCTGCTGTAAATATGTACTGATGGACATATTTGCTGTCCAGGAAGATTGCTTGAGTTTTTTCATTCAATCCTGACATGGCAGCAAACTGAATTACAGGTGAACATACACCAGAGCAGATACTTTATTTCAGTTTGGCTAGATTGTTTCGTTCTAGCTGAAACCTGTTGAGATGTGACTTTACGCTGAACCTCCAAAGTCAGACAAAAGCGTAAATAAGAGCTGCGGTTTTTCCCCCATCTTTTCCCAGCCTCCAGGACGGTTTGCCTTGCCTTATGCTCATATGGATGAGTCACTTCAGCTGACTGATCCAGCAGAACCCTAATTTTGGAGCAGGAAGTGAAAATGTTGTTATTGGATGGATTTGTTCACGATGAGAAGACGGATCTGATGGTTTCCCCTGAGGGGCTTCCCTGGGCCCACCTGAAGTGGTTGTCCTGACACCTTAGAAGGCAGAGGCAGAACTACAGCCTGGGAATGATCCAAGACTATTGATTTTGATACTGATTTTTTGCATATGTTAATTCCTTTGTTACTCTGTTACCTCTTTCATTTACTTGTGCAATTTTTTTCAGAGCCAGTTAAGTAGAGAAAAAGAAGAACTGGAAGCTGAAAAGAGAGATTTGGTTCGAACAAGCGAAAGGCGATCTCAGGAAGTTGAACATTTAAACGGTATAACCAAGAACTTATTAACAAAATACTTCACACGATTTTGCTGATTAAAAGGCATGCTTGAGCATTTGAACGGGTATGGAGTATCCAGCTTGTATAGGCAGCACCAAGTAGTGGATTTGCAGGAAACAGTGTTTAGAGAAGAGGAAACGAGGCAGGAAATTACGTGCTAATTGCAGAAAAACACAGTAGTTTAATGCTTGGTTTTGTAGATATAAAAGCATACATTATACATGTAGCTTATTGCACAATATACAATTACATACATTATATCTTGCCTGTTCTCATTCTTTACAACTTAGTTAAACTGAGTAATTAAACCTGGTATACATTTAGCCTTTTTTAACGCTGATTTCCCTCCTCCAGAGGATGTTAAACGCTTAAATGAAAAGCTTACAGAAGCAAACACAGAAAAGGTGAAACTTCAGTTACAGCTGGATGAACTTCAAACATCAGACGTTTCCATGAAGGTGAGCAGTACTTTATATGCATAGTATATGTTAATGTTCTAATTAGTAGTTGTGTGCGTGTGACATAACAGTAATTTTGTCATTAGTGACTTTGAAAGTAGGTCGAGTGTACCCCTGTCATTTATAACAAATTATTTTATTATGAAATTGGTGGTTGTGGCTGAAACTAAGACATACGTTCATAGAAGGCAAGGGGACATCATGTTGAGCAAGCGTGTCCAAGCCTCATTGGTGGCTGCCTCTGCACACTAGGAAGGACTCCAGGTCCATGAATGCAGGTAGAAAGGAGAAAAATAAGTATTTGTGAACCTGCACCATTTCTGTGGGCAGAATAAACTCTATAAAGAGCTGGAGGAAAGGAGAAAGAAGGGGAGGAAAACTTTTGATACCTTAGTTTATTTCTTTTAACTAGATATTAACATAGTTAATGTTCCCATCTAATGTAAGCTTTGAGGAAGCTAACTCAAGTTTCAAGAGGTTCTTGTAGTTTGAGACTGGTAGGTTAATATTACCAACCTAATAAGGAACACAGCCTGTCATTTGGTGCGATTTAACAAATTACATTTTTACAATTCCTACGCTGATCATTGTCCTTTGACTAGCTGCTTTGTTTTCTGTGGAACCAGTATGATTACACTGCACAATTTTCTTTTTTAGTACCGTGAGAAGAGGTTGGAGCAGGAAAAAGAACTTCTACAGAATCAAAACACGTGGCTGAATGCTGAGTTGAAAGCCAAAACAGATGAACTCCTACACACTGCCAGGGAGAAAGGCAATGAAATCTTAGAGCTTAAATGTAACCTGGAGAACAAGAAGGAGGAGGTAGTGTAATTACTGAGTGCTTTTGCTATTTCTTATAAATCATACCTCCTGATTAACTATATTAAACAAAACAAAGTATTTTAATAACTGCATTTGAAAAAGTATGTTTTGCAATTGATAAGGAGATGTTCTTTCATTTAACTTGAGATTTTTTTGTTTAAGGATACGAATAGTTACCGTTATTTGGAATAGAAAATCAAAGATTAATTAAAAGCTAGAAATTTTAGTGTCACTGATAATAGCATTATACGGCTTCTTAAAATATATGGGAATACAGTTCTTAATGGGGGGAAGGGGCAAAAGGACCTGATTTAACATTGTTTGCGGAGTGGGGTGGTGATATTTTTGTTTTCCTGCAACAAAATACGTGGCAGAATCAATAGTCATATTTTGAACGTACTCCGCTTTAGTGAGCATCTGTTTGAGTCCCTGAACAGCTTCTTCAACACCTGTGACAATTGGTCAGGTTTTCTGAGGCACTTGGCTCCGGTGTAGCTTGGGGATTTATTTGGTTATGCATAATTGGACCAATTAAGGGACTCTTGCTTTTTCATTTAGTTGAATGCACAGGAACAACCATTTATGCTCTTTCTGGAACTTTCAGGGTTTTTTTAAAGTTAAAAAAAAAATGGCTGTTTTCCAAAATAAACTGGACTGAAAAGGCAAGTTTTATACCTGGTGTTCTCATTTATTCTTTGAACAGGTTTCCAGAATGGAGGAACAGGTAAACAGCTTGAAACAGTCAAATGAAAATCTTCAGAAGCATGTGGAAGACCTTTTGAATAAACTGAAGGAGGTAAGAAGGCTTGAAGCCTTTGTGAAATAGCATTGCATTTGTTTCTACAAAATGAAAAACGGAATGTGTGAAATAGAAACAGTGGAATGCTCCCCCACCCTGTCTCTTCTTTAATTTACTAGGCAAAGGACCAGCAAGCTGGTATGGAGGAAAGATTCCACAATGAACTGAATGCCCACATAAAATTATCCAATTTGTATAAGGTGAGTTTACTGATTCTGTTATAAGTGTATATTAGTATTACTTGGGCCGAATCTTAGCATTAAACATAGCGCAGGCCAATTTTGGGGTTTTTTTTCCCCACAAAATATTGATGTGTGCAAGACTGAACTTTCATTGCAAAACCTTGGGAAACATCCAAAATATTGTGTTCTTTGCTGCTGTCTTAGGCAGCTTTTAAAACCTTACATTGCTCGGATCATTTTGTAGATTAAGCAAATCTGGGGTTAAAATAGTGTAAAATAGTGATTTTGATGTGCACTGTTTTGAGGCATCATGTTGTATGAATGTGGTTGTGTTTTACAATGTTGTATTTGGAGGTAAAGGTTTATATGGACTATGCAGGAGATTTTTCCGAGGTCGGTTAGTAGAAGTTTGTTTCAAATAACACTTCAAGTGTTAGTGATCTGATTAAGGCACAACTGAATGTCACATATTGTGTCAAATAAGCACCATCTAAACAAGTAAGTTTTTGTTTTGTTAGCTCAAAGAATGAAAAATATCCCATGGCTTATTGACTAAGACAAAATCAGCTAATGAGGCCAACTGATTGCTCTTTAGTTTATGCATGTTAGATTCGCAGGCTGTTAGCTCTGTTTCCTTAGTTTTCTCGCATAGATACCCACTTGATCATTCTACCATGCTTACTTGTGTGTTCTGCATTAATATTTTGATTAGATGTGAACAGATGTCCCTTCACTGAGCAGCAAGTCAACAGCTCTTTTTTTTGAAGCATAATGCATTACTGTTTACCTTTTAATTTGGTTTTGTTTTAAACTCCTATTCACTTATCCTTTTATCATAGAATCATTCATTTGAAGGGGCTTAAAAGTTTGTCTTCTGCTTAATGTACTTGTATCTACTGATGTATTTGTCTGATCTGATATTAAAAGTATTAAAATTGAACGCCCTCCCGTGGGAGCCTATTCTGATATTTTCTGATCAACAGAAGCTGACTCAACTTTATTTCCATTATCTCTAATGGACTCGCAGAATTGCTGAAGTATTGTACAGCCTTCCACTTGCGAGATCTCTAACTGGAAGCAAATAAACATAAATCATCGATATAAGATTCCCTAAAAATACTGAATTTTTCAGAACGGTCACAATTGAGTACTCAAAATTCCTCTAGATTTTCTTTAGTGAAGAGAAGGAACAAAGCCAGCACCAACTATAAAACAGCTACATTTTACTTGGATTTGACATATCAACTCAATGTCCGACACTTCTTACTCTCAGATGGGCAGTTTCCATCAGAGTGAGACTTAATCCCAGAGGAAAGAGAATTGTCCAGTTTAGGTGACTCTTTTAGCATTTTACTCAAGAAACGGAGTGTTCACAACTTGAGGTCAATTTGAGCTTTGCATAAAAATATAGTAATTATTGCTGCGCACTAAAAGGTGAAATAAAATCCTTTTCTTTAGAGTGCTGCTGATGACTCGGAGGCAAAGAGCAATGAGCTGACGGGAGCAGTGGAGGAGCTGCACAAGCTGCTGAAGGAAGCGGGCGAAGGTGAGTTGGGAGTGAGAAACCGTGACTGGGACAGAACTACCTGGATGCACTGAAAAATACGGATTAAACCTTTGTGAAAGGAACTTCATTAGGCTTTGGGGATGGTCGCTTTGTAAGAAAAACATTTACCTGACTAGTTTAATGTACTCGGAGGGTGTGTGGGAGGGAACTGTTTTCAAATATACCTGGAATTTTACTTTGGATTTTGATGCAAGGATCTAATTTTGCAAGATATGTCTTCATTTTAGTTTCTTGGTTTAGATTCTTTTTCACTGATAAATAGTTCATATTTTAGCCCTTTTCTTAGTCAAGTTCATGCTTTGAAGTAGTCTCGCTACCTGCATGAGCTTCTGCAGATCGTATAAAGCTAAAATAAAATTTCAGGTGCATATGCAAATTTTGACCTTTTGAAATAAGAAAGAAAAAGAAAACCACAACACAGCAAACTGCTTATCTGATTGAATTTCAGCTAATAAAGCAACCCAGGAGCATTTGGCCGAGGTGGAAGAGGCAAAAGCTGGAATGGAAAAAGAACTGAGAGAGAAGATCAGTAAACTGGAAAAGGAGCTGGAGAATGCCAATGATTTACTGTCCGCTACAAAACGCAAAGGTAGAGATAATGCTGGGAACTCAAATACAGACAGTCTCAGGCTTTCTATCATCTTGTGTGAAAATACTATGCTGAATTTTTGTAGGAGGTGCCTTAATCTTAACTCCTCTTTGGTCATTTTTAATAATTGTAGATGCTTTTTCATGTGTGTACATATATGAAAAAATATTTTTCATAGAAATGCATTTTCTGGTGGAGGAAAATGTTTTTTGAAGTTTTTTTGTTAATCTGACTTATTTTTTTCAAAGAAAAGGGAGAGGAAACATTTCCTTGAGGCTGAATCATCATGCTTTTAATGGTTTTCTGGAGAGGGGAGTGGGGGTGATAAACTATTCTTGTTTTCCTCTTAAAATTAAAAACGGCAGCAGAAAACAACCTCTGTCCTTAAATTTTTGCTTAACGTTAAATATTGCTCGGTATTCACTGTTCGAGTTCTATCTTTTCTGTTGAAAATAATAGTTTGTTTACTATACATAAGTAATTTCTAATTAAAAGAGCAGAGTAGGAAGGAACAGAGAGGCATGAAGTATGTTTGCTATGTCTGAAGTATATTTGCTATGTCTCTGTGTTAAAGACCATAAACGGCGCTCTGTCACTCCAAACCTCCAGTGTTTTGCTAAGAAATCTGATGTAAGTTTTGTTCTAGGTATTTCAATTACTTATGTTGAGAAATGATGTCGATTTTAAGAGTCTAATAGCAAAAGCTTTTCAGCATTCTATATCTCGGTCAGGGATGTTGATATTGTATGACAGGGAATATTGTGTATAATACCAGTCACTTGCACATGTATGTGTATTACAAAGCACAAAGGTGTATGTAGACATTCTTAATAAAGAATATCTACAATGGGAATTATTGCAGCTTTTAAGGGTGGTTGGTGGGATTATGTCCGCAGGAGCCATCCTGTCCGAGGAGGAGCTGGCAGCCATGTCCCCCACCGCTGCGGCCGTAGCCAAAGTGGTCAAGCCTGGGATGAAACTCACCGAGGTAAGTTCTCTTAACTCTTCCATTTCGAGGCTCTCGAAATGCCAACAGAGATAATGCTAATAATATAAGGGTGCAGACTTCATTCACGGTTTGGGATTTGATGTAACGCCTGGCTGGAGTTGATGAAATCTTTTAATGCATTTGAGGGAGGCTTTGCTAGCTGAGTTATTGGGATTTTTTTTCACATGTACTTTGCTGTTTTACTTTAGTAGATCAAAACATTTATATGGGCTTTAAGATATTTTTCTAAATATTTTTTTTTACAGATAAACTTTTTTTCTGTGTGTGTTTTTGGCAGGAGCTTTTTTTTTTTGCTTATTTATATAATTTTTTCATCTCCATTGCTTTGCATTTGGCCTACACTTGCAGAAAAAAATAATCATATGTCATACATATTCTAGGGGTTTTCTTATACTTCTATTTGTGCACTTTTTATTATCATTTTGTTTGCGATTGTTCGTTCTCTCCAGCCACTAAATTACTTCTGTGCTTCCTGCTTTCTTTTGTGATACTAATTTTGATATTCCTATAACCTTAAGCTTGCTTAAGATTTGTCCCTTCTACATAGAATTCTATTATTGCACACAGTTGCTCTATGAAAGTTTGCAATTTTTAAATTAATTTAAAAGACAACTGCTTTGTCTTGGTATGAGTCCTAAAACCACATTGTTTTGAAAGTCCAACTTGTTTCTCTGAATCAACTAGTTTAGAGTTGTATAAAGTGATAATTGTGTAATTACCAGTGCTGCTTTTTTAAGAGGTCTGTCCAGGTGTATCAAAACCAAAAAAAATGTTTTGTTGCAGCTGTACAATGCATATGTGGAAACTCAGGATCAGTTGCTTTTGGAAAAGCTGGAGAATAAGAGAATCAATAAATATTTGGATGAAATAGTGCAGGAAGTAGAAGCAAAAGCGCCAATCTTAAAACGTCAGCGTGAAGAATTTGAGCGTTCCCAAAAAGCTGTTGCTAGTCTGTCAGCAAAGCTTGAACAGGCTATGAAGGTCAGTATAAAATGAAAGAGCATGTAAAATTATGGAAAAAATGGATTTTTAATTCCTTAATGCTGATGGTTCTCAGTAAATGTATAAAATGGATCTTTTAGTCAATTTTTGTCGTGGGAAAATATCTGTTGAACTTTCTAGCTTGTGATTTATTGGACAGGACAGGCAAAACATTTTTTTCAGAATTTTTTATAGTGAAGGCTTAAATGTGGTGACTTGCAATCTTTGATTTCTGAGAGAGAAAAATGCTTTGTAGACAGAGATGCTCACTTCGCGTTAATTTTAATCATACACTGACATAGCATGAAAGAGATTTTGATTCATACATATCTGTAGTTTAACCTTTGGAGTGTAATTTTAAAGTAGTAACATGCAGCTTGATTCACAAGACATTATCTGTCTGGAAGGAAATGTGTTTGAGCTGAATTGCTGTGTTTGTTAATGTTTGTGTGCTTGCAGGAGATCCAGCGATTGCAGGAGGATGCCGATAAAGCCAATAAACACGCCTCTCTACTTGAGAGAGAGAACCAGAGACTGGAAATACAAGTAAAAGATCTTTCACAGCAGGTAGAACAAATGTTGCTATGGTTAAATGTGCTATTTGCAATTTATTTATTAATATGGTGCTGTATTTCTGAAGTTTATTTGGAAGCTGTGTTCAGCGACAGTCATGTACGCTTCAGTTCTTATAAAAGCCTTAGTGATGTTTAAAGTGTCTCCTTAAGACAACATGGTATTTACATTTCTGCTTATAAAATTGGAATAAGTTTAGCTCAATAGAAGTGATGCTGGTTTAGGATAATCTTGTTTAACATCTGGCATGGAAAAGTTGTAACTTCTTTGTTTGAAGTGTCGTGTGATCTGTTTGCAGAACTGAACATGGACTATCTACTTGTGAGATTGATGTGGTTTCCTTTTGTTGAACTGTTTTGTTTTTTTTCTGTAATGTAACTATCTTACAAGAATTTATTGATTATAGTAGTTTGTATGTTGTAGGAAAAAATACTGAATTTCCAAGGACTTTATTTCTATTATACTGTTTTTCAGAGCAGAATTTTGAGTCTGTTTGCAAGTCTTACACTAGAATGTTCTCTTTCAGATTCGTGTGCTTTTAATGGAACTGGAAGAAGCCAGGGGCAACCACGTGATTCGTGATGAAGAAGTGAGCTCTGCTGACATCAGTAGCTCTTCTGAGGTGATATCTCAACACCTGGTCTCTTACAGAAATATTGAAGAACTTCAGCAGCAGAATCAGCGTCTCTTGGTGGCTCTTCGGGAGCTGGGAGAGGCCAGAGAAAAAGAGGAGCAAGAAACAACATCATCCAAGTGAGTGATCTGTAAACTGTTTCTACTAAGTAGTAACAGGGATTTATTTAAACACTTTTCAGGTTTTTTTGTTTCTGATTGGTAGTGATTGTGTGCGTGTATGTGCATTTGTAAGTGTGCATGTGCTCATGAGCAGCTGTGTAATTCATAAAGGCAAACTGTTATGAAGACAATGTTGCTTAAGGGTTAGGTTTGTAGCTACACACCTTGTAATAGGTTCTGTCATCAAAATCCAAAGTAAAAATAAATTTTAGTGGATGTGATTTTACAAAACAGAGCTGTTTATTAAAAAAGAAAGTTGAGTTTTCATTCCAGTTAGCTGAACAAAAAATGGGATGTGTGCATATCTAATTCACTAGCTGTAAAGCCCACAGAAAGTAATTCTGTATTAAAAGTTCTCAGCCTGATTCTCTGCTCATGCTACTGGGTTGTGTCATCCTGGTTTGCCTTGCTGTTTCTTACTGCAAACAACTGTTGGTGGTTTCAGAATTTCGGAGCTTCAGAGTCAACTCGAGGAAGCTCACAATGAGCTGGAAAAGCTGCGTGAGTCGCGTCATCATCAGCTGCAGCTTGTTGAGTCTATAGTTCGTCAGCGTGATATGTTCCGCATATTGTTGGCACAGACCACAGGAGCCATCATCCCTTTGCAAGGTGAGCTTCACGTTTCTGCACCGCTGAAAAAATATAAAGTTGTCCTTTGTGATGAGTTTTCAGTAATGGCGCTGTAATGGTACCGGTAACTTCTCTTAACCTGCTATTCAGTTTTTACCCTTACTGGAAAACCTATGAATTTGGATTTAGACACGTGATTTTATTTTTACGGTATAATAATTTGCTACGTAATGACTGATGTGTAGTGGCGACTGTGTGTTTTGATAGCATATTATAGGTATAAAAAATGAGTTGCTCAGGAGAGCCCAAGACCTGCCCAGCAATACAGTCTTAGTTTTAGCCATATTTCAGTGTGATTATATGGTTTGCTTTGGCAAACATTCATTCAGTGGTTGCGTTTAAAAGCCCTGTATCTTTTTTTAGCTTCAGGTACGTTACCAGAGGAGATTTCTCTTATGTCTACTCCAAAGCGCCCAAGTTTACCTCAAGCCATGTCAACTCCTGCTCCGGTGTCAATGGCTGAGTCAGTGGAGGCTGTGGAGGCTAAGGCTGCTCTTAAGCAGGTATGTTTTTCAATAAGCACTGTAGAAAGCTCTCGTTATTTCTTCTTACGCTTGTAAGCACTTTAATGCGTGTTCTTGGATGTAGTTGCAGGAAGTGTTTGAGAACTATAAAAAAGAAAAGGCAGAGAATGACAAGTTGCTGAATGAACAAAATGAAAAGCTTCAGGAGCAGGTCACAGACTTGAGGTCGCAAAACGCAAAGATATCCACACAGCTGGAGTTTGCCTCCAAACGGTAAATCAGCTATTTAATTTAATTGCCTAATGGATGTGTTCTCTGTCAGGAGAATCTTGTTTGCTCAGGAAGAGTTGCCAATTAAACATTAATAGTGTCTATTCTGTTAAAGAACACAAAGGAAATAGTGATGGTGGGATCAGCAATATACCTTCTAGCTGAGCAAGCCACGTATGTGAAAACTGACGCACAAGAACACCAAACATATAGCTGTGTACATACACCTCTTGCAATTAAAAAGTTTAATGTGGCAAACACATCCTTTGCTTTGTTGTTCCATGTGAAGTTATGAAATGCTGCAGGATAATGTTGAAGGCTACCGGCGAGAAATAACATCTCTGCATGAAAGAACACAGAAACTCACAGCAACGACTCAGAAGCAAGAGCAGATAATTAACACTATGACTCAAGACCTGAGGGGAGCTAATGAAAAACTGGCAGTGGCAGAGGTTAGTGATTCAGCACATTATACTGTTTGATATTCTGCATTAGCTCAAGTGTTATGATTATCTTGAAAACTGTCAGAACTTGAATGTGTGGCTTTTTGAGCGCCGCAGCTATTATATTTGCTGCGTACATTTGCAACATTCCACAAAATACCTCAATCACTGGGTGAAGATGGAACAACATTCCGAAGGTGTTTCAGTTTACAGAGAGAATGCAATTCATCAAACAATTATGTTCTTACTGTTTGTGGCTTAATTTGCATAAATTTTAATTTGCAATCTGTAATCTTAAAAGCTCTTTTTTGGAAGTATTATTAACTGATAATAAAAATAATATTAATGGGCAGATTTGGGATTGATAACCAAGTTTTTGTTGTTGTTTGCTATCTTGAAGGTGAGAGCAGAAAACTTAAAAAAAGAGAAAGATATCTTGAAGATGTCAGATGTGCGTTTGACTCAGCAACGTGAGTCTTTGTTAGTTGAACAAAGAGGACAGAACTTGCTACTTACTAATTTACGAACTATTCAGGTATGTGGTTTTATTCTTTCGTCTGAGTTTGATCTGTGTTTCAGAGTTTTCAATAAATACCCATTGAAATGGAATAAAACAGTAGTGGGATTGGGTCGTGGATTATTTTTTTTGCTACAAATTGACACTGAACATAAAAATACTCAAGCAACTTGTTTAAGCAAGTTCGTTATTCCTGTTGTAAATTACAATATTCTGGTATTTACCTGGGAAAGTCCTGAGAATTTTGAGTTGATAAGAAGGGTTTTTGTAATGAAATGGCAACAAAACTCATGAAACAGAGTGAAAGGAAAAAACCTGTTAATTTTTATGATAGCAAAATTTACCAGTGCCTGCAGTGGTTTATTTTCCGGTTGTTCTAAGGTATACTTACTTTTATGTCTTCTATTATAAGGTATATTGTCTCTTAGAGTATAAATATTTATTATTGCACATTTTATCATGTGACTGAATTCTGTTTCTGTTGGAGATCTTCTGTTTTTTAACCCCTGGAATTAGACTGCATGGATAGTAGATTTTGTTCTAATAATACTTATTATATTACTATTATTAAAAAATCTTTCAAAGCTAAGTCGTTCATTGTAAGTGCTACCTTTTATTGCTTGCTCCCTACAGTAGTTTTTTTTGTTGATGGGAGAAGTATTGTGACAACTTTGTTTAAATGCTGCAGTGATTAAGAAGAAAATTCTTCTAAGTGTATTGTAAGCATGGTGCATTATGCTCTTTTATCAGGGAATACTAGAGAGGTCCGAGACAGAAACGAAACAAAGACTCACTAATCAGATTGAAAAGCTGGAGCGTGAGATATCTCAGCTGAAGAGGAAACTAGAAAATGAGGTGGAACAAAGACATTCCCTTACCAAAAATCAAGAGGTGAGTATAATTATAAGTATACTAAACTTGTTTTAGTGATAATAAAGCCACAGTTGCATGGTTTCTGCCAGCTTGCAGTCTATGGCTTTTCATACGTGAAATTTATAAACATATTTGATCTTTGTGCCATTTGTGAATAATTACAAGTTTAAGAACCTTGTGTTTTCAGGTTCATATCCTGGATCTTAAGAGGCAGCTCGAGACTGAGACAAACCGTCACATTAACACAAAGGAACTTTTAAAGAATGCCCAGAAGGAAACTACCATGTTGAAACAACAGCTTAACAACACGGAGGCTCAGCTTGCATCTCAGTCATCAGTGAGGGCTCCAGGGAAGGGTAAGGTGTCTGTCTGGCTATATTGAATTTCTCTTTATGTTAAACATTGCTGTCTGCGGAATGGTGAAAATCATAATACATAATGATTTAGAATTAGGAGGACAATACACTAAATAGTAATGCTTTTCACATATTCAAACAAATTATAACCAGGATGATTTGTTAAAGTAAAATTAATTTATGAACAGTCTTTGTCAATGGGATCCCTTTTTTTGTATTTGAAAGAACTGAAGTCTATTAGGTCACTTATTTTTAAATAGCCCTTTTTTTTTTTCTTTTCTGAATCGACAGTGTTTATCGTAAGCCACTATTTTGGTTATGGCTGACAATTTTATTTAGGAAAGCTTTGTGAGGGTGATTGTGTTTTCCATGTTATTATCCTAAAAATACATCAGTTTTCAACAGAACAGTGGTTTAAAAAAACTGAATTAAACTTCATTGGTTAATGAATGTGTTCTAATACTATAGGTCAGCCTAATGCAAATGAAGATGTGGATGATCTTATAAGTCGACTAAGACAAGCTGATGAACAAGTTAATGACCTGAGAGAAAGACTCAAGACTAGTTCTAGTAATGTGGAACAGTACAGGGCCATGGTTCTTAGTCTAGAGGAATCCCTTAATAAGGAAAAACAAGTAAGTAGTTATCATTGTTTATTAGAGCAAAACCAGCAGCAAAACAAAAGATGATTGGACTTTTTGTATACAGTCCAGTCTGTAGGATTATGGGAGGAATTACAAAAAACCTCGAGTTAGCTTAGAAGACATTAGAATATAATGTAGTAAGATCTTATTTAAGACAGTTTCAATTAGAAACACTTTTAATCATAGAAATATTAAACCTTTTTGCAGCATATTTTTAAAATGTGGAATTGTAACTTTGACTCTCTGCTGTTCTCTGCCACTGTATTCTTTCGAAAGAGAGGAATTGACTTGTAAAAACTCTTCCGTGCAACCCTGTGATCAGTGGTTAAAAATATGAATTATCCTGTAATCAAAAGCAGTGAAATTCACACCTTCTGCATCAGTGAGGTCTTCAGCCATGCAAAAGAACATTCTGTATGTGGGATTGATGGGAAAAGCTTAAGAAAGACCTTCTCACCTGTCATACACTCCACCACATTAATAAGAAATGAAGCCTGTTCTTTCAGGCAATTCAGCATAGTGGAATCAATTAGATTGGGAAAACAGAATTCTCATTTTCTACAGAAGTCACAGTATCAGTAGATGCTGTTTGTCTAGTATGCAAGTTCTCTGCCTGCGTTCTGTCACTGTGAAAACTTCACCGTGGCTTCATCTGCTTTTACAATATTGCAGATTCTGGTGTGTAATAAATGGCTACTGCACATTTGAGTGCAGCCACGTGAAACTTTTCTTAGGTGGACCTCATGAGGTATTGCAGCTTTGAAGGGGAGGAATAAAAAGAAGAAAATGTCAGTGCTATTTGTTATTCTCCAAATTTTTGGTGATGTTCTAAACGAGATGCTTACAATACCTCTTCTGGCTTTGAATTGTTTAAAAAAAATCCTGCTTTCACATCAGAATGTCGTATTTAAAGGAAAGTTAATTGATCTCTCATGATGGATTTTAATGAAGGTGACGGAGGAAGTTCGTGCAACAGTTGAAGCTCGCCTGAAGGAGTCTTCAGAGTATCAAGCTCAGCTAGAAAAGAAGTTGATGGAGTCAGAGAAAGAAAAGCAAGAACTGCAAGAGGAGAAGCGTAAAGCTGTGGAGAATATGGAACAGCAGGTATGCACTGAACATCCCCTTCCTTAAACTCTATTGCATAGAGGCCACAAGAATGTGCTTTTACATAATTCCCTAAACTTCAGGTTGTTTTCACAGTTATGGTAGTGTCGAAAACCTAAGTCTTTTAGGATGTACAAATGGGTAACTAAATTTGTGAGAGGTTTCCAAACATGATTAGTACGTTATCACTTTCTTCATGTGATTCTGTATTTAAAGCTGTCAATATCTTTCTGAACTTTGAGCACTGTTTGCAGAAAAATGTGGGTAAAAGCCTTTGAGAAAGATCTCAGAAAACCCTTTTTGGAACATGAGCCAAACCCAAATTTGTAGCATGCTCGTCTTTTAAAACAGGGTGGTCTGTGCCCTGATTTGTCTGATTTACAGTGGGATTCTTACTGGGTTTGAAAGAAACAAGATGACTGCAACTAGAATTACTGCAGGCTCAACTCTGAAAGAGCAGTTATCTATTTTTACCAGGAAAGAGCTTTGTATATTAATAAGTTGAAATCTTGAAAGTATTTCTCTTTAGATTAAAATTAGTATTTAAAAAACATACTAGAAAAATAACCATACTTCAGTTCTGCATTATTCAAAGCCTTGCAGTGTTCAATACTCTGTAAAATACTTGGTGATTTAGTCTTAATTTTTTGTTTTGTTTATTTATTTTGGTTATTTCCCCTGTCCCCCATCACAACAGCTATCAGAACTGAAGAAGAGTCTGTCCACCATGCAATCAGAAGTTCAGGAAGCTCTGCAGAGAGCCAGCACCGCTCTAAATAATGAACAGCAAGCCAGACGTGACTGCCAGGAACAGGTGTGTTTGTAGTATTTGCCTATTTCAGCCAGAGGTGGTAAATGTAATGTTAGTTTTTAATTGATTTTTCAGTTGAACTCAAAACTTTTGTTAAAGGTAGTGCTGCTAATCAGAGGCTTGTGGAGGCAAGAAAAGTGCTTTAAAAGCACTTTATTGAACAGCTGCGTGTTTAATGCTTCATTGTTCTACCTGATCAAACATTGGGGTAGTATCAATTAAACTGACTTTGAATACAAAGCTGTGCTGCAAGCACAGTTTGTGTCATCTTTAAGAAAACAGAAGATGTCATTTCTGAAGTCTGTCTCATATGTAAAAAAAATTGATTGAGGTATCTAATTAACTGTTTCCAATGATGTACTACCTCAGTCTCCTGATGGGAAGTAGAAAAAAAACCCTGAACTCTCACAACAAGACAGTGGGGAAAATATCTTTCTAATCCAAAACGTAATTGCCATCTTTTAAAACTGAGGGAAATATTATATTTAGCAGCACATGGAAAGATTATCTTGTTACCAACGTGGGCTTTTTTTTAAATGGAAGTCTACTTTTCTGCAGGTGAGAATCCTGGCAACTCTGATTTGATGTAAAGAATGTTGAAAAACTTTTAGCTGCTGTTTTATCCAACTCAAAATTTAGTTGACAGGCATTTCCATCTTTTTCAGCAAGTACTGACCATACTTTGTCTATAGCTTTTTAACCTCATGCAGCAAATATCTTTGTCCATTCACATGTAGAAGTAACCAGGGAATGTTTTTAGACTAACACCTGCCTGTTATCAGTGCAGAATCTACACCAAAAGGTTTAATTGTAGAGTAGCTATATAGAGAGTATATCCTCCTGCTAGCTGCTCAGAGAAAATTATATAGAACTCTAATTTTTCGTAAAAATAAGAATTTCCTTAAGGGAACTGTTCTAAGCTTATCCATTTTTTCGGACTTGAGAATGACACAGGTTTTGGCCGGTGGTTTTCTTTTTGATTAGTGATCACTGACTTTGTCTAGAATTTGGGAATCTATTTATACATATCAAAACGTGTAACATTAAAGGGAACCGTATCTATTTTTTATATTTTTCTGCAGGCAAAGATGGCTTCTGAAGCGCAAAATAAATACGAACGAGAGTTAATGCTTCATGCTGCTGATGTTGAAGCATTACAGGCTATTAAAGAGCAAGTTGCCAAGAACGCAGCGGTGAGGCAGCAGCTGGAGGATGCCGCTCAGAAAGCGGAGTCTGAATTATTAGAGTGCAAAGCCTCGTGGGAAGAGAGAGAGAGAATGATCAAGGTATGATTTGTTTTATGGTTTCAGTGGTTTTTTTTTCAGTTAGTGGAAATTACGACACAGAATTCACAGCCATCGAACAATTTTGTTGCAGGATGAAGCCTCCAAACTCGCATCCCGCTGTGAAGATTTGGAAAAACAAAATCGATTATTACATGAACAGCTGGAAAGCCTGAGTGATAAGATGGTGACTTCAATGAAGGAAGCCGTGCCAACTGCAGTGAATGTTTCTCTCAATGAGGAGGGCAAATCCCAGGAGCAAATCTTGGAAATTCTTAGGTAAACCTAACTCTGGGCTACTTCTCCTGGTGTGGTTATAAATTAGTTGCAAATTAAATAGTTCCGTATTACTTTAAAAGATGATGTATAAGATGCAGGTGCTTTTTTGCTAGGTAGGAGGTGGTTGTGCTACATCGGAAATGAACAGAGGAGATTTCTTTATACTTCTAGGAAAAAAGCTTTGAATCAGTTAAGACAGGAAGCTAAATCAGATTTTAGCAAATGTGATTGGCGAGGAAATTTCATAGAGGTGATTTTTTTCTCATTGTGGTTCTTAAGAGTTTATGTAGATTTTCAGTAATTCTTATCTAGGAGTCTCTTTTTGGTCTTTCTGAACCAATTTCTATATTCACTAGACCTTCAGATATAAGATGCTTCACCTTGAAAAGCTTTGTCTTGCATTTTCATGGACATGATGTGTGGTTCATTGTCTCACTGCAGATTTATACGTCGAGAAAAGGAGATTGCAGAAACTAGATTCGAAGTGGCCCAGGTGGAGAGTTTGCGGTACCGGCAGAGAGTTGAGCACCTGGAAAGGGAACTCCAGGAACTGCAGGACAGTCTCAATGCTGAGAGGGAGAAGGTGCAGGTATGGTTGGATGTTATCGCTTATGATTTGAGTAAGAGAGGGCTGTTCCCTATGTTCTACTCTGTCTTTGCTGCCTGAGCCCAAAAATGAAGTTTTGGAAGAACTGGGAGATGTTAAACTGTGAATATTGTATAGCCAAACAGAGGATCTTGTTATGAGTCCTGTGGAGCAGTGTGGTAATTCTAAAATCATGTCCGTAGGGAAAATAAAGATAATTTCCCTCTTTTTTTTTTATCCTCCATTTCTTAAACAATATTTACTTACTTTGAATGTACATGTGAGATAGTGAATGTGTGATAGCTTTGCAAGGTGGTGTTGTGCCAGATCCAGAGAAGTATATATGCATGTGCAAGCAAAACAAATGACTGAGTTAAATCTTTTCAAAAGGTGACAGCAAAAACCATTGCACAGCACGAAGAATTAATGAAAAAAACTGAGACCATGAACGTACTGATAGAAACCAACAAGATGCTAAGAGAAGAGAAGGAGAGACTGGAACAAGAGCTACAACAAATTCAAGCAAAGGTTGGTACTGAGGCTCACGTAATTTTTTCAGATATTCAAGCCGATGAGTTACTGTCTGGGTATACCATTGCTAATTACAATAAATACATTATTTAGATTGTACTTATTCGTTTACGTTATGCACAAATGAGGAAACTTTCCGTTTAGAATTATAGAAGATATTGGTCCCCCTACAACATTTTGAAGTTCAGTAACAAGGATATTATGAGCAGGTGAATGAAAAATGGCACCTGTAAAGCAGACCACCACTTTATTAGGAGTTTAAAAGGGCGATCCTGCCTTCTCCCATCTCTACACACCAGTTATTTTCATGGGATCCAGTGCAGTGTTGCTTGACTTCTAACATGTAATTAGTAACCTGTTTCCTGTACCAAAGTACAAAGTGAGAATCCAAAATTGTGAAGTTGTACCTGTATATTTTTTTCTCTGTAAGATCATCCCCTGCGCTTGCTCCTTTTCCTTCTCCCTGCCCCCAGCTCGCCACTGAAAGGCAGAGAGTTGGAAAAGAACCTATTAATACATCATGACTTCTTGAGGGTCTGTTCCTCTTACTGTTCTTACTTTTCATGACCTACTGTATTCAGTTTCCTTCGGTCTTATAAGATCCAGAGAGTTTAGTCCCCAGTTGTGTTTTGCCAGGTACGCAAGCTTGAGGCAGACATCCTACCTCTGCAAGAGTCTAATGCTGAACTGAGTGAGAAAAGTGGGATGTTGCAGGCGGAGAAAAAGCTGTTGGAAGAAGATGTTAAACGCTGGAAAGCCCGGACTCAGGTGAGGAATGCATGTCTTCAAAGATGTTCTGGAAAACCAAAAACCAAACACAAACCGACAATCCAAACAACAGCAACAAAACTCAAACACAAAGCCCCAAACAAACAGAAAACCCAAAGCAAAGACCAAAAAAAAGTTCTAAATTTTCTTAAAAACAACAACAAGCTAAGAAATGTATTTTAATTATAAAACATTGCTTATACAACTTCAAAATAGGCTGTTCTAATTCATAGGCATTCCAAATCAAAATGCAAAAGCAGTAGCTCTAATTCAAGGAGATTTTCTGGATATAGTTGTATAATGATCCTATGAAAATGCAAACTCTTTTCTCAACCTTTCAGCATTTATTGAGCCAACAGAAGGATACTGATCTCGAAGAGTATCGGAAGCTGCTTGCGGAGAGGGAAGCAAACACCAAGCGCATACAACAAATGAGTGAAGAAACGGGCAGGCTTAAAGCAGAAATAGCCAGGTGTGGCATAAGTCAGTTATTCAAAAGTTTTGTGCAAAGCAAAATATTTTAAATAAAGCTGGATCTGAAAGTGGAATTTCTTAACTGTTTCCATGTAACTATGAAACTTTTGGTATTCTTGCTGTAGTGTGATAATAAGCAGGTAAAACAAAGTTGCTTTGGAAGCTGTCTTTTAGCTGAACTTCTTCTAAACTAATGTATTGTATTCTACAAATACTCCTTTGTATTGTAAAATCCTAGAAAACATAATTCACTACAGATAACGCCTGTGATATTACATCAGTGAGCAATATCGAAACATTATTAACCATTTTGAACATCTCGTTTGCATCTTCCCTTAATCTCTTGTTATTTAGAACTAGTGCATCCTTGACTACAAGCCAGAATCTTGTTCAGAGCCTGAAGGATGAAGTAACTAAAATAAGAACAGAAAAGGATACTTTACAGAAAGAACTGGATGCCAAAGTGGCTGACATACAAGAAAAAGTGAAAACTATAACGCAGGTCAAGAAAATTGGGCGCAGGTACAAGACTCAATATGAGGAACTGAAAGCACAACATGATAAGGTAGATACACTTTGCGAAGAAATTCTATTTTAGAAGTGTGTTTTCAACTAGAATAATGCATAATCTAGCTAATGATCGTCATGTTGCTTTTGTATAATAATCTATGAATACTTACCTGTGAAGAGAAAAGCAAAAAATGGCATTGTTTATTGTACTGTTAGCTCAAAACATGAGCTGTGTATCACTTAAGATTTTGCAGTATTCTTAACAAAACTTAAGATTAGAATTCCTGAACTTTTTAAACCATCGGTTCGCGTGCAAAAGCGACTTGTGAAAGTAACGCTGATCTCATCAGATTGAACCCTTTAGCCTGATACCACTTAACATCTTTCAGATGGTTGCAGAAGCATCAACTCAGCCTCTTGTAGAACAACAAGAACAACAAGTTTCTGCCCAGGAAGTACAAGAGCTGAAAGACACTCTCGGTCAAGCTGAAGTGAAGACAAAGGCTTTGGAGGCTCAGGTTGAAAGTTTACAAAAGGTAAGAACAGAACAAACATGGTAAGGACACTGAACAATTTCAGAGTACTTAAATATGTAACTGTGAGGAATGGGAGGGTGGGTTTTTGTGTGTGTGCACATGCATGCACAGAAATATGCAAAATGACCTATTTGTGCCTCTACCTTGTTGGGAAGGAGGGACCTTAAACCTTGTTTAAATCCTGAGCCTAGTGTGTCACATTATTTCGTGGAATAAAGAAGTGGGAAAGATAATGCTGTTTCTCAACTGTTGCGTTTGGAGAGGACTGGTCTCCCCTATTGTTAATTAAAAGCCTTTTAGTATTAATAAAGTGACCAGCTAATACTGGGTCATTGGGGCTTGTTTAAAGTAGCTGGTTGTGACCAACAGTTGCACTCTCTCTTTCTAGACTATATCAGAAAAGGAAACTGAAGTTAGAAATCTTCAGGAGCAGATCACACAACTACAATCAGAACTTGCTCGTTTTCATCAAGATCTGCAAGAGAAGACTACGCAGGAAGAGCAGCTCAGGCAACAGATCACTGAGAAGGAAGAGAAAACGAGGAAGACCTTGCTTGCGGCTAAGCAGAAAATCGCGCAGTTAGCTGGTATTACAATATTTTATTTCTGGCCTTATGGTGTCTTCTGTTTGGCCTTTTTATTATTTCTATGTAAAAGCATTTAGACAGGATGCTTGGGAAAACACGGCCTACTTCATATTTCACTTAAATGTTTTTTTCTAGATTAGATGTTACAGGAGTTGTTCTAGAACTTAAATTTTAATTCCTTCAGGAGATGAAGTATATGACTAGCTGTACAATGGAGGTAAAAAAAGTTTTACTCCGTTTTAGCCAGCCAACATGATAACTCCCATTTTTTATCTTGCTGTTGATTAGAGATGACACAGGTAATTTACTCTTGCCTTCCCTAAGTGTACAAGTGCGAAACATAGCTCCCTCCTTTACTTTTAATTGAAGTTGAGAGGAATGATGGTACCAGAGCTTGCTGAAAACATCTTGTTTCTTTTGCGACTACTTCTTTAGTTTTTTCTTTATATATCTTTATTATGTATTTTTATATTTTAAATTTTTTTAAATAGAAAAATGGCAGGTGAAAGTTAAAATTACTTCTAAGAGCTCCTTTGCTAGCTTAACGTTTTTAAGATGTCAAAATACATCATTAACCTATTAAAACAGCCAGGTATTTAGGATGCAGGGACTTGGCAGGCAGCTTTACAGTGGCGAGACTGAATTCTTTCCTTTTCAATTAGGTACGAAAGAACAGCTAACAAAAGAAAATGAAGAGTGGAAGCAAAAGAGCAGCTCATTAGAAGAGCAGAAGACTGAACTGGAGGTGCGGATGAGTGCACTGAAATCCCAGTATGAAGGTCGAATCTGCCGTCTGGAAAGAGAGCTCAGAGAGCAGCAGGAGCGACACCACGAGCAGCGGGATGAGCCGCCAGAGTCTACAAACAAGGTACAAAATCCTTTTAACCGGCTGTGTGAGAGGAAATAAAGGGCTTGTGTGTCTCATGACGGAGTGGGCACAGCTGTCGGTACCCTTCTCTAGCTTGGTTTGGTTTTGTGTGTACAGGACTTCATGCTCAGGACTGCTTTACGTGAAGCTCTTTTCTCTAAACATCCGAAATAGCAGATGGAAATTCTTGTCATAGGACTCCTACACTATATATATATCTCAATGAGCCCCCCAAATTGCTGCTCCCTTCGTTTTGGAAATATAGCTAGCTTTAGGCAGGACTCAGAGCCTAATTTTAAATTTATTTCCTGCCATAGCCAGAATTCCCAGTTCGAACAAGCACACAGATCATTCAGTGCAAATTAGCCCATGAGCTCTTTGCTCTCTGCCCTCTACCTCTATAATTTTATCCATGCATTCAGTATAATGAGTTTAAGCTCCTCTTCTCTCCATAGCTTTAGAAAATACCTGAGAAATTACTGAATTGGTTTACATACTTACTATCACTGGTACGATTTTTCTGGAGAATTTGCAGTATTCGCAGAGTCTGAGTAAGTATGGTAGCAAATCTGTTAAAAAAAACCCAACTACTAGCAAAGAGATCTGTCTGCTGAAGTATTTTACCAAATTACTTGCTCTTTTTTGTATTTACATGGTACGATACTTCTGTTTCTTTCTTCATAGGTCCCAGAACAGCAGAGGCAAATCTCTCTCAAGTCTACGCCAGCTTCAGGTGAACGAGGAATGTGAGTTGAAGGGTTTGGGGTTTTTGCAGAGTTTGTGGCTGGTGTTTTTTGGTTTTGTCTTCTTTTAGCTGCTGTTCTTTTTAGTGAACCACTGGCTTTTCACAATTTTTCTTAAGCAGCTTTCAAGATACTGATTGACACAATATGTTCTTCCTGTCTTCTTAGCTGCGTTTAATCAATAAGGCTTTTAAGAAGTCAAATAGTCATATTAACCACCAGGAACATGGTATCTGGGAAACACAGAAGATTTTTAAAATATTCTTAGACTTCAAGATTCTTGTGGTTATACAGTTTCGATTATCATCTGTGATCTTTTTGGTTTCGGAGCGGGGATATTCCTTAGGCAAGAATCTCAAACATGAGAAATGGGCTGAATAGAAGCTCAAACAACAGATAAAATAGTCAAATGACTAAGCTCTAAAATGGGAAATATTACTGTATTGCTGAGTTTAGGTGACAAACTCTTTCAGTTTTTATGACAGCATCCTTTTGAAAGGAAGGCTTTCAAAAATGTTCCTTAAATTTTGACTGATCCTTCTCTCAACCAAAAGATGATGTTGCTCTGTATTGAATTAATCAGTTAGTTTTAATGTAAGATGTATTTTCTTGCTGTAATAAAGACCCAGCACAGCTAATAGTGCAGGCTACGTGCTGCTCCTTTTGATCTACTTGCAGATTTCTAGTCGATTATGTTTGAGGAAACCTGTCAAACCTCTAAGTGGGACAAAACACTACTGATAGCATAGTGGGTCTATCTTTTTTCTTTTTTAAATATATAAAAAAATTTGGAAGACAATTCATTATGCCTGTGTGAGGCTTTTAAATTTTAAACCTTTAAAAACTACTATTTCTGGCTATGAGAATGTATTTACATGTTTTTAAAACCTGCTTTCTGCGCTTCCATGGTGAAACCAAGATCCTGTTTTTCAGTGCTAGCACTTCAGATCCACCAACGGCAAATATTAAACCAACTCCTGTTGTGTCAACTCCAAGTAAAGTGACTGCTGCTGCGATAGCTGGGAATAAATCTACTCCGAGAGCCAGTATCCGCCCGATGGTGACACCTGCTACTGTCACTAATCCTACCACTACTCCGACAGCCACAGTTATGCCCACAACACAGGTGGAGACTCAGGAAGGTGAGCATTAGTACGGTATAAGGATCTACAAGTAATCATAGAATGGTTTGTGTTGGAGGGACCTCCGCAGCTCCCCCAGTGCCAGCCCTGCCATGAGCAGGGACATCTTCACCAGCTCAGGTTGCTCAGAGCCCCGTCCAGCCTGGCCTGGGATGTCTCCAGGGATGGTTCATCCACCACCTCTCTGGCCAACCTGGGCCAGACTTCAGGGGCAACAATTCCTTCCTCATGTCCAGCCTGAATCTCCCTCCTTTAGTTTAAACCATCAGCCCTTGTCCTATCACAACAGGCCCTGATAAAAAGTCTGTCCCCATCTTTCTTATCAGCCCCTTTTAAGTCTGGAAAGGCCACACTAAGGTCTCCCTGGAGCTTCTCTTCTACAGGCTGAACGCCCCCAGTTCTCTCAGCCTGTCCTCATAGGAATGAAATAATAAACACTTTGCCTTGAAATCTCAGTAATTATTGGTTTGAAAGTACGTCAAATAATTTTATTGTCCCTTCATTTTTTCAATATTGCACTTCTATGACTGCTTCTGTTGCAACAAAGTTCATGATTCCTCAACTGAAGATTGTAAGTAATGTTAACTCTATCTGCAGAACACGGAATCTGCTTATTTAGGGCGTTCTGAAATGGAGAGTGTGAACTGTAGTAATTAGCATGCTGACAGTTGAATGCGCTCCCGTTTGCCTTTCAGCCATGCAGTCAGAGGGACCTGTGGAGCACGTTCCAGTCTTCGGGAGTACCAGTGGGTCTGTGCGTTCCACCAGCCCCAACGTTCAGACGTCTCTGTCTCAGCCCATCCTGACTGTTCAGCAGCAGACTCAAGCCACAGCGTTTGTGCAGCCCACCCAGCAAAGCCACCCTCAGATTGAGCCCGCTGCACAGGAGCCGTCCCCTGCCATCGTGGAGGTCGTACAGAGCTCACAGATAGAGAGGCCCTCCACTTCCACAGCTGTCTTTGGCACAGGTTGGTTTTATTTTCTAGGCCTGCCTTTTTGAATAGTTCCTCGAACCCTTGTTAAGCCAGGCCTAACTTCAGCAAAAGAATATGCCCTTTTTTCTCCTGCCTGAGTTTATTGCAAGCTTTACAAACTTCTGGTGTTAGGCTGCTTTCTCAAACCTTAAGAAACTGTCACTGAATTCCTTGAAACAGAAAATACAAACTTGTTTCTCTGTTCAGAGCAGCATCGGGGTTTAATACGTTAAACCTTGCTGCCTCTGTTTCCATGGTACTGTTGGAGCAAGGTTCATTTTAGGCGTCACGAGTAAGCTACTTAAGCTGGAATAGAAAATATAGAGATGGACACAAAAGCTGCTTAGTGTGATACACTGTTGCACATCTGTTTGTCCAGCATAGTTTAAAATGTTTATTCCCCAAAATACACTTTCCTAAAATGCTTCTTCTGTTTTCTAGCTGATACTCTGTTAAACTTGTAGGTGAACTTGTCAGAAGCAAAAATGCTGAAAAAATAATTTAATTTTTTACTTTTAATTACATTTAATTACATCTGGGTTTGGTCAGGTCATGAATATAGGTCCAAGAGTGTAAGACTTGTAACCAAAGGGGCCGATGGTTCCATGGCCTAGGAAACAGCACAAAGTGAGTCATTCTGATACAACTTGTTATCGTCCAATGTAGAAAAAGAGGCAATATTCCAGAATAAAATACCAAACCTTCTGATTTTCAGGTTTGTACATTTGAAAATAACAGAAAGGCTCTTTTAAGTTTCAGCTACTCCAAGTTCTTCGCTGTCTAAACGTCCACGAGAGGAAGAGGAAGATAACACTGTGGAAAACTCGGACCAAATTTCAGAGGAAACGGTGGATGTGCCTCTTCCGAAGAAACTGAGAAGCGTACAGAGAGTTGGACCTGAGGTTTGTGACAACATAACATGCTACTACTTAATCTGTCTATTAACTCTGTACGAGGTGGATATTGCATACCAGAAAAGGGCAAGATGGTGTAAGAATGTTATCACTTAATTAGCTAAGAGGATGGGGGTGGAGGGGGAAACCTTGGGGGTTCTTTTTTTGGTCCCAAGAAGATGTAGAGCACTGAGGTGCAGTGAACTGGAATGGGGAAACTATTTCTCCAAGGCAGAGCAATCTGTGGTGCCAGATAAAAGCAAAGCTAAGGAGTAATAGTGGAAGGGGAACAAAATGATGCCTGTGATCTTTGTGGGAAAAGATCATTAAAAAGAAGTTAGAAAAATCTCAAACATCTTAACTTTAGGGCTAATGATATGTTTTAAACAAGAAAAATAAATGTTCTTTCAGGAGGAAGTGACAGCAGAAGAGAGCACTGATGGTGAGGTAGAAGCTCAAACGTACAATCAAGACTCACAGGACTCAATTGGAGAAGTAAGCATGTTTGAAAAGAAAGGTTTTCTTCAGCAGAAATAGCTATATCTTTTATTTCACTGTCAATGTTTTTAGAAATGAAATATCAAATCGTATCTGAAACTTTTCAAGTGGAAATCACTTAAAACCATTTTAAGTTCAGACTTGCTGTGTTCAAGGATACATATTTGGGTTGTATTGCACTCTACATATAGCTATAAGTAAAAATAAGGATGTTAATGAAGCTTTGCAATTTTGAATTTCAATTTGATGTGGTGTGTTAGAACTCCTAATGTCCTTAACCCCAGTTTTCTGTAGTGAAACTGAGATGGAGAGGTTAAGTAAGTCACAATCTTAAAATGGAATTTGATTTCAGTTCTTCATTTACTCCTTTGGAGAGCTTCTCTTTGTTTTCTGGCCTTTGTTTTACAGAAGGATTTGACAAATCCTCAAGCAAGCTTAGTGTTTGATGGGTCATGATGTGTTAAACAAAGAAAATAAGTTGGTTTTGTTCTGGTTCTGTAAAATGCCCATTGTAGCTCTGTTAGGAAAGCTGAATATAACTGTAATTTGGCAAAACCTCATGTTGAACTGTGGAATCTATTTTCTTTAGGCAGTGGCAGGTACTGAGTCTTTAGTTGATCATTTTTCCCCTTGTATCCATCGTAAGTTTAAAAGGCATGACAAACATCTCATTAAATCCCAGCTGTGTGCTTTCTATTCCACAGGTATCTTTAAACCTTCTTTAATTAAACAACTCTAGTATTCCATGTAATAATTTGAATTCTGCTGCTAGACAAGCATGTGCAGCTTTAAAGTAACATGTTGTTCAGAAAATAATAACCTAGTTATTGTACCTAAACCAGAAATCTTGAATGCTACAGAAGGGATGTGGTGGAGTCTTGATTTTTTTTAAAGAGCTTGTGGGGGACTCTCTCTTATGCCCTTGTTTTTTTTTCTGAACGCTTCTAGTCATATTTGTCAGATTTGTTTTACATGTTTTGATTATATGTACATGCTGAATGGAAGGAGAATTTTTTGCTCACTTTGTGGCTGGTGATCGTGTGCATTGTGTTGCTGTTTCTCCAGAGCAAATGAACTCTAAAGCAGCAGCTTAGGATTCCTGCGTAGAAGAGAGATGGTGGCAGGTGTTGGTGATAGCTCCTTGGTTGTCCAAAGTAGATGGCTAAATATTCAGAGAGCAGATTTTCATGGGTGTGCATTCAAATACATCATATGTGATACAGTATCCCTAGTGATGGCACCTATTGGAGCTGAACTCGGTCGTCCTTGGGGGTCCCTTCCAACTCAGGACGTTCTATCAGATTTGGTAGGGAAGGATAAAATATTTGTGTTGTAGAGCAAGGCCTCCATTTGACTGAGGTTGAGATCTAAGAGGTGTCAGAAATACAGCACACGCTTTCTTGATGAACATTTAAAAATTGGATATGCCGCGTTTGATTTTGGTTCCTCCAGTAATTCACGTTTCTCTTTCGCAGGGTGTTACCCAGGGAGAGTACACTCCTATGGAGGACAGCGAAGAAACTTCTCAGTCTATCCCAATAGATCTTGGACCTCTCCAGTCAGATCAACCAAACAATTCGTCATCTCAGGATGGTCAGTCCAAGAGAGATGATGTCATCGTAATTGACAGTGATGATGAAGATGATGATGACGAAGAAAATGAAGGCGAGCAGGAAGTACGTGTAGCATGGAATTATTTTATTTATAAATTACTTTATGATTTTATCTTTGATCCGAAGTAAAGCTCGCTGTGTGGGACTAATTTTTTTTTACTGTATAAATAGTCTGGATTTTTGTAGTCTGGACTTCCAGTGTGTGGACACAGCCTGTTCCAGCTCTGCCAGCAGTGCCCTCGCTGCAGGACACGGCTGAGCCCATCGGCTGCTGGTTTTTTATGGTTTTAGGACTATGAGGACGAGGAAGAAGACGACGAGGATGATGATGAAGACACGGGGATGGGAGATGAAGGCGATGACAGTAATGAAGGAACTGGTAGCGCTGATGGCAATGATGGATATGAAGCAGATGATGCTGAGGTGAGATTTGTACCTTTTTTTATAGCCTGTTAAATTTCTCGGAATAAATCGGTGTTGTAATGCGTCTGGACAGATTGGCGTACTTGAAAGGGAAAATCTTAGTATGAATTCATCCCAGAAAACTGAGGCTGCAAGCAGGTGATAGTAATTCCTGTTTTCACAAGAAGACTCAACTTTGAACATTTAAGAACGTTGAATGAAAATACAAAGTACAGGGACAAGCAACAAATAGTGTAGTTGCAAAGCTAGTAAGGCAGTTTCTTTAAAAGCTGGGTATTTCATTATTATTAAGCGATCATGGCTCCATTGTTCACGTTTGTGTACGTACAGATACGCAAAACTTCTGAAATTTCATACAGTTGTATATATTTACACGATTTCATAGATACTTACAGAAATATTTTAAGATTTTGATGTCTTTGATATCTTGACAGGATATCAGTTGTTCAGTGCTAATCATATTATGTCTACGTGGGGTTTTTTTAGGGTGCTGATGGCACTGATCCTGGAACAGAAACTGAGGAAAGCATGGGAGGAGGCGAAAGCAACCAGAGGGCAGCAGATTCCCAAAACAGCGGTATGGTTATAGCATGTTTCTTCAAGAGGGGAAAATGTAGAAGCTGTTTTGCCTGTGTTAAAATATGCACTTCAAAGTAAGAATATAAGGCAAAATGCTAGAAGTGATTTTAACCAGAAATGTAGATTGTTTTGAATTTTTTTTTTCTGGATATATTCCGCATTCCCTTTAAAACCATGGAAGCTCTGGTTGCTGTGGAAATTGCTCTTGATGGCTCAGTAGATTAATCTCCTGTTTCTAAATCAGCACTTAAATAATCAGTGGGGTTTTTTTCAGTGCTGGTGTTGATGTAGCTGGGGCAAGTGCTCTTTTAAGTGCTTTTAAATAACAATGCTCAGCTGTCACCACTCTTGCAAGGGTAGAAACATCTGTGTTAATATGAAAGCAGAATTTGAAGACTTGCCTTCATGTTTTCAGCTCAGTTTGGGGAGCACACCCTTCTGTATGTTTTAGGAGAAGGGAGTACAAGTGCTGCGGAGTCCACCTTTCCTCACGAAAGCCCAAGAGAACAGCAGCCATCGTCCGCCTCGGAGAGACAGGCCCCGCGGCCCCCCCAGTCACCGCGCAGACCCCCACATCCCCTGCCCCCACGACTCACCATTCATGCTCCTCCTCAAGAACTGGGTCCCCCAGTGCAGGTATAAACCATCTCTAGCAGTTGAGAACTTCTGAAACTTTAAAAACTTACCGTATGATTTATTCTAAGTAAAACCTAAGTACCCTGCCTATTGTAAAAATAGATTACGTCTGTTTAACATTCTGAAATGTTTAGACTTGATCTTGAGTGTCTCTTCCAACCAGAATGGTTCTATGATTTTAAAAGTGGTATCTGAGCAAATGGATTTAACCTATCTCATCCTGCAGATTATGGCTGGACAGGGATCATTAACGACAGTCAAGCGCTCATGATGGATTTCTATCTTGAAATTCTTATACCAGTGTTGTTTCAATCAGTTACTATGGATATTTCCATTATAAAAGCTGTTCTTGAACAGATTGTAACTTGGACAGGTTTGCAGGGGTTTTTATTGGTCCCTGCCCCAGTGCAGACTGAGCACCTAAACCTTTCACAATCAGTGCCTGACCTGTGATGATGCTGTAACACAGACCTATAGATTTTGTAAACTAAACGTCACACCCTGAATTTTGCAAAAATATCCTGACTGAAATTTATGCTTTACCATAAACTGGTTCTGAGGCTTGAGGCCACAATATTTCAGTGGTCAAGTTTTCTGTCCTTGGATGATAGTTGAGTAAAATAGTAATGTCACTTACCCAGAATTTAAACTTACATGATTCTTTCATGGTTAGACCAGGCAGCAGACACAAGGTGTGGAGCAGCCACAGTCTGTTCTTTAAGACGTTACGATGATGTACTGAGCAGTGTTGTGCACTGACGTGTTATAGTTACGCTTGCTTAGCCACTATATTTCATTCTGATTGAACAATTGTATGTTATTAGAATTCCAGGAGAGCATTCACACTACTTTTTTTCTTTATTGTAAAGAGGATCCAGATGACTCGGAGACAGTCAGTGGGGCGTGGACTTCAGCTGACTCCTGGTATAGGTGGGATGGTAAGGACATGAATGTCTACTACGAAAAATCTGCATTGAAGGAACATTCATAACTCTTGGGGTCTGTTTTCTTTTTCTAAGAAGTTTAGCTGCTGACTTGAGGGGTGGAATGGTTTCCGTAGCCTTGCAGATAGCATCTTAGACCTGTTAATTTCTGTATTAATGAAAGGCACTAGAAAAGTCCCAGGAGCTAAAGCTCTTCAAAAGAGCTTGAATTTCCTTTTGTCCAGGATGGTTTTAACTACTTGTTTTTAGAATCAGTCTTTTGAAGTGGATGGAAAAATGAATTAAATGTTTTCAACCTCATCCGTAAGGATTAGCAAGGCTAATTTATGCTTTCTGTCTGTCTCTTTGAGGTAGTTTCCAACCCTTTATTCAACTTCAGCTCTGTTTTTCAGAACAAATGCTCAGTGAGGGAGGAGGGAGAGACTGACTAAAAAGAAGTATCTTTTCTGAGATCAAAGGCATCAGCTCAGGACACAAATCTATAGGGAACAGACGATTTGATTCACACTCTGAAAAATCCCATATGCTCAGTACATTACAGCAATCCAGATAAATACAGATGACTCGTATCCGTTTATGAATGCGTCACCCTAAGATTGCTTCGTAGTCAACAGGAAGATGTCGCGCTTAGATGGTAGGATGGTCTCATGGAGTAGACGACTGAAAATCCTTTGAAAGATGGGTGACCTGCACATATGTCGGTTTTATTTTGGTTGGATTTGGTGTTTGTCATCACCTGTACGAGCAGTCTATGAAACAAGCTCAGATTTAGACGTCTGAAACCGGGCAAGAATTTTGTTAGGGATAAATCTTTGCTTTGCTGGACAATGTGGAAAAAAAGCAAACTAACCTTTAACTTAGCTTGGTAGAAACCGGAAATAACATTGTAGGCGCTCATATCAGCCTCTTTTTCTCCAGCAGCAGCACTTCTTTGATGATGAGGACAGAACGGTTCCAAGCACGCCAACTCTTGTAGTTCCACATCGTACAGATGGGTTTGCAGAAGCCATTCAGTAAGTAGATGTAAAGAAAAGAATGAGGCAGCTATTTCTTTCCATTTTGCAGTGGAATGAAGATAAATTCAAATTAAATGAACTTATGATTGGAGTGACGTGTTAAAATGTGCGAAGTATTATGATAGATGACTGCATCTGCTGATAAGTAATCGTTATTTGAACTGTGTATCCTGAAACTCATCAGCAAATCAGGAGGCAGATAATCTCCAATGTATTGTAATGTACTGACTTGAGAAGAGATTAATAAAAAAACATAGGTTCTTCTGTTTAATTTCCTTTCCTGTTCTTTGCCCTCCACTCCCTGCCCCCTAGTATTACCAATACAATAGGAAAAATTATCACTTTGATTTGGGGTGATTCAGCAATCCACTTAAAATTGTGAGAATTTGTAGGATGACTTAAGTCAAGAATATTGTCCTCAGGATTGTTTTACTGACTTCGGATGCAGTGCAGATCAGTTTGAGAAACTAATTGCTATTTAATTAGCAGTAGTTTAGCTGATTTTATGGTTAGTGTTAATTCATTTTGTCTCATGCATAATATGTTCTCTTGTTTTGGTCAGCTGGCGTTCTGGCTCCCCCACAGCTCCCCAAATGACCTGAAACATTGCAGAATTCCTTACATGTTTATTCTGATAGTTCCCCCCAGGTAGCTGGAGTTCCTAGGTTCAGATTTGGACCCCCTGAAGATATGCCCCAAACCAGCTCGAGTCACTCAGATCTTGGTCAACTTGCATCGCAAGGAGGTAAACCAGTTCTCTACTTTCCTTTCTGTGGTTGCTAGAGAGAAAAACAAATAATATAGTCAATAAAATGCAGTTCTACTTCGAGTGCTTGTTGAAGTGTGGAAACCTGTGAATCCTAAGTAATTGTCAGCAGAGAGAGACTAACAGAAAGGAAAAAGGAGTTTCCTCCTAACTGCTGAGCTTCTGTTTGTAATGATTTTTAAAGTGGAATGCTTCTCTGGGTAGGAACAGCAGGCTTGTGAACCAGAGAAACCGGAATTTTATGCAGCACAGATTGCCCGCTGGACACAAGGAACTTCATTTAATGAGAAATTAAATATTGAAGGAATGGGTTTCAACTTCAATTTTACTGTTGATCGTAGCTTTCCTGTAGTAAAATAATAGGAAATAACAGCAAATGCAAAGAAATCTTTGGGATATAGCCTTACTTGCTAAGAGATGGTCAGGCAGTTGGTCTATATTGGTTTTGTTATCATGAATCAGTCATTTTCCCCTGTATCCCCATCAGCACAGAGTGGGTATGGTCACAAGAAAAGAAGAAAGCTCACAGCAAAACAAGCACATAAGAAAAGGATAGAAGTAAAACAAATATATTTTCATCAAGGTTTTACCTTCTAATAAATTATAATTAGCTCTGGCAGTAAGTCAAAACAACTTAAAATAACAATCTCCATTTTTAAGTACAAATCACTGGACTTCATCAAGTGCACAGAGAGAAGACAGTTGGTCTAATTTTTAGCTGGCTATTTTATTTGTCACTAAAACTTTGTGTTGCAGGTTTAGGAATGTATGAAACCCCACTATTCCTTGCTCATGAGGAAGAATCGGGTGGTCGCAGCGTTCCCACAACACCTTTACAAGTAGCAGCACCAGGTAAGCGACAAGACATTTTCAGGCTGAAGTAAAGGCTGGAAACCTTGACTTTTCCAGAAAATAGTTAAGTTATTGTTATAACACTTATTGCTATGTTGGGAGTATTTCCCCCGATGTGCTTTTGATTTCCAAAGGTTTTCTGTAGGAAATTTAAACTAAGTCGATGTTTATTAAACTACCTTTCATGTACAGTGACAGTGTTTACCGAGAGTGCATCAGCCGATGCTTCAGAGCACGCTTCTCAGTCTGTCCCCATGGTGACCACATCTACCGGCAACCTGTCCACCACCACAGAGCCTGGAGCGGGCGATGACGGGGACGAAGTTTTTGCAGAGGCCGAGTCTGAAGGGTAAACTGTGACTTGTTTGGTTCACTGAGACTTGACATCATGATAGTTTGTCATCCAAGCGTGCCTGCAATTCATTTTCAAGTTTAACTTATTCTGGTAGGAAGGACGACTGAAAGAGGATTTAGTAATTTTGGGAGGTAGTACAATCTGACCTTTTCTTCTAAACCCAAAGATTTTCTTCTTATTATTTAGCATAGCTAAAACGTCACCAGAAATAATGATTTCTTTATTTTTTCAGAATGTGGAGGTCTCTGTAGTAGTCAGACACTGAGAGTTAAGGCCCCACTTTGAAGGACTAGAGTTTGTAGAATAAAGGCTAAAGCATTTCTGTTCGTTAGTAGAGAAAATCACTTCTTGCTACAAAGGATCTGCAATGAAGTCATTCAGTTTGGGCAGTGAAAGTACAAAAGATGGAGCACAAAGGAAGAGAATAAGCAGTTTTTAAGAATTTCATAGACAATGATATTGTCTTCTACTTTTCAAGTGCAGTTTTTAATACTTATAGTAATTGCTATATTTTTATTATGATCAAATACATTCCAAATCTAAAAGGGGACACGTTATCATTTCATACTGTATTTTGCTTTTGATTTTTATTGGGTACATAATTATAAAAAATGTATAGTTCACAATTTACCTATGCTTTCATCTACGGATTGCGGAAGGTTTGGTCATAAGAAAAATGAAATGTTCCCACTGCAAGTTAAATACACCCCCCAGTTTTCTGATGCAGCACCAACTTGGACTGCAAGTCTGCCTGCGAGTAGTTAGAGCGTAGGATGGAAATTCTGATGTTACAATCGCATATTTGTTTCTTACAAAATATTTAATCTTCAGTGAATTAGAAGTGTATCTGTAGAGAAACTAAATGATTCGTGAAGCAATCCTTAGTTAGGACCAGGCTTTTAGCTTGGTGGGAGAGCAAGTCAGTTCTTAGGGAACAGTGTACTTTTGGTTATCATCTTCTAACAGTTTTTATATACTAATCAAGGTAAATAAAAAGTATACCGAAAAGTGAGCTACATTTAAACTAAATTGAATGTTTAATTGATTTTTACCAGCCCTATAATGCTTTTAGGCTTTTATCTTTTGAAGACAGAGTCCGAATAACGTAGGTATTGCACCCAGGAGTGGTCTTTAGGCATAACCAATTACTGCGGTCCACCTGCTTCATTCTTCCTGTCTAAATATACACACCACCATCACGTCAGGTTTTTTTAGTTATTAAATAGCTTCTATGACCTTCTCCGAGATACAATTAATGTGTTGAATGTGCATCTGGAGTGGGCTGCATATCAAGGAAATTACATTGTTATTTTTTACAGTCCAGATAAATCTCTCATGATTTAGGCAGGGGGAACACAAGAAAACAGAATAAAACCAGGGAGAATTTCTGGGGAAAGACATTTGCACGGGAATCTGTCTGCTTTAAGGTGATCCTTTTTTCCTCAGCTTTTTGAAACGATGAGAATATAATTAGATGTTTTTCTTCCTTCTTTTGCAGAATTACTTCAGAAGCAGGCCTAGAAATTGATAGCCAGCAAGAAGAAGAATCTGTTCAGGCATCTGATGAGTCAGATCTTCCTTCAACTAGTCAAGATCCTCCTTCTAGTTCATCTGCAGGTAGGGCTTAATTGCTGGAAGCAATTATTTCGTACTTTCGGACCAGCGTCAAGCACTGCTTGTAGCCAAGATACACAAAATAAGACAGAACTCCTGGAGCATCATTACATTTTTATGACTGTAGTCTTAACAGCAAAGAATTTCTGCTTGGACTGCAGTAACTGGAGTAGGCTGGAGTAAGAATAATGCTTAAAGGGGCAAAAGTTATTGATAGATTGAAAAGTGCATTAAAATTATGTATAACATAACCACACTTAAATTTAAGAATGTATTCCAATATCAAACAGCAAATTTCAACAATGCAAATACCGCATTTACTTTTGCACCAACTTAATACTTCGGTGATTCTATCCACGGTTATGTTTGATGTTAGATTAAAAAATATATTTTTCATTCAAAGAGTAAGTAAATCACAGTTGAGTTACCAATTTAATAGTGTGGGTGATAAAAGAAGTCCCAAACTGACTTGTTTTAAGGCTTTTATTTACATCAGAGAAGGTGTGAATGAAATAAGGATGCACCTTCAGAATTTTGAAGTAAAATTTGAGAGCACGATGCATATCAAATCATGTAAACATTGAGAAACAGCACTAGACACAGACGTTCTTTTCTGCATTTCCACTTCTTCAGACACAAGCAGCAATCAGCCGAAGCCGTTTCGCCGTGTCCGACTTCAGCCACCGACGTTGAGAACTGGTGTTCGGGGTCGCCAGTTCAACAGACAGAGAGGTAAGTGGTGGTGGTTGCTCAAATTCAGCCTTTTTCAAACAGTTTTTAGTACTTTCTTCCTGTGGGGACCATATATGAAGTACTACTTTATATGGCTACATTTGCTTCTAAGACACTGAGTAATACAGCATCCCTGCCCTAACTTCCAATGTGCTACCCTAAGAGCTCTGTAGTTTCGGTTTAGTATGTTAGTCTGAGCATTGTTTAGACAGGCAAACTTTCTTCTTATGTGGCACTTGGTTCTTAGCAGTGGACAGGAAGTAAATGGCAGTAGGTCGTGAATTTTATAAAGTTTTCAAAGATTTTTTTAAATGTTAGGACATAAGTTTAGAAATCTTTGTTTTTTAACATTGCATGTCAGTTTCCCATTTGGTACATCAAAGTTTCTAGATATTATATCACCATGTCTTATGTCAATTAAAAAATGAAGTTTATGGAAGTATTACAGATTTTTGGAATTCGATATGGAGTTAAACCACAACAATAAACTGTTGTTTGCAACTTTTGAATTAAGAAAAATCCTTAGATGAGTTATATTTGGGTTGGCATTATTTTAACATTGTACAAGACTTGATACTAGCACTGAAATACAGGTGTCTGTTATTACAAAGGAAAAAAAAAAAGTGAGGAGGCAGATGTAGGATCGATGTTCTTTGTAGTCCTATCACTATTTGTTTAATAACATAAGGAGAGGGAGGGCAGCTCAAATGTTACCAGAAAGGAGCAATTCTCAACAGAAAAGTGAAGTATCACATGTACCAATGGTTGGTTAAAAGGGTGAAAGGATTTATATTAATGCATTTGTTGTTTGGTTTTTGTCTTTTTTTTCTTCCCAACACAGGTGTAACTCATGCAATGGGAGGCAGAGGAGGCCTAAACAGAGGCAACATCAATTAATGATCTGTAAAGTAATTACAGCTGTTCATACAAAAGTGCCAGTTTGCCTGTGATTGCTTTAGTGTCATGAAGCCAGAGCTTAAAGCAGCGTTTTATACTTAGAATTGTGTGCACACACTTCGATGTCTTTATTAATAAAATTAGACAAAATGTCAACATTCAAATGGCATCTTTTTTCAAAGTCCTCTGCTGTGCATCACTTGCTAGGACAGTTGTACCAGTCCTTGGTTACGGTCTTTCCTGTGAGAGCTGTAACAGGTCTTGCTATTCTTCTGCCAACATCCAAACTGTAGTACCGATCTGAAATGAAGACAGGTCGGAATTAAATTCCAGAAGCTACATCTAGTACGTGGAAAGAATCTTGAAGGTAAAACCTTCCTTTTGGTTTCATTTAGGCATAAATAAAAGATTTTAAATTCCATGTACATGTATGGAATTGAGAGGATAGAACAATGAATTTTTGTCCTCGACTTTAAGTGTCCTTTTCTGTGTTTAGCTAGGCTTTACAGTACTGCTAATAATTAAATCTGTTCCAAGAACAGAGAGTAGGGAATAATACTATACTACTGCTGGAGCACAGAAATAGTCTTAAGAGTTTGGAAATCAAACAAGCGATCCTGAACTGACTACAAAAGTGGGAACTCTGGTCCCCGAGTGTGAATTGGCCTGTGCTAAGGTCAGAACTAGGTCATACTGGCAGAGACTTAGTTTAGTATCCTGTATTTGGATACATCTAGTTCCTAGAGCTCTTTTTTTTTTCTGAATAATCCAGAAAATTCTGAGGAATGCATTTACATGATCCTGGCTAGAGGGAAAGGACCTGCCTAATCTGGGATCATAAAGTATTTTCTCCTGTGAAGCAAAGTGGCTCACATCCCTCCCTTTTTTGTTTTGTCAGAAATGTAGTTCCATGGTGAAAAAACTATTGATGTATTAGTGGTCCAAGGATTTCAATCTATAATATCATTAATACATTCTGCATTTAAGTGTCAGGTTTTTTTTCACTTTATAAGCCTGAATTCTTATGGCAACGCATTCCGCGACTGGCTAGTTTGAATCGTTGTACATTGTTGCTGCTAGTTGTCCTGTAACTTAATTTTTTTTAGAAACATCTCTCCATTGCAGGCAACATTTTGATGCTCAGGACTTTTTAGTAGCGCTTACAATTAGTCTTGCAGAACCACAAGTGAGAACCTCACACTTCGGAAAGCTGAGAGATTGTGGGCATCTTTCTTCCCCATCCCCTGGGCTTTTGAGGTCTCTAGAACCTTGTATTAGCTGTCACTTACTGTAGGAGAAGGCATAATAATCGTAGCCGTCTGGCTTATTGTAGTTGGGTAGTGCTATTGTCGAATGAATTACTTTGGGGAGCCCTCTCCAGTAGGCTGTCACTTTGATTTCCTTCCGCAAAACTCCTGCAAGCAAAAGAACGCTGAAGTTAGGAGGTGTCGCAGTGTCTGCTGTGAGCTGTTATTTGCTTGTATTATCTATATCAAGGGAGATCAACTGGATTAAAATTTTTAAAAGTATTATGTTTAAAAAAATATGGGACAATGTTGTGTTTCAGAAGCTACTAAGATGAAATAGTTGTGTAAAAGAAACTTAATAAACGGAAGTTACCAGCTGGATGTGGGTCGATTCTGACAGTCCGAATAACAGTTGGAATTCTCACTGCACGTTGGATGCGTCTCCTTATGACGAGCCTTGGGACAAAAGCTGGGTACCGTATGGTAACCCGCGCCCTTCGCTGGCACTGCTTGGCTGGTTCCTGTTTGTACACGTACTGTTGCATGTTGCCATCTAAAATAGACATTTGTTTCATTTGGTTAAAATAACAAACAGAAACCCACACAAAAAACTCACTTTGTGTTTCAAAACAAACACAACTACACACACAAAACATAACCAAAACAAAAACCACCAAACCACCAGGTAAGTCAGATATAAAAATGTCATCACTAAGTTACATGCAGAAAAATCAGTAGCATCATTTTACTGCAGCTCTGGCAGCTTTCAGCTTTTTATATCTGTTCCTATATTTTGAGATTAAAAAAGCCTCGCTATCTAAATCAAACATTTGCTTCTAGGTGTAGTGACACCTCCTGCGCAGGGTCATCACAGTCATTGTAGCAAGATAAGGAAACTGCATTAATTTAAAATATGAAATAAGAAATAGGGAGATATCCATACATAGTTACAAACTAGTCAGGTTAAAGCCTTTCTTTCTCTACTTGAGACTAAAATAGTTTTAGCATCAGATAAAAGTTATTTTAATGTTTGTCTGCTATAATGCCAGATTCTGTCCCTTCTTCTGTCTTTTTTTAAATGCACTTAAAGATCTGTGAGTGCCAATACAAAATTTTAAAGCTTTAGGCAACTTTTTGACCATTTGCACACTTTGACACCATTTACGTTTCTGTTTTTGAAAGAGATCAGTTTTTCAGGCAAGACAGAAATGGTGTTTTATTCCTAAGGCCATTCACCTTTTGATCATCTGTGAACTTCTGAAATACAAGACATACCTCTTTTGATAAAATAAACAGATTCTGGTCTGTTCTGGTATCTTGCCACAGGGAGGGTTGCTACAATTTTCCCACTTAGCCCTGCGAAGCCGTTGGCAAGAGGTTTGGGATACCCTTTATCCATAACACCGTTGGTGAAACGCCAGTAAAGTGGACCCTGGTGATTTAAGGAAAAAATGAGCTTTAGAGGAAATTCATTCTTGGTAATTAAACTTCAACATAGACATTAAAAATAATGGCAACACTAGCATTTTGATAACTAAATTGTAAAACTGACTGGAAGCACTCCTACATCTATTAAAACCAGGAAAAATAAATGCTACAACTTCATAAAATACCTTCTGCAGTAGCTATTTTGGAGTAGGGATAGATTTATCTTGGAAATGAACTGTTAAAAGTGGTTACTGAACAAAGCAGTTTGCTTTTGAAATCTCTTAAATTTCCACTGATAGAAAAAGCTGCTTGAATGCCAGGACTGAATTATTAAATTGGGAAATAACTGTATAATGTTTTTAATGAAGTGGGTGCATTTCATTATCGTCATCTTTCAGGAAGGGAAATAAATGTATTTAGGAACAAATTCAGGCCATGTTTGTGCAAGGGAAAAGCATTATAAAATACTCATAGTTTAAAGAGCTTGGTTTTTCTAAGGGTGGCTCATATGTAAATATTACTCAATCACCAGTTATTCTGTCAATACTTTGTCTCCTATCGGGGAAAAAAACTACAGAATTGAGGTTTTTCCCAAAAGTGCCACCTCAAGAGGTCTGGGGAAGAGACACCACTTCACCCACAGGATTTTAAACCCACCACCCCGTTGAAAAATGCCAATTTTTTTCTGTAAAACGTGCAACACGAGGCTCCTTCTCTGCGGGGCTGCGTTTCAACACCTGTACCTTTTTGGAGAGGAGGGGAGGGAGGGCTGCCCACCTTGATGAAGAAGGTCTTGCCGTCGCAGTTGCACCTGGAGAACACGGCGTCGATGGGGGACGGGATGCCCCAGCCGTCGCGGATCCGCCGGGGGTTGGTGGTCGGCGGGGTCCGGCCGTTCAGCAGCCAGTAGTAGTGTCCTGTTGTGAAGGAGGAGCGGCGGTGAGAGACCGGGGGAACGGCGGGGATGGCGCTGGAGGCGAGGGACCCCCCACCCTCCCGCCCTCAGCCGAGGCGGGAACGCGGTTCGCGCCCCGCGGGCAGCACTGAGGCGCGACCGGGGCTTTGTGGGGCCTCGGAAGGTTGCGGCCGGGCCCGGGGGAGACTACCTTACCTCGGAAGACAGCCAGGGTGCCGTTGGGCAGGGCCACCATGCCATCCGCCGGCTTCCCGCTGCACAGGTCCTTCTCGTCGCTCATGGCTGCGGAGCACACGGGGCAGAGCGCGCGTTACCTCAGGAGCCTCGTTTACCTCAGGAGCCGCGTTACCGCAGCAGCGCCGGGGCCGCCACACGGGGCAGGTCCCACAGCTGCTCTGCCCGGCACTTCTCATGCAAAAAGTTTAATTACTCATTTAAAAGACATCTTTGGAAAGTTTGGCTCTGGTGTTCTGGTCCCAGGAGCTCAAGACCAGCCGTTTACCTGACCAGGTATGGATATCTTTGTTTGTTGTTTACCGTAGTCCCCGTGATTCAGAAAAAGACCTATAAATGCATCATGTGCTATGGCCTTCATTTAATTTCTTAATGGTCCGGGATGTTTACTTGGTGTTTCTCCAAGCTTCTCTAACGGGTTTGCCCTCCCCCTTCTTAAAAAAAAACATTTACTTTCCGTTAAATACAAAGAAACGTTGAATCTGTTTTGGAATAAAATGCCAGAGAACCAGGGGGCAATATCTGATTAGAAAAAACACACAAACAAAAACAAAAACCAAGATATGAAAAAGATTGTGGCAAAAAGCACTGAGGAAAGAGAATACAAGGAAAAGGCTTCTTGTCTGTGTCGTGTGATATTTTTGTGCGTGACCGCAAAACGGCAGGTCAAGCTCTGGTGGAATTACTGGTGCTTTTGTACATTTTGGGGTGCAATTACCTTGTGTTTCTCCAGTGAAAACCGGCAGGTCCGCAGTTTGTATTGAAGGCTTGTTGTTCATCTCGGGCTCCTCTTCTGCTGGCAGAGTTTCGGGTTCTGCTGGCCGAGGCTCATCTCTGGTGTCAGTGACCTCCTGGAAATGTATAGCGGGCTTGGACGTCCCTTTAGAAACAACAAACATTTCTTCTATCGTGTCTTTCTTCTCTCTTGTAGCGGTCTCTTTAGTAGGTGTGGTTTCCTCTCCCTTCTCAATACTAGGTGACGTTTCAGTGGCATCTTGCATTTCTTTTTCAGGTGTGATGCTGGTTTCTTTGGTTGGTACCTCGTTTTTACCAGCTGTTGTCTCTACAACATTAGTAGTGCCTGTGCTCCCTGCAGCTGCTGCTGTTACCGGCTGCTTAGTTCCCATAGTTGTGTCCTTTTTAGTTGTTGTCACGATCTCCCTGGGTTTAGGAGTTGCATCTGTTTTGGCAGTTGTGCTCAGATTATCATCTGGTTTAGCTGTTACCACCATTGTTACAGTAGTTGTGTCTCTCCTGCTTGTTATAATGTCTTTAAGCACAGTAGTTTTGTCTTTCTTGGGTGTTGTTATCTCTTTGTTCACTGTGGTTGTTTCTATTTTAGTTGTTGGCACTGTGGTTGTAGGAGTAGTAGCGCTCTTCGCCTTTGCAGTTGTGCTGGTTGCTACTTTGGGTGCAGGAGTTGTGATTTTCTTCTCTGTTGTTGTTTCTGAAACTGTGCTGTCTGCTCCAGGTGTGGGAGTTTCCTTCCTCGTTGTCGTGACTGCCTCATTCCTCGGAGTGGTGGTGGATTTTTTAGCAGCCGTGACTGATGCAGGGGCAGTAGTTGTCACTTTGGTAGGTGAAGTTTTCTGTATGGCCGTGGTGGCAGCTGCAGGAGTGGTAACCTTGACCCTAGGGGTGGTGGGAGACTCTGCCGTGGTCATTGGTGCCTCTGGGGTTGTCTCTTCAGGTTTGGGAGTGGTGAGAGACGCTGCTTTGGTCGTTGGTGCCTCTGGGGTTGTCTCTTCGGGTTTGGGGGTGGTGGGAGACGCTGATTTGGTCGTTGGTGCCTCTGGGGTTGTCTCTTCGGGTTTGGGGGTGGTGGGAGACGCTGATTTGGTCGTTGGTGCCTCTGGGGTTGTCTCTTCGGGTTTGGGGGTGGTGGGAGACGCTGATTTGGTCGTTGGTGCCTCTGGGGTTGTCTCTTCAGGTTTGGGGGTGGTAGGAGATGCTGCTTTGGTCGTTGGTGCCTCTGGGGTTGTGTCTTCAGGTTTGGGGGTGGTGGGAGACTCAGCTGTGGTGGTTGGTTCCTCTGGGGTTGTCTCCTCAGGTTTGGGGGTGGTGGGAGACTCTGCCGTGGTCGTTGGTTCCTCTGGGGTTGTCTCTTCAGGTTTGGGGGTGGTAGGAGATACTGCTTTGGTCGTTGGTGCCTCTGGGGTTGTGTCTTCGGGTTTGGAGGTGGTGGGAGACTCAGCTGTGGTTGTTGGTGCCCCTGGGGTTGTGTCTTCAGGTTTTGGGGTGGTGGGAGACTCTGCCGTGGTCGTTGGTTCCTCTGGGGTTGTGTCTTCAGGTTTGGGGGTGGTGGGAGACTCAGCTGTGGTTGTTGGTTCCTCTGGGGTTGTGTCTTCAGGTTTGGGGGTGGTGGGAGACTCAGCTGTGGTTGTTGGTGCTTCTGGGGTTGTCTCTTCCGGTTTGGGGGTGGTGGGAGACTCTGCCGTAGTTGTTGGTTCTTCTGGGGTTGTGTCTTCTGGTTTTGGGGTGGTGGGAGACTCAGTTGTGGTCGTTGGTTCCTCTGGGGTTGTCTCTTCAGGTTTGGGGGTGGTGGGAGACTCTGCTGTGGTTGTTGGTTCCTCTGGGGTTGTGTCTTCAGGTTTGGGGGTGGTGGGAGACTCTGCCGTGGTCGTTGGTTCCTCTGCGGTTGTGTCTTCAGGTTTGGGGGTGGTGGGAGACTCTGCCGTGGTCGTTGGTTCCTCTGGGGTTGTGTCTTCAGGTTTGGGGGTGGTGGGAGACTCAGCTATGGTTGTTGGTGCTTCTGGGGTTGTCTCTTCAGGTTTGGGGGTGGTGGGAGACTCTGCCGTGGTCGTTGGTTCCTCTGGGGTTGTGTCTTCAGGTTTGAGGGTGGTGGGAGACTCAGCTTTAGTTGTTGGCTCCTCTGTTGCTTCAGGGGTTGTATCTTCAAGTTTTGGTGTGTTGGGAGCATCTGCCTCAGTCATTAATTCTTCTGTGGCCTCAGGCGTCATATCTTCAACGTTTGCGGTGGTGGGAGCATCTGCCTCTGTCATTGGTGCCTCTGTGGGTCCAGACGTTGTGTCTTCTGGTTTGGGGGTGGTAGGAGAGTCAGCTTTGGTTGTTGGTACCTCTGTGACTTCAGGGGTTGTGTCTTCTGCTTTGGCGGTGGTAGGAGGATCTGCTTCAGTCATTAGTTCCTCTGTGGCCTCAGGGGTCATATCTTCAACCTTATCAGTGGTCAGATAGTATTCTTCTGTCATCGGTGCCTCTGTGGCTGCAGGGGTTGTGTCTTCAGGTTTGGGGGTGGTGGGAGACTCAGCTTTTGTTGTTGATGCCTCTGTAGCTTCAGGAGTTGTCTCATCAGGTTTAGGGGTGGTGGGAGACTCTGCCGTGGTTGTTGGTTCCTCTGGGGTTGTCTCTTCAGGTTTAGGGGTGGTGGGAGACTCTGCCGTGGTTGTTGGTTCCTCTGGGGTTGTGTCTTCAGGTTGGGGGGTGGTGGGAGACTCTGCCGTGGTTGTTGGTTCCTCTGGGGTTGTGTCTTCAGGTTTGGGGGTGGTGGGAGACTCAGCTTTTGTTGTTGATGCCTCTGTAGCTTCAGGAGTTGTCTCATCAGGTTTAGGGGTGGTGGGAGACTCAGCCACGGTCGTTGGTTCCTCTGGGGTTGTCTCATCAGGTTGGGGGGTGGTGGGAGACTCTGCCGTGGTTGTTGGTTCCTCTGGGGTTGTGTCTTCAGGTTTGGGGGTGGTGGGAGACTCTGCCGTGGTTGTTGGTTCCTCTGGGGTTGTGTCTTCAGGTTTGGGGGTGGTGGGAGTCTCTGCCGTGGTTGTTGGTTCCTCTGGGGTTGTGTCTTCAGGTTTGGGGGTGGTGGGAGACTCTGCTGTGGTTGTTGGTTCCTCTGGGGTTGTGTCTTCAGGTTTGGGGGTGGTGGGAGACTCAGCTGTGGTGGTTGGTTCCTCGGGGGTTGTGTCTTCAGGTTTGGGGGTGGTGGGAGACTCAGCTGTGGTGGTTGGTTCTTCTGGGGTTGTGTCTTCTGGTTTTGGGGTTGTGGGAGTCTCAGCTGTGGTGGTTGGTTCCTCTGGGGTTGTCTCTTCAGGTTTGGGGGTGGTGGGAGACTCAGCTGTAGTGGTTGGTTCTTCTGGGGTTGTGTCTTCAGGTTTAGGGGTGGTGGGAGACTCAGCTTTGGTTGTTGGTTCCTCTGGGGTTGTGTCTTCAGGTTTGGGGGTGGTGGGAGACTCAGCTTTGGTTGTTGGTGCCTCTGTTGTCGCAGGCGTCTCTTTCTGAGCTGTGGTGGTCTCTGTGGTAGTTGTTTCTTCTGTGGTTGTAGGTGGTAAACTGGGTTTGGGACTTGGTGTAGTTGGTTCCATTGTTGTGGTTGTGTCAGGTTGTTTTGTCGTTGGAGCAGGACTGGTCACTGTGTTTTCCAGTGCACTGTCGGTCTCTATGAGAATACACAGATGTTAAATTAAGGTATTGGAATTGCAGTGCAGGCACCTGTTGCATATTGGTTTATTATTCTGGTTAGAAATAGTTGCTTATCTTTTGAGTAGTAATAGCTGTTTTTTATAGCCTTTGCTCTAAGAGCTTTCTGCATAAAATTGCACTTAATTAGCTTTAAAGTAGAGTTAGGGAAATAGGAGGAAATCAGACTTTCAGAGTACAAACACCTGACTGCATCTCCTATTGTTCCTTTTTATCTTGGGTGTTTTTCCTTTCATGATTTACAGCTTTAAGACTTCCTTTATTTGTATATGTAGTTACACTGACTTAAGGACAATCGTTACTATAGCTTTATTCAGAAAAAAATAACACTAAGTCTTTCTGCATTTTAATCTCTCACTGAGTCCTATCTCTGTGATGTTTTACCGTTTAGCTCTTCTTTCACGTAGGGTTTTTTTCTGTTACTCCTGCTTTGTTGCTGTATACCATTACAACTGAATTAGTATTTATTTCTTGAAAATCTGAACAAACCAAGTGCAGCATCATCTGATTTGGGGCCATGTTGTTCAGCTTCTGAACAAATATAAAAATCCAAAAAGATCCGAGCTGTTGCTGGTGATCACAGCTCTGATGCAGCATCTTTCCCAGCAGACAGGAAGAATTTCTAATACTGCAGTGTGAGAAATAATCCCTGGGTAAATGTGTTGCAGAAATGGTGCAGTATGAACAGAATGTTACAGAAAGACGTTTTCCTCCCACCCCGTGTGTCCAAAATACTGTAAGCCAAGTGGGATCCTGTTAATGGTTATTTGAATTTCCTTAATTTTATTTCATTTGACCTACTATCTTGATTTTTTTAATAGAAAGATGCCACAGAGGACAGGTTAAGTACTTCAAATTTTAGATAAAAAATAAAAAATGTAAGGTATAAAATATTGGCCAAAATTTACTTCTAGTCTCATTTCATACTTGTTAACTTGTTCAAACTGACCTCCCGGGTTATCACTTAAAATACTGGAACAGAATATCAGAGAACACAGAAAGCAACATATTTTCCATTCAGAAAAAATAAATTATCTGTGTTTTTTGAAGCTGCGTGAGGCCTGGCTTGATTAAAGCTAGAGAAACCTGCTAGGAGACTTTCCCGTCCTGGTCCTGCCAATTCATCACTGTCCCAAAATACAACACCCTTCCTGTTCCAGCTCTGGACTTGCTCCAAAACTGACCATGGCCTGTAACTTTTTTTTGGAAGATGTCTGATCAAATCCCATAGAGATGCAGGAGACATCACCGCACTCCAGCATCTGTGTGAAGTGAACCCTTGGTGTCCTGAGGTCTAGGTGAGGTAATTAGTTTATAAACCGAGTGGTTCCAAGCTTGGTAATGTCTCGCATCGACTTGCTATTTCCAGAGCAGGAAAATGGTCTTTAATGTTCCTTCAGGTAACACCCATCCTGTCTTGTCCCTGTGCTTTCCTACCTTCCATCACTTCATGTGGCTGCGTGACTTCCTCTGGCTGCTTCTCCTCATTTTTGGGTGAGCTTTTCGGTGTCGGTGGAGGAGTTGTAGGTGATGGCTTTTTTGCATGTGCTAAAAGAAATAAAACAATCTGTTAATGTTATTGGTGCTTGGTGTGAACTGCATAAGAAGAAAGTGGTTACTGTAGGATTCTTTAAAGTATTTTCAGGGGGAAAAAAATGAGAGAAAAAAACCACTTTGGATCTCTTAAGTGTTTTCATCACAGATGTGAGAAATGTTTTTTCCTGCAAGTTTGAGATGAGGCATTCTTTGCGAATATGAATTTTGAGGTGGGAAAAAGATGAGTTCTGACTGGAGCTCTACATTCTGAATATTTGTCTAATTTTTTTTTTGGCAGTTTGTATTTTTTACTACATATGTCTTGGGGCTAATTTACTATAGTGGATCTTTGAGAGCTACCATATTAGCCAAGCATTTACTCTGATAATCCCCTGAAGATTTAGTTACATTATTGTTCTTCAGACATGTGGTAACTCCGCACATAAGTGAGCATTTCAGAGAGACATCTTAAAAGCTGTTGTTTCCTTGGAAGAGACGGAAGCTATAAAGCAGGCATGGACCAAAGAAACAACAAGAGGTCTAAGTGTTAAGCTAACTTCTAGTAGGCTGAGTTTTGGGAGAAACGGGAGGTTTGTGCTCACATTTTCCAACTCTGAAGTTTGCATGGGATTTCACTTACATCCAGTAAGAGCCAGAATATGTATTTTTAAACTAATTGTTGGGTCAAATTGTACAATTGAAAGTGAGTCCCTCTGTTCCCGCTAACATAGCCTTGTAGAAGGATCTTGTTAGTTGTGAAAAAAGCGTGACGGAGCTCAGGGTACCTGCAGGATCTTTTTGATCCAACTGAAGGAGCTGGTAACTGCCATAGGTACATATAATCAACCTTTCACACGAGTGTTTTTTTTCTGTAAGAGGATGACTGTGGTATTGAAGGATTTGCTTTTATAGCAAGCTGGCACTTAAAGCAAATGAGGTGGGGTGGTAGACTGCATCCTGAGGTTTTTGTTGAGAAAAGGAGAGAAATTGTAATTGTTGAAAAAAAAACACTTTGAGAGCTGAACCAGCTTTCAGAGGAGTCAATAGTGGCAGGGGGAAGTGTTTGACCAGTCCTTACCTGTGCGTGCGTGTGTATTCTGGGGATATAAGGGCTTTTGGAGGATAGGAGAGACACACATTGTGAACTTAGAGAAGATGCAGAAACAGCAAAATGAAAGTTCACTGCATGGCCTTAAGTTATTACATTGTTCCGAAAGGTTTAACAGGTTTCTCAGTTACCTACACATAGCAAAAATACTCAAATTTGGAGTACAGTGGTAGGCTTGGGTTTGAGGGTTTTGTTTCACTTTGAATTTGTTTTTACCAAAAAAAAAAATAGCAAAGCTAAGTAACTAAAATACTAGAAGAAACTTGAAGATTTTCAGCAGTTGGTTAACTTTTCATTGTGTTTGAACTGAAGAAAAAATGAAACAGCTAACCATCTTTTGTGAACATTCTTGCATGTTAAACTCAGCATAAAGTGGGAGGTGTAAAGCAACCTCAAAGGTAGCAAGTTCACCTCTAGACAATTCCAAGACATTTATCTTCTTGTAGACATCTACTTAAAAGATGCTTAATGCAGAATCGACTGCAGTATAAATCACTATGCAACCAAGAAGCAAAACCAAGCTGCTATACCAGTGCCTGGGGAGCGGGAGTGGTTGGTAATGTGAACCAAATGGTAATCCAGAGCTTGTCTTGTTTATTAACCTGCACGCTTTGGAAACTGGCTGCCTTGGAGGGTGTCTGGTCTGTGAAGGCAATATCCTGATGCCAATTCATATTTGCTAAGTGCATTCATAGAAATGAATTTAGGCCTGTAAGTAGCAGAAAGTTTAAGGGCGTGATGGAATTAAACATATTTTGTTGGTGTTTTCTAGACTAGTATTCAATTGCTAGTGTTGTTGAACCTACATGAAGGTGAAACTGCTCCTTGAGTGCTCAATTAAGAAAAATCCATCAGGTTCTGCAGTAAAGGACACAATAAACCACAGTGACTGTGGGTCGGAGGAATCCTTCCCTGAACTGAAATCGCAGTCTAAAGGTCACATGTGCATTTTCTTTAAGTGCCTCTTGCTGCAGTGTGGATGTGTAACAGCTCCTAAGCAGGCAGATCCTCCGGTTCCTCCATCTTGCCCCAGAGGATGGGTTTCTGTGTGAGATAGGCTGATTTTGGATCTGATGGGGAGGATCTAGGAGATCTCTCTATATGCTGCCAATGATCGCAGTAACAAAGAGCAAGTGGTTTTGGAGGTCGAAGCAGTGCTATCCCAGTGCTGGGAGCAGGTATTTTCCACTTTCAAGTGGGTTGCAGGTGAATTTAAGGGAGTTGGACCTTCTTTTATTACTGCCTTTTTGTAGATGAACTGGACTTATTAGTGCAAGGTGTTATTCATTCTCCCCAGCATTCTGTTCTTGAACTCTATTATTGGTGTAATTTAAATAGCATGAGTGGAAATGCGCCTGAAAAACCTGACCTTACAGGTAGTATTCTGGGTGATGGTTCTTACAGTAAATTAGTGTATGGCTAATGCTAAAAGAGGCTAGTGCAAAAGAAAAATTTACCCTCAGAATTTGTGTCTTGGTGATGGCCTCCAGTATATCTACCTTTATGCACCTGTAAAGTGTTCATGCTTGAGAAAATGACCAGTTTATTTTTGACATTTGGTTTTGTTACTTTTCTTTGTGTGTGTGGTTGGTTTTTGTTCAGTATCTAACTTCTGGTGTTCTAAGAAGCCTGCACTGTTACTGTTTCATGATGATGCAAAGCATCTCTATTTAAATACATCTAGGAAAAATATAGTGATAAAGAGATCTCTTACCCTCTTTACACTGTTTTGCATAGTCTGGGCAACATTTGCCGTATCTCTCACATTCTGCATCGCAATCGCATTCTCTTCCTCTTTCAAAGGCTTCAAAGCAACGTCCTCTGCAGGAGAGTGCTGTTTAAGACAGAAAAACAGAGTTAGTATTTTTGGCAAGCTCTTATTTAATGCTGGGACCTTTCTACAGTGAAGTCGCTTGCTTAAGCTGAAGAACAGCTTCATAACATCAGGTGGTTGTTCTGCTCTGATCCAGACCTTGTTTGTGTAATTGGGAGTTTTGAGTCGGGCTGTACGACTACAACTGCAGTTTGCAATTGCAGTATATTGAGAGAATTTAGAATTTGTAGTGTGATAAAAAGTGCCCTTCGAGTTCACTTTAGCTAGGTCCCATCATAGAAGGTTTCCATTTCTCTAATCAAATAGCAGTTATCCTCAGAATAGTGTAATATTGAAATTCTGGCTAGGATTTTCCAAAAGGTGTTCATCAGGGTGCCACTTTGCATCAAGAGTGATGTGTCTGCCAAAGAATTCCTGAAAAAGAACTTCCTAAATAGGCCATGGCCAAGTGTACCTGGTGTCTCTGGGCAAATACTACAACTTAATTGTGTGAAAGAGTTAGCAGAGTTACAGAAAATTACTGTTTTTGAAATGTTATCCCAGTCTATTTAATACAGTTCTTAAATTATTAGTACTAAAGGAGTGTATATCATGTTTTGACATGATTAATAACCACATGCTTTTAATAATTCATTATTGGTTAACTTCTGATAGCTTCAGTCATGATAGTACTTCTGCTTCATATTAATGACCATGTTGTTTTGGAAAGTGTGTTCACAGCTATTACAGACTTCAGCAAATCATGGTTGCTGTATTTTTCAAGGACAAAATTTGACCCTAAACTTTTACATTGCATTGCAATGTAATATTTATTAACCTTCAGTACTACCTTTAATAGGTACTTGGTTGACTGTTAAATTGAAATTATGGTATTAGAGCTGAAATGGATATTTTTTAAGGATTCTTATTGTCTCACACAATTGAGCTAACAACTATCACTTTATATTTCCAGAATTTACCATATAATCTGTTATTCTTGTCCTGTGTCTTTTCTGTAGATAAGTCTCTACTGAAGTTATTGTCTTTGTGGCACACGGGCCATAAAATAATATTTTACAGTTAAATCACTATCTATCAAATCACTATCTATCTATCTACCAGTGTAGGTGTGGAGCGACTCTGCTGATGCCAGTGGCTTCATCCCACAGGCATAAGTGAGAATTGTTTTTATTTTATAAAGTTAGAGCAGTCTTTATTCATGAACAATGTATGTCATTTCTCTAATTTTGTCAGAATTAATCATGTATTGAGCAGCAGTCCTTAGCTTGTGTCCTTTAAGGATGGTGTCTGCTGTGCTTGCTCAAATTCAGTGATTTAGGGTAGAACATGGAAAACTTCCTCTAGCCTTAAACTCTTCCTTAAGATGTTATGTAGATGCCCTGTTGCTGGGTCTAAGAAGTCTTGTTTTACACCTGTAATCTTTCCAGAACTACAGTGTAGTGTAAGAAACTGCAGTTACCTAAATCACTGATATTTTTTTACTTGGGTTATTCATAGGAAAATATGTTTTTAACTCTCAGTAAACCAGTTTGCAGTGCCTATATTTATTTACACTATACAGTTTTGCCTATAAAATAATACTCATCCAACCATCTTTTCCATCAAACTCTGGACATGGTTCTGATCCAGAGTTAATTTCTGTTAACCCTCTGACTTTGGATTAGACTCTGCACCCTCCACACTTCTTAAATTTGAGTTGGAATGTCCCAGAATTTCTTCCCAGAAAACCCTGGATTTACTTTTACCATTTTTTCTTTTTTTTTTTTTTTTTTTTTTGTATAAGAGACAAACAGATAGAGCACAAATGCACTAAGAAGAAGAAAATAAGCAGTAGACAAACTGTTCCCCCCTCCTTGCTCTACTCTTCTGAAAAGCAAAAATCCTTTTCTTGGTGATAACCTGTGGATACACAATTTTCTCTGAATTGCAAGAGGTTATCACTGAGTTTTTGAGGGGGAGAACAATACACATATGAGAGGAGAACAAGGACGTGGTGAACTGAAGGAGACATTTAAGCGTTCAGAGGAGAGACGCAGATGTGGGAGGGAGTTGGAGCGAATGGGAAGGGAAGTTTTGCCGATAGGAACTGGGTGGGTTTGTTTGGGAACTTACCCACCGTGCAGACCTTCCTGAAGTCAGGGCAGCACTCCATGTAGTGTTGGCAGTTAAAATCACACTGGCAGTCGTGCTCTCTAGAATACCCTTCCCCACATCTCCCTGTACAGCTTGATAAATCTAAAAATCACACAACACTGGTGTAAATGTGGCCAAACCCGAATGGTGCGTAAGGAAACGATGAACAGCAAAGTAGTGAAGTTTAGTACTATTTTTTTTTTTTTCCTACAGAATGCTATTTGGTATTGCAGAACCCATGGGCCTGGTGCAGCCCCTCCTGAGTGGTTTGCATCAGCGCGCTCAGGTTGGAGACTAATTTATCCTGTTCCTCCTGAAGTTAATGAACCCTGAGAACTGGTTCAGTAATACAACCTCACCAGCTCTGGCATCCAAACTAGCCCATGCAGATTTATCATAAGCAGTATATCAGCCAGGTACGATATTGTTTTGCAGACTTAATTCAGCCTGTGTATGGCTATAGGTGAGCACCTGCTCTACCTGACAGACTCCATTTTACATTTTGTAATGTTCTACATAGTAACGAAATAAAACTAATTTAGCTTGCAAACTGGTGAGCGCTGTCATAATAAATACAGGCCCCCAGAGCCATTTTTATTGGCAGTTTTCAAAATCTGCCTGCCCTCTACATTATTTTCTTCCCTGAGACCAAAGAAGAATTTGGTATCAACTCTGAGGCTGGGAACAGTTGGGATCTAGTCCTGCGATCTTCTATGAAGTACTTTCTGTTTGTTAATTAGGAAATTATTTATTAGCAGAGTAACATAAAAGGTCATCCCACAATGGCTTTACCGCTAGACTGCTGTAGTGTTGGAAGATGCCGGATCATAATAAATGGTGCAGGTTACATCAGGAGCTCTGCTTTAAACCTGCATGCATTTGAGTTGGCAGTGATTTGCTACCTTCTGCTGCCAGATCAGATATTCGCCCTGGAGCACCTCCCCTTCCTACGCAAACACCTTGCTAACGTAACATGCTAACAGCTTCTTCTGGAAATAAAACATGAAGGACCACAAGTGAAGCGCCCCTGGATACAAACAAAGAAGCTGAACAATCAGCAAGCTAAAACACAGTTATCAGCTGAAACACTGAGGAACAAGAAGAAAATAACAAGAGATAACATATAACACAACACCAAAGACAGTTTCTAACAGCACACACTTCATATGTGTGTGTATGAAGGAAAACTATGGGATAACAGTTACATATATTGTGCTTTTCAGCAGTTAGGTATAATGTTTGTTACCACTTCTTTGCAAATAATGAAGTGGGACTAAGGAATTAATGAAGGATTCAATTGACTTGAGTTAATGGGCTCTTAATACAGGAGCTGGAAATAGAAGCTAGGCATCTTCCTCTGTGACTATGTGCCCAATGTATTGCACCCTTCTTCCCGTATGGGAAGAAAAAAATAGAAAAGTCCAGAAAGTAATGCCTTCTCATTCATTTATTTAGGTTCATGACTTGTAAGTTATGAAGTTACTTCTAAGGAAAATACTGAACTGGTTCTAGTTGCTGGGCAAATCGCATTTCTGGGCACTGGTGAGCCATTCAAATATGCAAATTTTGTGTCTTCTACTATCAAGTAGTAATAAATTATTTTTTACCAGTAAGTAATGTTATCACTCTAACAACTTGATAGCTACTTGAGAACTGTGACAGTACAGGACTTGCAAGTTCTTCTGCTTCTTCATAACAGTGCGACTTCAGTTAGAAATCAATTACAGAGGTTTGAGAGTGAATAAAAATCTGTACTGTCAGATGAATGATTGCCAAAATTTGCCTCAGTGGTAGTAATAACAGTGCCTTTAATAAAGGCAAAGCACTTAGTACGGTATAGACGTTCCTTTCACTGAGCCTTGAATGTTTCTAACCTAATTAGGTGGATATTGTAATTTTGGATTCTTCCTTGAATTGTACTGCAAATCACTTGGGCTAAATGTGTCAATCCCTGGGAAACAGGATCTTGTAGAACATGCCTGCAGAAAAAGAAGTTAGGTTCGTATGCATTTTGTGTGATACTCATGTTATTCCTCTAAAAAAGAGGGCCATGCTGTACCAGAATATATTTATGAAAATATTCAGTGATGATAAAGCTGAATCATAATGCCTCTCTGAATAAGTACGAAGTTCTAGAACTGCTGAGTATTTTTATGAAGATGCATTTGAAGCATTCTTAGTATTTGTCAGATATCCTAGACACCCTCCTTTCCACTTCGTGTGTTACAGTACCTTGGGAAGACACTTCTTGAACCAAGGACAGTGAAAGGATCACCAGGGACAGGCAGAGTATGTTCCATATGGTCATTACTTTCAGGTACGACATCATCCCTAAAAAGAAATAATCTCATATCACTACATGCAATTCAGTTAATCAGTTCATAATTTTTAAAAAATGCAGTGCATATCTTTGTACATAATACTTGTTTAATAACATAAAATTAATTCTGAAATTATTCAAGGACAAATTGCAAATTTAGAATTATGCCATAAACTCTCTCTTGCTTATTAGTCAGTTAACTGTTAAATTTTGTAGTAAAACTAGGAAAATTATCAGCAAATAAGGAAGTAATATTTTTCAGAATTCTGTTATGTGAAAGCTACAGACAGAGTCTTCTGCTTTTTAGCATGGATGCACTTCAGGGCAACAGTTTCTAAGGTTATTCTACTGATAAATATAAATGTCAAATAAAAAGAAATACTGTTAAAACATTAGTTATTAAGCAACTTAATTTTATAAACCAAAATCTATCATTGAAGTATTAGTGTTGTAAATATGTCAAATGGGAACGTAGGATAAAAGTAAATCTTTCAAAAGGAAAATTTGCCTGGTTTTTCTGTTCCAGGTCATCATTTTCCTTTGGAAGACGGAGGAGCACTTGGATCGAAATGCTCAGAGTAGAGGTAGGTATTGCACTTACCTAACGAAGAATGTGTCTGCTCTCCGTGATGTTTCAGATGCCTTATATATTGCTTCGTAACTACGCTGGGGTTAACTAATTAGACAGCTTGTTAACCAGAACCGCCAATGACAGCTCATGACAGCAAACTTTCCACATGAGCTGGAAGAGCTCCCAGATGACTAGACGAATGCAACATCTGGAAAATACTCCCATTAAGAAAAATGATTACAGAAAAAACTAAATAGGGACTTGCTAGTCAAAACACATTTTGATTACTGAGGGAAGTGAACAAATTGTCCTGAATGCATCTGGAAGGCATTAGATATTATTGCATACCAATAAAAAAAATCATTCTAGGCAAATGCTGAGTATATTTTCTTTCTTGTCAAGTGTAGCTTTAAAATTGTGCAGTATTATCTGCTACTGATGGTGTATCTTCTCCAAGGAGTTTTGAGATCTAATTTGTGCAGTCCGAAGTAATTTGCCAGTTCTGCGCTGAACAGATAGTACTGAGTGGAAATTTTGCCAAGGTATTGGCTAGAAATCAAAGAATTTAGTCAAATCTCAAATAGATTAAATACACGTAAAACATCAAAATGAATGAGATAAATTGTTTTAACGGTATTTGTGGGTTTGGTTCCAGATTTAGGGTACTGGAAATGGCTATCTGTAACTCCCTCTCAGAGCTAAAGGAAGTTTCCTTTGAAACTTGGAGTGGTCCTGATGCTCAGAGTTTGGGGGGGATCTTTTTTCAGAAACTATCCTAAAGGCCAGGGAACTTTGATACTTCTGTATTACAACATTACTTGAATCCCAAAGTAATTCTGTTATCCCAAAAGAATAAACATGGTATAATATGCATTGATCCCAATTGAGTGTAGTTCTTAAGCATGAGTTTGAGTCTCTTAAGGAAAATAATGTACAACATCTGAAAAGGAGCAGGTTTAGACATGTGCTTGAATGTTTTCCTCACTTGGTCCAATGATTTTGCAGCTTTCATATTTTTATGCTAGAATTTCTTTCTGATTTCTGTATTATCACAATAGAGGCGGTTTCACTCAATCTTTCTGCATTGTAGATCCTAGTAATTGTTTCTTATCACAGCCACACTTCGTTAAATTATTCCAGTCAATATAATAATGCTTTTTTGTTGCTCTAGGAACACATATAATTTTCATTAAAGTTTCTAGAGTTATTTAGACAAGCGTGAAGTGGTAGCGCTGACATTGTGTTGATGAGGTATTCAAGGTTCTCTGCTATGAGAACTCTCTACTTTGTGGAAAAGTCAACTCGAAGCTCTGAAATTTTGTGGAGTTTATTCAAGTTTATTCAAGAATGAAATATATATTATGTGTCTCATAACGAGAACTTCAGTGCTGTTTTTAGTGGAACTGACTATAAGCTTGATAAAGAAACTCTGTGATTTGAGGAAAAAAAGGTACCTGTCTGCAGATATTTAAACTTAGGGAAGAAGTTTTTAGGGTAGCAGACGAGTGTCAACATGGTGAGATTGGTTTTATAGAAAAGTACTAAGATCCACATAACTTAAATAATTTATCATTTGATCAAGCAAAACATTTAAGACTACATTATTGGGTATATCCATGATATGGAGGAGGTTTGTTGACTCTATCATTTCACAGCCAGTATAGCTGTAAGTCCCAGTTAATATTGCCTAGCTACCGGAGGTGAAAAATGTATACATATGAAGTAGTAAATAAAATGTAACAGACACTCAACATTTTTATCATGGTTCTCTTAACATGCCAGTACTCAATTAAGTCATATGAAGACAATTAGGTACATATACAACTTGAAAATATGGGTAACTGTGATTTGCTGCTACATTTATTATCTGCTATGGATATTTTGGTAAAGTTGTATTGTTTTATTTCTCTTATGAATTAAGGTTTTGGAACGTCAGAGGTGATGTGGGGTTGCAAAGTGTAAGTGATGAGTTCTCAAACTGCAGTTACCAGAATTCAGTTGCAATTATCTTCATTTAACGTGAGTTTGTTATAATTGAATGACTGTTAGATGGTTGTTAAAGTTTCTTTAGCATTAATTATACAAGCTTCAAATAGAAATGGATACTGCACCACGTTTTCTTTCCTTCATGTCAAAGTAATTTTACCTAGCAACATCTGACAAAATATAATGGATTTTTACCAGCTTCCCTGGGTTTCATTTACTTTTGTCATACATGAAAACTGGGCTTGTCATAAATTTGATCTCTTACCTGTGCAGAAAAAAAAAATATTTGAAAATCTATGTATCACTTTTCCTTACAGCACTTTTTTATACATAATCAAATATTAATTTAGAGGAACACACTTTGAAAGATTGGTTGAAGATGAAATAGGGAGGTTTTTTGGGGAACATAATTTTGAAAGACTGGTTCAAGATGCAGTAGGGGTTTTTTTGAGATTAAGGTACCCAGATAGAAAATGAGTTTGGGTTTATTTCTAGTATTGCAACGGGCTCGGTGTCAGAGTTTTAGTGAAGTCATTTATGCTGAAGGGTGAAACAGGATTTTCACAAGTGCCGGTAAAAATCTCTTTTTCCATACCATATACATTATTAAGCTCCTTTTGCAGGCAAGTCTCGCCTCCATGTACACTGTGTGGAATAATTCCCGAAGTGGATTAACAGACATCTTTAAATTGTGGTGTCACAGCTGCACTGAAATGGTATTAATGTCTGTGCTGGCATTTCAGCGTGTGATCAGGCAATTTTGACGTGGGGTTTGTATCATCATCATCATCATCAGGTTCTGCTGGTCTTCCCTTTGTTTTCAGGGAGGGACTTAGAGCTGGGAAAAAGAAAAAGAAAGGGAAAGTACAAAATGTTCCATTTCCCTGTTTTTATTTCTTGTGCATTTGGGCAAACAAGACTCATTACATTCCTGATGAGTAAATAAAGAGATACAGCTCCACCACTATTTTTCTTAATCTCAGAGCAACACAGGGAACTTAATATTGTGGTTAGCTAATCTAGCTGGAAAGAACAAACATTATTTGTTGTCTGATACTTCATTGCTTCAGTTAAGTACCAACTGACCAGTCATTTAATTTGGCAAGAGTTTCAGGCAGAGTAAACTCTTCATTAGATTTTATCAGGTGTATCCAGAATCTTACCTGTATTTCCTAACTTCATTAGTTGATTGCAATTTTTTTTAAGAAAAAAAAAAAAGAAGCCTTTCATTACAAACCCTGCTTTGCTTATATATTGAGATTGTTGTAGTTAGAGTGCAATTTATTAATGTCTTTTATTTCAGGATTAATGGATTCCTTATGTTGATGCCCACGACTCAGCTGTATTCTTATGCCTTTTCAGGCCTTTGCTTTTTCCACAGTTCATCAGTCAGTCACATTTGTGATGGTGGTTTTGGGATGTGTTCATATCTACCGGGGATTGCATGGAAAATGTAAACCAGTCCAATTCTAGAAAATAACATGAAAATAATTGTGTTAATCTGGGCCTGGTCTGACAGAGGCCTCATTTCTCTTCAGTCCCTTCATTGATCCCTGTTTCTAACCCATCAGTATCCTCAAAATATCATGTAATTGTCATATATAAACTAACTTATGTTTGCAGCGATCTGGAACCCTGTGGGAACTCAGCTTTAAGAGCAGCTGGGGAGTCCCAGCAGAAGTTGTAGAAAGAAACTGAGCAAAAGTGAAATAAAGTTGAAAGAAAACAAGAGAACATGCATTTAGATTAATGTTGGTCTGTTAAATATTCACTGGTACGTGTACCTCTTTTTCGGCTTTACCCTAGAAGGAATTTAATTGAAAGTTAAGTGAGAGTGCTGGAAGTCTTGTTAAATGAGTTACGAAGAAAAATGAGGAAGAATCACAGAAAACTTTTGCTCTTGCAGGAAGGACTGATGCAGTTCCAGGCTTCTGATCATGGAGGGGAAAGGAAAGAGAATGATGTAGAGGAGACAGGAGCCCTAATGTGGGAAGGGCATGGAATTACAATTAATTCTTCTGGGACATCTGATAATTGATCAGAAGACACTTCCCTGCATTGCTTTCTGTGATCAGTTACTTTCTTGCGTGCTAGAACTGGTGACGTTTTGTTGGCATGTTTTATTTGATTATAACAAAAAAATATTTAATTCAAATATCTCTTAAATATGATGACTTTTAAGACAAAGGAATATTAATACCGTTGCTTTTCTGTGGTTGATGAGTAGCATGAGCATCAGTAGTATTGCAATGAATTCCACCGTATCAAGCTGCTGTAATAAGGGTCATATGTTCACATACGTCATCCAGTTGATGTAAATATAGATGTGGCATTTCCAGCTCCTAAAGAGTTGAGAGAATGGTTTACAAGTAAGTAAAGAGAAAAATATGACTTAGAAATTATTTTGTCCTCGGAGAGATAACAGATGAGGCCAAAATGATAGGTAGAAGATGAAGGATAGAATCTGCATGTTTGTGGGTCTGTTTTTTTATTTTTACAGTACTACTTAAATCAGTAGGAGAAATGTTTTTATTCCAGAAGAGCTGCAGACATTACTGAATATCCTGAAGAGGAAGAGGAGGAGCAGGTCTGCTAGCTGTTTACATCTAGAGATGGACATACCTTGGCTTCCTCTGGAGCCCAAGACCATCACTTCATAGCTATCGTAATATCTCGAAGTGGGTCTGAACAATTTCCTCCAAAAGACGTAAGTTTTTATATCAAAGCTAGGCACTAGGCTGAAATCTCATTTTGTGTGGAATGCATGCTCCGATTCACACCACAGGGCAGACTTTTAATGCCAGAGAGTTAGAGGAGTACATTGAGAGAATGTCTGGCAGAACAGGACCTTACTGTAATAAATCAGAAATATTCAGTTTTTCTTTCTTTCGCAGTATATGAATTATTCCCCTCCTAAGCTGGGTCTAGTGAAATGGTTATTGATTTGGATCCAGATGGCCTGATTAAAAAGTGACTGCTGCCTCATAAAAACGCCTCACAAAATGAATTATATTCCATATTGTTTGTTCTTTTTTTTTAATTAATACAGTGTATATACTAATTCTCCTACTGAATAATAACAGGAAGAAAATAAGAGATTCAACTATAGAAAGAAAAAAATGTCATGCAAGATCTGATTAATATGAAGGATGGTGCATAAGAATAAGGAAGATTAACATGTGAAATACAAGGTGCTCCAGGTAGGAAAAAAGAGGTAGAGCTAGGAGAGCAAGAAGTTACATGTACCTCTTTATAACATAAGAAATTTTTAATGGTTAGACAGGGAGTCCCAGTTAAACAGTAGTAGGGGAATTAGCACTGACTCCTGGTTAATTTGTGAATGAAACACGCAGAAAATTCTTCCAGGCAGCAGTTACTTCATTACCACCTACATGACTGTTAACAGAGATTCCCAGAAACAGTCACCACTTTTTATACAGCTGAAGAATAACCCCCTTGCTTTGGCAAAAAGCACTGAAAACGTTTCAGACAGCATTGTGAGGTGTTCGTTGGTTGTTTTTTTTTTTTCAGACTTGGTATGAAGTAATTTTCTTGTAACATGAAGAATCATCACACCCAGGCTACTATAAATAATCTGTTTAACGCATTTTCAAGCTTTCACCTCTTCTGTATTCAAGCTAAAATGGTCTGTTTAACAGTCTATATTCAACGGGGAAAGACTTGCTGGATCAGTGTAACTGTACGTAAGAGAGACAAGTAGTTGTGAATTTTTACTTCTCTGTGAAGACTTCTTTTTCTTTTTTGAAACTTTGCTGCTGTTGCTCGACTTCATAGTGAGAAATGAACAGGAACGCTTCTGATGTGTATTCAACAGGCAAGTCTTGAAGGTCAAAGAATACGAAGTTAATGTATAAAAACCCCTTTCTTGGCAGCACTGAATACTGTCTATTAATGCTGGTGGAGAAGGCTTTAGTGAAAGCTGCCAGGGGCTTGTGGAAACTGCTTTTTTGTTATTGTAAACACCTGGTTTTGGTCATTCATAGTTTTACAAGAATCTGAATTATTCCTCTGAAATGTTCAGTACTTTGCTTTTGCCTATTAGGATTCTGTTATGTGAAAGACACAGTGAACAAGAGTTGAGCAGGTATTAGGCTGAGTGGATTGTCTCAGCATGAAAAATCACTTTTTCTTTGTCGAAGGTAAAGATAGCCAAAAATGCTCGTTTTCCCTTCAGTTCCAATGACCGTTGAAATAGTTATATTCCCTTTTAAGTGCTTTCAATATCAACTGTGCCTCTGAGAAATCAGTTTTCTTCTCAGTCCTCCCGCAAGAGTCACACAAAACAGGGCACTGGGAACACAGCAGCCCCTTTGCAGTTTAAACATAACAAGAAGATTCTTCCAATAAATGAAATGATTGCAAAAATGTACATTATTCAGCAAGGCTATGGTGCACCACAGGTTGTGCAGTCCTGATCTAAGTCTGAAAAAGGAACAATTTGCAGCAAAGGCAGGATTTTGAACCTGATCTACTGAGGGAATAATGGGGCAAAATGAAGAAAATAGCTTGGTTCAGTTGTTTATCATCCAAATATCTTTCTGGTGTATCAGGAAATTTCTGTTGATCTCTGACTATAATGAAGTCCAAGGTTAGAACTGAAATAAGTATTAGCTTTTAGAAATCTAAAACTGAGAGTCCACTTAATTACCTGTTCCTCAAGATTGCAGGAGTTCCCTTCTGGCAGGGAGTTAAGTTCTTTTCCTCCTCTTTTGCTTTCTTTAACTATGCTCAGAGGAGACATATCAAGTATCTAAGAATAGAGCACATGATTCAAGTAACGATATGCCCCAAATTAACCAGTCTTTTCAGAACAGCAATTCCTTCTAAGTGTTTAGCTTAACTTTTTGTAAGTGCAATGTGAAATCCACACTTTGAAAATTATCTTTGGAATCCTTAAAACTGGCATCTACTAACAGGAAAAATTATTAGGTAAGGTGTAAGGATGAAGAAGCTGAAGCGGGTGGACTACAGACAGTTGATCAAATTCTAGGAAATGAATTTCAGAATGCCCAACATTATGCAACATGTATTTACAGATAAAGAAACAGCTACTGTGAAAATAGTGTATTTAAAAATACATAGATCTGTTCTAATGTGAAATTATGAGACCAGTTTAGACCAGCAAGATCCAAACTCTAAATAAGATTCTGCTCCTAGCTTTTTAGGAGTCAGTTTGTGACCCTTTCAGTTGGTTATACATGCTATTACGTGTTTCTGTGAAGCTTTTTTTGTTTAGCATTTTTTGGCATGACAAAAAATGGTTTTATAAGCAAAGTGTTTCAGTCGCAGGTGTTTAAATTCCAAATCCACTTGGTGCTTAATTTTAATGTGTTCAAGTGATTTTTCTATCCAAATACTAGAGTTCTAAGAATAGGATATGTTAAAGGGTTATACTTCTGGGGCATCCTCCTTTTCACTTGGATTTGAATTGAATTCACTTGAGAATTTCTAATCATGAAACTACCTCAAATGCATCAGTAAGGAGTTGAGGCTGCTGGTGTTTTCAGTGTAGCTGGCAGCAAAGGAAATAATTCTACAACTTGATAAAGAACCAGCATAAATTCAAACCATAATGCAAATCTGAGCTTCATTCCGTTTGTATTCTGTAAGGAAGACATAACTATTTTGCCCATTATTCAACCTCTGATGAAACTTGAACACTTATTTCTAAAAATACATTGAAAAAGAGTGTGTACATGTTGTGCGTAATTTGCACAGAGTGAAGAACAAACAGGAAAACTCAGTTATTTGCAGTGATTTATGAATGTGATGATAAATTTTTTGTTTAGGGCCTTGCTACAAGTAATTGCTAAATGATCCTAGGAAAGCATCAAGTAGGAAAATTCCCTAAATTTGTTATTTAATCAGTAAAATAAGAGATGATATTGTAATGTATTCCAGCCTGTTTCTTCTTAGTGAAAAACCACAAAAGATCTAGGCCTGTTTTTTCCTGTGTGTATAATAAATTTTAAACTTCACAATGCTTTTAAATTCCCAGGGGTTATACAGAAAGTAAGTAGCTCCCTGTTCTAAAAGATTTTTGCAAATCTGTACAAATCCTGAATATTGTCTTGAGGCTTTGAGGTTGTTGCGGCATTTCTTTCCAGTATTTTCAATGAGGAGAACGTGAAGGACAGACTGGCGTTATTATCTGACTGTTGTGTTTTGTAAGTGCTGTGGAGACGGGATGAACCCTTTTTCTTTCACCTCAAATGTACTGAAATACCTGGTGACTAGTGGGTATGTAGGGCTGGTAGTTGCCTTCCATTCTGACCAGCTGTATTATTATATTACATTATTACACAGAGGGTGGTGAGAGCCTGGCCCAGGTTGGCCAGAGAGGTGGTGGATGAACCATCCCTGGAGACATCCCAGGCCAGGCTGGACGGGGCTCTGAGCAACCTGAGCTGGTGAAGATGTCCCTGCTCATGGCAGGGGTGGCATTGGGGGAGCTGGGAAGGTCCCTCCAACCCAAACCATTCTATGGTCCTATGATTATTAGATCCAGTGACAAAGTGGGCCAATTAAGTGAAACTTTAAATATCATATGTTAAGTAGCAGCTTATCAGCAATTTTGAACCTGGAGCAGTAAAGTTCAAGGAGATCTTAGAGGACGTAAGTACAATCGGAGAGGCACTGGCAGTACAACCGAACCCCCGGGTGTTGGTGATGATGTATGTGGGTTTATTCAGCCAGCGGGGCCTTGATGATGCTGGGCTGGGCTGCAGATGGGACGTGTAGGAGAGGTAGAATTTGGCATTGTTGACAAGCTGCCCAGTCATCAGCAGTGGGGACTAACTGGAATATACAGTCACGGAGGAAACGGGAAGGACGCTGGCTGCCAGCAAATAGCTTGATATGGTTTTGTCTTTGGGAATCCCATGGGGGGTCAGTGAGATGGCTGCAGAATTTGCAAAGGTTGCAGAAGTTTGGCACCGTTTGAGGGCTGATGTTATATTCATAACGTTCTGTTCCAGGGCTCTGGCTTGGGCTGATGACTCTGCCTGACTTCATGGTAACGCCCTGGTGTTCCTCTCCCGAGGTTGCTCAGCAAAGTTAGTTATGTGGCCAGATAAAACTTTGTGGTTGTTGTGACATGTTGTTGAGATTTTTCTGGTGACATTTAGACCAGCACCTTTCAGAAATTCGGGGTTCTAGACTCAGTGAAAGTAGAGAAAATAGTCTAAAATTATTAACCAAACCCTGTGGTCTGACATGAAATACTGTGAGTGTTTCTGGCTGCTCATGCACAAGCTACTGAAACTAAGAGAGGTGAAAAGAGGAGCTACGATAATAAAGTAATGGAAAGATGCAAGAGGTAACCAAAGAAGAGTTTGCTAATTCTAGCAAAAAAGAGCTTTGATTTCTGTGTGTAAATACCTCTAAGCAGTAATGATCTGGGGCACTGAGTTGAAGAGAATTGTTTAAACTAAATGGCAATAGCAACCAAAAATCAGGTAGTTTTAAGCGGTCTGTAAATCGGATTATGCAGGAAATTAGAAGGTTCTTAAGCATTGTATCACTGAGGGCTGGAAACAGCCTTGCGATCAAGTAGGTTCTCGCACTGTCCTCGTGATCTGCGTCACTACAAGACAACAGTGAAACTGAGATTGTATTATTAAGCTATTGTGATTTTGTGAGCCGGTTGCTGTAAGACGGTGGAGCGGGGCCGGTTATTTTAGAGACATGACTTTACTGTGAATGGATCGGGTTATTTTCCGTGTCCTCAGTCGTGTATCATGGCCATCTGCTGCAGAGTTGCGTTCAGACAGGCAGTAGAACTTGGCCATTGCAACAGTCATTTCCCAGCTCCCTGCTGCTGGAGTGTGAACGCCAATGGCCCTGACATTTAACTTTAGTCCTTTTTCTGCTGGGAGTAGCTGCAGCTTTGGTGGCTGAGAGGACGTGGGGTGAAGATGGGAGAACTCAGTTGTTCCTCTGAACCTTGCCCTTCCCCTCTGTGCTTTACTTATTGTATTTTTTTTTCTTGCTAACCATGAAATTTAAACAAATTTTGATGAGATTAAGAGTACGAAAAGCCATGGGTACCACGGTACTTGTGAAAAATAAGGCACATAGCATCTGCATCTTTCTGTTTCATGTGAAATCAGAAGGAATGTTTGATTATACTATTGTTGGAGGTGACACTGTCAGGGCATCTTGATCACAGTACAAGGCTGTCTTTTAATCCCGTTTTGGAACCAAAGTTACCTTTAAACTTGGATCTTCTTAGTGATAAAAATGCTAAACTCTGATATTACACATAAATATCTTTCTGAAAAGCCAGTTTAGGATAGTACAGGATAATTTAAAAATGCAGCTTTACCAGTTCATGTATTTTGTAGCAAAATCACATTACTACATAGTAAAGAGTGAGAAAGTGTTTCTGTTAGTCCCTTCATGTAACTGTTGAATGAAAGGAAATACTCCTGTTGGCACAGCTGTCAAATAAAATTATAGAATCATTCTTTGGAGTCCCTTCCAACCTTATATTTGCTTGTGAAAGCAGTTGAATTCACTAGTTTCTTCTCTGTCCCACTAAATCTATGAATAATCACTTGGAAAATGAAGATGTCCATAGAGCATGATAAATATCTGTAGTTTTTTCTCTCTTTCTCTTTTTCCTTGTGTTTTTTTTTTCGGTGAACATCATGCATGTTCACCCTCTGGGACCTTTACCTTCTGCCAGGACAGTAGTTTGCTTGTGATTCATATGCGAACTTCAGAAAATATGGACACTTAGCGATGATGTCAGGGATATGATGTTACTTCTATCCTTTTAAACTTTTACATTTATGTGATTCCTGTGTCTGGAGTAATATTAAAGAGCGTTGCAAATACCGTCTATTTGGAGCAATTACTCTTTCACAAGACTGTTTGGCAGATCGCAGGGTTTTACCAGATGTTCTCATTTACAAGTCTTGTAAACTTATTTCAAATAGGAGCAAAACAGCTTAAAAAATCCCACTGCATAATAGTGAAATGTAATCAAATGCATTATTTACTGACAAAATCTACCTACAGAAAACTGGAGTAGAAAATTCCTTGAATATCTGTCATATCAAAGCTGCTACTCCCAGCAGAGCTGACAATTTTTATAATGTTTGATTATTTTTTTGTGTTGCAGATCATCAGATTTAATCTAAAAAATATCAATGAATGTCTTCTGATAACATCTAGCAAGAGAAGAGATCCTTTTCCAGCGCTGTGATAATTCAGGTAATAGCGATGATTATTTGTTCTCATCAGAGTCTCTCCAAAGCGATCTACGGCTTTCTTGGAACACAGGGCCCAATTCAGGATGTGATACTGTGGGTGAAGTTGTATGATAACTAACAAACAATGAAACAAAAATACATCGCATGCTTTGCATTCCCTTCAGTGGGAAGCGTTTTCCATCTCTGTGAGAACACTAACTCATTTAGCTGGTGATCCTCAGTGCTACCTCAGTTCCTTTTGAAATGCAGCCATAACAAGGCATCATGTGTGTTGAATTTCTGCAATTGTATTTTCCTGCCTAATGTGTAATACTTAGGGTTTGATCTTTGAACACCATCCTGGTCTTTGCGGGGAGTATCTACAACTGATCAACTTTGTTAGCAACTTCAATTCTAAATTTGCCCTCTACCTTTTAGGTCATCTGCTAATAATCGCCTCACCCTAGTCATTAATGAAAATATATAACCAACTCTTGCAAAATTCCATAGAATCACAGAGTAGTTTGGGTTGAAGGGACCTTTCCAGTGCCACTTCACCTTTCTTCTGGGACCCCTTTAGCTACTGAAAGGCTTGCGCTCCTGTATGCTTGTGCGTAGCAGCAATGAGGACTCATTTTAGCCATACTCTGCCACTTAAAACTCTGGTTTTGTTGATAGCAGTGTGCATATTTTCAGGAATTCTTCTTCTGCATCACGGGGTTTGGTGTAGTGGCAGTGGACAAATATCAGTGCATTGTTTATATCTGAGATTGTGACCCAGAGGAACCCGCTCCCCTTGCCTGAGGAGCAGTTTGCAGATCAGGTCTTAAAATCCATGCACACACATCTAGTGTGTTTTCTGTGTGGAGTGGAATGGAGTTTATCTGGATTTTACATACAGAGTTTGCAATACTGAAAAAAAGAAAACCAGTTCAATAATGAACCCTTTCATAGGGAAATAATTATAAAAGTGCTGTTTACACTGGAAGATGTTTAATACATTCCAAAACTATTTTTTTCAGATAGCTACTACAGAAAAAGGTGTTAGACTCCTTTCCTGTAGTTAAGAATTTCACCATCTTTGCTGTCTTTTATCTCCAATGACATCCTAACAGAGGAGCACTCTGGAGAAAGATGTGAAGGAGCAAAGTGAAGAGCTTCTGAGTGTGCATGAGGGGAATTCTGCCAAGTACGAAGGGCAATTTGAGAAGAAGAGCAAATGTATTTGAAAGTCTAGCAAGGCTGGTTCTTGACAGTGAAGAGAGGCTGTAGAGAACTTGAAAGCAAAGAAGTAGCAGCTTATATTATTAGGCTAAGATAAAGATCTTTGCAGCGGTGATTCACTGTGGGAGAAAAGGTAATTTCCATTACTGAGAGATGCCTGGAAAGTCTGGATGCTCAGGCATATAAAGCTTGTGCTGTAATAGTCATTACAGCTTTTAAGGTATAGAGATGGCTGTATTGTTATGATATTTAAGAAAAAATTCAGACCAAATGTTTAAGTCGAAGGTGTTATCCGGGTTGCGTATCTGAGTATCAAAAGCACTTGTTGAAAGAAACAAAGTGTCGTGGTTGAGATGGACAAAGGACATAGACCAAGTTCTTCCAGGATGAAAGTAGTAGATGCCATTTATTGCCACAAGTGCATTTTTATACAGTTTTATCAATTCATGTGTCTCTTCACTATTGGTTACAAGTTACAGCAGTAACATCTCATTGTCTAATTTTGCTATCATCAATGTTACTCTTCTACTCCCTTCTCTTTCACGGGTACATCCTTAACATCTCCGGATACTCCTTTACTCCCATCTTTCTCATGGGTAGGCCTTCATATCTTCAAGACTAATTTCTGTTCCCATGCCCTCCGTCAGGGAATCCACGAACCCCCCTGTAGTCCCCCACAACAAAGGCTGGCAGAAAAGCTGGTGAAGAGACAGTTTTGGTTTTGCCAGCTTGAACATCCATCCATTCGGGAATATCAGAGAGGCTGAGAATTATTCTAGCTAGAGGAAAAAAGGTGTGGGTTTTTCTCAGCTCAGCTTTAAGTGGTCAGAGGTGTTTGTCAAGTGCTGTCCATGTTTGCAGCTGAAACAGTCCATCTTCCACTTTCAGGACTGTCTGTGCTGGAAAACTACCGAAGCGCCAGACCATGGCACCAAAGGAGCCGTGTTAAGGATGGAATAAATTGATTTAGAGACGGATAGTGACGAGCTGTGTAATAGGGCTCCAAGTAAAACTTGTCCAAGTTAGTACAGCGTGTGTTACAAAGTGTTACGCAAGTGAGATGTCCAGAGACAGTCAGTTGTCACTTGTACAAATACTTGTAAAAGCTACTGATGGCTAATCTTTTCAAGTCTTTCTAGATCATCAAAATATCTCTGATTTTAGAATTACCGTTTCAGATTGAAGTTTCAGGCTGGTGATCCAGTCATTGTTATTTTCTAGTAATTATTTTCTAGCACACAAAGTGGGAGCAAAGCCAGTGCTACGTGATTTATTTAGATAGTCAACAGGACTTTATTAATAAACAATGAGTAGCCTGGCAAAGGCTGAACTTCACTGCTGAACCTGACTGCCCAAATAACAACTTCTCAAAAAGTTATTATAGTTCTCAGCAAAATGCAGGCTGTTTTTACTAGCTGCTCTGGAGATGCTCTTTTTCATGCTGTGGCAATTAATTTAGCAATGTGTCTTTTTTGTTCTGTGTATCATTTTCAAATCTCTACCAGGAAAATTTGTTTTACATCAGCTATAAGTAAAAATTTTGCTATTGTTCTTAGTAGCTGCTCAGAACTGTTTGTGTGATTAAGAGGTATTTTGATTAGGTGGGGTGTCCAATTTGAAGACCCTAATTTGGGGTTTTTAGCAAGGTTGTGACTGGCTTTGATTTGGTGCGACTTTGGTAATCACTGACGGCTCTTTGCTTGTCTACAGTGAAGCTACTACACATGATAAAAATCCCATGTTATTACCTTTCTGTGCATTTCAGCTGGTGAACAAAAACCTCTTCTGTGCTACAGCCCAATCTATTAAAGGACAACATCGTTTATGCATCCAAAATCTTTTCAAAACATGAGCTGCGAAATGTTAGCGGTAATATTTTGGCAAAGGCTTTGCAGGGTTACACCCAGTTTGAGGTTCTCTATCAGTCTCCGCATCACTGAGAGCATTTCAGAGGAACCAGTAAGCAAACCACAAATATTCTCTTTCAGTCGAGGCCAGGGCGCAGAAAAGGAACCTGACCTGTGCGGCTGGTAAATATGTGAAGATCTGTGAGCTAATTCTGTTAGCAGACCATGATCAGGAAGGATGAATAAACTTGATGTAATCCCAGTTATTTACAAGGCTTGTATTCAGAGTCCCGTTCCTTTAGGCAGAAGAGGAATTGAGGAGGCAATAGTTTTGCCACAGATTTGAACGCCTTTTCAGCCTATCTGCCATTTGTAAGCGCTCTGGCATTAAAGATTTGTCCACAGGACATTTATGCGGGAACAGCACTGTTCTGGTACCCCTCCGGTTTATCACTAGGGCTCTTGTAGTCCCTTCAGCATATGTTTTTAATGTTATTTTCTTGTGGTGTTTTTGCTTCTTCACTTCCAGTCACTCGCATGGTTGTATTTTCCTCTTCAGGTGGGGAGAAGTCCTGTTCATTTGCTGCTTTCAGAGAGGAGCTGGGACACTTGTGTCTGTGGCATTTAGGAATTCATTCCTCTCCCAGTTTTTCCATCCTCACTCTAGATCTATAGCATCGGATGCTAGAGGCAAGATGGCTAAATTTGTATGATGGCTGTTGGGGGAACTGGGATGTTGTGTGGAACTCAGCTGTGTTTATGCACCTCTGCCCTTCTAGGGATGGTGGGAACTAGGGGCACTGGCAGGATTCTCCTCCTCAGGGATCCTGGATGATTTTTCCTCTGGAGTTGTTGAGCCAAGACAGATTTTAATGTTTTTTAAGCTTTTACATACAAATGTATTTAAGTATTTGCCAGTGGCTGTGCTACATGTTTTTCTAGCAAGAGAGTTTGGCCTTGCTTTAATTATGGGCTAAATCATATCTGTACAGCCCAGATTTTTTGATACCACTTGAATGTTCTCTACAAGAGAGAGTTCCTGTGGTCCAGCCAGAAGAAGGGCTGGACTGGGGTTTGTCTCACTGCTTGGTAAGCTGCTTAAAGGGTTGGTGGGTTGCTGGTCTCAGTGCATCGCCAGCTAAACCACTCCGAATTCCAGATAACTGATTTACCCATTTCACAGGCAGCGTACACGGTTTTTTTAAACCATGCTCAAGAGAGATTCTACTTAAGATGTGTACTCTTGACCTGTATGCAAACTAGTCTGAAATGAGATGAGAAGTTATTAGTAAGAAAGCCGCTTAAGCTATCAAGATCAAGAACTCTACAGTCCTTACTTTTGTGTCCTAGCTTGTTACATTTTAGGAAAGATAATGTTATTTGCTATACTTTTTTTCTTTTTGCTTCTTACACGTTTTATCCAAGAAATTATCTCACCTTGTTCTCAGTCCCAAAATGGCCTCAGTTTTATAATCCTCACATACAGAGAAAAATTAACTGAGGTTATCTTCCCATCAGGTTGTCTTCTCCTTCCCCACCAATGGAAAGATGAGCTGTGAGTGCCGTCTTGAAATTCCTGGGTACCTCACAGCAATATTTGAGGAGCTGCTGTGTGCCAGAGTGGAAGGATTATTTACGTGGTTGTCTCCTGGCTATTCTCCTGAGAGAACTGCAAGACCAGCAGCAGTGGTGGGTAAGATCGGTTGTGTTCACTGTTACTGCAGATAGCCATTATGTGTTGAAAATGTATGTATTATTTTCCACTTTGGGTCTAATTACCTCTGTCCTGCGATCTGTGATATGTTGGCAAGGAAAGTGTATGAAAAATTATCTTTATTATCTGGGACAAATTCAGAAGAGAGAAGGTACATTTGTGGATTGTGGATGCCATGTGCTCGCTCACTGAAGTAATACAAGTAGTGTCCTTTTGCTCTACTTGTACATGTTCTTTTTTTTTTTGTCTTTTGGTATGTGGCTTGCTTTAGATGGTGCCAATATTTTGATCAGCAGTACAAAGCTGCACTGCTGCAGCTTTTTCTGAGGTTCAGGGTCATTGCAGGCCCACGATTTCTTCTCAGCCTGCTCATGCGTGTTATGTCCTGTGTGCCAGCAACCTCCTGCTGTCCCAGAGCCTGACCTGAGGAGGTACCTGGAGCTCAGCTGTGCAGGAAAGGCTCCTCCGGTTTTCTCCATGACGTGGAGGTGGGTCCCCCCGAATCATCACAGCTTGCAGCAATCACACACAGCATTCTGAACCTCTGCTATGAAATCTGAACTGCTTTATCGCTTGATGGTGTTTCTGATGGCCCCAGCATTTGGGTATTCATAAATAATAATTCCAACCTTTGTGTAAAAGATTTAAGAGCACTCCTTTTTATCCGTGTGCCTCTATCTGTAACCAGGTATTCTTTTTTTCCCTTTCTAATACCAAATTTATCAAACCAGAAGAATCAGCCAGTTGTAGGCTGAAGATGCAGAATAGCTGAACTCAATGGTCTGAAAAGCGATTGGAGTTGTGTTAACTGTGTCCAGACGTGCAGATGTGTTTATAAAAGTCTGCTGCCAGTGAGGAATTATCACATGTAACATTATTCCCAGGGTGTGGCTGGAAACGCTGTGCAGGGATGTTGAGTTTGTTGGTGCGATGCTGCTGGATGTGTCCCAGCCCTGGTTACCTCTGGCCCTCTCTGGTGTTTTCTTTGTGTTTCAGCTCACACCCAGAGCTACCCCGAGCCTCAAAGAGTTTGTCCAGGGACAGAAAGGACAAAGTCATTTGCTAAGGGTGTTTTTAGGTCATGTGGAGCAGCAGCAAAGTGAGTATGTGTGGGAGTGGCCTGTGTGATTTCCCAGCAATAAATACGCCTGGGCTTGAGCAAGTCACTGAGTGCAACGTGAATGAGCATTGGTGTAGAGTGTGTTCTGAATGTCCAGACTTGGGTGTTTGTTTCTCAGTGTGGGGCTGTAGCGTTGAAGGTGATACCCATTTGCTTTTGTGACAAATCAGAAATCTCAGAAGCAGAGGTTGAAGCCCAGAAGGCTGGAGGAGCCTTCATCTGCCCCTGGTTTTCCGCAGAAACAAGACGCCAGACCTGCCCAGCAGCCCTCACCCATCGGTGTATTTGTTGGTTGCAGCATCTCGTTAGGGACGAGGTTAAACGGCATTGTGCCAGACATCTCTCCGTGCATCACTGTGCTGGGGTGATTAATTGTGACTGGTTTGGTGCTGGTGCCACGTCCCCCCCCGCACCATCCTGCGTGGCCCCTTCTCCGCCCGTGTGGGCAGGCGCGGGGTGGGCGGTTGGATTCCAGCCTCATAAGCTAATCCGTGGGTTTCAAAGGTCGAAGTTTTTATTGGCAGCAGCTTCAGATGTGAGCGGCCAGAACTAGGAACGCCTCTGAAGGCAAAGGGTGCCAGAGCTCCCACTTGCACCCCGAGAGCAGCGTCCTGCCCGTAATTGCCGTGACGGACGCTTTACTCATTATCCTCTGCTTGGTTTAGCACCCGCTGTCTGGATCTTACTTGGCAAGGGGACGTTGATCCGTCAAGCGCTGCTACTCCTGCCTTTTCTGAGCACCGTTCTCATCTGAGAACTAGCTTAACCTGCCGTGCTGTGTGCTCTGCGCCGCTCCATTGCTGTACCCATTCCAGAGCTTTTAATTTCAGGCACTGCACAAACAAGAATCCAGTGGAATTTCTGTCTCAAGGGATTGGCAAACTGGATTATATGTGGAACAAATTGTGCATTTATTTATAATTTATGTATTTATTTTTGCGAAGTGCTGCATTTTAGCATGTAGTTTCCTTTAGGTTTTAATAAACAAGGATGTTTTGCAGGAGGAAAAGAACGCCTGGTTGTGCCTGGCAGAGGCTCAGCTGTAACAGGGTGTTTTCCTGGAACACGCTGTGGCAACCTTGAAGCGCACCCCCCATCCTTAGCAGAACAAAGGACCTTGTTATGCCTTAAACGTCTGGTTTTTGTTACTTTGGGAGGAAAAGATAGATGACACCTCGTCTTATATTTCCCAAAGTTTTATGGCCATGGAGGTAGGTACCTTGTAAGATAAGGGCAATTAACAGTGTTGCTGTGAAAGTTCTCATGGCCTAATTGGGATGATAGAGATGAACCATCTGTCAGACAACCAACTACCAGAATATACCACGAACTAACAGCTACCCCCGACAGGTAAGACAACTCACTTCTGGTCAGTACTGTGAACTTTCCCCAGTTTGGAGACCCCAGACCCATTTTTAGAAGAGTCTTCCTAATTAGCATGAAGAGTGAGCAGAGGGAGGAGATGAACCGCCTTCTCCTATCTCGCATGTAAATGAACTGGGTTATAAAACAACCTTGCGTATGATACGGGTTGGCGGTGTGTAGATCTTCAACACATCCCCCCTCCAGAGGTCGTTGCGGGACTGATGTACCTGTGGAGTGGTGATATTTCTCCCTCCCTTTCTCTTTCTGATATCTTAATTTTCCTTCTCTCTCTCTTTCTTTTTCTTGAACATACAAAAGTAATACCATTGTAAGTTCTGCTGCTGAAGTCGTTAAGTTTTGCATTACAGTTACTAACTGTTGCCAATCCACTGTTTTTAGAAGGGCTTTTGCCATCAATGTATTGATAAGTTTTGTCTTATTATTATAACATACTTTTGCCAAGTCACTAATTGCTGTAATTTGTATACCACCATACCAAATTCAGAACTGGACCCCCGGAGTGACTGTCTGTCATTCAGTTTGCATTGCTGTGCAGAATTACCCGGAGTTAACTCACACCTGATCTCATCTGTTGAGTCAGGGTGTGTGTCGCGTTCAGCGTTAACTCATCCCTCATCCCATCTGTTGGGACGGGACACGCGCGGACATGTAGTCGGTACCTAACGCATTCACCTGGAGCCCCACGGTGTGCTGCTGGAATGCCATACACTGTCACCCTTCAACTGCCAGTATGTATAAATTAATCTTTGTAATGTATAAAACACATTTGCCATCTTTCATAGGGTATGGTTAATCTCGGTACTTAATTAAATGCTGTGATGTTTGTACCGAGGTACAGCCCAGGAGCAAAGGAGGGAGCCGGTGTCACAGGAGCTGTTTCAGGAAGAAATTCCGCGTTACATCAATGGGAATCAAACGAGGCTTGTGCAACACAGCAGTAGCGCAGGCACCAGGTAGGACTGACACGTGAACTGTGCGTTCAGCACATCTCTGAGCTGTCCCGAAACAATTGCTTTCGCTGGGACCTCTTAACTGTTATTTGTTGTGGTGGTGGTGTTTGGGTGGGGGTTTTTCTCGGTAAGAATTTAAGATTCTCATATTCTGCTCTTAGCCTGCAATTAAGTAGATGGGTATTTACAGAGGGACTTTCACTCTTCCTGGGAAAGAGACAATGGCATTTAACTGTTTAACAGGGTTCCCGACTCTTTGCAAGTATTGTTGCATTGCAAGTGTATGTTGCAAGTATTTCTGCGGACTAACGGAGGGGGTTGGACAGAGTGCCTGCAGGCTCAGCCATACAACCCTTAGACACTGAAACCCTGTGTGGTATTTTATTTTCCTTTATGGAAAAAAAAAATGCATCCAGGGTTTTGCTAACCTAAGTAGTAAATACAGTAGAGTATTTCATGTATTTACAAACTTTAAAATTTAGATTTAAAAATAAATTAACAGTTTAAAAAAAAATACACAGAGCTCGTAGATCTGCAGCAGATCTGTTTGTCTGGAGATTTTGAACACCTGTCTGGAAGTGGTTATGTGACTTCTGCCTGCTAAGTTCCTAACCCTAAAAGTAACAGATTTGCATTAAAGCTGTTATTTTTATTCTCTCATGAAATATATCATAATTATTATTTTTTTTCTTCCTGTCTCACAGTGGAGTTAAATTCTCTCAAGGACATCGTTTTCAATGTGACTCTCATCCTTAAATGAAATTGAGGTACGTACCTGTACTGATTGTAGCTCATGGCTTTGTGAGGAAAGTTCCCCTCTTTTTCTTCCTAAACTGCTTTTAGTTTTCAGGTCAGGCTTCCAAGAAACAAACCTGTTTCATTTGCAGTCTGTCACTTGTATATATTTGTAGAAAGAGCAAAATGATTTTTAAGTCGTCCTTGTTTTGCAGGACTCTCACTTATTGCAATGTAAATTGAACAAAAAGCAACATTAGGGGTGGAATGATTGATTAATAATATTGAAGGAGAGAGTAACAAAATAATATTGAATAGTATCATAATATAATATTCTATTATTATATTACATATATATTCTTATATATTGTATTATATAACTAATAATATGAATAATATTGAAGAGAGTCAAAATTCCATTGTGGAGCAATTTGACCCCATCACTAAAAATGTACTTTAACTAAGTGAAGTGCATTAGTCTTGGTCCATTCCTTGCAACCCAATCATGCAACGTGACACCTGCAAGTCCATAGTTCAGCCCCTGTGTGGTTCCCTCGTCCTCCCTTTGACTGAAAACAGCAGAACTTGCAGAGTGACCGTTGGTAATTTCTAGCGGGCTCCAATCTTAATGCCTTTCCATGATTTTTCTTTCTTTTTCAATATGTATTGAAATGATAGTGACTTATATCGTGTCTGGCAATGACTGATAAAACAGCAACCTCAAAGGCAATGGGAACCTTTATTTTGATTATTTTCAATGTACTGACATTGTTCTTTTATGCAAACTTAACTGTAAAACGCTCTTGAGATACTGCATGGAAAATACACATTGGAAAAAACATATATACACTTTCATAAAAATAGAATACATCTTGGCAAAATTACTTGTGTACAGTGTATTGACATTATTGAACCAAACTTACATCATCTTTGGAGGAAAATGTTCCGTTTGCATAAAAACCCACACCATTTTAACTGGCTGGGCTGGGTGTACTGAAGTGGATATGGTTTTGAGCTAAATAAATGGCTATAACAGAATGTCAGAGTAAAAAAAAAAAGTTATAAAATACCTGCTGTATAAAGTAGAAGTGGCCATGTTGTTTGTTCTTCCAAAAAAACAGTGGCATCTCTCAACTTGCATTGAAATCAAATGTACCAGTTCCAAATTGTACTGTAGATTCTGTAGCTGAAAACAACCTTTAGTATCATTTATTTCAGCACACAACATAGTACATTACAGCCCTAATTCTATCAGGTATTTGATAAGTAAAAAAAAAAAATCTAAGAGATATAAAATTGTTAAACACTTAGCAACCTTTAAAATATGTAGACCACTTGACATTATGTCTTTTTTTCCTTCTGGTTAGGCTTTTGTTTCATTGCTTTCAGCAGAAGCTGCTCCTTGCTTGCTCCTTTGCCCACAAATCTTTGATTTATTTTTTCCCTGCTGGTTTTCAGCACAAACTGCGGCAAATGACTACTCCAGTGTAATAAATAAAGCAAGTGGTAACAGGTTCTTCAAAGGCACGGGCTTTCCTCTTGACTTGGGATAATGGAAGCAGACAGGCAGCCTCAGGAAAGGAGGGATGACGAACAGAGCTTAGCACCATTTTCAAGTGTCGTGGTTCACAACTGTGCCGCAGGCAGGAGCGGCAGTTCCCACCGGCATGTACAAATGTGGTTAAAACACGTGTCCGGCAGTGTGGTGTTCAATAGGGATAGGCCGACACGGCGATGTAGACAATGAAAGTTGTCCGATACTCGATATTTCCCTCGACGCCGTAGGACAGGGCTCTGACGGCCATGCGGTACGTCTGCGGCTCTCGAAGTGGGCGCGTGGTGAACACGATGCCTTTCAGGTTCTCGTCTCTCAGGGCAAACGGCAGCACCGGGTCCTCGTCTGCCATGGAGAACGTTGTCCTGGGGTGCATGACTTGGTCGTGCGTGTAGGCGACCAGCCGGATTAAATCCTGCCCGGCGGCGATGCCGAAGGGGAGGGAGAGGAGTTTGTATTCCAGAGCGTAGGTGCTCAGGTCACATTCCAAGTCATTGGCCGGGCAGTTTTTCAGGCAGAACCTGGGAATAAGCAGAGCACGTTAGCCCAGGCGCAAGGCATGATGGCCTAAGTACTGCTGTAGGTCTCAAAGGATAAATTCTTCCCCTGTTGTGTAATTTAAATTTCTATTTAAAGATAATACGCTCATACACTCTTTATCCATTGTTCCTTTAAAGGTGCAGCCCGGTTTAATGTCCATTTTTCCATCAACAGGATCATCTCAGAAAGTTCCAAGAGGTAAAGATACTGAATACAATATTTGTGGTTGAAGTCTGTGGTGTTTTTTAGTGACCTTGCTCTTAGTACGTTTTAAACCAACCTTTCCAACTCTTAATGTTTAAGTTTTAATGTACTCCATTATGCACCCATAATGGGCAGCTCCATGTGAAGTGTCTGTGTGTTAGATCATAAAATAAAGAATTTGGACTGAATAAGGGGGAAGTAAAATTTTACTGGTATTAAAAAAAGTCAGAATAGGAGTTATCTGTGAGCTCTGCCGGTCAGTACTGACAGCAGTCAGAGAATATGATCCATTTCAACTGAAGTGTCATTCCAGTTCAGTTTGATGACAAAAGATGGTTTCTGACTATGAAACAAGCTATTTCATTGAGTATACTGAAAGATGAAAGTAACTTAAATGCTTTTTTCCAGAACAGCAAAATAGAGTAAGTTAAAAATAACAAAACTTACATGAACTGTAGCATTATTTCCATGACTAAATATTTTAAATGCTGTGAAACTGATGGCAAGTTAGGCCGTTAGAGTCGGAAAACTCCAATCAAAGGTAGCCCCATAAGTGGCAAATGACACTGATGAGCAGAAAGAATGTGATGGATACAGGTTGAGGATCTGAGCTTGGGATGGGTGAGAAGGGCCTGAAAACAAAACTTACCCAGAAAGCGGCTCTCGCTGGTAGTTCGGTGGACAAGGTGTGTCTATGCACTGGTAGCTTCCTCTCATGTTGAAACACATCTGGTTTGGTCCACAATTAATGTTCTGTTCCAGGCACTCATCAATATCTGAAGGTAAAAAAAAAAGAGAAATAATCAATTGCTGGTACTGAGATGAATTTAACAGTTAAAATGTAGCTGGGTCAGGGAAGGCTGAGCAGACTGCACAGACACCTCTGCCCTCAGCGAGCTCTTTCACAATCCGTTCCTGCTGTTTGAGATGCTGGAGCCAGGAGTTCCAATAATGTGCATTTGTGTTTGTTGGCATTTTATCACTGTGCAGGATGGTGTATTGTGATGGAATTGCCCTACAGCCACGATCCAACATAAACCATAGTTGTCAACAGAGCCTAATTAGTTGTTTAATCAGAAAATCTAATAGTATCTTTGTTTGACAGAAGTGTGTTAAGGATTATATTGGGTTCGATCCTAGAGCTCCTGTGTGCTTGTCTGGAGTTGAATGTGTCATAATGTCACTTGAGGAGACTTCAGAGAATAAGCAGTTGCAATTGCCTGTAATGAGGGAGTGTTTTATCAAGTGCTAAAACGTTAAATATAAAATATCTCCGTACCTTGGCAGGTTTTGCCGTTGGGCATAAGGCGATAACCGGCCGGACAAGCGCACTGGTACGTGCCCGGGGTGTTCCTGCATTCGTGCTGACAGGTGTCTCTGTTCTCGCATTCATCGATGTCTGCAGGAAGAAACAGGAACACGGACGCGTCAGGATTATTTGAACCTGGTACCGAACAAGGTAGTTTTTGTCCTATTTATGTACAAGCACATGGCCAAAGTTGGTGGGAGGTGTGTGGATCCTCTATCAATAAATGCTCTTGATTTTTTTTTTTAATCTCAACTACAGAGGTACCAGACCACTTTATGTAATTTTTTCAAAGCAGACTAGTGTGATTTAGACACAGCTTATATTTAATTATCATTTATTTTGAAATATCTGCCTAATTCAGGACAGCAATACTCAGGTTAGTCTTGTGCAAGATTTGACTCGCATGATTAAAACAGTGGAACAAAGTCTTTGCTTCCCCTCCATTTGTCTGATTTGCAGGGGTTGCATTGGATAACGATGCAAACACAAAGGGGAAACAGATGTGACTGCAGAAATTACAGTAAATTGTTATCAAATCGTGATGGTTGTCTGTTGTAACAACTTGCTTTTAAAAAAAGCATCACTTGGGTGTATTTTTCATATGACACAGTCATTTTTAAAATGTAGATGTTTATTCCTGTGAAACAGACGTACAAGAATATTAACTAATTAAAACTGGACGTGGGGGTGAGGATCATAGATTTTAGCCTAACGCTTTCATCAGCAGAAGCCATGTTCTACGGCCTTTTTCCATTCAACTGCTCTACCCATAACAAACTGCACATTTACGACTACTGACAGGTCCTTATAATGCAAATACAGGGTTTGATGTCTGCCTAGCTATAATTTTTATTAATAAATAATTCATATTTTTCTATATTACATATTATACATTGCTCTTTCATTCTAGAGATGATTCTGGTTGCTATATTTATCTTGGAAGGACAAGAGCCACTGGCATACAGACTAAGGAGAGGCACGGAGCACCACAAACTGCTCTGTTCAATGCACTGGCATGAGCTCCGCGTAGTAAAGCCCAGATTGCAGTACCCTTAGTCCTCAACTCAGCAGTATTATCACCAAATAACTTCACTGATTCAGTATTATTTTTTTAAAGATACTCAAAACATGGGTTAAGTTGGCAAAATCTGGCTTAAGAGAAGCATAATTCAAAAGATTAACTAATTTTTTACGTGCCTGTCTGTTGTGTTGAGCAGCTGGTCTGGTGATCCCTCCCGAAGCCCTGACACCAACTACTGCCACGGGAGAAAAACCTGGTATTTGTACCTTTTGAGCAATAGATTTTTGGGGTTTTGTTTGTATCTTCACCTTTGGTACAAATCACTCAATGAACAGTACAGGCTGCTGTTCCTTTTGACTTCCACGGGGAGCTGAATTAAACTTTGAGTACTTGTGACAACAGCAGCATTTCACTGGAACAGCTCAGCACAGCTCACAGAGTGAGGAGTTAGAGGTGCCAAATACTGTTTCTTGTTGGTCTTACACTTTGCTCTGAGGCTTTGCACCTCTTTAAAAAAGCAAAAACCCAGCGCAGAGCTTGCCAGTTGCTACAAATCCCTGCTCTCCTCATCAGGGAATCCAAAATGTCATTTGTTCACTTAAAATCAGTGTCTCCATGCTCAGCAAATTACATTACAACCTGCTATATATCATAACTACGGATTATTTAAAACTTTCTACTTATATTGCCCATAGGGCAGCAACTAACTGTCCTGCAGCAGTGCTGGCACTGGCCCTGGGCTGCTCCATTCTAAAATCTTTGTTCCAAACCCTTTTGAAGCAGATTATTACTGCCAGGCTGGCGTAAGCAACATCCCCAGGACTCGGCTGCGTCTGCTGGGGTTTTTTGAAGTCACCGTAATCACAAGAGAATAACAGAGGGAAATAATTTCTAAACACACAATTAGCAGCACAATTAAAATGAAGTTACAAGGAGGTCCGAAAATATTTTTGCTACTATGTGCTCAGGAGACAAGAACATGCAGTATTAGATTGCTAATATTATATTACTCTGATAAATACAAAGTAATAGATCGCTGTATTTATATTGGAAGAACAAGTGCCACTGGGATATAGACTAAGGAGAGGCACAGAGCTTATTTTAATTTACTATTACTGAGTATTTATCAGAGTAGCATGAAAATAAAACACAGCACCACAAACCCTCAGCCCCTGGTATATGTGAAACAGTAACCTAAGAGTAAGGACCAGAAGAAGAGATACGACTGACATTTACCTACACATCTGTCATTTCTTGCCTCATAGCCTTCAGGACAAATTTCTCTAACGTTCCTTCTCGTCCTGGAGAAAGGAATTCTGCTGTTCCTATACTCCGAGAAGGAGCTGTAGAGATTTGAGGAGTGCCTGTAATATTGTTGAGGTTGATGGTTGTCTCTCAGAGGGGAGAACTGAGCATAGTTATAGCTATTGTAATAGGCGCCAGAATTTGGCAATCTCTCCAGTCCAGCGCAAGATTTCCCGTCACCTAATAAATGTTGTCCGGGCGGACAGACACACGCGAAGCTGCCGGGGGTGTTGGTGCATCGAAATGCACAGGGTTTAGGCACTTGGTCACATTCATTAATGTCTGCTCAGGTGCCATGGTCCAGAGCAACAAACCATGTGGAGAGGAGAAAAAACAAACAAACAACACGTAACTATACGTATAGATACACGGATACCACTTACCTGCATCTGTGGAACAAACTGGAGGGACAAAAGTGAGATCTTGAAGGCAGGAACATACAGACAACACAATGCCAAGCAGGCAGGTTATTCTATCCGTATTTTTGTTCTCCTAAGGAATGCCCTTTTTTAAACTCAGTTTCTATTGAAGGTGTAATCCAAAGTAATTTGGCTCACCCTAGCAACAAATATCCATCCTTATGTCAAAACAGAAGGTAAGTATGGTAAAGGGGTTAAGGGTATAGCATGGCGAGCATCCTTCACTCAGAATAATTCCAATTTGCGTGCTCTTGGATAAGGCAGGAGCAGCCCTGCCCAACCAGGTCTCTTTGGCACTACCAGAAAGAAATTCTTGAAAATCTTCATCAAGTTACCTCCGGCCCAGCTGAAAATTTGATATATATGGTATTCCTTTTAAAATGTACATTCATTCTTTACTAGAAAGAGACGAAGACCTGCTAATTCCAAACAGGAGTGTGAAACTGGGCAATGACCAGACATAAATAACCTGATATTAGGATACATAACAATGCATTTACAATTGACATATATTGCAAACATTTTTTTAACTGGAACTTAGAGATGACTTAATTTAAAGATGGTGACTCAATAAGGGTTTAATTATATTAGTGGAAAGTATATATTTTAAAATTATTTTGTAAGAATGCCATTAAGGAGCATTATTACAGTTTTATTTTGGTCCCACTTTAACGTATTATTTTTTATAGTTTGTAACCTGAGACAAGCAATGGATTGTAACGGTATTTTAAAAGTAGTAGTTTGGAAACATAATAGGTTGCATTTTTATTAACTAATTAATGCTTTATATATGTTTTAAAGAATTTTGGGAGAAATCCAGGAGTAATTATTGCAGTACTTTTCACATTATTTCACAAACATGTAACTGAAACTTTATGTATCAGCTGAACTATCATTAATGTAATATCCTCAGGTGTTATAAACAACTTCATTTTTAATATGGCAACAGCTACCATGACTTTGAAGTTTCTGTTCCTTGCGTTTATATGCAGTGATTGCTGCCTGGTCAGCCTGAGCCTCCACTGGACAGCAGCTCTTTGATTACACACCATAAATATTAAATATTTATAACAGCAATGTGAAATTACTCTGAAACTAAAATAGCAAAATTTTCAGACTTTCTTTAATTTGAAGAACAATATTTTATGTTAAATTCTAGATAGCCTTGCATGTGCTATATGCTAAAGTGTATTATAAAACTATTTGATAATGCCCTTCCATCTATGATATGGCACAAGTGAGACCCAACACACTTCACAGATATATTGTTAAATGGGCGTGAACTAAACTATGGCGGTTGTGATGACAAATCCATCCAACAGACAGGGAATTACACAGGGTAAAAGTGGCCAGTTAGGAGTGAAGGTTAATTAATTCTTCTGTCCTAGTTACTTTTCAACTCCTCCCTGTGGTCACTGGAAACTTCACCAATAAAATCTGGATTTTATTAACACATGTGAACTAATATCTTTGATGCATCTATGTTTTAAATACACTTCTAAGCAGATAGAAATTCAAAGGTATGTACAGGTTGTACTTTAATTTCAGAGGGAGATTCCAGTGGTCAGAAAACAACTTTAGGGCATCTGCCAATGGTTTGTGAAAATCTGAGTCCAAAACTTTATCTAGCTTATTACTGTCAGAAATTTAAATGGCTTTAATATATGTTAAGGAGCCTGGGACTGATTTTATTTCACTAGAGGTAGCTGGTTGAAGTCAAGTCTTGATCTACAGCCAAACCACTTCTTCCTGCAGTTTAATCTCTTTCAAAATATTTAACATTCCTGGCTTTTGAAAGGAAAAAAAAATCCTCTTCTCCAAAGCAGCTCTTTATCGCTTAGGAAAGTCATCACAGAGGAATGCTGCTCTGACAGGACACAGGAGAGCAACTTCCCTGAGCGTCACAGACCAACCGCCATACATCATTATTATCAGGGTGGGTCAACTATTATATTTTTAATAGTCCACATAAATACAGAAAGGGTGAAACTAAATGATGCCAGTGCCATCCCAAGGTCTGTGACATGCCAGGGGGAGTGTTTTACGCAATAACTTTGGTCTCCACATCAGAGCATCCTTCAAACGCTGCAGGTTTTAGTGACAACGGACAAACCTGATCTCATTTTTATAAACTGAGCCTCTTGTGGAGTGGCAGCTTCCCACATCCACCCACCAGTGCACTGAGACCCTTGTACGCTTTGTTTTCAAAGCAGACCTCTAACAATCTCTGTTTGGAATAATTTTCTTTTGAACGGGATGCTTTGTTTCAAATGGGTGATTTTTGAACTTGAGAGCAAACTCCGCTGCCTTCACGTGGGATGGCATCGCTGGATACGTTACGGCAGAAAGCCCAGCCAAAAGCGGTGGCAGCAAACACGCAACACGGATGTGATTTTCCTGCTTACCCACACAAGGTCTTCCCACTCCCTGGGACCGGTATCCGCGCGGACACACGCAGCGGTAACTCCCTCGCGCGTTCTCACAGATCTGGTTGTAGCGGCACTGGTGGGTCCCGTCCCGGCATTCATCAATGTCTGCGTGCAACAAGGCAAGGGCAAGGTGTCAGGTCTTTCTGAAAACTGCTTACAGTTTTAAACGTCCTGATGTAGAAGGAATGTGGTTAAACCCTGAGTGGATTTGGCCCTACCTGGTGCCATGATGAGGCATTACTCTCTAACACTTTGTGTTACAAACCACAGTATGTGTTTCACAAACTGAAAGCAGATTTTGAGCAGAGTCACAGATACATTTTTCAACCATATTGCATTTATAGATGCTTTTTCTATTAATTCTCAAACTTTTAATTGAGGTTTCCAATTTGATCAGCTACTCTCCAAAGAGACATAACCCATCCACCTGCCATATCCCATGACAAAAAAAAGAATCTGGTAGTGTATGGGACACTGGTTATGATTCAAAGTAGCCATGGCAAGCGCAAGGACCCCTGATCCTGATTCAGAGCTCCTGAGACAAACTCTTAAAGCTTCCACACATGTGGCAGAACATTTCAATGAACCATTTCTAGATTTCAAGGTGACAACACAGAAAAGATGCCGAGGAGAACATGACAGTTCTTTCTTAAAAGCAATGGTAAACGAGAGGGGGCAAGGGTAAATCCATTATTTTAATCTCAAAAAAGTTACATACATATGTTCCCATAAGTGAAGAAAATTCGGTGCCTTAATACATGCAAATCTTAATAACTGGAGATTGACTACCTCAAAGGTTTTTATATTGTGTGTGTTTGGTTGTTGTTTTAATTCATTGTTGCTGTGCTTCCCATCACCCTACAGTACATGAACACTTCTACTCACCAATACAAGTTCCATTTTCTGCTTTGGTCATTCCACTGGGACACAGGTCAATGCACTTATAGCCACCGCGGGTGTTCTTGCAAAGTTGATCGGGCCTGCACACGTTCTGCCTGCACTCATTTACATCTGATTTAAAAAAAAAGGCAAGAATGGAAATGAATGGACTTCCTCATGCTCAGTGTCTAAAGAGCAGAATAATCCAGCTGTAATTATGTCTACGTGCATTTGAATGTATTTAATGCACATTTATCCATCAGCCCAGTTCCCGCTCCCTCTGACTTGCAGTACTGCTTTACAAAGAAATTTTAAAAGATACCATCCCTAGTAGGACTTTCATTCATAAAGGATTCGGTTAACAAATATAGGAACAAATAAACGTTGAACTATGTCCACTGGCAAGAGGGGAGGAACGTTCAGAACCCCACTCGTACCCAAGCATTTTCTGCCCTTCAGCTGGTACCCGGGATCGCAGCCGCAGTGGAAGCTCCCGATGGTGTTGAAGCAGCGCTGGTGGCAGGGGCTGGACTCCTGGCATTCGTTAACATCTGTTGAACAACACAAATCCTTGACACCAACACTGTGAGTCACCTCAGCATCATTTACCTGAACAGAGTGTGGTTAAGTCAGTGTTCTGGATGCTGAGGTCTGTTCTGAGTGTTTACTTCTCTCACTTCTTTGTAAAAGAAAGCGCACGTGGGACACACGAATGTTAGGTTATTCCCTCAGAGGCTTTTAAATTTATCATCTCTAAAGACGGAAGAAGCAAAAGGTTTAAAAAGCAAAACAAGCAAGCTCAAACCCCACAACCTGTCTTGCTAGGTTAATAATGAAAATTTACAGACACCGCACTTGGAGATGCAGCTTTTAAGAAGTTAATTTCGATTGTGCGAGAGACAGTATTTAGTTTCTGAAAGCTGACACCAGACCCCGGAGACGTGTCCGTACCTTGGCAGCCGAAGCCCTCAGCGGTTCTGCGGAAGCCGCTCCCACAGCGCAGCACGCAGCGGTACGAGCCCATGACGTTCTCACAGTCCTGGCCAGCGCGGCAGCTGTGGCCGCCTAACACACACTCGTCAATGTCTGCAATGGAAAACAAGCTGTAAACCTCACCGTGCACAGTTAAACACAGATCAAGCGGTGTCTTGAGCGTGATCAACTACGAAATACCTGATTGCAAATATACTCAGGTAGGAAATAATTAGAATACCACCAATAAATTACACACACACACATATATATATATATATATATATATTACATTTCCCTTGCGATTTAAGTGCCGTGGGGCTTTTTGCATCCAGGCTGCCCCAGCGATGCTGCTCTTACCCTGGCAGGTCCTGCCGTCCGCAGCGATGGCGAGGCCGTGGGGGCAGGAGCAGTGGTAAGAGCCCATGGCGTTGTGGCAGGTGTGGGAACAAGGGTTTGGCACGGCACATTCGTCTTCATCTGGAACAAGAAATGTTTGAAACCCCAGTGAGGCTTCATGAGGTTTTACAAGGAACTACAGCGTTCTCTGCTCTGATTTTCAGGGTTACCCAAGCCGCAGTACTGCGACACGCTGGAGCCTGTGTGTTTGAGACAATCTATTCCACAGAATCTCTTTACGACAGAGCAGATGGGTTTCAGGGTTAGACTTAAGACTTTCTAGAGACATGTGCAAATATTACTGCATGTTCCACACTAAGGTTTTAGAATTCAGGTTGTTTTACAGATGATACTGCAAGTGGAAACTGGTTTTACTTGTCTTATTTTCAGTTTTCCTGGTTTTAAACCTTTTGGAGGGTGTAGTGTTTGTTTCATGTATGATTTCCTTAATTGATAAGCTTTCAAGGGGCAATGCAGTAAGTCCGCAAAAGTGTTTCAGATGATCATTCCCCGCCTGGAGAAAGGCTCTGAGGAGACCTTATTGTGGCCCTTCCATATATGAAGAGGTTTATACAAGATGGAGAGACTGTACCAGGTGTCTGTAGAGGCCAGGAGAAGGTGTAACAATTTTAGACTAAAATAGGGCAGATTTAGATTGGAAATAAAGAATAAATGGTTTACACGGAGGGTGGTGAGGTGCTGGAACACGTCACCCAGAGAGGTGGTGGTTGAACCATCCCTGGAGACATCCCAGGCCAGGCTGGACGGGGCTCTGAGCAACCTGAGCTGGTGAAGATGTCCCTGCTCATGGCAGGGCTGGCACTGGGGGAGCTTTAAGGTCCCCTCCAACCCAACCCACTCCACAAGAATATGATCCCACACGACCCTCGTCACATCGTTACCTGAACAGTACGGCCCAGCTGAGTCCAGTCGAAACCCAGCAGGACACTGGTTGCTGCGATCTCCTGATAATAAAAGGGAGCACATGTTACTTGTGAATAAAACGTAGCCAAGTTATTACTTAAAAAAACCCTTTAAGAATTGCAGCCCAGCTATTTATAAAAGATTTATTATACTTGGACACTAAAATAGAAACTTTTAAAATCCAGGCTGGAGTGGTTGTCCTGCTTGGGCACTAGAAGTCAGTAGTAAACGGGTTTTGCTGTTTTGAAAAACATTCAAGAGGTGGGGGGTTCCCTCACAGTGACTGCAGGTTGCATCCAGCCTAACATATCCTGCAAAGTCCCTCCATAACGTTTTCATTATTAAAAGAATAAAGAGCATTTGGTTTGACTTCACCTAAAAGGAGGGAAATAAACCCAAACCAAACGAATCACCATGTCATAGGCTGTGGGAAGACACTGGAGAACACAAGTGTGAACTGTAACCGACAACTCAGGTAGAGGCTGCTCAAAGACCACACGTATTCTGCTGCCTGAAAATGGATTCAATAAATATGACATTTTAAAAAAGCAGTATATTAACTGTTGGAGGAAATAAATGCAAGTTCAATAAAGGCTTGGCCAGATGAATGCATAGGTATAACTTGATCTGGAGACTTCTTTTATCAGACCTCTTTTTAAAAAGGAAAATAAAAATATCTTATTGGTGTTCAGATTGCACAATGAGCTCATAGTCTGGCCAGTGGGGAAGTCATTTTACCTCATTTAGAGTGTTATTGAAAAGAAAGACTGAGATAGGCAATCTCGCTGATTGATTTACTTTCAAACCAGAGTTATTTCATTTGAAACATGATGTTAAGCCTCACTGTGAAAAAAAAAAAGCCCAAACAGTAACAGAACCTGAATGATTTTCCCCCTTACTTACATTTACGTGGGTTTTGCTGTGAGAAGAAAATACACAATCCTTTTTCATAATAGATACGCAAAACCAAACCCAAACATAAAAACCCACCAACACTTGACCCCCCAAATAGCAACAGTAGGTTCATTGTAGAGATGAAAGCTACACGCAAGAAAATGTCTGAAGCTACTGGTGACACTATTAGCAGTGTCAGCAAACACAGCCGCACGTCATCCATGAGAACTACCAGCAAAGATTAAGTGCAAACTGCAACAGCTTTTACACATCAGGCTGTGGGCGTATGAACAGGATGTGTAGGTCCCAGGATCTACAGTATAGTTCCCTGAGTTCCACAGCATCGCCTCTTTCAAGGCCATAACCAGCTTTTGAGAATAGAGGTAATGAATTCTAGGGAGCCAGGATATTATTTTTCCGTTGGTTTCTTTTTGTGAAGGATTAGAACGGTACCTTTTGCGATGGAAGCGTGGATCTGAAAAGCCACGCTTTCTTCCAGCGGGTCGTACTGTGTTGTGATGGAGGCGGCATGGAGCGTTTCCACCAAGAACGGCATCTTCCCTTTAGTGGGATCGTAGGTGATGCTGTGGTTCCACGTGTAGGGAACGCTGACTCCATCGACAGCGAAGAGCCGAGTGGAATGGGCGTAGAGCTGCCCCGGCCCGGTCTGGATGTAATCCTCTGTGTAATCCTGGAACAGCCAGAGGCAGCGTCAGCCACCGCGTACGGCCAACCCCACCGCGGGCTTCGCATTCAAATGTGTTCTGAGAGAGAGGTTTTTATTTAACAGCTGAACAAATCACGCTACACACAACACACACCTTTTCACTTCTGAATCTTAACAGCACCTGGCATATTGCATTTAAGAAGAAACAGGTACTGAGGATCCTGATGGTGATCCTGATGGGGGCAGAGCATTTCCAAAGACACCTGAAAATGAGCTTATTGATAAATAGCAGTCTTTTGAGGCCGATATATTTTTTTTATATCCTAAGTCAGATGCTGACAACATGTGCTAAATAAACAATCAATAAAAAAAAATTCTGCCACTGAAAAAAAAAAAAAGTATGAATATTGGACATGCTACATATTGCAGTGCATTAAAATATCAAGAACTTCATGTATATTTGTTATAATGTGTGATTAATATATTAAAACATATTTACTGGTGACCTATCACTACCTAATTACCACCTTTATAAAAACAACCATAAAGATTGTCCCTTCGCAGGAAAACCAAAGCTCAAGCACCTTGTTTTCCACCAGTATGCATTATATTAAGCAAAATGTTTTTCACGGCTTACACTAAACCAAAAAGGTAGAAAACCAGTTTGTTTGAACTGCATTTTTCTCTCAGGAGTGACAGAAGTGACAGAATCTCTCTCACTGGGACATCTAGAAAGAGCAGGCACAGCCACTCAGCAGCGCGACAACGACCTTTTGCCTTTTAGTGTCACACCGGCTGCCCTCTCTAATCGTTCCTGAAAAGCTCACAGGGAAGTGTCCTCCTTTGAAAAAGCAAATTCTGTAAAATATTTCAGATAGCTTGTATCATAGGACTGCTTGTCATAATGGACAACTCCACAAGGCAAAGTTTTGATGCTGCAGCAGAGACAGGAGCATGTCACTAATGACAATAAAACGTGAAACACCCTGTGATGCAATCTGGTTCAGAATCTGTTCATCCCGTCTTTGCAACTCAGTCAGCCCCGGGAATGTTTCTCTGCCGGACTGCGTATAATTGTAGTTGCAAACAAATCAGTAATATTCAGTCTCATAGCATCAAAGAGGTGGTGTCACCTCAGGGAAGCCAGACAGGCTAAAGATGCATTAAAAGCAGCTCCTGACCTGTGATAACCTGCCCCAAAGATGCTTTTCAATCCCACCTTCTAACACCTTAAGCTCTGCAGTGACCAATACAACCTTCCTGATGGCAACTTTTAGTTTTCAAAGGCAACATTAGCACCTGTCAGTAGAACCAGGCATCAAACACACTCCATACAGTAAAACAGTTTTCAGGATTTAGTGTCTACTGCTTCAATACAGCTGAGAGCAGAGGTACATATGGAAGAGAAGAGGGCAGTATATCGCGTGGCTTTACCTTCACGTTAACATCCGCTGCCGACGGGAGCTGCAGCACGTGGCCGCTCACAACAACGTCCAGCAGCAAAGCTCCGTCCGAGTCCAAGCCCCGCGCCACGTGGGTCACACGCAGAATCTCACCTGGGGATTTTGAGAGCACGTTGATTTATAAAGCATCCAAAGCAGACACATTTTAGCCACGTGGTATCTGAATTGGGATCCTGACCAGTTATTTTGTAGTTATATTTTTATATGATGTACCATGCCTGTAATACAAACATTACATGTCTTGAATTACAGCTCCATAAGCTGTATTTAAGCCTCAGAAAGCCACAGTCACTGAAAACACAGGTATAAGACAAGGCTCAACATTCAGCAACAGCTGTGAGCTTTTTTTTTTTAAAGAAATGCAGCAACCATCAAGTTTAACGGAAACAGAAAGAGATGGTATATCACAGGTAACTCACCGGTCGCAAACTCCACTTGAGTTTCTCTCTTGAACACGGCATCAGTGAGCGTGAACCCGTTCATGGCTTCTCCAATTTCCTTTGCAGTTGTCCAATAAACTGGGCTGAGTACGGAAACAAGCTTCCTCATCGCGGGACCTGAAAGAAATGTGACAGAACATTCAAGAGCTTTTTCCTAACGTCATGCGACCCACATCAGCAGGAGATGAATACAGAGGCCTAACACTAGTGTAACCCTTGCGACTGAGAAAACAAAATGTATTGGTATATTCAGAAGAACCATTTCACAAATACTAATGTACTAGGAAGGAATATATTGAAGATTCCTTTTTCTCTCTCTATGAAAGTTTAGATCAGTTTCTTCAGTGACACTTAATGAAATGGTGAAAACTGACATTGCTCAAGGTAAAATGTGTTCAAAAGTCCAAAAAAGCCTACCAAGGCTCTGAGGGACGTTCGTAATCTTTGCTTGTATTACTCTGGTTTCAGAGTCGGGGCTGTCTGTTACTGTGGCATTCAGGAAAACAATTCCAAATTCAACATCGTTAATGTTTCCAATGATGCTGCCTTTGGCACGGGAAGGCCCACCTGTGCAGGGGAGGGAAGGGAAAGAAGAACACCCATGTGAAAATTGCCGTCTGGTATTTTAAGGGAGAGCAAATTCAGAAATATTGTCCAGTATTTTAACAAGTAAGGAAATTTCTGCACATATTACTCTATTATTTGCAAGAGTAAAACTCACAGCCTGCAAATAACAGGATGCTGCATATACGTGATCTGAGATATATGCACAAGAACATGGGAATCACCTCTGCCTGAGAAGCAATGACCGTTTACCAGCACAGTCTAGTGCGATGTAACAGGTTAACAAAAACATATCCAGCTGAAGTTGACGGGGAGATTTAAGCCAAAATAAAAAGAAATTACTTCGTCAACTGGCCAAGAAACAGGAGCGAGTTAACTTACCAGGACAAGCTTGGGTGTTACACTTGGATATCTGGGAGGCGTCTCCAGGACAAGGCCGGCCGCGGTTTAGCGGGGCTGGGTTGCTGCACAGGCGTGTTCGGGTCTGTTCGCCTCCTCCGCAAGACGCTGAGCATTGGCTCCACGCTTGCCACTGCCCCCAGTTCCCATCCACTGAAGAAAGAAAGAAGGAAGAAAGAGGCTTTTCATTTCAAAATGTTTCAGGCTGCATCAGTGGTGCTGTGGTGTCATTCCATCTTGATGGGTCTGATGTGACAGAGAAAAGAAACAGCTGAAAGGATGACAGAAGCACCTGATGGGCAGGCATGAACCCTTCTCAGAAACACACCACCTTAAAAATGTTGTGTTCAGCTGTACTGGCAGTAAGGAGGCTCCTCTAGGGGATGTTTCTAATAAAATCGTTGAGGTGGTGGATGAACCATCCCTGGAGACATCCCAGGCCAGGCTGGACGGGGCTCTGAGCAACATGAGCTGGTGAAGATGTCCCTGCTCATGGCAGGGGTGGCACTGGGGGAGCTTTGAAGGCCCCTCCAACCCAAACCATCCTGTGATTTCATAAGAACTGGGTCAAATTCTCTCCAGGGGGAGAGAACTGATTTCAGAACTGAAAAGCATTGTCACACATGCAGATCCATCCCAAAGCAGTTTGTAAAGAACAGCTGTCAATGTTCAGAATCTCCTGTCACAGTTTTTAGTAGCCAGTCACCAGAGAGACAGCCTGCCTGTCTAGAGCTTTGAGTGGTTTCACTCCTGCAAAAGTAAATGTCTGAGATTGCATGGGTATAAAACTGACGAAGAGCACAAGACACCAAACAAACCATAAATCTGACGGTTCGGGGTGCAACAAGCAGGTCCCCACACCTTGGGCATATGGATGTGGCCTCCTCGGGGCTCTGTCACCCACGTGCGGGTCAGCAGGGTGTTCAGTGGGGCACAGCTATGTGTAAAGTTGGAGGAGGAAGGTGTGTAAGGGGGTGAGCATAGAGGAGGGATTCAGCATTTTTTAATTCTTATACCAAAACTAATTATGATTTAATGACAATCACTGTCTGGAATGAGTTCTAGAAGGGTGTTTAGAAATGTGTAGGTGTTTACCAAGTCTCTAGCATTGTGGTTTTCCTGATATTGATCCTGATTGTGTAAGTTCACTCATTGCCCCTTTGTTATGTATTGTTAATAAATCAATAAACTGCTTTGACTGTCATTTCGTTTAAACCATTTGGCATTAGCGTTTGTTGCTGCTCCTGGAATAGATTATGAGGGCTTACCAGGAACCTCATAAACTGTATTTACTGTAAAAACTAAGTAGAATTATGAGGCGTAGGAGAGATTTTAATATACTATTTCCTGTTTTGAATTACTCCACCTCTTTTTGAGAAAATCTCACATGTGAAGGGGGAAATCACGGTGACAGTTATTTAAAGAAAACAGTGAGAGTGGATTATTAGATTGTATGGAATTGTAAGTAACTACAGGAACGTTCTACGTTCCTTTCACAATATGAAAATCTCACATGGGTTATGTACACCCTGAAGTCTTCCAGCCGCGTTTAATTTCCCTGCGAGGCTGAACACTCACCGGGGCAGAGCTCGCTGTTGCATCTCTGGATCTGCACGTCCGCCCCCGCGCAGGCCCTTCCGCCGCTGGCAGGGCGAGGGTTGTCGCAGGTCCGGTATCGCCTCATCTGGCCTCCGTTGCACGTTCTGCTACAAGTTCCCCAGCTACTCCATGGGCCCCAGTTGCCATGAACTGTAAAGGTGAATCAGATTTTATCTGTCTTCCTCTTAATAACAAATACTTAAAACCAGACAGTCAAGCTAGGAAAATATTCTGATTGGAGAGTAACTTTTACATTTCTTTTCCTGAAAGAAAAATCGAAAAATCAAAGTTATCTTTGTCAGATCCAGTGTTCAGTGATTTCTCGGAGTGTATTAAACAACTCCTGAACATGGACGTTCAGAGGAAAGTATGTAGCACGTATTATTAACCAAGTGAGTCACTACACCTTCCTGTGAGATTCGGAGAGATCCACTTTGCAGTACAGGGTGTTTCAAAAAGACGGACCCAATTTCAAAGCAGTCCATCTCTTTAAAACACCCTGTACTTTCTGACTGGACAGGTGTAACTTCAGAGAAGTGTGCGACCTCTGACAGTCCAGCAGGACCTTCTGCACCAGCTGCTCCTAACGGTTCATCCCAGTCACATTGACTGATGAAGAGATGCTTTCGCTCTTGCCAGGCAGCTAAAACCACTTATCTGTTTTTCAGACCTCCTAATTTTTGTGGAAGCGTGTGATTTGTGCAGGGTTTCCTTCCTCCCGCGCGTACACCCACACCCAGCCAGTGGCCAAGCAGCCTCATGCCAAGCACTTACTCGGACAAGGATCGCTGTTGCAAAAATCAATTTGTATGTCGTTTCCTTCGCATTTGTGACCCCCGAACTGCGGGGCTGGGTCTGCGCAGCGGCGCGTTCTCTGCCGGCTGCCTCCCCCGCAAGACACGGCGCAGGCGCTCCAGCTGCTCCACGCTGCCCACTTCCCGTCCACTGGGGAGAAAGGCACAACGTGAGACAGTTACGGTCTCGGACATCCAGAATAACACAGTAATTTAGCGCTATATCGGGGTAAAAATGACCGTAGGATGTTACTGACTCTCACTGTAGAACGTCTAAGCTACATAGAGATTTCTACACAGGGATTTCCAGGAGCGAGACTGGAGAAAAGCACAACCTGTCTTTTAAACCACCTGCAAGCCTCATTGGAATCACAGTCAGGGATCCCTCAGGCTCCACCACTCACATTTTTAGGTATCCATGAGCAAGTTAAACCATGTACAAAGCAGCCCCTGAAATCAGCTCACTGGGCAGGTCATTTCTCTCTTCTACCAGTTGGTGGTTACAGTGCAGACTCAGTTGAGGACCTGGCACGTGCAAAACGGAGCGTGAAGCCAGAAGGATCCAGACTGAGCTGCTGCACATTCCACCTCATTACATTTCCCTTTGTCACCCCTGCACTCAGCCAAACAGAGAGGTCGTGTTTCAAAAACGTGAATTTTGCTACCCAGTCATGAAGGACTCACTGAAATGTGGAAGAAAAGGACAAATGAGGAACAGAAACTAGGAAAATTAAATTAAAAAAAAAAAAGTTTAGGAAACCTGTAATTTAGCTTCCAAGGATGTAAAATGCTGCTTGTGCACAGTGGCAAGATACAGGAAGAAAGACCCTTAAGGACAGGAGAAGAAATCTTGTATGCTGTGTCTATAGAAAGATGCTAAAGATAGGGATGGGCCAGTGAAAATGGCTTGAATGGCATTTTTTCAAGGAGTACGCTTTTAGAACTGGGCGGCTTTCGATATAAATGAAGCAGAATCTGTAAAGGAGATGCCAAGTTTGCTCTGTTTGTGTCCGACTCGTCTCACCTGGGCAGCGTCTCTTGTTGCAAACCTGCATCTGCGCGTCAGCCCCCTGGCAGTGGGACCCGCCGTGGGCCGGTGGGGGGTTGTTGCAGAGCCTGAGCCGCGTCTGAGTGCCCTTCCCGCACGTCTCGCTGCACGGACCCCACGGCAGCCAAGAGCTCCACTCACCAGCAACTGCAAAGGCAGCACAGCTATTAAACTCTTTAAACCACGCAGCTGCTTTAACTGGAAGTCACAGCTCCGCAGCCTAAGGCGAAAAAGCGATGTGGTTTAATGTCGATAAATGAAATATCCTGAATAAGCCCTTGAGAAAACCTTTGCCTTGAGCAACAGCTGAAGCAGATCAACAGTTTCCAAAAGACAGACTAATTCTTTTCCTGGTTTGTTTTTTATTTTTTGTTTGGTGAATTCATCGCATCACCTGACTACAATCTTGGAATAACAGAACTGAACACCTGATCGAATGTGGTGTTTTCCTGTCCTGTGCGAGGCCCAAGGTCTCAGCAGGGGAAGGGACAGGCTGGCTAAGAGCTGGCACAGCGTCGGTGGCCACCGGTGAGCAGGAGCCACAACTGATTTTTGTTGCCAAAATCTAGAGAAATTTAACTCTGGCTGGTGGAGGAACAGTTTAGCATTGTGGGGGTGGCAAAGTCAATGAAAAAAGGGAAAATCAACATAATAAATATTGCACAGAAGGAAACATGCCAGTGGTGAAGGGTTATGAATAAACTACCAACTGTCAAGTGTGGTCAGTGCTACCAAGGGAAGAAGGAAAGCTGAACATCCAGCTAGTGAGGAGAAAGACGTGGCTGAAAATTTGAAAAACAGGGAAAAACATACTGATAATGTCTTAAATTAGTAACTATTATGTTTTACATGGCTTTTTAATAGTTTTTTCCATTATAACTGGCTTTGCGTGGTAGATTTAGAGTAGTGAGTTTTACTGTGTGACCACATTGTAACAAACACTGAAAAACATCAAAATACAAAATTAACATTTTCACTGGGGAGAGGGAAGACAAATTGCAGAAAATTTTCCTTCCACTTACTTCTGTTCCCAAAAATTACTGTTGTTCAATACATTACAAGTAACATCAAAATAAAAATTTCAGAGTCTAATTCTTTTATAATTTAATAATCTGAAACAAGCTGGCAGAATTGGGGGGGAGGGAGGAGCAAAAAAAGGAAGAAATCTATACAGAAAGTCCCTTATGTAACTAATTTCAGGTTCCAGTATAAGTTGGGGAATGGCCTATTAGAGAGCAGTGTAGGGTAAAGGGACCTGGGGGTCCCGGGGACAGCAGGGTGACCACGAGCCAGCACTGGGCCCTTGTGGCCAGGAAGGCCAATGGTACCTGGGGTGGGTTAGAAGGGGGTGGTCAGTAGGTCAGAGAGGTTCTCCTGCCTCTCTACTCTGCCCTGGGGAGACCACACCTGGAATATTGTGTCCAGTTGTGGCCCCTCAGCTCCAGAAGGACAGGGAACTGCTGGAGAGAGTCCAGCGCAGCCACCAAGATGCTGAAGGGAGTGGAGCATCTCCCGTGTGAGGAAAGGCTGAGGGAACTGGGGCTCTGGAGCTGGAGGAGACTGAGGGGGGGACTCATTCATGGGGATCAATATGGAAAGGGGGATGGAGCCAGGCTCTTCTTGGTGACAACCAATGACAGGACAAGGGGCAATGGGTTCAAACTGGAACACAAAAGGTTCCACTTAAATTTGAGAAGAAACTTCTTTCCAGTGAGTGTGGCAGAGCCTGGCCCAGGCTGCCCAGGGAGGTTGTGGAGTCTCCTTCTCTGCAGACATTCAAACCCGCCTGGACACCTTCCTGTGGAACCTCAGCTGGGTGTTCCTGCTGCATGGGGGGATTGCACTGGATGAGCTTTCCAGGTCCCTTCCAACCCCTGGCATTCTGGGCTTCTGTGTGATTCTGTAATTCTAAGCCTATCTCATCTTACCCGGGCAAGGCCTGATGTTGCACATGATGGAGTCCAGGGCACTGCCCTGGCAGGGCCTCCCGCCGTGCTGAGCCGCGGGGCTGCTGCACGTTCTGCTTCTGCTCCTGTTCCCTTGGCCGCAGCTCCTGGAACACTCTTCCCAAAGCCCCCACTCCGACCAGTTGCCATCCACTACAGAACAGAAAACCCCACAGTTTTAATTAAAATAATTAAAGAAAAAAAAATTGCGGTATCAATTAAAGAAGCACCTGGGCAGGGCTTGTTGTGGCAGCTGCGCACGTCTGTGCCGGGTCCCTCGCAGCTCCTGCCACCGTTTGCTGGGAGAGGGTTGTTGCACTGACGGACTCGCTCCTGGACACCTTGCCCACAAGTCACGCTGCAAGGTCGCCACTCCAGCCAACTGGAAAATCCACCATGCACTGCAACGGGAACAACGATGCTGTTTGCAACGTGCTTGTGCTTAGAATTCTCTTAGATTGATACAGCCCAGTGAAAACTGCCCTTTGTAAGCCACACGAGGAAATCCAACTCATTTCACATCTTCACTACTGCAGAAATATCTTCCTACAGTTCAGAGGATACTTCAGCTGCTCTGAAATATCGCTTATCCTCCTAACTGCTTTTCTTTAGAGGTACAATGAACTTAGTATCATGCTCTGAGGATGAGATCTAGTCCAATATCCTTTCGTTATTATTTATGTCTCTCCATCACACCCATCTGTCTTACACAGAGTATGACATTAAGCAGAAACCCACTGACATCTCAGACCAGATTTAACACGTGCCTAATGCGTATATGCAAGATAAGACAAAATATCCATAAAATATGGATAAGATAAAATCTTGATTGCATCTATTCACCATTAATGCTGTCATCTACCAGTTTGCAGTCACTATCCCATATTTTGCACACCTACCCTGGACAGTCAGGGGTACTCGAACCAGAACAGATCCCATGAGATTCCTCGCTACACACTCGTACTCAGACGTATCTTCCTTCCGTGCCGCGACGAGACGCAAGGAGCCGTTAGACAGGACAGTCACTCTCTCGTCACTCACAATGGGGTGACCTTGGCGGGACCATGTGATGGTCGGAGGGGGCTCCCCGTGTGCCTGACAGTGCAGCATCGCTGTGGCACCCGCTTCAATCACTGTCCCTACCGGTTCCACAGTAATGACAGGAGGACCTGCAAGAGAAAGGCAAGAGTACAAGGTTACATTTTTTTTCATTGTATCGAATATTAAAGGTCCGGTCAGAACAGGGGCAAAAAATCTTGTCTGTTTACTTTGACTAAAACTATTATGGTTGATCTTCCACTGTCAAAAGGGAGGCTTATATGCAAGTTAAAATGACAAAAATAGGCTATTTTTAATATGTAGCAAGCTGAGGAGCAAAGTTGAGATTGAGGCCTGACTCCATGAGTGCACAGTCTTCTTGTACTGCTAAAATATGTTGCTTTTCATAAAACCTGCAGGAAGGCGCTATTAATCCTGTCCAGAGGCAACTAAGATATAACAGAGCCACACTGCTTGAGACTGTAACAGAAGAGGCATATTTGGAAATTCTACCATCAGTGAAAAAATAATTCCAAAATAATGCTTTCTGTAAAAAATAAAATACTGTCAGTAAAAACCAGGATTCATCTCACATAACTTTGTTAATGGGAAAGAGTCTAGTTTAACCCAGTTGTAGAGACGTCCTCTCCAGTCAACCAAGAGGAACAGGCCCTCTCAGAAGTGATTCACCCCACTCTGAGCTGGTTTCTTGGATGAGCCTGAATCACCTCTACGTGCTTCTCATCTTTGACCTCAATCACTAGCTTAAGCCAGACTTAATGAAGACAGACAAGATGAATCTTAACCCACAGTGCAGCGCCCAACCTCCAGAACTCAACGGGAGCCGCATGCACCTATCTAGACATAGGTCACCGCTAGTGGCATCAAACTTATTGCTTTGGGTCTTACTCTGCAATGTCAGTGTCAGGCTGCGTTCCACCGCGCCAGCCTCATTGGTAGCCACACACTTGTAGTCACCAGCATCTTCGTTCTTAAAAACAAAAAACAAAGAGACAGCAGGTACATAAGGCGGGTTTCTGTTTGCAGTGCACCTCCTCTAAGCGAATTTTCTGCAACACAGTGTGTTGCACTCTGGATATTCAGAAGCACACTGATATGGAGTATCTCAGAGTTTTACCTTTATTAACATGCAGCTGATATTGTGAATTATTTTTCTTATCCATTTTTTATTTCCTTCAACGGTTTAATTCTGAGGATCAAATATTTGTTGGTTTTGGTTTTGTTTTTTTTACTTAATTGAACTCAAGGTAGGTGCCGTTTTTAACCCCATTTCAAAATCCAAGCATTGGTTTATAGGGGCAAAAACGGGTCTTGCCATTCATATTAGGAATTCAGATGCTAAGAGACTTGCACATGGAAAATGCAATTTCTTTTCAGCTGACCTGTGTAGAACCCACAATCTTTCAAGGTCCAAAGCAAAATTCCCATTTAACTGTGCACGACCAGGATTTCACACACCAATTAATATGTACATTCAGTCTTTTTGACAACTAAAGAGAACAACAGCCCCACAGGGTTTTTTTGTCACAATAATTTGAATCTAATTCTAGCCTGAATTAAAACAACAGTTGTTAGATGTAAAAGTAAAAGTGGATTAAATGTCTGGCCTCACTCTTGCAAAGCACTGTTATCTGGAACACCTTTACTGATCAAGTACAACACAACAACACAGCGTAATGGCGTGGGGACTCACAACAGTGCCGTAGATGGCGAGAGAACCGTTGTTCAGCTGCTGGATCCGATTGCTAATCTGAACGCCAACTCCTTTTTTGCTCCACTGGATGGTTGGAGGTGGATCTCCCCTGACTTCACAATTCAGCATCGCGTTGCCACCCAGGGGTTCAATTCGGCTGGAGTGATAATCCCCTTTGAAGACTGGAGGCTCTGACAAAACAAGTGATGGCAGAGAAAGAATCAAAATCAAATGCCCTTAATGAAATTGCTGGAAGGGATCATTCATCTCTGACTTCCTGAAGTGTGAATTTCAACCTGTTTTGATGTTTTTCCATTTAGCCATAGACAAGGCATCAAATACTATGGATAATGGTTTTAAACTGAAAGAGGGGAGATTTTGATTAGATATAAGGAAGAGATTCTTCACCATGAGGTTGGTGAGACTCTGGAACAGGCTGCCCAGAGCCCTGTCCCTGGAAGGGTTCAAGGCCAGGCTGGACAGGGCTTTGAGCAACCTGGTTCAATGGAAGGTGTCCCTGCCCATGGCAGGGGGTTGGACTGGATGATCTTTAATGTCTGCTCCAACCCAAAGCATTCTATGATTCTATTGTCAAAACCGACAGCTGTGTGACACTGTCCAATAGTGACCGTAAGTACTGTTATTTTACATACCTTTGACATACACAAACCCAATAGCTTTGATGGAGCCAACTGTGTTTTCTGCTCTGCACACATAGGTACCAGAGTCATCTTTCGACACTCTCTCGATAACAAGCTCGCTGTGTCCATTTACGTCATCGTATTGTGCTGAAGGGAGAACACGCAGTAAAGGGTCACTGCACGGATTTTAAACTTCTGCATCTCGGTGACTGCTTTGTCACAAGCCTGTTTGAATTACAGCGTGGTTCAGCCACACAGCTCAGTGGCACTGGGCCATTTCATTTCTGAGACAGCCCAGAAATGCACTGAAAAGTCGCTGGTAGGACATCTGCCCACATGCCAGTATTCACTGAAGCTGTCCCTTAATTTCAAGCTTTGTGCACCTGCATTCTATGAACTGCTGAGGTTTCTTCATATTTAAGAGAAATAGCGTAAGTGGTTGGATGCTGAGTAAACGTCATCAGATACTGAATGTTTTTAATGCGTTGCATCAGTGGCTACAGAAGGGGAACAATTTCTTAACCATGTTCCGTACATCTTTGTCTCAGAGGCAAATTAATTACATGATTGTGTAATACTGAAGATATTCCTCACAAAATCACCACCTAACAAGTTTGTTCTCTCTAGATATTTTTTCTTCCTTATCCTAAACTAATTGCAATGCTGGGGGTGCGGGGAAACAACTCGAGAGTGAAATGACCACTAAGAGCTGGTGTTACCCACCTGGAATGATGTTATTGTTAAAGGTCCACGTTATTTTGGGTACAGGTATCCCAGTTGCTTTGCAGGTTAATCTGAGCTGCTCTCCTTTAGTCAAAGCGACATCTCCTGGAAGTTCAGTGAATGCTGGCAGTACATGAACTATCAGGGTGACAGCGTGCGTGTCTTCCCCAGCAGCACTGTGAGCAACGCAGGTGTAACTGCCGGAATCTTCAGGCTGAAAGGAGGCATGTTGGGGAAATTTCAACTGTGATATATGCTACACAACACCACCTGTATATTGATACCAGAATCTCCAAAGGTTTGGAACAAGCATTCAGTAGAAATGCTCATCTGAACTCTTTCATGTCCTCTAAATTTGAAAGATGACCTACACTTCTTTTTATCCTTCCTGACAACTTATCACTACACATTTTTCACAGATACTTTACACCACAGTGGAAAATGAAAAATTTATAAAGTCTCTGGAACATTAAGAACAAGAAAACAAAATAAAACAAAGACTAATCCAGGAGTGAAGAGAAGCAGGGTCTTGTTACTGCCAAACTTGACAAGTCATAGCTTAGATTTAGGAAACTTACAACAACATTGTCCAAAATGAGGTCTCCATCTGGCACAGCCTGGTATTTTCCTGCTATCTCTGTTAACAGCATATTGTCCTTCTTCCAGGTTATTGTTGGTGTCGGAATCCCCTCCGCCACACAGGACAGAACAGCCCGGGAGCCCTCTGTGGCCGTGTACTGCGCCTCCGTACTGCCAATCTTGGGTGGAACTGAGAGGAGGATTATTAAAAAGATTTACCTGTACGTATTATTCAAGTATTACTGTAAAAACATACAATACTGGACTGAAAAAATCATTGCCTGCATCTTCTGTGTTGTTTCTTGTCTCTATCAATGACATTAAGAATGCCGGAGAAATGTGGGAAATACTTTTAACAAAGTGTAAACCCAGCTAAGGAAATGTAATGTTCTTCCTAAGTTCAAGCAACTGGCTGACACTACAACCCAATAAAACTCACACATTAAGCAGCACAATTTTCCTGAAAGTCACATCCTGGCTCCTCATAGAATCTCATAGAATGTCAGGGGTTGGAAGGGACCTCGAGAGCTCATCCACTCCAATTCCCCCGCCGGAGCAGGAACACCCAGCTGAGGTTCCACAGGAAGGTGTCCAGGCGGGTTTGAATGTCTGCAGAGAAGGAGACTCCACAACCTCCCTGGGCAGCCTGTTTCAGTGTACTGTCACCCTCACTGATAAGTTTCTTCTCAAATTTAAGTGGAAGCTCCTGTGTTCCCATTTGAACCCATTGCTCCTTGTCCTATCATTGGTTGTCACCGAGAAGAGCCTGGCTCCATCTTCCTGACACTCACCCTTTATATACCTGTAAACATTAATGAGGTCACCCCTCAGTCTCCTCTTCTCCAAGCTCCAGAGCCCCAGCTCCCTCAGCCTTTCCTCACACGGGAGATGCTCCACTCCCTTCAGCATCTTGGTGGCTGCGCTGGACTCTCTCCAGCAGTTCCCTGTCCTTCTGGAACTGAGGGGCCACAACTGGACACAATATTCCAGATGTGGTCTCACCAGGGCAGAAGGGAAGAACCTCTCTGACCTACTGACCACCCCAGGTATCATTGGCCTTCCTGGCCACAAGGGCCCAGTGCTGGCTCATGGCCACCCTGCTGTCCACCAGGACCCCCAGGTCCCTTTCCCCTACACTGCTCTCCAACAGCTCATTCCCCAGCTTATACTGGAACCCGGGGTTGTTCCTGCCCAGATGCAGGACTCTACACTTCCCCTTGTTATATTTCATTAATTTTTTCCCCGCCCAGCTCTCCAGCCTGTCCAGGTCTCTGATGGCAGCACAGCTTCCAGTGTCAGCCACTCCTCCCAGCTTGGTGTCATCAGCAAACTTGCTGACAGTCACTTTATTCCCTCATCCAAGTCACTGATGAATATATTGAATAATACAGGCCCCAGCACTGACCCCTGAGGCACTGCACTAGATCCAGGCCTCCAACTGGACTCTTCCCCATTGACCACAACTCTCTGGCTTCTTCCCTTCAGCCAGTTCACAGTACACCTCACTACCTGGTCATCCAGATCGCACTCACTCAGTTCAGCTGTGAGGATGCTGTGGGAAACTGCTGTGGGAGACCTGTGGCTCACCCGTCACAGGTTCACGCTGTGCCAACACATGTTGCTCCCGTCTGGCCCCACTTACTGTGCACGGTGAGCTCCATGCCAGCGCTGCTGGACCCCGCCGCGTTGGCTGCTATGCAGGTGTACCGGCCCGCGTCGCCGGGTTGCGCAAACACCAGCTGCAGCGCGCCGGTGCTGAGGATTCTTCTTCTCATGGACTCTGTTATCTGCTGGCCATCTTTATGCCAGCTGATCTCTGGCCCTGGGTAACCTTCAGCCTCACACTGCAGAGTGACAGACTGATCAACAGGGACGACATATTCCTTGAGGTGGGACTTGATCACAGGAGGAACTGAAAAGAATTTTACAATTTTTTTAAAAATAATCAGATGTTGTAAAATGTACGGAATGCTTCAGTTCTTAGTGAAAATAATCCTAAAAGCATACTTGGATCCTAAAGTAGACAGACAACTAAAGAGAATAAACCTCCTGGGCTCTATTCAGAATCACATCAAAGAGGAAAATATCAGGTCCATTTCTATTGCCCAGAAATGTGTTTTAACCAGCAGAAAGTATGCACAAATTTCTTGGCTGTAAATCACTAGAAAAGTGTAAAAGTTTATTTATTTACCTTGAACTTTCAGTTTGATCTTCCCCAGAGCAGTGCCAGCTGGGTTCTGAGCAACACACATGTAAGTGCCAGCATCTTCAACAGTTGATTTTGCAATCTGTAAACTGCCACTGGGAAGAACCATGTAACCATTGCCTAAAACAAACAGAAGCAAAAAAGAACACTTTTTTTGTTGTTTCTTTTTTTTTCGAGGGGGGGCGGGACGTGAGTGTGTGTGTATTTTGTATTTTTGTATTTAAATAAACATGTTTCTTATATCCAAGTTTGAATACTCTGGAAAAAAAACCTGTTGTGATGACGTTGATGCCCTCCTTTTGCCAGGTTATTACAGGTCGAGGTGTACCCGTTGCTTCACATGGGAGCAGAATGGGGTTGTTCACAATGACGTCCAGCACCCCCGGCTGAGTCTGGATAACTGGTGGTTCTGGGGAATGAAAGCAAAAGGAAAATACAATAGGTTTAACCTTCAAGGTTAGAAAATATACAAGATATTAAAATCGCATAACCTGAGAAAGCTGAATGAGTAATGGCTGTAATTCTGTCATCTTTATGAAGAGCTCAGAGGAAGTGCTCTTAAATACAACAGACGGGCTCAGCATGATTATGGGCACAGAATATGGCCTTATTTCATGCAATTTCCCATCACATGCATTTTAACTTACAAAAAAGGAAAACACAAAAACCTTACAAAAATAAAATTCAGCAGCATGGACTGGGGGGCTCTATCTGGGGTCTGAGAGTTGTATCATGCAGAGTAGTGTCTTTGCGATTAATCTCTAATTCAGTTGAGCAAGACAGTAGTGTCGGTGCACTCTGCCCTCACCGTTACTCTGCAGCATAGGGATGTATTCAAAGGCAGCGTTTACTGACAGAATGAGCCTTTTTTTCAGGTTCCCATCTTACCCTGGACGTGAAGCGTGACGTGACGGTGAGCGGAGCCAGCGGTGTTGCGCGCCTCGCAGGTGTATCGCCCCGCATGGGCCAACTGAGCGGCGGGTATGTCAACAGCACCTGCGGCAGAGAGAGCGAGCGTTAGAACCTACAGCAGTATCCTGTATTCACAGAAAAACTGCCTTACAGCATCCATCAGAAGGGGTCTGTATTTTTATTCTAAGAAACTGGAGATTGATTGCATTTAAGTTAATTATTTTCTCAATCACACCCTTTCACTGGTTCTCTGTGGCTGAGCTCCGGTCATGCACAGTACCTGAAGAGAGAATTCTGTAGCCATCTCCTCTGGGAAGTAACTTCATGCCATTTTTGGTCCAACGAACTGAGGGGGCAGGAACCCCTGAGGCGGTGCAGGAAATCATTGCCGGAGACAGCTTTGTTACCAAAAGCTCTGTGGCTTCATCTGCTATGGACGGGGGCACTAAAAATGAAGACGAGTGTAAAGGTTACTTGTCCGTTTTCATTTTTATGAATTTTCGGAAATAACTTAGCTTTCTTGGGAATACCAGAGACTTATGGACATCAGTAACATAAAAGAATGATATAAAAATCTCATCTCAGTGCCCCAAAGACATTCTGGGTGCCGTACACATGTAATAGCAATATCCCCTCTACCTTGAACAGTGAGCTCAACTGCTCTTTGATCTTCTCCTGCATCATTTGACACAGAGCACTCATAGACAGCAGTGTCATCCACAGTGGGAGAAATGATTACTAAGGAACCTGAAGATAGAAGTCTGAACAAAGAAAAGAGAAGAAAGTAAAAGCCATTGAAATACTTCTTTTCTTCTCAGGCAATCAGAGCGCTGAAATTGCTGGCTATACAAGATTACATTTGAGCACGGCTAGATTTTTATAGCGCCAAAATCATCCCTGAAAACTTTAAACCCACAGTGAAAAGAAAACATTTCTCACCTGTATGTATTCTGGTTCTGGTCAACACTGAGCAGATGCCCATTCTTTTTCCAGCGAATTGCTGGTCTGGGAATTCCAGTGGTTTCACAGGGCAAAGTGGTCTGCACGTTTACAGTAACTGTAATGTTCGTCTGTCCAGGAGCAATAGTTGGAGGGACTAAAGACAAACAAAGCCTAATTATTCAGAATAATTATATATACGTGCACACCCCACCCCTTACCTATATAGAGAGAAATGAACAGCCTTGATTTTTTTATAAAAGAGTAAACTGACAGTAGTAAACTTACTAAATATATAGCATAGGATGTATCAAGTCTTTCTAGATCCAGTGCAAAAGGAATAAGTATTTTCATTTCATGAACACCTGGGTTGTATTCCCAAGGCTATAAAGGGGCTGAACTTAACATTGGATCTAGCAGAACAGAAAATATTTAAAACCAAAACTCTTTACCAAGAACCTGCAGATCGATTTGCTTGCGTTCTGTGCCAGCTGCGTTGGTTGCCATACACACGTATCTTCCTGTGTCGGTAACGTGCGCTGAGTGGATGTGTAGAGACCCGTCCTCTGCCATGGAGTATCTGAAACAATGCCTTATATTGTTTCCACTATCCATCAACAGAACCATAGGCTATCCTGGTACCGTGGAAGGAAGAGACTCAGGGTACCCAACAAAAAGCCTAAACGTGCGGTGGCTTAATTTGGGCACAGGGAGTTTTCTCGTGTTTTGTGCTTATTCTGACTTCACTCTTTCCCAGTGCATCTGTTTTCCAGAGAAATTATGAAATCCAGCTGACACAGTGATTTCACATAAATGATGACAGATTTGCAGAAAATATCCAAAAGCCCTTTTTTATGGTTTCTCATTTAGCCTTAAGAAACCCAAATTGATGCTTTTACATTTTCTTGTTTCTTTGAAATGTAACTGAATTCTTTAGCATTTACTCAGTTCTAGAAAATACCAAAATCTTTCCCCTTAAAACAATCCGAAGATAGAAACCATTCACTATAATAAAAGTTGGTGCTAGAACACGCATAGAAGTTTTACATATTAGAAACTACAGAGCACACTTGAGTAGCTTTTAGTCTGCATTAACTGCTTGGCTTCATCCCAAAACTGTATAAAAAAAAATAAAGATCTTTCATGTTTCCTGTTCATAATCTGTAATATCAGAAGAATTATTATATTTTGTTGTCAGAGGAGGCTTTTTTGTCCTTTTTAAGAATAAAAGGATGAAACGTTCGGTACCGCTATGAAAAGTTGTTTGTAGAACACTTTTTGTTACAGTTTCCATCACAGTGTTTTCCACCTTTGGGTCTAGTCAAGATGATAGTTCAAATATTAGTTCTGATCTGTGAAAACAAAACTAATTCACAAGCAGCAGACACCTAATTAAGCTTTCTGCAGCTAATAAATTCTTAAGAATTAATGAATAATATTTATGCTGACTTTTAGACAATACCTTGTGTTGTTTCCAGTAAAAACAGCCCCATCCTTCCTCCACGTAACTCTTGGGGTCGGTACTCCTTCTGCAGCACACTCCAGAACAGCAGAAGCATTTAATCGCACAGCAGCAGTCTGAGGACCACTTCGGATCGTAGGAGCCACTGCAAAGGGAAAATCACTGGTAATACAAGGAATAAACCTTGTGCTGCAATGACTGAAACTAAACACATGAAAACACAGGTGCACTAACAGATATATGAATGAGTGCAATGACAAAAACAAGTTTCTTACCATTTTGTGTAGTGCACAATAATTGGCCGTGATGCAGTAGGGAATGAAAAAGAAAGTTTGTCTGAAATGCGCTGTAAAGATCATCTTTGAAAGTTACTGCAAAGGTTATCACATAGCTAAAACAGTAAAAGAGCTCAGCGTGTTTAATTCAGTACAATAAGGCTGTAGTGATATCCTTGTTTCATAATTAAAAATTAAGGAGAAAGAAGAATTTTAATTGGACCAGTAAGGAGAGTCACTAGGTGGGCATAGTGTAATGCAGGTACATATGGTTGGGTTGTGAACAGACAGATACAGGAAAAAAGTTTCTTATCATCACCTGAGTGTGAGAATAGAATAGTTTCTCATCAGACCGGAGGTGAGAAAATAAACAGGTTTAAAATTACTTTCAGGACAAATATTGAGTGTGTAGGGCCCTTCAAGCCCCATCTCCCTGCTGTCTCTTGCTTACAGGTGCAGAGAACAAGCCACAATTTTCAAATAACTTACAAAACTGGTGGCCAAGCCAGCTATGAAACCGAGTACCCCAGGGTGCCAGCCATGTGCTTTTAAGAATTTCTCTACATTTGTCCAAAAGCATTTCTCAGTCCTAGATTGGGACGTTCACTCACATCCTGATTCGGGATCAGGATGATGGCTGGATGCCCAGCACCCTCCAACAGCAGTAGTGTCTTTGCAAATAATCTATAATTAGTAGGACAGAGGGATGGAGGGAGAGCCCCAGAGAGTCCCCAACAGGTCCTTTAGCCGGAGGGACAGCTGTGGACTCTGATGGTGGCACACAGAACACAACACACACAGTTTAGACACAGCCTAAGCGGCCAGAGCTTGGCTACAAAGAGACTCCTACTGCTTCCTTCTTGCCATTTAAACTCCTGCAGAAATATCATGGAAAGATCAAAATGCACAAGACCGCGTCCGTGATTTTACCGTGTACTGTCAGCAGGAACTCCCTGGTCGTTTTTCCTGCGATGTTACTTGCCACACACGTATAGCTCGCTGTATCGCTGAGGTCAGCGTTGTTGATCTGCAGGTATCGCCCGCTGGAGAGGATTCGAACCCGAGGACTTCCCTAAGGGAAAGAGAGTTTGACAAATTTAACTCTTATCATTGTTCTCTTCATTAAGACAGACGATTCTGTCATTGCAGAGTAATAAAAGCCATGAAAGTAGGCAGAAAATAAACCAGAGACTGAATTAGTTGCTGGCTTAACTTTGTTTACATCTGTTAACATAATAGGGTAAACAAAGTTTTAAAAAATTATCATTGCTTAGTGGTTTTCCCTTGGCACCCCTACTTGGATTTGTGCCTGCATAAGACAGCTTTTTGGGGTTACATAGCCAAAGGGCTTTTGTGTTTTCATGGAAAATCCTATAGCACACAATGAATTTATTGATTTTTTTAAATCCATGTACACTACAGGCAGAAGAAATATGAGATTTTCTACACTGTTCTTCAAACATCACAGTCTTGATCAGGTGGGAGGCAGCACAAACTAAGTTTCTTAGCCAGCATTTCTCACAATGAGGATACTGCTCTTCTCAGCTCCGTGACGGCTCCAGAGCACCTGCTAAGCAGCCCTTTGAACTCAAAGCTTTTTTTACCACAACCAGTCTGGGTCAGATCTGCACAAACGACTGACAGTAATATCAACGACAAGGGTTCAAACATCTGATAAAAAAACAGTAGAAAAAGAATAGAAGCTCAAACTTTTCCAGTAAGTGCTACCCACACTTTCGATGAAATAAATGGAAAGCTGCTGTTCCCATCTGCTCTTTTGGCTGGAAGCTCTGAGAACAGCAGCTACAACAGAGAGGAGAAACTCCTCTGGGTCTGCACTACTACCCTAGCAGGCAGGGCTCATATGAGGCACCAACTTGGTAAGACTACCAGTGCTGAGTAAAAGCGGTGCTGGAGCCTCACAGGTGAAATGTGGGTTACAGACAGCCAGATTTGGGGTAATAACTGGGATTTCCCATTGAGTACACAGCCTGTGCTATTAGTTTCTAAACACAGAGGCATATAGGTGACAAAAAGCAGGCAATGAAGGGATCATTTACTGCTTATGCTCTACTCATGGTATGGCAGAAAACCCCACCTTTGAGAAATTCAGCAATTCTTTCAGTGTTTATTTAAAGCCAGATTAGGTCAAGATGCTCCTACCTACTTTTCGTAACACTCAAAGTGCATTTCCAAATCCATGAAGAGTGCAAAGACTCCAAAGCACCTAGAGGTTAGATCTTTCTACAGTTCTGCTATCAAAACTGGTGGGGCTGCAGCATTATAGCATTAAACGTACAGATATCTAGAAGAGACCTCAAAACGTGCACAGTGCAAGGCAACAGAACCAGGAGGAATGACACCCTCCACCACAAAGCTGTTTTACAAGAAGCAGTGATGATTTAAATTGAAATAACACTGCAACCTGAAAACCTGACTTTCTCCAGTCCGCTCTTGTCACTGTGAAACCTGAATTTTTCCCAGATGAGGAGGATAATACGCCCCAGAGGATCTCTACTTCTGCACATGAGGAGAGCTCTTCCCCAGTTGCTTAGTGTTAGTAGGTTATTGCACTTCCTTGAGGTTGAGAAAGCACCCGGGCATTCAGGAGGACACTAATGTTTTCCTGGTGTCTGGAGTATGTATTTATATAAAGCTGGAGAATGAAAAGGATGGTGTGGAACAGAATAAACCTGAGTCTGCTACTTAAATGACACATGACAAACCAAGTCTAAACTAAATGTGTAACTTAAATTCAGTGCTGGAGAAAAGCCGACTGTAGAGATTGAAATTCCCTACTCTATTATAAACCAAAAGGCAGGGACTGACCAAGCAAGGTGACTCAGCCCACAACACACTGACATCAATTCATGAGGCATGAGAAGACAAAAGTGAATTCACAGGTTGTCAGCTGAGTACATACATCTATCATAGTGTTCCTCTCGTGCTTTGTTTTCTGGGGAATATCTGCAACAGCGGCTTCTTTTCGTGGTTTATTTTCATTAATTACTGCTTTTAAAACACAAGCTTTCCAAGGAACACAGAGGGAAAAAGTATTCACATACTTAACTTCCAAGCCTTGTTCAACCTTGCTTTCTTAAAAAATTATATTATATATATATATATGTATAAATCACCAGCCAATTAAAGAATTAACCATTCAGAAGAAGAGTGTTTCTGTAGAACTAGTTAGTTCTTGTGCTATATTCAGGTAACATTCCCTAGCAGCACTTGGTAAGGCATGATTGCCCACTATGTTCTTATGTCTTCCACTAACATTTCATTCTTCTAAATTTACAACAGAGAACGAGGCTGAAGAATGGCACGTCAGAAGGAAAGCACATAAGCAGAACTTTGGGCAAAGACTACTGATGGACTACAGTTAGAGGAGATACAATTAATAAGCTGAATTTGCATCCTCTTCATTAACGAATAAAGATCAATTGAGGAAAAAATATCAATTAAATAAGCTCAATTAATAACTGAAATTAAGTGTTTCAAACTGAAAGCACCTGGTTTCTGAGTGATCCCAGAGTAGAGGATGCAAAGTAAAAAATTATTTTTCTATCAACCACCCTCATCTTGCTGTCTCTCAACCAGCAAAGGCTTGATGCCTTAACATGGGACTACCTGGAATTCTGGGTGAAAAAGATGCACTTGATACAAAACTGTGGTGAATAGGAACCCATTTTTTTTTTTTTCCAACGTTAAGAACTTTAATCCTTTTCTAAATGCTACTAGAATAGGAGGATGCATAATATACCCAAAGGAACATGTTGTGCAGTCTTTTCTCAGCTACCTTTCCTGGGAAGCCATTCAGGAGTATACCAAAGGCTTCTAGCATTGTGCAGAGGATCCAGGAGGAGCAAGGGATCCCCCTAAAGGAAAAAAGAACAAGTAACAGCGGGATGGCCACTTCACACGTGTCCCGGCTTCAGGGACTAGTCAGGACTAACTGTGGGTGTGCTGGGGCTACTCGGCTGCTCTTGAATTCAAAGCTCCAGAACTCGGACTGCACTGAAGGGGCGACTGAGCTGAATAAGAAACCTCGAGCACTGTGTGTAAAAAAACTAAAGGGAGCAGAGGAAGAGTACAAATAGCGTAACCACTATACCTCTAAAACTTCTCCATTTTTGAGCCAGGAGATGGTGGGAGGTGGCACAGCATCTGACTTGCATTCCAGTATAACTTGTCTGTTCTGCAACACGGTCATGTCCTGTGGACCACTGGTACCAGCAATGTTAGGAGGAACTGTTGCAAAAATTAAGGCAAAAAAAAATAAACACCACACATATGAGTTACCATTAAGATCATTCACTGAAAATTTCCAATTTATTTCTTAAATATAAAATAAATGCAAAGCTATAGTATCACTAATTAGTTCTGCTTTCCAATATCTGTGTTAAATATATCACATTTGTACTGATGAATTTGTTTCTTAGGTCACACACTGGAAACTATTACACAAATTAATTTAAAGTCCATTCTCAGTGAGATGACCAGTTTTTATGCCAGATGGAGCAGAAATCACCCAAGTTCCATCAACTGTTTATCAACAAACATAGGAGATATAATCTTCAAAAAGAAACCTGAGGCATATGGTAGTAATGCAGAAGTCCCATTTATACTTCCTTTACTGTCATTACATTTTAGGTATTAATTTCTAAATACATTTCTTACCTTTTTCTACTGAAAAACTAAGATGATCATAGATATCAGTATAATTCACATCCTTTTTCAGCAAGCACAACAAATTGAATCCAACTGAATACTGATACCTATAACCTTCCTAGGAATTCAAAATGTAGGATTTGGAATTATAACAGAAATCAGATGCATCAGGTGGAACTTGCTCTATTAATTGTGTATCATATTCAGAATAGTTACCCTTATCTAAAAATGTTAATTATGATCATATGGTGTGATATAATTTTCTCAAAACACCAAATACTACTTCTTTATTAATATGTAGCTTATTTAATGAGATACTAATACATACCTTAGTAGTTTATGGTTTGAGGAATTTTTTTTCCCAAAATTAAACTTACCATGCACCCTTACTAAATATTCCTTGTCATCATCTCCTGCTGGACTAGATGCCAAACACGTGTATCTTCCTGTGTCCTCCACCTAGAAACAGATCAACAACTTCAGCAGAAACCTCAGAATATGGGAACAGTTCAGAAAAACTGAAATACAAACATTGATGACAACATAGAACAGACAGCACTTAAATGCAAACAAAATAGAAAAGGAACGCCTGAAAATAAATTAATAAAGTTATTGAAGACTTCTTTATTTTTCCATGCTGGGATTGTACAGAGATGGTTTCAGAGCTGCAGGACCTCAAAATCTCTCTGGATAATGTGTCTGCAGCAAGAACTCTTCTATTCGTGGTGCTGCCTGAGTTTATTGGGCAGGTTTGTGAAGGTTATTTTTCCCTGGACTGGCTTTTTTTCCTTGTCCAAATTCATCCGATAGTCTTTGTATCGTCTTTATTTAGTTTTTCTTAACTTGCACACAGATGGCTGCAAATGCCACTCTTCTCTGCAAGCTATGGTTTATACATGTGCAAAACAAACATAATAGGAAAAAGGTTGAGGAGGAAATGTAAAATACAAAAGAAGAAAAGCAAGAGATAGCAATAATAGGCAGGAAATGGACAAGAACAGATTATAGATACAGACTAAAACCAGAAATGAAACCAGAGAAAGACAGGAATACCAATAAATAAAAAAATGACAGAACACTGAAATGAACTTGAAGTAATAACTCTCAGAAGAGGAAGAAATGCTTGAGCACTCTCAAGCCCTAATACCGGTGCTTGTTCTGCATGGGAAAATACCTTCTCCAACCACAAATGCAGGTGGATGATTTTATAGAGGCTTTTTATGACACTTCTTAGGATGATCCTAACAGCAGGCAGTTCCGTTTGCAAAGCTGAGCCTATTTCGAAGCATATACTCTACCTGAGCACTGGTTATTCGAAGGACGTCTCTTAGGATATGAACATTATCATTCTGCAGAAGTGGGCGCCCGTCCTTCATCCATGAGATTTTGGGGACTGGAATGCCAGAAGAGACACAGAGGAGTTCCAGCGGGTTGTTAACGACGACAGAGAGCTCTTCTGCTTGATCTGAACCGTTGATGTGAGGCGGTTCTGTGGAAGGAAAAACGTTTGAGTCCTTCGTTGACTCAAAAAGCCTATAAAACATGATACACAGCCTTGTGCTTAGAGTTGGTAGAATTAGCTTACATTAGTATCATTTCTGACTGTGTTGTGAACCCACAGAGTATCTCATGGAATTTCCACCTGCCTCTCTGAGTTGGAATTATTCGTTCGAAAATGTTTTCATAATCCAAGGTAAAATATATTATATAATATCAGTGAAAATTTTTATTAGTCCTTTACCTGTTGTGCCTTCAACTGTGCTGTCAACCTGTCAAGCTGAATTTCTACTAACCAAAGCCAGTTATTTTAAACCAAATTACTTTGTAGATTAGTTTACTATTAATTATAGCATATTTCAGTAACCCTGAAACATTGGGAAAAAAGATAGATTATATTCCATTTCCTTATTTCTGTCATTTATCACAGTAAATGTTTCTTGAAAGTACTCCTTATCCCCAGAGACTTTAATTGTCCTGAGTAGATACTCATTTACTGCTCGCACTTTGTTTAACTGAAAGGCGAACACTTACCCAGCACTTTTAGGGAAAAGTGCTTGCTGATGTCTCCAGCTTCATTGGATGCTACACAAGTGTATTTGCCTGCGTCACCGATCTCCGCTTTTACAAAATGAAGGACCATTCCTTGGTTACTCGATGTCAGGTGAGCTCCCAGGCTTAAGGGATGTCCATTTTTAAACCAGGACATGGTGGGGACAGGAGTGCCATCCGTGAGACACTTCATAGAGGCTGAACCGCCTTTCACTACAGTCACATCCTCTGTTGCTCCTGCGTTATCCAAGCTCGGTGGTACTGCCGAGAAACAAAGATCTGATTCATGCAGAGTACAACCCAGATGTTAATTCTGAATATGAAATAGTTGGAATTTAGCCATCTTTTTGCACTTCCTCACTTACACTCATGTTTAGCATGTGTTAAAATCCACTTAGAAACCATACATTATGGGTTCCAATTCAAGTAAGGACTCTTCTAGTGTTAAAAAGCTTTCCATTAAAAAACCCCACCACATCGAAAAGTTAATGTTTCCCTAATAACTACCTATGTAAGATATATTTGTGGCTGGTTGCAACTTTGCGTTGGTCAGAAAGAAAACCGAATATTAGGTTTAAGAAATAAGATTCTGTACATAAAGCACTTCAAAGAAACTCACCAAAAACATGAAGGCTGTAATGTTTGTTGTCCACTCCGGCCCTGTTAGATGCTACACAAGTGTACACCCCAGTATCAGATATCTGTACTCGGGCAAGCCTAAAGAGAAAATCATTTTAAGCAAGCTGTAAACAGAATGCATTATCTTTATTACGATACGGTTTGGATCAAATGTGATTCTTGCTTCCAAAAACACTAGCAGAATTGTGCTGATAAAACAAAAGGGAGCAGAAAACTTGGCTAGTTAAAAAAGATGGAAACCAACCTGAGGATCTGCCCAGCTGACAGCAGCCTGGTTTGGGAGGAGATGGACAGAGGAAGGCCGTTCTTTAGCCAGTTTATCTGTGGTGCTGGGGTTCCAGTAGCAGTACATTCAATATTCAGGGAGGTGTCCAGAAGGGCAGTGAGGTCCTCTGCCTCATCTTTATTATTGGCTATTGTTGGAGGAACTACATTTTGTAAATATTGAAAAGGAAGATATTAAAACTGGCTCTTAAAATCATTCCGTATGTGTTACCGCGCACTAAATCCGGCACCTAATGCCCTGCAGGCAATTCAATGAGAAGCTCCCAATTTTTTTAACCAGCAAATCCTCTAACAACAATATTAAGCACTAATAAACAGCCATTTACATCTATAAAATCAGATGCACTTCAGAAGGATAGTAGAATGATCTGTCTGATTGATCAGGTTGTTGCAGACACGAGGGAGCCCAGAGCCTGAAGCTCATGGCAAGAGAAGGACAATGCAGGGGATGGGCTGAACCACCAGATAGGACCTGGCAGTTTGCTGCCACTCAAACTTACCCACTTTAATAAATCTTTAAAAAAGTGAAAGCTAGAATCATGCAAGAGCAAAGTTAGTTCATTAACTTCTAGATGTATGTGCTGACTTAATTTTTAAATATAGAAAATTTTGAAATGCCTAGTTAAGGTTTGTGGCTGATTATTCTAACAGAACTGCTTGATGGGCTTTTAAGTTTTGGTCTTGTGGTAAGAGGGGACTCACTACACACAGGAGGCCCAGCCACAGCAGCTCCACATTCTGTCTGACTGCAGATCCCATCAGGCAGCATGACAGTCACAGAGATAAGACCATTTAAATTGGTTATTGCTTGAACTTCAACTGAGAAAAATTGTCCACAAAAGTCTCCACTGTTGCATAATGCCATTCTGTCCCCAGAAGATCTGATGGGGTCATTCAATATTGTTATTATATCAGTGGTCATCTCTTGCTACTCTGCTTATATTCTAACTGATTCTGAGTCTCTGCATAAGCGGGACAGACACAAAACTGATAAATGCTGCCTATGCAGAACTCGCCCCTCTTTCACATTAGTCATTGTGCAAGGAAAGAATTTTATCCAAAACTCTATCAACTTTTCCTTTAAACAATAAGGACCTTTGACTATTAGTTGCCTATCTTACTACTCTGGGTTTTAGCTGATGTACTTTGATTGGAATTAGCGAAGATAAATTAACACAAGAAGAAAGCAGTATCCTAGTAAATCTACAAGAAAAAAAAAACCACAAACACATCATGGCAAGCAAAATTCCTCTATTATGAAATACACCAAAGGAATTAATTTGTTTAAATTCTGTTTATCCCCAAACACCAGCGATTTCAATCCTTTTGTCGCTGACGGAACATCCTGTGTAATATACAGTGATATCTACAGTACATGAAATTGGAAACACATGACTGTAGTATTACCCTGAAGACAGGCATTCATTTCTTGGCCCTGTCTTGGGAGCGCTTACAAAGACGGGATTATGGACCAGACTGCAGTTCTGCATCTGTGAAAACTCACCATATACATTCAAGTTGAAAATTCGGTCTTCCTCTCCTGCAGGATTAGTAGCCACACAAGTGTATTTTCCTGTATCAGAACCGAGAGCGCTGGCAACGTTTAATGTGCTGCCATCTGGAGTTACTCTATAAGGAAGGTCATAAAATACAGTGAGTTTGTTTATGTATTCCTATGACCTGGCAAATAAGCAGTCACTTTTGCACATTTAAATCAACCATCTCTATCCTCTTGGGAATTCAGCAAGAGAACCATTGTTTTTCTGCAAAATGTTATTATTAGAGATAGTCTAGGAAGTTTTTCCTAGGGATGCCCTGTTTAACCTTGTATTAGGATTCAATTCCAACCAGGCTTTTGAAAAACCTGTAACAAAAAGTACCAAGAGTAAAATGTTTCCATGTCTCAGATTTTCCCCCTCCAAAGGAAATTAATGGAACTCATTGACCTAACTAAGATTTAAGGAACCTGATAAACTTTAATGGAACTTATTAACTGAGAAAGAAATAGATATATACTTATCTCTGTATCAAAGAAAGAAAAAAAAAAATCAAATTAGTAACAAAGTATTTTACAAAAGGTAAAGAGGGAGACAATGTTCTTAACCTAAGACTCAGTACCTCTTTACACTCTCTCCTTAGGGCCCCCTTTTTTATACTTTTTAGGGCTCTCTGAGATTTAAAAGGATACAAGAAGAGAATAGAATGTCTGCTTATTTTTGCTTGCCTTATTCTTTGTAAATCATCGCTGGCAAGGGGTTTTCCATCTCTAAGCCATTGCACAACAGGCGTGGGCACTCCGTCGGTATCGCAGACCAGCTGGATGCTTTCTCCCAGGAGGACGCTGACCTCAGTGGGCATTTCAGAGCCAACAATATTGGGAGGAACTGGAAATCCACGATGGAGGGAAGAGAAGACTCATCAGCAAGAAACATAATTCAACTATAAAAAGTTATACTGCAGTAGCGCGTGAGTATTAGCATTTATTGCAGTACCTCCATTCAAACCTAGTTCAGAAAGTACGTGATTATGTTGTTTCTAGATGGGCTTCTGTAAAGATAAATTCAAAGCCACTTCCGTGATTCCTTAAAACGGCTAATTTACAAAATCAAAGAAACCATGTATCTTTGCCATGATATTTAATATCTACTGTTATCAGCTCAAACAGTGCTTACATGTACAACAATACAACAAAATCCCATTTCACTAAACATCAGAACACACTGTAACAATTAAATGCCTGTTTAAGTCTTGAGTATGTGCTTAGAATACAGGTTCTATGATTCTATTATTTCTGTGATTGCATCAGCCCATCATCCTGTTAACAGCCACACATTGACTTGGTCTGAACCAGCAGCCATGTTTGGCCTGTTCTCCTAAAAACCAAGGATGGCTCTCATGCTATCCATCACATCGAGACTGTCAGTCCCACTAGGAAATTTTGGGCATTTCAAGCAATTTCATCCATATTTGCTGCCTCCTCCTCAACCAGCCACTGCCAGCACAGAAAGGGAGCACAGCAGAAAGCTGGAGGTACTACACCATGAGCATCTTATCGGACATGGGGGGAACTAGTGCAATTAATGGGCACGAGTCATTAGGAATAGAGCAAAACAGACAGTTGTAGCATGAGTGACAATTCCATAATAAATAAGGGGTTCTGAGTTGAGCAGGGGGGGTGTGGAAATTTCATGAGGAAATTCTGCCAGGGTTTTTTTTTGCTATCTCCTATTCGCTATGGCTAAAAAGACAGGAGGCAACATCAGCACTGCTCCAGAAACCACATATGTGTGGTGCTCCACACTCCAACAGCCAGCAGAGCCTGCGTGTTCAGCAGGAGGAGGGATGTGACGAGCAGCAAACACACACAGCCTTCCCGATTGCTTTCAAGTTCTCCTATGATCAGAGATTAAGAATATTCTTTTTCATGCAAATTTCTGACTAGCACTATAATCCTCTAACCATTTTTCCCCACTGGTTGCTGCAGCCACCTGAAAGGAGGTTGTAGCTAAGTGGGTGTTGGGCTCTTCTGCCAAGTAACAAGCCACAGGATGAAAGGAAATGACCTCAGGTAGCACCAGGGGAGGTTGAGGTTGGATCTGGGGAACAATTTCTTCCCCAAAGGGCTGTGGGGCATTGGAACAGGCTGCCCAGGCCAGTGCTGGAGTCACCATCCCTGGAGGGTTGGACAGATGGAGATGAGGTTTCTCAGGGACATGGGGCAGTGCCAGGGGTGGGTTATGGTTGGACTCGATGATCTTGAGGGTCTCTTCCAACCAAAATAGTCCAAATAGTCCAAATTCTCCACTTTTCTCCACATTTACGTTATTTCAGTGTCTCCAGTACAGACACAGTGTCACACTCAACCAATGATTAACCAGTTCTGCTCACGCCTTACCTTGGATAGAAAGCACATAACTTTTCTGAGCTTTTCCCTCTACATTTGAGGCAATACATGTGTAGGTTCCACTGTCTAGAAGCTGAGAGCGAGCAATCTGAAGCTTGCTTCCACCAGATAAAATATGAACTTCAAGAGAATCGGAGTTTTCTGAAAATATGTAAACAAGTAGTCATTCCAAACCAGGCCACTGAGAGCAAACACAGCTTGAGGAATTTTTTTCATCAAAATTTCAAAACAAAACAAAGATGCCAATCAGTTAAGCGTCTGTCTAGAGATGGATGAAGAAGAATCAAAAAACAGACAGCCAATAGCACAGTCGTGCCCCAAAGCGGGGAAAAAGGAGCAGAAAAGAGCGTGAGAGGATGTTACCTATTGGTTTTCCATCCTTAAGCCACACTAGCGTTGGTGGAGGAATTCCAGTGGCATCACATACAAAGGTCACAGGATTGCTGATAGTTTCGTTGACTGACTCTTCCTCAGGGCCTTCTATAGTTGGTGGCACTATTAATTGAATGGAAATGATAAGAATGGTTTGGTTACCAAACATTTTTGTCAACTGATTTTGAATTGTCTACTCTACAGCGTCTATGGTAAAACTAGTATAAAACTATATAAAAAATAGTGCACATAATGCAGAGTATACTCACCATAAACATTCAGATGGAAGTTTTTATCATCTCGCCCTGCAATATTTATGGCTTTGCACACATATTGGCCCGTGTCAGAAACCTAAAATAAATTTTAAAAAACATTATAGAGTCTTATTTAAATGCTACAGTTTAGAGATATTAGGAGCGTTTGCCTCTGTCAACTCAAGATCCTTTTCACAGAACAAAAGGCCTCCAGCAAATATACTTCCTACGTATCGCTAGCAGAACACACCAATAAAGAGTAAAATAATTGCTGAACAGTAAGAGAATAGTGGCAGATGCAGCATCCCCCCAGCCTGACCTACCTCTGCACCCTTGATTCGTAACGTCTGCCCATCTGCTAAGATCTCCACATTTGCAGACTCTGAAATGATGCGCCTGTTCTTGTACCAGGTGATGACTGGTGGGGGAATAGCGTTGGATTCACACTCCAACGTCACGGGGGCGCCCACTCGCACGTTCAGCACCGTCACTGAGGTTCCACTGTGGTCTTTGATGCTTGGGGGCACTGTAGAAGAAACTCAGAGTTATTTCTGCCTCTGTTCTGTGAGAGGGCAGGAAACAACCTAATAAAAATAAATACAAACTACTGAGTTTTTAAAGCAGTAGATATTATTTCAGAAAATGGTAAAAAACAAACCAAGGACAGTCAGGAAACTCTTCTTGTGACTTTCTCCAGCTTGGTTTCTGGCAATACAAGTATATTCACCATCATCTGGTAGTTTGGCTCGAGGAATCTGAAGAGTCCGAGCACCTGAAGGGAGAGAGAAGGCTTGAGATTTGTTCTATGGTTATTATATCCATCTCAAATGCTATTTTATAACTGCAGGTCCAAGAAACTGAGTGTAGGCACTAAATTAACCTCAGATTCAAAAAACCATTGGTTTTTAAGGTACATTAATCCTTAAAGGAAAAAAATCCAGCCAAGAGAACTAAAATTTCAGGGTAAATTTCATTAGCGCTGTTAATTCTAAGTTTGGACCACAAATACTTGGTACCCTGGGCTGAAGAGAATCAGCAGGAGCAGAAATGCCACAGACATTCATGGGATTTATTTAGTGGGCAGCATCGAGGGGTTAAGGAGACCTCAGCACACCAGGATTTCTTCCTGCGAGTTCAGCAGGGTTAAACCAGATTCCTCCTGAAGTCAACGGGAAGGTTTTCACTTTTTGTTACCTATGCCAACAGAATTTACACCTCAGCCTCCAGAACGATTTCTGATTATTTCTTTGGAAGATGAGTCAACATGGCTCAACTTTAATCAATACCTATTACCAGAGAACCTCTGTTATCTGACTTGACCTCTTTTTTTTCACACAATTTATTTCAGTGCTTTCAGTCTGAGCCACTTTTCTTTAAAAAGTGAACCTACCCGACAGCCAAGAAATTATTCAACGCAGTAGGCCAAGCATCTTGTCTACTCACTGGGGTAATACCAAGAATACACTGGCTCGATAAATAATGGTCAGCACCTTTATCAAGACAAAACAGACAGAAATTGAGCGCAAAGGTCTCACCAGGTACAACAAAAGCATTGGCATTTGAACTGAGAGGTTTTCCGTTCTTGAGCCAGCTGAGATCAGGAGGTGGAAAGCCAGTGACCTCGCAAGTCAGCGAGATGAAATTATTCACCACCACAGTCAAATTCTCAGGATTAGCACCGACAACGCTTGGAGGAACTGTGGAGAGAAAGACATTAATGGTACCTACTATTGCGCCAGCAAACAATATTCCACAAGATCCTGATTTACTCAAATAACGCTGAATTGCTGAGTTTTGCCAAGGGGTCAAGTTGCAAAAATCTTTCCCATCCTATGAATGGATCCGCTGGATTTTTGGATGTATCTGGAAATATGACTGAAGTCAACCTAATGGTCATTGCTGTTCCTATACTTCACAAAAAAAGAAATTCTTTAATTTGCAGTCCTTCTGTGCTTGGGATTTGGGAAGGCTAATCAACCTGTAAGAGATCCCACAGATCCTGACTAATGCGTTACCAGTTTTAAAACACCGTACTCATAGGATATTGGTGCATAAGGCAGGAGAGATTAAATTCACTTTGTCAGGATATGTAGGATGACAAGTATCATTTCTTCCTGATACTGTATTACTCCTTTCTGAAATGATCCATTTTCTCATTATGGAGAACCAGAAGTGACTTCTTCTGACGCAGTTCAGAGTTCTTTGGTTAACCAGGCTAACCTGTTGTTTAAAATTCTGGCATGCAAGCATTGCTCTAAGGGGTGCATTTTTAAGCTTACAAGTCCCGGTATTTTTAAAGACAAGAATATTTTGACATTTGACCTTTCTACAAGAACCGTTTAAAATGAAATAACTGTAAATCTCTTGCTTTCAATAAACCCCAAGTTTTCGTTTCCATGTTTTTGCAGCGGGGATCTATAAAACACTTAAGAGGAAAGCAAAAGCATGTTCTTGGCTCTATAGGGTGGAAAAATCATTCCAAAGAACACATGGAATCCTCCTCTTCAAAGACAGAAATGTTCAAGTATTTTGGACCCTATGCCAGAAATGCTCCAGCTGTTTTCTGTCACTTGACTGACACAAAAGAGTCATTAAGACAAGTTTATTGCTCCTTGGTGGCACTGCAGGAACGAGTGGAGTCAACGTAAATGGGTGAATTTGTCCCATATTTTTCAACTTGGAATAACTAAAGGTTATTTCCCTGATGATGAGCATGAAATGCTTGACAAATAACTGGAGAATTCTGATCCGATGACATTTTATAGCGTATTTACTTTTACAGTTACTTTCCCACAGATGTGACTATTGGCAGTGCAAGACAGTGGGCAACTAAATACACAGGGTCAAATCTGAGCTATCTTTTAATGAATTTTGCTTAACTATATCAATGGTAAATTTCAAATCCTGCAGCCCTCATGGCCTGTGCACCACAGGTAATCTACATACAGATACAGTAATGGGCTCTACCTGGGTATTCAGTGGGAATCACAGAATGGACTGGGTTGGAAAAGACCTCAGAGATCATCCAGTCCAACCCTTCGTCCAACTCCAGTCCATTGCCCAGATCATGGCACTAAGTGCCATGTCCAATCTCAGTTTACAAACCTCCAGGGCCGGTGAGTCCAGCACCTCCCTGGGCAGCCATTCCAATGCCCGACCACTCTCTCTGCACAGAATTGCTTTCTAATCTCCAGCCTAAATCTCCCCTGGCAGAGTTGAAGCCCATGCTCCCTTGTCCTATTGCTGACTGCCCGGGAGAAGAGCCCAATCCCCCCCTGGCTAGAACTGCCCTTCAGGTCGTTCTAGAGAGTGCTGAGCTCAGCTCTAAGCCTCCTCTTCTCCAGACTGAACAAGCCCAGCTCCCTCAGCCTCTCCCCATAGGGCTTGTGTTCGAGTCTCTTCCCCAGTCTTGTTGCTCTTCTCTGGACCCGCTCCAGCACTTCAATCTCTTTCCTGAGCTGAGGGGCCCAGAACTGAACACAATACTCCAGGTGTGGCCTCCCCAATGCAGAGTACAGGGGAAGGATCACTGCACTTGTCCTGCTGACCACGCTATTTTGGATACAGGACAGGATACCATTGGCCTTCTTGGCCACCTGGGCACACCGTTGGCTCATATTGAGCTTCCTGTCCATTAGTCCCCCCAGGTCCCTTTTTGCCTGACTGCTCTCCAGCCACGCTGTGCCAGCCTGGAGCACTGCAGGGGGTTGTTGTGGCCAAAGCGCAGGACCTGGCACTTGGCCTTGCTGAACTTCATCTCACTGGAATCAGCCCATTTTTCCAATCTATCCAGATCTCTCTGCAGAGCCCTTCTGCCTTCCAGCAGCTCCACACTCCCTCCCAACTTGGTGTCATCAGCAAATTTGCTGATGATGGTCTCAATCCCCTCATCTAAGTAATCAATAAAGATGTTAAACAGGACTGGACCCAGCACTGACCCCTGGGGACACCACTAGTGACTGGCCGCCAGCTGGATGCAGCCCCATTCACCAGCACTCCCTGGGCCCAGCCCTCCAGCCAGTTCTTAACCCAGCAGAGAGTGCACTTGTCCAAGCCACGGGCTGCCAGCTTTTGAAGGAGTATATTATGGGAGACAGTGTCAAAGGCTTTGCTGCAGTCTAGACAGACCACATCTACAGCTTTCCCCTCATCCACCAGGTGGGTCACCTGACCATAAAAGGAGATCAGGTTGGTCAGACAGGACCTGCCCCTCCTAAACCCATGCTGGCTGGGTCTGATCCCTTGTCCATCCTGAAGGTGCTGTGTGATTGCATTCAGGATGATCTGCTCCATAACCCTGCCAGGCACTGAGGTCAGGCTGACAGGCCTGGAGTTGCCGGGGTCAGTTTTGCAGCCCTTTTTGTGGATTGGGGTAACATTCGCCAATTTCCAATCGTATGGGACCTCCCCAGTGAGCCAGGACTGTTGGAAGATGATGGAGAGCGGCTTGGCGAGCTCTTCAGCTAGCTCCCTCATCACCCTAGGATGGATCCCATCTGGTCCCACAGACTTGTGAGGAAAAGTACCTATTTGTTATATATATTATATATTAAGTTTAGAGACCGAGACTTTAAAACTGGATGCTAATTTTCAGCACTCTAGAAGGTTTAATTTTCGTTTTATTACTCACCTTTGAGGCAAGAAGTGGAGTTTTCAACTAATTAAAGAGCATCTTGTTTAATATTTGTTTAAATTAGAAACATAGAAAAATGTTGGAAAATAACCTGGTTTTGGCACTGACAAAACAATAGATCATGCTGCTTAGTGATGATAATGCAATTTCATCAGTGCTTGACCCTGGGTGGTCCTTTCCTGAATAGCTCTTTTCTAATTTTTCAAATTAGAGATTAATAGACCTAAATTTGAGATTAATAGACCTAAATTAGTCATACTGTTGAGCTAGAATTGAAGCTTCATGCAAATATTTCTTTTAATATAATAGTATTAGACTGTGGTCATTATAAACAAATATTTTAAACACAAGAAGTTTAAATTAAAACACAAATGTCAAGGAAAGCAAAATGTTTTGATTTCAAATCCAAACTCAAACATCAGGAAATCTGGACAGACTCCACGGACAGAAAATAACTTGTTGGAGAACAACTGCAGGGCAAATTCTTCCCAGGACAACACCACTTCTGTCTAATTCTATTACTGAGTAGAGAAAAGTACCACACATTTGTTTCTTTTAGTCTGTAAATCTGCTGCATGTGTGAATGAGAACAAAATTTATTTATTTGGTATGTACTAGCTTGAATCATCAAATTCCTTGGATGCTGGTACTACATTTAAGCGAGGGAGAGAGAAGATAGCACTTCTATAATATCTAGTTCGTAATACAGAAGGTCAGCCAGCCAATGAGGATGTGAAAAGGGGATTGATCATATGGAGCAGACCGTGATACAAGTCTCCAAATTGTATTGTGAAAGTAGATAAAGATGCATCTTGGGTAGGTTTTATTATGTAATGGTGCAGATGAATTTATGGGAATAATGGAATAATCTTCAGAATGGGAAGCTGAAAGTGGTGAAAAGAATAGTGGTAGAAACCTAAGAAGTTAAGGTTAACTTTGAAATATGAATTAGAGACTTCCCAATTTTCTGAAGCTGTCAGAAGAGGTACAGGGAGTTGGTAGAGAGACTGTTTTCTCAAAATAATGGGAAATGTCTTAATTTCTTGATTGTATTTCTTTTAGGCTTGTGATATCAAATGCTCAAATTTATTTTAATCCTACTCTAACTCAACAACATCAAACAAACAAACAAACAAAAACCCCCACCAAAACCTCTGCCAAACACCCCCCCCAAAAAGTCAACACCACAACCAAAAAAAGAAAAACCAATCACAAAACCACCCTGAGCAACAAAAACTACAAACTCCAATAAACAAAAAAAACCACCCAGAAAGGAATCTTAAAGGAGAAATTTTTCAAAGTAAGCTTTTGCAATGCCATATCTCTCTGTTAGCAGTTTGTTAGTCATGATTTCAGGGCTTAGCAAGATCTGATTTCCATCTACATGGAATACATATAAAGAGGTGAAGCCACGGGGTATCGCAAACTACATTTTGCCAAGGTACTTGGAGATTCCAGTGCCTTAGAATCTCCATTACACCCAAAAAGACAACTTACTAAGCATCTGCCTAAGCACTCTAAAATTAACACATTCAAGCTGAACTACTATTTGAAAGAAGATAACCAGAAAATTATGGGTTACTGTACTTACCATGAACATTGAGGTTAAAATACTTCTTGGCACTTCCAGCTATGTTTTCCACGATGCAGACATACCTGCCAGTGTCTGTTATTTGGGAATTCAAAATCTAAGAAAAAGAAACAAGATTGTTGTTAAAGGAATATATAAGACAGCTGACTGTTAAAGCATCAAGTTTTGGTGCCTCCCCAAAGAACGTGGGGTCTTTGAGACCTGTGAGCCTGCATTTGCTTTTGTTTCATTGAGTTTTTTACTAATGCTTTTGCAGTGTTATGAAAGAATCCATTTGAAAAACTGCCACTGATGCTCCTCCTTTCAGAATCTACTACGCACATCTGTGCATCTCAAATCTCCAGAAAAGTCACCACAGGATCTTTCACATTAAATTCGATTAAAGTGCGTAACAAAACATCTATTCACTAAATATTTGAAATAAAAATCTTTGTGTTCTATCTGGTTTTTATTTTTATTGTACTCTTAGATCATGCTACAGAAATTGAGACAATTAAGCTCAGTGCTCTGTTTTAACAGTTTCATCCAGTATCATCCATCCATGGGGGGGTGGGTATGTTCTTCAGAATTCACTATTTTCTTTAAATTAAAAAGCACATTTTCTAATAATGAATCTCTCTTAGGGAAACTTGGACAAAACTGACAAGTCATTCTCCACATAACTCAAGTGTATTTTAAACCGAGTGATCTCCCTGCTGCAGTTCACAGCACAACCCCATAGAGAGATGGATCAGCACAACCGAGGGAACTCCACAGGAGCAAGAAGGGGCAGCTGAGGGACAGTGACAAGAGACAAAAAGCCCTTAGGTTCGCAGAACATGGTTAACAAAAAAAATCAGCATCTTATATTCAGCAAATCTAAACAGTTTTATCTTCATGGGCAGCTTGTGTTTGCAATGCTAAAAATCAGTGATTCCCTGAGAGCCACCTGTAACCTCCTCCCGTTGGATAGGAACGTGTGTTTGGCGTCTTCTCTGAGGAGGTGGCCGTCCTTCTGCCAGGTGATGCTCGGAGCGGGGCTGCCACTGGTGACACAGTCCAGCGCCGCAGCTTTGTGCACCAGCACCGTCACTTCTTCGGGCAGGTCGCCCTCCGCTCCGCTGATGGATGGGGGTACTGCAAACCAGCAAAATGTGACAAGAATACTGTGACTTGGTGTCTCCCAGTGTTTGTTTTATTTTATTTTAATTTTTTGGAATGTATTTCTTGATATATTTGATTATTTGTTTCATTTGCCCTCCAATCTTTTAGATAATTTTTTCATAGGAAAGTACTGAAATCTCTGGTGAACATAGCAAAAGATAATACAATCCCACAAGTAGTTCAGCTGGAACTGGGGGAGAAAAGTGAGCTTATTCACAGCAGCCATAAAGAAGAAGAGGTGAAAACGAATTTTGCAGCTAGTCTGTCATGTTCTTTGCTGCCAGGACAAAAGAGGATTCCCAAGGTAGGATTCCCAAGCTAGGATCCCTTCCTAACAACAAATCAGTGTTCTCAGTGGTAGATACAGAAATTTCGGTAAAGAAATAAGTGTTTCCCAAGGCAAAAACCTTGAGTACAAAGGAAAGCTTTCTGTGCAATGTCTGTAAACAGAACATACAAAATGGATTCTGCAGCTACTCAATGGCTGATCTAAATCACCAGTTCCCTTAAGCCTTTGGGAGTTTTGCAGGTGTTTTAGAAAATGATCAAAACAAGGGGAGAGAATAGTCTAGTAAGTCAGAATTGTGAACTGGAAACTGGAGAAGGAACAAGAAATACCAGGATAAAACCTAAATTTCTAGTTAAGTATTTTTTCTCTCTAGTGAAGTGTGTTAGGGATAATGCAACTGAGTTCCTACAACAATAACCTAAAACCAGACTAAACTAACAACATTATTTTCATGCAATTCTGTATACTTCTATTTTCACGCATACTTCATATTTTCATGTATACTTCTATTTTCTACAAAACTCTAGCACCCTATGTAAACACATTTCTTTTGTAGTTTACAAACATATAGAATTTCTAAACTTTAAAAGCATTAAGTAAACCTAGCCTGCAACGCTTCATTGCTTTCCACACAACACTTTAGGGGATTGAAAAGGCAAAGGAAAGCAGGGAAGCTCACGGAGCACGCGGACGTCGTAATGAATGGAATCCTCCCCGGCTTCGTTAACCGCCACACACGTGTATCTCCCGGCATCTTCCGCCTGTGCCCGTGGGATCTGCAGCACTCGGCCTCCTGCAAGGAAACACAGTAAAGATTTAAACGTAGCATCAAGCAGTTTCCATCATTTCCACACCACATTTCACCAGAGACCTGAGCAAGCAGATTTATAAATGGTCAAGCATTTGTTCTGAATTATAAGGAACTAAAGATTATTTCCTAGCTACTTTTTCAACTGGCAGATACTTGGAATTCAGCAACGTTCATATTGAAATGGTAGAAAAGAGTAATTAATTCCACAGAAAGGAATCATGTTCTTCAGCAATATGCAGCCAGAAGTTATTCTTCAATTGAAACCAGAAATATTTCTCAGCAAGGTGACAGAGAACTATTATATTTGTACCTTCTGCATTTTTAGCACCTCTCTCCCTTTCCCATATGAGGTTATGTACGAGTTCACAGCCATTTTTCTACTGGAAAATTATTTCTATGCCTCACTCTCTGGTTAAGAGGCTTTACTACTCTAATTCTGACTTTGCCAAAACAAAACTTAATAAGGAAATAAATCAGGAACACAGCAGAAAGAAGGGATCATTGCTGTATTTTATTTTTCAACACCGCACATGAAAATTAAATGGTCACATTCACTCTTTTAGGAGCTACTTTTTAAATGAAAGAAGGAAACAAGCTGTTTCCTTCTTTCAGGGACCAGAGAAATTTTTCCAGTCAAGACAGTCTGAAAAGAACATTAATGTAGTGTTTTGAAGGGGAAAGGTTTGTTATTACTACACAAATACTAGTACTAATGCCATTTCTGAAGGTCAGAGAGTTACATTTTAATACTCACCTGGTAATATTAGTACTTTATCGCTAGAGCTCAGAGGAGAGCCGTCTTTATACCAGGTGAGAACCGGAGGAGGAACAGCATTGGTCTCACAGTAGAGTGAAAGGGGATTGTTGACTATCACATCTTTACTTTCTCCACCTCGTCCTGCATCAACCATGTTACCAGCTTCCCATTTCTTATAAGGCTTTTGGAAACTGGGAGGAACTACAATCCAGGAGGGGGAAAAATGTTAGAATTTTACAGCAGGAATAGCTAGTTTTAAAATCAATATATGAAAATAAATTGCAGTTGCTAAATAGCTGCAATAAAAACTAAGTGTATTAAATTAACCCCTGCCCCAATTTAGATTAGCCAGGAAAATTCTAGTTCATTTCAGTAGATTGCTCAATTGGGCATTTTGATGAGTATTTTCTGAAGACTAATAAACAACAGCAGAAGACCTGATGACAAAACACAGAGGGTATTAATCAACAATAATACTTAAATAGTAAGGTATCTGGTTTCACTCAAGTTCTAATTTTATCTAAATTTTCAGAAATGACTAATGATTGTTTTCTTGTATTTACAAACAGTGTGTAGGCCAACACGATGCTTCTGTCTCAGCCCTCTACGTACTACTCCATACAGAGAAATACAACATGATGTCTTACTTTAAGCTAAATTAAAACTTTCTCATGTAGTTTAGAGGAAGATCAAAGTTACTAAGTCATTCCACTGATTTCAGGAACACTGCATATGTCACAAAATGCGAAAGAAAGAATAATAAAATACTGTATGTCTTTAAGATTAGCAAAATATATATCAAACGAAAGTCACACAAAACACAAAAGCATTGGATTAAACCAAGTAGGTGGAAAAAATACAATATTATAAAGAATTCCAGCATCTCAGAACATTAGAAAAGGAGGCTACCAGCAGAATTTTATTATCAGAACTCTGATTACCTTGTATATTTACATCAAATTCCATTTCATCCTCTCCAGCAATGTTAGATGCCAGACAAGTGTAACGACCCGTGTCCGACACTTGAGCCTCCTTAATCTGCAGGGTACGGCCACTAGCTTGGATAACAACATGATCGTCTGGTTTCAGTGGCTGTAATGTCATTTTACATGTAAATTAATACATGGCAAGACATACACTAGAAATAGCCATTTTGTGGAGATAGTATGATGCCATGTCTCTTTTGGTCAAACTCAGGTTGTTTCAAAACCCTTCCTAAGGCATCATACTGGGAGTAGGAGCATATTTTGGCTTTGGTATTTCCTCTGCTTTGATACCACTAACCTGTTCCTCCTTTCCCTCAAACCAAAAGCTTTGCCTCCCTGAGTAAGTTTCAAGTTCCCAGAGACAGTTTTCTTTTCATGGTTGTCAGAAACTCTGTGTCTTCACCTTTCTGATCTTGGTAGCTGGTCGTTTTACATCACTCCTAAGCCCAGCTCACATTGATGGAGAAAGGAACAATGCCATCCCCATCAGAAAAAGGCTCTCATGACATATGATTAAATTAGGCTGATTCCACCCCTGAGCTCACTGGCCAACCTACACATGTAAAACTATCAGTTTACTCTGAGGTGAACAACTCAACCTAACTCATCCTACAGCCACACAACCACTAGGATCTGCTGCCTGACAAGGTCACAGCGTGAACATAAAATGGATGCAGCAGCACCGCAGAAATACACAGGATTAGACAGAATCACAGAATCATTTTGGTTGGAAGAGACCATTAGGATCATCGAGTCCAACCATAACCTAACTCTAGCACTAAAACATGTCCCTAAGAACCTCGTCTATATGCCTTTTAAACCCCTCCAGGGATGGTGACTCCACCACTGCCCTGGGCAGTTGTTCCAATGCACAACAGCCCTTTCGGGAAGGAATGTTTCCTAATATCCAATCTGAACCTTCCCTGATGAAATGTTACGACCTGTAGAACCTACATTACACACAACAGTAGACACTACAGGAATACAACCTGTATCTCTCAATAATGAAAATGGAACACACTGGGCAGACACAACAGAACTCTGGGCCTGCAGGGGACGATGAATTTAGTCCATGGATGTGAGTGAAAGTCATTTGCCCAGAGGCAAGCTAAGAAAAACCTGCTGGGTGGATGAATTGCTCTGCCAGCAGCAGCAAGCTGCTGACAGCCACTGTCTCTCTTTGGGGACCTCTCCGTAACATCACTTTTCATTGGCTACACAATCAGTACACCCAGGAGGTGCTGCTTCTCCTCCAGAATGACGTTGTTGTGAAGAGAGCATGTAGCAGGAACCATGCCTCATCCCCCTCGCAGAGGATCCAGATGCTTTTGTGGCTCTGTAAGCTTTGTCAGAACCAAGCGGGAGGCTTTCCACAGCTTCTGCAAGGGTAGCACTTAGAGCAAACAAGCACGAGGCCATTTCAATGTGACAGGGCCCTTGGGGACGTTACACAATGGCAAAGGGACATGTAGCCACACCATGGGATGCTACTTCCAGATGGGGCTCTTCCCATAAAGCCCAGGCCAGCGGTGGGCCCTGGGAAATCCAGCACTGATGTCTCAGTGGCACTGCCAAGCACGCATAAAAGCAGGGGTGTCAATTTGGGGGGGGGTCTGGCTGGAGCACAAGTGTGATGGAAGCGGCTGAGGGACCTGGGGGGTTCAGCTGGAGAACAGGAGCTGAGGGGAGACCTTCTGATCTCTGAACTGCCTGAAAGGAGCTTGGAGCCAGGGGGGGTCGGGCTCTGCTCCCCAGGAACAAGCGCCAGGAGCAGAGGAAACGGCCTCAAGTTGCCCCAGGGGAGGTTGAGGTTGGATCTTGGGAACAATTTTTTTCCAGAAAGGATTATTAAACATTGGAACAGGCTGCCCAGAGCAGTGGTGGAGTCACCATCCCTGGAGGGTTGGACAGAGATGAGGTTCTCAGGGACATGGGGCAGTGCCAGGGGTGGGTTAACAGTTGGACCTTGGGCATCTCTCCAACCAAAATGATTCTGTGATTCATAGTGATCACGAACATGCAGTTGTTTCTGTACTAAATCCACCCATTAGAAAGAATTAAGTTTGTGACTGGCCTGTCCATCCTTGTACCAGCTGATGGCAGCAGCAGGAATGGCGTGAGCTTCACACTCCAGGGTAAGGCTGTGGTTTACTTTGATCTTCACTTCTTTAGGGGAGAGACCTGTCCCTGAGATATCCCCTTTGTTAATGGTGGGTGGAACTGCAAAAAACAAAGGGAGGCGGACCCTCGTAACCTGTCTTACACTGCATTTCAAAATTAACTGGACAAAGGGAAAACCTGGATGATAACCTCAAGGAAAGTAAGTGTGTTCCCCCTATAATCTGCCTCTTCCCCACGGCTGAATTTTAATGTTTTTATGTATATATATGTACTTTAAACTATTTTTAGCACATGTATTATATGTAAAAACACATAAAACTGTGTTTAACAGTTTTAGACATGCCTACAGCCTTACCCAACTATAGCACTTTATGATGTGTTTGGCTTAAATTCGATAAAGTTCAGTGTACTGCAGTCATCAAAAAGCATTTTAATGGGAACTAATATTCTCAGAAACGTATGTTTGAACTGAAGTCTGCACTCAGAGTAGCTGGTCAAAACTCAACATTTCCATGCCAGTGAAATCCCAGTGTTACAAAATCTTGTTTCCTTCTGAATCAGAATGAAAACAAGAACATTTCAAAATTCTTATGCTACCCCCTACCCTGCTCTCATAGTGTCTTTTAAATTATTTTAAATGCTTGCAAAGCATTTTCCATAGTTTTTTTTCAATGGGAAATTCTAAAATCTCCCTAATGCCTACAGTTGCAATGGCATTTGGGGGTGGAGGAGGCCTTATGTTGCTACATAGGCACCCTTCAATAATGAACTCTTTTGTCATCTTCTCATTATTCTCAAACTAATGGGGCCTTATTAGGAACTTAGTGCAATTAAAATAACAGCACGGTTACTGGAGGGGAGCAAACCAAACTCCAATTCAGACTAGGAAATAAATAATAATAAAAAAAAGATTAAAAATCATGCTTGACTGAGCCCATAATGAAGAGTTTGAGCACTAAAATCGCGTATGAGGCACAGATGCTCAAAGGACAATGTGCTGCCACAAAGCTCCAAACAGGAAAGCTTTTCTGCATACAGTATTTTCTGGAAGGATACAAAAATAGTATCCTCCTGTTTTACCTTACTCAAGATGTTACAGGTCCTCTCCCCCCTTTTTTTCCTAAAATAGTTTCTGTGCTCACAAGATTCTCTGCTCATGTCTCCCATTGTGATGCACTCCTCTGATCAAAAATCATTACCAAAAGAGCATTTCAGAAGAAATTAGGGTTCAACATTTCTTAAATGTCTTCCCCTGGGTGCTGCAAGATTTTCAGACCAACCGCAGCATTTGTGAAGGATACAACAGCAAACTTTTCTAGTGTCTCTCCTCAAGCAATGACAGGAGCTAAAGTAGATGTTTGCTAAGCAAAGTTACTAACAGAAGTCTGTGTATGCACCAGGATAAGTAACAGTGCAAAGGGGGGGAAAAAAAGGAAGAAGACAAAAAAGAAATTGAAAAAAAAAGCTGTAACTATTTCCATACTGTAGACTATCACTTCATAGTGTTTCAGAGCTTCTCCCGCCTCATTTGTGGCTATACAGGTGTATCTTCCAGCGTTGCCCTCCTGTGCGTTTAGAATCTGCAGGGTTCGACCACCTGCCAAAAGACATCATTCGTTAGTAGCATCCATGTCATACACTTGCTTCCCAATTATTTAAATCGTTTCTGCAGCATATTTTCAATCCTTCGGTTCAAATTCTACGTTTAGATGAGCATGAAAAAGTGACTGCTCACCACCATGTACACTGTGGAATAAATGAGTGCATAATTTGCAGGAGTGCTTTGGATCCCAACTCCTGTTGCTTATGGATTCTTGGAAAAGAATCCGGTTAACATAGTTCTGTACCAGAAATTTCTTTAAGATATTTATATAGGAAGAAGTGATTTACGGTTCTGCACTTCATCCACAGAGAAAGGGAAAGGAAGCACTGACCGAGCAGATTCTATTCAGCATCCGTTTCCTTCCCATAGTACCTGGTTTATTTATGACTTATATCATCTGTGTTCTCAGACCTGAGGCACTGATTAATTTGGCTGCAGCTCTTTTCAGACTGCTTTCCCAGAAATTGTCCCCCCATGTAGTAATTAAATTCCTTGTTATCAATATCGACTCGTTCCTCCTCCGAATGCCTGCAGTTAGCAATACTAAAGTACTTGTTCACCTACATTACTTCAGTGGTATCAGTGAAGCTTGTTCCTGTTTTCTGCCTCCATAGATGTGCTAGGGAAGAGTTACTCCACAAATTAAAAATGACAGTCTACTAATGACCTAGAAAAACGCCACCTCGCTCTCCTTACTACTGTTGTTGCTTACAGCCCTCTCCATTTAATTTCCATACTTGATTTCAAGTTATTTGCATTCATTATTCATTCATTATACATTCATTACATTGCTCCGATGAACTTGTTTGCCACCATTTAGCTTTACAGAAAAAAAAAGGATAAATACCTGCATACAAATAAAATACAAGTAAATCATCAGTTAATTGTGTGGCACTTAAAAATATTGGAATAGAAAATGCTATGAAAGTACAAATATTGCACTGAATAGAAACATATCCTTTGATTTTTCAAGAAAATCTGTAACAGGAAACTAAACAATAACAGAATAGTGTGTTATGTTATTTCTCAATGACAATTAAAAAATTACCTGGTAAAATGTGGATATTTCTGTTTGATTCTAAAGGATTACCATCTTTCAGCCAGGTGATTGTAGCTGGGGGGTAGGAGTAGGCCTCACAAACCAGCGATGTTGGGCTGTTGAGGATAACAGTGACATCTTCTGCGTTTCCATGGCTGTCTGCACCCACGATGGTTGGAGACACTGGGAACAACAAAACCATTAACCAGAGGAAGGACCTCTATAAAAAGCCAATTTTATGTTCCCTGTTCCGTCTAGGAATCTGGTTGCAGCCTTGAACAGCTGAGAGCCATTCCTACCAGACAACATTAATCCAGCTTTACGTTTTGGCCTAAAGACAACAGCCAGCCAGTGTTGGTGTAACCCACCCCATTGCACCGGTGTCCACACCAGGTCAGCAGGAAGCCACCACCACATCTGGGACAGTAGCTGGCAGAGCCACCGCTCCATGATCCCACGAGCAGCAGAGAGGTAGGAGGGATGAGCCCAAGATGTGGAAAACAAACTCATCATTGTTTGTGTTGGGTTACGCAATAACCATCACGACAAAAGCCAACTGCAGATGGTTTCGGCTTTTCTGAAGAGATCACAATCTGAAGGGCTCTTCAGATACTTCCCTGAATCACAATAAGCCGAAGTATTGCCCTTCTCATTCCCTACAACGTCCTGTTATAGCTTCACATTTTATCGCTCTATATTGTCTAAAGTGCAGAACTGCTGTTTCTATTGAACTACTATTATTTATCAGCTACTAAGCTATGAAATTTTAATCGTAGCCAGGCAAGTTAAGTATTGCTGCAATTCAAGTACTACAAAATTCCAATGTGATTATCTGTTTTTTCCCCCCAAGATGAATATTTTCTCTGCAAGAGCCAGCCCAGCTGTCTTACCAAGTACATTAAGACTGTAACTTTTGCTCTTATCTCCAGCTGTGTTGGATGCAATACACGTGTATCTCCCTGTGTCAGTGACTTGGGCATTGGTGATTTGCAGGAAACGGCCGCTGGACAGACGCTTGTGATCTTCATCCTCAGCTAGAGGTTGCCCATCCTTTACCCAGGTGATCTGTGGTACAGGGTTCCCTTAATAAAGAAAATTGCAAATATTAGTAGCTGCATAGCCTCTAGGATATGACAAAATTTCTGGAAAGCAGAAAAACACAGTTTCAGATGCCTTTTTAAAACACATCCTTTCGGAAGATATTTTGGAATACATATTCTAAAGTCTTTGAAACTCGCGAAATACTAAACACCTCCTCCTAAACTCCATAGGTCTTTAGAGAAGAAATATTACAACTACCCTCTTGGTTGTATTTCACACAACCTTTATAAGAAGGAGTGCTTAGTCCTGCTACAAGCACTGCGATTGATTCTGAAATGTAAAAATTCCACTGAACTGAAAATACCATTAAAAACAAGCTGCTCAGAACCAACTATGATGGAAACCATGGGGTTCAATCAGCAGATATCATAATATTGTACACTTTTACCTATCACTTCACACGTTAGGGTAACTCTGTGCTTCTCTTTCACTTTCACATCTTCCAATTTATTTTCACCCACAATCTCTGGAGGCACTGCAAAGAGACAATGACATCAGTGAGCATTACTTACAACCAGTTTAAATACAATAAAGGTGCACCCAGGTTATATCTCAGCATATGCTTCCCTGAAGCACATCCATCTACGAACAGCTCAGATTTACCAGGACCTGGTCCAGAGTTGAGGCAGCACAGAGCCAACCTGCCTGTACCACACATATAACCCTCTGTTCCACACCCTTAAGCACACAAGTGCTCAGCAATACTCATCTCACTTCATCTGCAGAGCTCCAGAGCTACACAGGATGCTGAGGACGAGTATGGTCTGTAGGGCAGGATTTTGGTGCGGGGTCAGTAGGGCAACGGTGATGAGCAAGTTGTTTGTGGGGCCGTGTTTGGTTTTATGCACCAACAGGTATTATAAGTTTGTATACACTTTTATCTCCCATATTAAGCAGTAAGTGATTTATTTGTTCAAAACCATGTGCTTAAGTTAGAGTTGCTTTTTTTTTTCCAGCAGTAATTGAAAGTATCTATCTAGTACTCCAGGGACAGAACTATTTTAAGTCAGCTTGTCTATTCACGTACCACATAGGGTTTTTTCCTTAACAGTACACTCAAAAGCAATGCAACAGCTTACCAACAAGTGGATGCTGTGTAAAGGCATACATGTATTTTATGCAAATACAGCTAATTCTGTACAGGCAGATGAACAAACTATATAGGTCTAAAGGCATCTTGCTATGGTACAAACTATGTTTCTCTTGGGAAACAGAAGACAAGACCGTCCCCTTAAAATACCTACCCACCCCCCAAATAGCTAACTCAAGGAAACTCTTAGTGTACGCCTGACCACTTGGTAACTTGTTTCCAAACAATCTTGGTCAACAGGACGTCACAGACTGTTGGATAAGGGAGGCCAGATTATTAATGTGTTGGTGAGGAGCTGTGGTGAAGAGCTATTTCTTTCAAAGCTGAGGCATTTGTAGCTTCAGGCCAAATGAAAATGGCACTACAAACCAAAGTATCACAGGTTGAAAAAGAGGCCTTTATTTTTAAGCAAGCAAGCTCAATCTCCAAGTAGTTCTGGAAAGCTTTGTAATAAAAATGTCAATAAAAATAAGAATTGCACTAACATGCAGAATTCATTATCAACAGAGAAAAATAATGTTACGCTAGAGTTTTGATGCTAATGAATGGTACAAACTAGAGTGAAGAACTAAATTCAAAGAGGTTTGCATCTCCTTTGACTGGAACGGCAAAGTGTGGCTAAAAGTTGGCCTGTGAGCAGGAGAGACGGTGTGATGTGGGTTAGTGGAACATGGCATGTCCTGACACGCTCACCAGCTTCTGATGAGCAAATTCCCTGCTGCGACTGCACAAGCAGCACTAACCAGGCTTTTGTATCGGTTCTAGTGTCCAAATGGGATGGGAAAAAGACACAACAACTAGTGAAGGATTTAGGGGAAAACACAACCTAAAATCAGAAGGTTCTGGACTTTTAAGTCAGGCCAAAAGTTACGATTCATAAACAAACAGAGCAACTCAGCGCTTTGGCCTCAAAATAATACAGTCAGATGTCAACACATATTCATTTCAGAAATATGACAAAGCCACACCAAACGTTTTTCAAATATATAAATACTGTGCTTATTACACCATGCTCCCCATGCAAACTGGCTCGCCTGTTGTACCACCTGTCTCTGTACAGTTCCTATTTACAGGGAGCCAGTGAATATTCCATGTTGCTATCAGGTCACATTCCAGTAACTTTCCTCTAAAAAGACAACAAAATTACTGGGGGGAGGGAAGAGAAGACTGAACAATGGAATTTTCCACTTAGCCCACTTGAAATCAGCTTCACTGAGCTTTTTTCGTCAAGGCAAACAAAGCCGACGCAGAGATTTCCAGAACCCTCATGAACACCCTGCAACTAAAACCCTCCAAAGAAAACAGTAGAACAATGAACGCTTTTCAGTGTTTATCCTGCTCTTCCATCCTGCCAGCCTGACACTTCCATGAGCTCATCAACTAAACACGAACTGACACGAATGCGAGTGATCATTTCCAGGCTCAATGTGCCTAAGTCAGCGGAAGGCGAGGGAAGCGGAGAGCGCTCCGTGCCTTCGAGAAAAGGAACTTACAGGAAAATTCTGCGCAATAATGCTATAAGACAACCTGCATCAGGCCTGGTAATTATTGATAAAAATAACAAATGGTTACTAAACCAAAAAGCACTATTTTCTGGGGAAAATACCATTTAAAAAAATCTAAGTAATGTGATGAAATTACATCTTAAGGGTTCCAAATAGCCACCTAAAGAGTCTGCTGTACCAGTCCTTGTGTAAAAACATTAGCACGATGCCCCACTGCCGCACCTGGTTTATATGCTTCACAATATCAAACCCTCTACTGACCAAAGGTTTCCGCTGGATCAGAGATCTCTGTTTTGCAAAACCAATTCCAGCTCAATCGTTGATTTCTCTTTTGGTCTTGGCTTTACCTTCACATCTTTTGTTGTGACAGATTATTACTGTGATGCCACTCAGCTACACATATGATACCTATTGCTGCACAATGATGCTGCTTTTAATTCATGAGTATTGTTACATGGGGTTGCACCTTTCTGCATTTGAACTTTAGATGCAACAAGTTTGTATGATATCCTATAGTTTCCTGGGGCCGTAGTTTTTTTCTTACTTAAACCAGCTTAAATTCTGGCTGGTGCCAAAAGAAAGAGCACTATTTCCCTGACCACTCACTCTTGTCTCTGTTCTTTCACCAATATTGGCATCTTTGTGCCTTGTGGTGAACCAGCAGGGAACTGGTCTGTCTGAAAACAAACCTGAGCGGGAAAAGACAAAAACCCCACCTTTCCAGATCACCTATAAACTGAATCACCTTGTTCATCACAGCCAAGGGAGGATGAAGCTCTGAGCAACAAGAAACAGGAGAGGATGGGAGCCCAGCCATCAGCATCCCCCAGACTTCTGTCCACCTGCAATAACCAGCTCCCTGAAGCCAGTTCCACTGACACAGCTCCTTTTCACAAGAGAAACAAACCAACCACAGAACAGAAGCAGCTGCCAGTTATTCCAAGTAATGCCTGAATAATCTTAACTTTAAAAACTAAACAAAGAGCAAGCTCACATTTAGAAGTACCCTCTTTTTAAAACCTGACTTTTCTGACCATGTTACCAAATGTACTTTTTTTTTTCCATGAAGACAACGTTTTGGCATAATACTTTTGAAAATACCAGCAAAGTATACAGTAGACCCCTTTATCTTCTGCTGTAACTAATTTATCACGTACTTACCTAGAACGGAAAGGTCAAAATCCTTGCTGGCCTCTCCGGCAGCGCTGGTCACCACACAAGTGTACCGACCTTCGTCTGCCACGCTCGTGTGCGTCAGACGCAGCGTCCGGCCCCCTGCGGAGAAACCCAGACCACGTACCATCGTTAGAGTCAAATCATCTGTGCTAACTCTTCATTTTTTAATGTTTTGGTTAAATTTACAGCTGTACATCTTTTAAATGTGGCCTGTTTTTTAATGTGCTTCAAGTTGCTCAACAAACAGTAAGAGAAGTGACTGACTTTGCTCCTATTCCCACCATTTCTGTTCATCTGCTCAGGTCGTCAGCTCCTCAGCGCTTTCAGATCTGTGCTGAATATTGACAATATTCTTTGAGCCAGTAACTTCCAAACTACCCTGACATATCCCCATTTGTCCCTCCAGAAATTACATTTAATTGAACTTTGAGGCACTCAGATGTTTCCTGAGAATTTCTGGTGGGAGTCAGAGACAAACTGGCACAATCCCTGACAACTTCAAGACACATGTGTAGAGTTTGTGCAGAGAAAATCAAACCTACTCCACACAGGTCACTCAAACGACCCGCAGGGGTACGACACACATGGAATTAACTCACTGCTCAGCACAGACACTTGGCATGCGGCAGGAGCGCTGTCTGCAATAAGCAGGATTTGTGCACATACTTCCAAGCAGGAAATGTTGAGAGAATACAGTGTTTCAGCCAGCAAGATTTTTGTTCACATCAGTTCTTTGCTATACTGAAAATCTAGATGACTATCCATGAAAAATAATAAAGCCTTCTTGGAGTTGGAGGGGGGGTATACACATAAAAATAAGTTTATTTTTATTAATATATACAAACCCTTCATAAAGATATTTGCACGTGTACAGATCAGGAATAAAATTCCACTTCTCTCTCCTAGCATTTGTATTAATTATGCCATCAATAATAATAACAGTACTGGTTTACATGTAGGGTATTTCTCATAACGCTACAGCAGAGCAGTTGTCAGAACACATTTGCATGGGCAAAAAGGAAGAAGATTGGCAAATATGGTTGACTAAAGGACCAAAAATATTGTCGCTATGCCATAAGCAGAGCAACTTCTTTTTGCTTCCCTTTTGGCAAAAGAACAGCAAAACCACCATCAGTGAGCACTGAAGTATGAAAACAAAAGTGGTGACCATTCTTGAGTCTTTTCCACATTTGAAGGAAGAAACTGCTTGCTGGATGTTCCTCTGCCCAAGGATTCCTACCTGGAGGGAGCGTGGTGAGGAAGGTTCCGTTCTTCCCAACTCACGTCACCCTGCTCCTTCCTCCCATCCGCACACCAAGCAAAGCCATAGAAGACGCAAAATGAAGCTGATATGTGCCTGCAGGAGACTGCAATGTTCTGTGGCATCACACACCATAGCACCCTCACAGCTCCAGCACTGAGCCAGGATATGGTTTTCTACATTTAGCTAAAACTTAATACAAGTTTTTCTCCTTCCTAAAGCATAACGCACGGTCTGCCAGGAAAGCAGATGTGGTAGAGTATATATTTCTTTTTTCCCCTTTTTTTTTTGCCTAAAGTATCCGTAGGATCTGAATTAACAGACTAAAAGTTGCCAGTAGTGTGTCCACACATTTAAATCATCTGCAATGCCAAGTATGTTTTCAATCAACAGAACCAAAAACTTACTTTGGCAAAGTATTTTACCTCATAGATTAGTTGAAGAGGGGGATTTTGTTGTTGTTCTTGCTGCTGTTTTTTGTTGGTGTTTTCTTTTTAACAGATGCACAAGCACAAAGTTCCAAATGCCATGTTGGTCACAGTTCACTACCACAACATGCAGTTGTCTAAAGAACTGCACGAAAGCACCAAGTTTGCTGAAAAACAAAGCACGGAGTTCTGGCCTGTTCCCCACTCCCACTGCAGCTAACATCCAGAGACAATAAACAGCTTTTTGTCTCTCACCCTTCCTGACTCTGCAATCCGGGTGGTGATATTAGTGTGGGTGTAGAAATCAACAGATAGAAAAGAAACAAGCCCAGAAGAAATTATTTTTGTTGATGGCAACTTTGCACAAAAAGGAATGCATACCAACTCAGTCAGATTTACACTGGATAATAATCAGACACCCACTCCTTTTTCCACATGCCATACGTACAAATGGGGAAATGAAAGATGGGACTACTAGATGTTGAAAGCTACGCTGCTTAAAACAATCCTGAAAGACTCCATCTTCAAATCCCATCTTAGCTAAGCTTCTAATCACCTTCCAGTTCCTTTACTTGTCCGACAGCCTGCTTGTGTTCATGCTGTAGAATGGCTTGGCTGTCCACGGTGGCTATGTCAGAGCATTAGAAACTTCATCAAAACTTATTTTCAGGAGATTTCTAACTGTGAGCGGCAAATCCAAGATCAAAGAAAATCTCAGTTGTCTTCTGTACATCTCAGTTGTAAGCAGACAATTAATTTCATGCATTGCACACAGCTGATCTCCAGACACAAGAAGCCAACACACAACATACTGCCTGCTTAGTACGCATTTTCCATTTGCGATCTCAAGGGCTGCTAACTCAGTTCCCTGATGGAAACACAAAGCTTTAATGTCCCTGCAGCTGCCACTCAAGTACTCTCACCTCCCAGTGGCTTTGCAGGACAATGGGTTACAGGAACAGGTACTGAGCCCCCCCTATTTCAGTCACCACTGTCAATTACTACTGTTACAATAAAGGCTCCTGAACTAGTTCTTCGTAGGTTATTCCAGTTTGAAAACAGACCCCTGATGAATCAGATCTGTTTCTCTGCTTGCCTATCAGAAGTTTCTATGCCTATCATAAGTATTCTAACTCCAGCTCTTATTAGATGACATTCTGAAGATCAGATGCAATTAGCTCCAAGGCCAGAAAGTATTTACATGCATTAATTAGAATAATTTTTTTACAGTGAGGGGGGTGAGAGCCTGGCCCAGGTTGGCCAGAGGTGGTGGATGCCCCATCCCTGGAGACATCCCAGGCCAGGCTGGACGGGGCTCTGAGCAACCTGAGCTGGTGAAGATGTCCCTGCTCATGGCAGGGCTGGCACTGGGGGAGCTGGGAAGGTCCTTTCCAATCCAAACTGTTCTGTGATTCTATTAGTAATTTCCAAGGCTCATGAACAGGTTTCCTTTTGGTTTTATATACGAACACAGAAAAGAAAGATGTGTTTTGTTTCTTGTCATACGTATTCATTCTCTCAAAGATTTGTTGGTTTTAAAGGGTAAAAATAACTATGAAGAGGAAGAGACTGAGAAAACTAATCTAATAAGAGAGCTAATGCATTATATGTGTCGGCACCAACAAAGCAAGATGTTACCACCTGACATATTTCTGGAAATAAGCACTGGACTAACATACACTAACAGGCACAATTATGACTTATTCCATGTCACAGACCAAACAGTCACCTGGCCTTCGGTGCACACACATACAGTTTGGCAACAGCTTTCAGAGTTCACATTAGCTCTTCACCCAGCACTCCAGCAATCTGAGCCTATTTACTGAAAAGTTAGCACTGAGTGAGTTTCTTGTCTCTCCTTGTCTTTACAGATTATTAAATCAACCCTTCTTCCATGTGAAATACCTGCACGAGAGACGCATAGGGCCCTTCACCTCCTTCCCCCCCCCTTTTTTTAAAACAAACAAACAAACTACAGCTTTTGTACCTGAGAGGATCCGCACTGAGTTGTTTGAAGTGACAGGCCACCCGTTCTTGAGCCATGTTATTGCTGGCAAGGGAATTCCTGAAGCTTCACAAACCAGAGAGACAGGATTCTTCTCCACGATGCTGATGTTTTCAGGCACCCGCAGGTCACCAGCAATACTTGGGGGAACTGCAGAAGGAGAGTAAAGAAAAGCCACACTTCAAAACAAATAAAAATTAATTCTCAAAACGTTGTCATCCAAATAATAACTCATAGAAGCTATGGTAAGTTTGGTAGGTGAAGAGCTACAAAACTGAGACACTTAATACTATATATTAATGACAATTGCCAACTGTGTAACTGCGTTCATTCAGTTTTATTACCTTTATTTTATGGCTTAAGATCTCTAGTAAATAAGAGCTTATGGTATAATCGCTCTGTCCATTCTATGCTATTACAATTCTAACTTTCAGTGTCTAATAAAAGACCAGGGAAAATTCTAACACTGACAAAATTACATGCTTTTTTTAATGGCAAGAACAGCCCGCTGTTAAAATAACTACCACAAATTTATTTTTAGCTTTTCTTTGCTAGGAATAAGAATATTTCCACTTTGGAAGTGGTTCTGCAGTTCATCGTTTAGAACACAGAGTCTGAGGTCAAGAATTGACAAACATCTTCCAGCACTGAGCAGCTTCAGGAGGTTTAAAGGTTCTTTTTACTACCCAAAATTTGCTATAACAGTAAAGCAAATATTCCAAACAAAAAAAAAATACAGAAATAAAACTGGTAAATAATTTTGGCCTCTTGTTTTGAATAGTGAGAATTCCTGGCTTTACTTTCACAGTAAAACACAAATATTCAGTGTTCAATGAAGTATAAAAAAATTCATATGCAAAATAATTACAGTGGCTGTAAGGTAACGTGATGTTCTGATTAATACCATCAAGTCAAATTATGGAGATGAATTGTAGTTGGAGGTACCATCTCTAAATTCTTCCAGCTGTGCACAACCTGAGAACTGGGTAGTGAAGATACTGGCTGTCCCCAGGTAACTGTCCCCTGGCTGTGGCCACTAGCAGGGTGTTCTCAGTTCAACCTTGATTTCTATCCCCACAACAGAACATTGCCCACCGTTACGCTCGCATCAACATCATATAAAATTATATCACATCTGGTTTTCTCCTCTCAGGAGACGGAGCGGCTGAGGGTGGATTGATATCAACAGGGACGGAGGCAAGATTTTTAAATACTCAGGAACTATAAAATTGGATTTGGACTACTGTACCACTGCAACTGAAGCTGCATCACTGATCTGCAACTGGAACAGCACCCCATGTACAACCTCCAGCAGATCCAGGCGGTGACTTTTCGCTTCACAACTATTTCTTGGATGTCCTTGGCTGAACTTAAAGGTCTAATTTGTTTCTGTTATGCCTGTCCCAGTTTACATCTACTCACCATGAACGTTTAAATCGTATTTTCTGTCAGACAGCCCTGCCACGTTGGCAGCAACACAGACATAGCGGCCGGTGTCTGACACTTGTGCATTTTGCAGTTGAAGAAGGTGACCGTCATGAAGTATCGCTACGTCCCCTCCACCAACCAGCGTCCGGCCGTCCTTCATCCACGTTATTCCTGGTTCTGGAATGCCCTGGGCCTTGCACTCCAACGAAACTGCATTACCTTGGGTGACAACAACTTCTGATGGATGGCTACCGCTGTTTAATATAGTTGGCCGAACTGTGAAAGAAACACGGTTTAGAAATCAACTGAAAGCTACATTTCAGGATCTTCGCCTGGCTCTGAACAGAACAGTTATTGCAGGTCATAGCTGGGAAATCAGTCCGGGGCACTCCGCAATTTGCAGCATTTTCCACAGGACCAAGAAAAGACAAATAACCTCCCAGCAACCCATAAAGTAAAACGTTTTTAAAAAAGAAACTTACAGGAAATTTTTGAAATGCAAATAGGAGAAAATAAAATACAAAGACTGCCTCAAATTCTGTCAATTCCTATGGATTTTTGAAGATTTTCATGGGATTGTTGCATAATACCTGTTTTTATTCCTTACTGAATACAGAATTTGCAGTAAGATTGGAAAATCTAAGTTCAACGGGTATATGCAACGTCTTGGTCGAGCTCCAGGTCCTAATTACCCAGATTTTACTCCAGATTCTCCTTGGAGGACCCTAACGTTGTTTTACAGCTGGACAAAATCTTGCAGCTTCACATCACTGTACTGATAACACTTTCAAAACATAACTATTGCAGAACTGGTAAACTATGAGCAGGAACGTTCATGGTAACTTACTGTATACTTGCAAACTGTATTCTTTCTTTGTATTTCCAGCTACATTCGAAGCGATACAAGCATAGGAAGCAGCATCCGACCTTTCAGCAATTGAGATCTGCAGCTGTCTGCCTCCAGATAACACCCGCACCCTTCCCGAAAGGTCGGCCAGGAGTGGAGAGCCTGCAAGAGACGTTCTTTCAGATAACAACACAGAAAGGGCTCATGAGCTTGCTCGGGGGGTGTGAAGTTCCCTGGCTCATTTCAAAACTACTGAGCTGCACAATTATCCAGTTTAGAATCGCTCTATCAGAGTCATCCGGGAGATAAGAAGCTTCACGTGAGCAGATTCTGAGGACTTCCCGTATTAACTGCTGACTTCAGGACATACAGCAACCTGAGATAAAGCACAACAACTCTTACCACACTCACATCCATCCAGAAAGTCTTGGACAGTCCCACTGAGCAGCAAATTCAACACTTTGTAAAATCTGACACATTGTCCAGTATAGAATCTGCTCACCCAGCACAGCCAGTGCTTAGAAACATACAATCTAGTCTTCCCAGCCGGCCTATCTGTGTATTGTGCATCGCACGGCACACGTGCACAGACTTCTGCCCCTCAAATCCTCAGCAGAACTGTGACAGCAAAATAATATCATATTCTCTGAGCAGAATGTTCAATTATGGAGACCTCAGATTAGGCAACTCTCTTCATTTTTACAAACCGCAGTGAGACTTTGTGACAGAAAGGATACACCTGACACTGAGAATTTTTACAAGGTGAATTTTCATTTTCCCACTTGTGCATTTAATATCCTCTCTATGAACAAGCGCACCAGACATCAAAGGTGATCAAAAATCTCGCTCCCAAGTAACATTCAAAATTGCACTGCTTACTAACAGCCTTCCAAGGCTTTCCAACAGGTTCAAGTTTCCTTTCTGCCATTGAAATGTATACACTTTAGCCTTGCAGTACATCTTTACAAAACGTCATACAATGCCTTTTTGGCTTCCAAGAGACTGGGTTTAAAAAGAACTTGATAAACTTCATCTTCTCTGAAAATTGTATGCATTAGGAAAAGTGTTTTGTAATTAAAATCTGCTCTTTCCACAAGCCAAAACTAATTAAGGTGGGCACGTACCACGCTGAACTGTACTGTCTAGAAAAACACAGGTGAATAGGTATGAATGATTAATGACACAAGAATTATTATACTGGATGAGTTCAGTATCTTATTTTGTCTAATGTTCTGGCTTCAACGGTGCCTGTGTTTAAATGATTGTCCTAAAAATACCTGCTTTTGCCTACTGATTCATAAGCAGGTGTTTGTCAATGTTACTTTAACCCCTAGAGCAAAAAGGTGTGCAGAGTACTCTTAAATATTAAGATGGGATGAGAGAAAGGTTCAACAAAACCCAAAAGCAATTACTGCAGCAAGATGTGGTTTTATTATTTGGTAGCATGCCATAGCTGCAAATTTAAAAATAACCCACAGGATACGTCTATTTTATGCAGTTGAGATGCTTGGGACTTCACAGCGCTCACAGTCCTGCCGGCTGCAATCCACAAATAAGCCTTGATGCCTTCTCACTGCACTGTAGTAAATAAGCACATTGAGAGGGGTTAAGTGCTTCACTAATCTGTATGAACCTCCCGTTCTCAAATCAGCTCTGGAATCTCTGCACTGTGTTTCTCTAGCACATCTTTCGAAACAATGACATCTAATCCAAGCAGAGGTGGGAGAGAAGGGAATAATCTACTACTGCAGTTCATTTTGCGCAGTATCAGGACTGTTCAGATACCTTGAAATGCTCAGCACACACCATGGGAAATGTTCACAGGAAAAAAGAAAAACTAGTAGGTCAAAATTATTACATTTTCTTTATAAAACAAAGGATAGCTACTCACCATTCTTTTCCCAGGTGAGGCTGGGTGGTGGAATGCCACTGGACTCACAGATCAGGCTTATCAAGCTGCCTTCAATTACTGTCAGTTGAGAGATGTCATCCGAGCCATAAATACTTGGTGACACTGAAAAGAAATGCCAAGTTATTGTAGCATTTGAAACAAAACATTATCAGCCAACAGAAGGACCCAAATGACCCTCACACAAATTTGTCCCGTTATGCTCTGAAGCAATTACAAAGATTGTGTTTCCTCACTGGCAACGCAGACCAGACCCTGGGTAGGGAATAATCTCCTTGCAAGTGGCTGCATCTGTCCTTGAGCCCCGGAGGCCGAGGGCACACACAACCTCTGCTTCTGGCTGACTCTGGAATGGACTCCCCAGAACCAAGCCATTTCTGTGAATTACGTAAGCTGACTCCAGTTCTAAGAGCCTGCCTTAGTCGTGGCTCATAAATGCACAGCTATCATCATTAGTCGATGTGGTTTTTAAACTCAGCCCAAGTTTTTCCTTTGCATTTTTCCTGCAGCAATGCGCTGGCTGCCACATCCAGCGCCAAGGAGCCCAGCCCTTCCATTGCTCAGCTCGGCTCAACATCACCCTGACTGTCAAACACACAAAAGGGACTTTTGTTTGCACCCTGATCTGCAAAGTCCTAAAGAACTTCATTTCAATCACTAGGGAAGGGATGATTTCCTTCTTGAAACAGCGGAACCATTTTCTGCTGGTGAAAACAGGGTAGGCAACACTTGAAAAAAAGCAGAGGGTAACATAGGCTGAAAATGGTGAGCAAAATCTCACTGGTGAACTTATCCAGCATATTTTTAACGCATGTGACAGCGAACAGCTTCCCCTTTTGACACTTGCAACTCTCTATTTAGTGGCAATTGGACAGATCGGTTTCAGAACAGCTGACTGCAAAGGGCTTATTTGTACGGTACTGCCTTCAACCTTTTATTTGTCCTGCTTCTAGTCCAAACTTTTGTGCCATTCTCACAGGAGAACATTACAATTACCACATGGGCTGGTTCCTGGAGCCCGAGTCGGCTTTCAGGATCACACCAGTCCTCAGAAGGACACATTTCCTGGATTCAAAACTTAAAAATACGGCAAGCAGAACTTTTGGTCCCTGGATGTAAGCACTTATCCACAGAGACTTTCACAGGCAGCTTTTGCTATCTATTAAGCTTATCCCATCAATGCTGCTAACTAGCAAACACTTATCCCTTTTCTCAAAATCTTACTGAAATGGTCTCACTGCACAAAAGAACAAATCCATCTCCTTCCTTTGCAACACAGCAGATCTTGCAGATCTGTCTAAGGGAGAGATCAAGATGGCATGTGCGGTAAATGACTAAATACACTTCAGCATGAGAAAATCTCATGGTCTTGTATGATACTACAATATCCATCTCCTAATTCAAACACCTGGAATGTTTCTTTTTAATAAATAATACCAGAATTCTACTAAAAATTGTAGTTTTATCTTTACAAACCCTGTCAGATATTTCTAGCCTTGTGATTTCAAACAAAGAAATTAACTTGTAATAGCAGAAAAAGGCACAATTCAATTTGCATACAGGGATAAAATATGATGCAGAAAAAGCATTCAAAATCAATTATTCAAATAAAACTAAGTCACATTCAACACCTAGCCATAGAAACACTTTACTGAGGCTACTCTTACAATTGCACACTGATAACTTCGCAGAGCAAACAAAACCAGGTATATCAGCTTTTATTTCTCAGAATTTTCTTGCTTCAGCATTTAAAAAAGTGGAAGGTTGGTAGGTTACTTTAAAAGGTATTGGAGTGCACAAACAGGGGCTATGGGTACAAAGCCATGATTTGGTATAGCTCTAAACTACTATCATGCATGCAAACCCATCCTGACAAAGGCCTATGAAGTAGCTGGTATTCATTTAGAACCAAACCAAAGTGATTTGGAAAATGTGTGTGCTTTCTTGGACTGCTGAACTACAGCAAACATAGTAACAACTCTCTGCATGAACCTCAGCAATTAAATGTTTATGAACCACAGAGGCTTTTAGCATCTCACTTCAGAATTTCACTCTGAGCTCTGCTCCTGGAATAAGCTTAAGAAACCTTACCCCAAATATTGACATTATAGTTCTTTTCAGTTTTTCCAGCGAGGTTTGTCGCCTCACAAGTGTAACGGCCAGTGTCCTGTACTTGAGCTCCTTCAATCTAGGAAGGCAAAAAAAAAAGAACCTTTTCTTCTTACACAGTTATACATGAAATTTGCAGGGAGAGGTCACTCAGGTTTCTTCACGGTGGGTCTGTTCCGCACCAAGCCATCACCACCGGAGCACAACCACCCAGTTTACCTTCAGTACGCTTCCATTTTCCGAGATGGTAAGACCTGGTTTCTTCAGCAAGGGCCGTCCATCCTTGAGCCACGTCAGCAGGGGTGGGGGAATCGCGTTGCTCTGGCAGACCAGCTCCAGCGCTTGGCCCATGAGCACAGAGACGTTCTGTTCCTCTCCCATGATGTTTGGTGGAGCTACAGCAATAAATCCAAACAAGGGACCTTTGGGTATTGCAGACTTCCCAGAGTCAACATATTGTGGAGTTAACAGTTTTCATTTAACAACAATAACAACAAAAAAGCATTCACTACCTTCCTGTCACAGAAATTAAGTCCCCTTTATATCACAAAAAGCATCAGAATAATTCTGTTACTTACAGAACATCCTCTACACAAGATACACGCTAGCGAGATAACAGCTACAGAGAAATCACGTAGATAAGCCAAGACTAGCAGAAAAATACTTGAAATACAGCTAGAAAGGAAAATCACCAGTATATAAAGAATGGTTAAGTACATTCCCGCTAAAAAGAAAAAGAGGTGACAAGTTATTATCTCACAAGATAATAATCAGAGCCAGAAGCTGAAAATGTCTTACCCTGTTGCAGCCAGTGCCAAGATGGATACTTGGCTTTAAGGACAGCTCTGGCTTTAAGAGGAATTTTGTCCAGAGATGGCCAAATACAGAAGACAGAATGAGAACTTATACGCTTGCAGCCAAGTGAATGGGTTAATGACTTCATCATCAAGTCATAATCTACAATTACTTTATTATCTATCTGTTTTGTGCGGTATCTGCTTGCTAATTACTGCAATCGTTGGCAGTGAACACTATATTGAGATTTTTACTACAGTTTCAGTGATGACCTCGTTATTACATGATTACATCCAAATTACAGGGTAGCAGAATCAGCTTTTGGATTGAAAGTTTTCTGTGTAGAAGAAAAAATAATGCTTTTGGATATTTAAACTGAAGCCCATTAGGTGTTCTTGAATGTCAATATTTAAGAAAACACATTTTTTCCCTATTTTTCAAGTTATTTGTGTTTCCACAGTCAGAGAAACAAAGCAACTGAGAACTAAAAGCTGGAATACAGCAAGTAAGCAATTTTCCATGGGGAAAGTGTTTGTGGCATATATGTCATTAAATCTTCAAATCAAGTCATAGGGGTTCCCTTGCCTTTCTTGTCATTTAAAACCAAAGTACGTGCGTTGTAAACTCTTGACATTCATGCAACGTGAGACCTGCAATTAAAAGATTTACAAAATCAAAACTCTCCCAGCAAGATTTACATTAGTTACATGTAGCCAGGGGAATTTTTTGCTTGTTGTGTATTAAGACTGCTCAGTTTGCCCCAAAAAAGTTGATTGGGGCCAAATATGAGAACCTTTATTATCACATTTCCTTTGCTTCTTAGTTTTGCAATCCATGACTCCAGAGCTGTATGTCTGATTGCACAAAACATGGGGGTAAGGGCAAGGGAAGCAGTGGGACCGTCTGTGAGAAATATTCTGGGCTTCACTCTGAACAAAGATACTGAATTAATTAGCACATGTGAGATTATAAAAGGTCCCAAAGTGGTACTCAGTAAACCAGCAATACAGTACTCAAGATGTCCTGAAAAATAACATCAACAATAAAGCTTTGTTTTTCTTGCACAGGAAGCACTAAGCAGAGCAGCTGATTTCACAGTTTGGAAATAATTTAGGGAAAAGTCTGGTCTCTGTGGATAAGAAATACAGTAACTGGAAAAAAAATCTGTTTATCTTACTTGCTTTGTAGAATTCACAAAGGCCCAGATTCTTTACAAGTGCTATGGAACTGAAAAATGGAAGCTGATCCATTACTAAAGAAGGCAAAGTTTTTTCCCAAATACTTTTCCACCGATTACATTTCCTCTCAGCTAAATTAATTTAAATGAGTTCAAAAGGAAAATCAGTTCATGAAACAGAGAGAGACAGACACTAAAGCATTTGTTTCTGAAGGACCAAGGTTGAAAACTCATGTAATTATGCTCATGGTAACTATATGTTACCCAGATTGTTACAGCTCCTATACTGGCTCAGCGCACTGCACATTTTTAACCATCTCAGCTCCAACTGCTCTCCAAATTATTTCTTCCTGTAACTTCCTAATTTGATTACTCATATGGGGCAAGTCCTAAGAGTAATGTTACTTTTTGGGACAGCCTCCCTCAAGATGACCCTGCAGCCGAGCTCAACCCTGGCCAGCTCTTCATACAGCCGTAATTTTAAACATACACCACTTCTAACTAATTCTTTTCATCTAGCTAAAATGGACAGAGGTTCCAGAAAATAAAAGAGAAGTATTAAATACATCTGTGCCACTTGTGTGGTTATGTATACATACATACCTGTCCTCAAACTCCAAAAGGGACATCGATATTCCTTGCTCAACATAAAACGTGCCAGCCCACGTTAACCTCGAGCGTTCCTGCCCCACCAGTACCAACTGCCTGAACTGTCCCTTACGCATGCAAAAGCAGCCGTGACTCGAGTCACGAATAGCCCAACCACCCTGCATTTGCAAGGAAGTCAACTCTGAAAGCCAAACTCAAAACCTGGCCAGCTGTCCCTATTCACCTTAGAAAACATCCAGATATCTAATGTCTCTTGGAAGATTTTCCAGCCTTCTGCTGGGGGTTGCTGTAATGCTGGAGCCTGGCAGAGCCAAGGCACCTCTCTCTGCACTGACCTACTGAAAACAGAGGTAAAACCACAAAAGGTTCTTCAATTCCAAACCCCTCTCTCCAAATCTGGTACCATAAGATTTCAAAAACAAACAGGAGATGGTTGTTCATCCTCATTTCACTGGTGTACAGAACCACTCAGCTGTCCAGGGAAACTTGAAACTTTCTAAAGTCAAATTCTCTGGCATTGCTCCCATGTCACGCTCCTTGATACCTGCGCACCACTAATGATCTCTAAGAGCACCATATGAAGACTCATGTTACACAAGTTACAGAATATCAGGATGAAGCTCATACAAGTTGCAATACATCAGCAGGAAGGATGAAGTTCAGGCAAGACGACTTCAGAATTAACTTACTGATTTAATAGGGAAAACTGACAAAGTACAAGAGAGAGATTTCCTACTTCTGGAAAGAGAAAAAGTTAACTGCTTGGGCTCAATACACTGTCAATGTTAGGACTAAAAAAGTCACCACCATTTGGGCAGGCAGAGTAAGGCTTAAAAACAGCACAGAAACTCAAGAGCTGAATGATAAACTCACCTTGACTCATTTTGGTTCAATAAACACAACTCAGCTCTGGCCCCAATCATATATTTTGCCTGTGGGATCTACATTTTTTTTTTACACAAATGCATATTTTCTGCTACCATTTTAAAATGAGCCTTTATGTATTAAACTTATAAATTCACTGTTGCAGCTACAGTTCTTCAAGGATACCCAGAAGAACATACATATATACATACTTTAATACATGTGCACGTATATGTTTTTTTATTTTTACTTACATACACAAACACCCCTCCTCATCACTTTTCCTTCCATTAAGGGTTGGAACCATTTATGTCCAATGCTGCTGAAGGTCTTGGCCATGGTGTGTTTAATTAAAGCTCCAGGAACAGTTCTCACGACCAAAAAAAATAGAGAGTTGTCATAAAATCTCACCATAAACTCTGAGATCGATATCTCTTTGGCTCTCGCCTGCAGCATTCACAGCAACGCAAGTGTATTTTCCTGTGTCGCTGATCTGAGCGCTAGTCAAGGCCAAGACTCGGCCCCCTGACAGAACCTGCAATAGAAGCACGACATGTTCAGGATACATGCCTCAAAGTAAAGCACAAGCAGAGAGAACTATTATGTTTCATTTCAAAATGAAATACTTGTTTTGCCACTGCTTCCCACCTTCTCCTGGTTCCCTGCACTTTGCTCTGCAGCCTGTTGTTCTCTTTCAGTCGAGAACTGCAGAAACCCAAGTCCAACTTCGCACAAGTCTGTAGGGAACCCCTGGCATTCGTAAGTCTTTGCAGGACCTTGGATATTCCTCCCTCTTACCAGCTTCAAACATTCTGTCACACCTTCTCTCTGTGCCTGGATTTGTCCCCACAGTACACAAATCGCCCCTCTTTTCTTCCAGATCTTAATTTTAAGTTTTCAAAAAGCTTCTTTTAAGTCAGAAATATCTCCTTACATCACGGGTCTTGTTTTTTTTTCTGAGTTACTATTTTATGGAATGAGATTCTACACATTCTTGAGCTCTACAGATCTCTTCAGCATAAGAGTACGGTCCAATTTCCTTTTCTTGCCAGGAAGTGAAAAATTTGATGACGCAAACTCTTAGTGTGTAATCAGTTGAAAGGACCAACTTATTTCAATATATCAGTATCTTTTACTTCACATAGTACTGGAGCTAAACTCACACCAATAACCTAGAGCAAAAGGCCCTATAGTCCCATTCCAAAACCTCTCGTTTACTCTGTTCCATTAAACGACACCAGTTTAAAAGTCTCTTGCCACAAGAGGAAGCAGTACAGACAGCAGGATGTGACCCCAGTACCTGCAGGCCGTCGCTAAAGCTGGAAACGGGGCTACCGTCTTTTAGCCACGTCAGAATAGGCGCGGGGATGCCCCTCGCTTCACACTCCAGTCGCACCAGATTATTCACCACCACCGTCACCATGTCACCGCTGCCCGAGATTGATGGTGGGACTGAAAGAAAAAGAAAACAGAGCTGAAACAGCTACACAGAGTACTGATGACAACGAAATTAAACGCGCCACTTACTTTTGGATGTTATTTCTCTTTCTGTTGGAAAGATTTCGTGTGTTACTCCTACTGAACTCTTGTCATTGGTTTGCTCTGTGCCAAATCCCGCTCTTTCTTTGCACAAGTAGCCAGAGAACTTCAATGGAACTACTGTGAGCAAGGTAAGCAGGACTGGGAACCCAGCCCAAAGGACAGCTGCAGAACCCAGGAACCAGAACATTATGCAGAAAATACTCCCTCAAAACTTTTATAATATTCCCTTTAAAACTTGTGAAAGGCATTAAGAGTGGTGGGGATTAAAGAAAGAAATTTATCATATAAACTGCATAAAGCAAATCCATACGTGGAGTAATAAATTGGCCTTGCAGAGCATATGTGAACATTTACTAGATTAGACTGTATAACATCTGCCTGTCCGATGATTAAAAACATCTTCATGGAACATCTCAAAACACTTACTGTAGGTATACAATCTAGCAAATTTCGTAGAGCTATGTTAAAAAGGGAGACGAAGTATTAAAAAAGGGAGAAGTTTCATTTATCAGAAGAATAAGAACAATTCTATTTGCTCCTAACACTAATAACTTAGTCATAAAGCTCTACAGTCAGTATCAGTACAAAACTTAACACTTTGAGCCTCTCCTAGAAGGATGAGAATGGTGTGATCTACTCACATGTATCCTATGGGAGAAAACATAGATGTATAAAACTGTGTACAGAAAATAGGATTCGTTAATAAATTTAGCAACCTCTAACAGCCCGTAACTCAGGCCACCTACTCTTAGATAAATGCCAGTAACAGCAGAAATAGCACAAAAAAAAGAAAGCGTGACTTTATAATCTTTTTTACCCCCTACACAAGCACACAGTTCTCCTATTTCAATACAATAACATACATTGTTCTTAGATGCCTGAAAAAGTTACAGTGGTGAGAAAGAAGTGGAAAAATCTTGATACAATGAAATCATATGAATTACTAAACTGGAATTCAACCTGCTTCCTTCAGTAGGTCTGCCTAGTTCCATTTCATGTTAAGTCTGCAGCATCAAGCCCTGTTTTTAAGGCAAAACTGATCAGATCATTTCCACTGTAGCTACTGCATCCACAACATTATCAGCAGCCAAAGTTGTTGAATAGGACCAGTGATTGACCAACATAGATGCCAACGGCCTTACAGAAACTGAGAGCAGGGTTTCAGTAATACTACCCTAACTTTCTGTTCTTCTTTCTGTTCTTCACACTTTAACCTGTTCTTGTTTCCACTATTGAGAAGGGAAAAAATCAACTTTTCTCAAACTCATAAACTCTTAATAAATTGATGCTAAATCTGTTTATGGTAAATTCAAAAAGCACTCCATTGTAAGCCTGGCATGACACAAGTTGAATTAAGCAGGTTCCTGGATAGGTGTTTTAGTTTCCTTTGATGCGATTAGTCCTGGTTGCAACTGCATGTGTTCTGTTCTGGAAGGGGAACCAATTTTAGGTGTCTAAGTCAGAAAGTATTAGTTCCCTAGGAAACTCCAGATATATCTGCTGAAATTCCACCACCCATAAAAGATATACTTAGGAGTTATTTTTCATTTTTTGGTTTAACCAGAATAATGACCTTGGCGTAAATATTTCCTGCAAATTAATCACTGGGTGGGGTTAATTGTCTTTGACCACGTCTTGAGCCATCAGTTTTTCCCTTGATGGTCATTAATTCCCTGGAAATGTACTGCCCCACTCATTATTTGTTAATTAACGTTAATAGGAACCACATACTCTGCGTGCATCTCTGCTGGGGACACTGTGCCAAATTTTGGCTGCAGTTTTGCATGGAAGACTCCCACAGAAAAGCAGCTAAATGAATATGCATGTATCAATGATAAGAAGAAGCAGCCCCATCCAAAAGCCACTGAAATCGGTGGAAAAGCTCCAATTTGGCTTTGGATCAGGTCTCTCATGTCTGCAAACACTCACACTTCCACTTCATCTTATTAGACACAGGACATTTGTCTTTAAAACTCTGAAAGAGCATTTGATCTGTGTCCTTTCTTTATCCACTGTGAGCTTTAGAGTCATCTACAACAAAACCCAGCAACTGCGAGGTCAAGTTGCTGAAGTGATAACTTAAATCCCTCTTCCACAAATCTGGTGTCTCTGCGCATTCTTCCTAGAACTGACCTGCCTTACCACACCTTCCTAATTCAAAACACATATTCTAATGTCGCTGAAAACCAAACAAAGTGAATTTTCTTCCCTCTGGCCCCTGCTGTATCTCTTCCAGTATGATGGTGTGATGAGCAACGATCAGTCTGCTAAGCAGGCTTGAAACCTGAAAAGAGGAAAGCTGGTGCATGTAGGTGTATTTTGTAAGTTTTAAAATACTTACCGTGAACCTGAAGACTGTAAAACAACTCGGCTGTGCCCGCTGCATTGACAGCCACGCACTTATAAATGCCGGTGTCGGAGATCTGAGCCCCCTCAATGTGCAGAACCTGCCCTCGGTTCAGAAAAGCGGCGCTGGCAGCCCTGGTAAGGGGCCGATCGTCCTTGTACCACGCGATAGCTGGAAAATAAAAGGAAATATGGAGAAGTTGCCCAAAATACCCCCATTACAAGCAAAGCAACCAGTCAGTCTTCAAACTTTCCATCGAAGCTTTCAGATACACACCATTTACAAACCAATATCAATATTAATTGTGATTAATAACAATTAAAACGTAACTCAAAAGATGAGGAAATCGGTAACATTTATGCCAAATACTGACTTTGCCTAGAGAATTCATCAGCAAACTTTGACACCATCATCCGCGCACATGATGTATTTATGAAAAAAAATGCTCTGAACTTAGAACATTATCGCACAAAGCATACTTATAGGGATTTACTCATCTCATACCAAGGTCAAGAGCAGCTGTTTAAAAAGACATAATAATATGAAATACATAATTTTTTCACCTTTAACCTAAAGTATTACTACGTTACAGTGGACCACCTGAGGAAGTGTATAGAATCAAAACCCAAGCAATGACACCAAAGTTCAGCTGGCAGGCTGAAAAACTGAAAATGAAGCCCAGAAAACTGGTACTACACCAAAGGGAAATGTTATGGGAACTTGATCAACAAAATCCAAGGACTTTTTTGCATCTCAGCCAAAAGATGGCACCCTCCATCAACAGAACGTGGAACTGATGTTGTACGGGCATCACTTCAGCGTTCACTTGGATGAAACTGAGATACTTACTGAATTAGCTTTCATAGCACCCAAGATTTCTGTGAAAGACCCACATTCAAGAAGCATCTGGCCTGACCGCTGCACACAAGCTTCCTTCTTCTTCAGTGTCACGTTGCGCTATCACTTTTCTTTGCTAATGTCATATCTACATTAGTATATAGCATCACATCATACCTCAAAAGAGGTAAACGAATTGGTTTTATTGTATAAATCATCTGAGCATCATTTTAATTGTTTGTCCTAAAATAATGGGCAATTTGATAAGACAAGAGAGTGCAAAATGGATACAAAATCCTAATGTTTTCATCTAATTTTACATATACACCCAACAATTCCAAATTTTGCTTTATACAAATATAAATTATTCTAGAAAATAATGCTTTGCTGCGAACTAATTCTTGAAAAGGTAGAGAAGGTGAACCTGGATGCTCACCTGAAATTTAGTAACATCATTCTTCTAAAAATGGGGCTATCATCAGCACAAGAATAATGTGCTCTACTAGATATATTAGTTATACATTATTCCTCAGTTTTGCTGTACAATAATTGATGTAGAAAATTATTCTCACATTAACATGGTATTTTTATATTGCATCAGAAGAAGGTGGGAACAAAAAACACACACTGGAAAAAAGGAAATAAATTTTTATCTGCATATCTTGACAGCAGAAAGAAAAAAAGATTGACTGTAAAAAAAGATCTAATCCAAAAATCTGAGCGCTGAAAGAACCCCAGCAATGAAGTAACCAAAATCCAGATCGCTTTCGACTTTTTTCCAGGCCAGAAACTATTCAAAAGACCCATTGGTCTAAACAGGAGCCAAATTCTTTCAGATTGTGAGTTGACAAAATGTGTGGAAAATAAAATACAAACAGACACACACAGTCTAGTTTCCAAAGCTTAGAATATAATGAGAACCCATAAATTCATCAGTTGAATTTCTCATCGGGGCAAGCCACAGAAAGCACTGTACACACACAGAAAATCCACTCATTCTCACAGGCAAAAGGCCCAGATCAAACAAAGAACCTCCTGCGACTTTCCCTAGACTTGAGATAAGGCCCTAGACATGGCCACAGCCCACAGGCACCCTCAATACACCGGCTATTGTTTGAATCCTGCCCTACGCTATAAATATTGCCCTAGCGGGGAAAAAGAGTGTGGGTGTTTAAAGCTGATTTAGTATTCTTGTCTATGGACAGGGCATCACTGCACGTGCAAGGGAGTAGATTATCTTTGTGGTTTCAATTCATTTAATTAAAAACTGCGGGGATCAGAATTCCTCAAGTCTTGGTCTACACCAGTTCATATATTGACATTTCCCGTTATACAGAGCATTAAATAGTTTAAAAAAGACAGAATTAACTCCACATGCAGAACATCCACTATTTTCAAAAGACATATAAAAGTGAAACGCCTGGATCAGCTCTGCTTCAGGTTCTCCCAGGTGCGTGTGCATACCTGGCAGCGGGTTCCCAGACGCTCTGCATTCAAGATGGATCGGATTATTCACCACCACGGTTTCATTTAACATTTTCCCCGCATCTTCCAGACTGGGTGGTTCTGGGAAAAGACAAAGGCATCAGGTTTTCATTAGTTCAGCCATCCAGCTAGCAGAACATCCAGTAATCTGCCCTCTGAGAAACTTTGGACAAGGGATTGCACAAGCTTCAGCTAACTGCTGGAGAACCAAGGGATTTCTCAAGAAAGTTCGTGTTTGAAATGGGAATACTCTTTAATTATATAACCTCATTAGTGTCAAGAGGAATAAAACATTATTTTTACTACTCTTTGTCAGGAAAAATGGCTCTTAAAATGGACTTGCAGGAAATGGGTGTACAATACAGAGCTACCACGGCAAGCTCATCCCGCTTGTACTGGTAACATTAAACTGAATGTTGTACACAGCTTTGACAAAGCAAGACTCTTTGACTTACTACAGTCTACAAATCTGTAAAACGACAGAAGCACCAGATAATTACACTTCAAACATAAAGACTGAGAACAAAAGAGGTATTTATGAGCATGGGGCTGACACTAAAATTAACTATGATGCAATTATCACAGTATAGGTGAGTGTGGTTTCTCTTTCCAAGTCTCCTCTATGAAGATACTGCAATCTGTGTGCCTTCCGGTTTAACATCTTCCAGTTTCTGACTTGGTTTGACAATAAAATCAACATAATCATACTCATCATGAGCATTTTGCCACAGTCCATTCCCGCATCTCCTGTATCCTTTGAAGATTGGGTCACAACAGGAATGCACAATACTTTGTGACCACTTCTGAGGCAAATATATGAAAATCATGGTGAGAGCATTCATTAAATTCACATGCAAACAACAGATTCTCAGGCTTCCCTGATTCCTTTTACATTGGTTTCAGCTGCAAACCAAAATTTCTATTAAACTGTCTGAAAAATCACCTCGTAAGTGACTGTTTCTTGCTCAGAAAAGTAATTCCTGTAAAATTTCTGCCTTCCAAGGTCATGGGGAGTACTGTTATCCCCAGAAGACCTGGAACAAATTAATAATGCCCATGGTGATACATCATGTCTTAATTCAGAAGAGCAGTGGGTTAGTGGCAACGCTTTTGGCTTCTTGCGAACCTCTGAAGAGATCACTGGAAAGGTGCGCTCCTTTCTGCGGCCTGCAGCACCACGTGAGGAAGGCTAAATCCCGAGAAAGACAGCTTTGGCCCTGAGTTCTTACTAATAGAGTGGGATAAGGAAAGAAAACTGAAAGATGGATGTGCAGAGACAACAAAAATGCCAGAGCTTAAAAGAGAAAGGAATACGGATGTCAAAAAGCTGCCTTCAAACAGCCACTTTTAGCTTCTAAGGAGAGGCAGAAAAGTCATTACCATGCACATGAAGCCGAACGTGCTGTTGGGCTTCTCCTGCAGCATTTGTTGCCACACAAGTGTACCGGCCAGCATCTTCGAGCAGGGCCTTGACAACCTGCAGAATACGGCCTGAAGACTCCAGCTGTACCAAAACAGAGAGCAGGGAACCACTTTACACAACCATCCCAGGCAGAGCCGCTGAGCGTCATGGCAAAGCAAATGTTTTATGCTGAATACAGCCACAGCCTCATCTTTCTTCTAACCTGGGGCTACTACTCATGCAAGAGGTGTCTTGATAGTTCAGAGACTTCAGAGCTCCTGGGACATCAGGATTATTAGGTGTAGAGCAGTGAGGAGACCTAGATGGCAGAGGGGCAGGCAAGCAAGGTGAAGAGGAGGCTGTAGGCAGAGAGCTGCCGCTGGCAAGATGTCAAAAATTGCTCCAGCCTAAAGTACATCAAAGCCACTACAAGCGTTCGATCCCCCCGGAGCATGCAAGCACTGGGAAGGGCTGTTCATGGAAAGTCAGAATCTCACAGTGAGAAGGGAATGTATAAGTAGGTGCTGCAACAGCAGTGATTATAGAAAAACTCATCTAAACCCGCCTCACAGTGACACCTGGGTAGAGCCACCTTGTGACTGGCAGATAACCATACCTTGGAGGTTAAAGTACAACTGAAAGGAGCCGGTTGCTGAATTTACAGTCATGGACTCTTCAGATTAGGTGTCTAATGGGATTCAGTCTACTGAGCACTGTTATTTGATCTGAAATACTGTCCTATTCAGGTAAAAAGCCCATCGCTCTCCAGGATGGATCTTTATATCACAGCAGGAGGGAAGTAAAAGGAAAAGAAGCGCTAACATGTACAGTATATCGTAACTATCTTTCATTATTTAGATCCCATAAGAGAGTAGTTCTTACTCTTATATTTCCTCTGGCTGTATTTACTGGTTGACCATCTTTTAACCAGGTGATGGAAGGGCTGGGAATGCCGCTGGCTACACACTGCAGTGTCACAGGCTTGGATATCACAACAGCTCTCTCAGAAGTCCCTGCTGATTTGATGGTTGGAGGAACTGCAAGAAGCACCAGAAACAAAAATGAAGTATCATTTGAACATATACATCTCAGCATATAGAAGCAATATTCCACAGGTAAGAGCAGCTCCACTTCTGTTTCACATACTTTCATGCCCAGTTTTTCAACCCACTAATACAAATAAACCTCTACAGAAAATCTGAGTATGTTCTTGTCAGCAATTTAAAATAAAGGCAGTCTGCTGCTTCCCCCACCCCACTCCAGGAGTAACATACCATGCACAGTAACATCAAATTCTCTTTCATGTTCTCCTGCCTTATTTGCAGCCACACATTTATAGCGGCCAGTGTCTGACACTTGAGCTCGAGAGATGAGAAGTTTTTGTCCATTGAATAAGATCTTACGTCCAGCTCCCTCTTCAACTGGTTGACCATCTTTCAACCACCTACCAAAAAGAAAGTACAGTCTAAGATCTCTATTTAAGTAAGATCAACAACACTCCTGAAATATGCACAATTCTATTAAACTAAATGTCCTGGTTATTCTATTTGCATTTCTAGGAAGGTTTGGAGATGTCTGGTAGTATTCTGCTTCTCTGAGTGGCACAGACTGAAATGGTTTATTAGGAGAAGGGAACACAGGGGAATGGGCTCTAAAGAAGTCAGAAAGGTGACAGCTAGGAAGCCACAGTGAAAGCAGCTGCCACCAGCAGAGGCAGACAGAAATCTCTAAAGCAAAAACAATCATTGGTGGCAGATGAAAAGTGCACAGCTCCCTTACCAAGGGAACAACAGTTGTCAGCTCTCGTTATCTATTCTAATTTCCAGGACACGCATATTGGCACAACATACCAACTCACTTTAAAACAAAACCCTGACATGCGTGTGCTCGATGGTTTCTTCGGTAGAGCCAGGAGTGTGTCCTCCACGCGTTAACTATCACTAAATAACATGGGCACTTCACAAAGACTACCTCCAAGCTCACCTCAGCAAGCATCAGGTTATTGTTATTTTTTTCTACCATCATAGCAATCCCCTTACGTGATAGTTGGTGAAGGAACCCCTGTTGCTGAACAATCCAACTCCAAAGGGCTCTGGAGGATCACAATGTAGTCCAAGAGCTCATCCCCACCTTCCACGAGCGGTGGGACTGTAAGACAGCAAAATCCATCAACAGAAACATTTAAGCATTTAGAGATGTCATAAAAGTCTATCTCAAATAGTAACGTTAAAAACTTTGGGACACTTCAGGACACATATAGATTTGCAGTTCATCATCGTTCCTTCTTCAAGAGAAACACCTCCCCAATGATATTATGTGGATTCAAATTACTCTCCTCACTCTTTTTTAATTGCTTTTTGGTGGGTTTTTTTTGTTGTTGTTGTTATTTTTTTTTTCAGATTCTATCCGAACAACCTTGTGAACAAGGAGGGGCGGGGGAAACTTTTAGCATGCTCTGTGAGCAGAAGGAATAAACAAAGGTGCCGAGGAGCCTCTGCTGGGTCCTCTTCATCCTGTCTGGTTCTCTTGCAGGGGCAGGTGGGCTGTGAGATACACCTGGAGAGGCACAACAAATGTTCTACATCTATGTGCAATAGAATGCAATGTTCTACAAGAGGGTAGTTCAAAACCTAAAAATCAAGCCTCGGAAGTTGTAAATACAGCCTTCCATGTCAAGAGAATGGGATTAGCATTTGTACAAGTCATTTACCTAGAGCTGTTCAGAAAGGGCTGCTGAGATGCAGACCATGGTAAAGGTTTCAATGGAAAAAGAAAACATATTTTTCAATAAAAGGCTACAAACTGCACAATACAACTCATTCCAAGAAAGGTGTTCTCCCCCAGTAATATTTTTAATTGATATCTTTCATTTTTATCATTTTCTTCTATGAAGGCGAGATCGAAGAATTTTAAACGTTACTGAGAATAATATTTACCTATCACATGCACAAAAATTCTTCAAAAAACAAACCTGAAAGTTTGAGTCTTCAAGCTGTCCTGTAAACCTGGACCGAAAAAGTGTGCAGTGCCCAGGTTTAACTATATATGTAGCTTGACTAACGTGTATTTCATATAACGATATAAAGCAAAAATTAAAAACCAGGCTTTATTAGGTTTGCAGAAATCTGGTAAATCTAGTTCTGTTGCTCACATACCTAAGATTTCAACGTCGTATTTGATTTCTTGCTCTCCAGCTACACTTGTGGCCACACACAAATACTGGCCCTGGTCAGCCTCAGCAGCGTTCAGGATCTCCAGCTTCTTCCCACCAGAGCTGACGCGGAGCTTGTCGCTCACTTCCACGGGCACGCCATCCTTTAGCCAGGTCAGGAGAGGCGGGGGGTTACCAGCAGCTTTACACTCCAACGTCAGTGAATTGCCAGCAACCACCTGCCTGTTCTGGGCTCCGTCAGCATCGCCCTCAATTACTGGAGGAACTGTAGGAAGGGAAAAATATATTGTGAGTGATTAATTCTGTAGCCAGAAAATGTATTAAGAGCAAATGGGTTAGTTCCTCCCCACCCACTTGGGCTCTATATGCTGTTATGTCACGCGCAATTTCATGTGAGAATTTGCTGCGGAGGCAAGCCAAGACAAAGGGGAAACAGAGAAGTCAAATGAAGCGGTTCAGTATTGACCATCAGTATGAAACAGTGGATCTGCAGGGCTTTGGGATGGAAGAACTAAACCTGAAGGTCTTCAAACAGTACATTAAAGATCCCACCTAGAGTGGTAATTTCAAGTAAGTGTTGTTCAGCACACACGTGTGACAAAGCGGAAGGATATACAGAGAATTAGTTTTGATACTTCACTACAGCGTGGTACCAAGGCCCATGAATTCAAGAGCTTTTTGAGAGCCACATAAAGCACGGGGTGTAAAGCTCCCTTCACACGGCCCTGCTAACACAGGCCACTCTTTAAACACAACCTCTGACTGGTGCCCATGCTCAACAGCCCTGCAAATACCTTCTGAAGGCAGAAAAGCTTTCAAAATGTACTTCCTGTAACATTGCAAATAACCAAGTTCAATAAACTCTTGCTTACCGTGGACATCCACATCATATATTTTCTCAGCAGCCCCAGCAGCGTTGGTAACGCGGCAAGTGTACTTCGCAGAATCTGAAACTTGCGCCCGAGGTATCTGCAGGAATTGTCCCCGATCCACATACAGAGCTTGGGGGCTGGAAATAATCGGGCGTCCCTCTTTGTACCACGTAATCGTAGGAACAGGGATTCCCTTGGTTTCGCATTCCAAATTTATAAGATTGTTAAGAAGCACCGATACCTCCGTGGTCATATTCCCTCCTTTAATACTAGGAGGAACTATTTCAAAACACAAAACAACAGTTTAAAATCTTAGTATACAAGTCTGTGCAGATTTAAATAGATTAAACATTAGAATGTTGGAAGAATAAAAGATTTTAGCTCGGTTGGCCTTCCAAGCCTCCCTGGTGTTTTTGCCTTTCTCTTCACCACGGTGAAGAGCGAGTAACCCCCGTTCACCTTGGGAGGTGCATCCTCCCAGCGAGGAACCTGCTATTGAAAATACCAAATGCATCCAAGAGCCTCTATGACCGGAGTGGGAACTGCTCCACACTCCAAACTTCTGAAGATGAAGTCACTTACTCTGAGACTAAATATGAGCTTAACAGTCTAGTTTTATGCTCCTATTTTTGAAACTTTTGGCCCATAGTCATTTCCCTTGCTCGCTAGGCAGCAGTACGCGGATTTTTCTAGCAAACAAGCTCTTGTGTAAATCAGCCAATATAAAGAGTTCGTAAATCTCTGTAGAAGTAATAAAAGCACAGTGCAATTGGCAACAGCTAAATTTATGACTGCTGGAAGTCCCAAACACATCTGGCAGACACATTAACTCCTCTGCCGCCAAACGTGCTCCGTATATCCTAAAATTCCACCGACTTCCACAGAGTGCCCATTTAAAGCCCCACCACAGAAATGCACAGCGAAGTGCCAGTGAATGGATCTACACCTATGAGACGGGCCTTGCAGACAATCAAATCAGGACTAAATATTTTCGTAATTAAATAACTTGTTTGCAAAAATATGCAAACCTTTAAAATATGCTGAAACACATGGAGTTCAAGGGTGAAGGAACTTTATCAGCAAATGCTTTCATCCACAGAGATGGGGAACAGTTTTAGCACGGTGTTTGGGGAAAATGTCAGAGCCCAAAGCAGGGCTGAAGAGCTAAAACAAAGAATGAACTAGCAAGGATTAGCACTGGGTTCCTCACTTAGTCCATGGGTTTCCATTTGTCCAGCCAGGAAGAATGAGAAATTTAAAACTAAAGAGATATTCTATTCTACTATTGCATGTTCTGAAGAACCTGAAGTAAGGTTTACTCATCCAAAAGTTGTGGGGGTTTTTATTCCTTTAATCTCACAACAGTTACAATCACCTGCAAGTCCTCACAGCATTTTCTTTGATCTCAATGGAATGAGATTCCCTGAGTGGTGTACAGGCGTATTTCTGTGCATGTGGTTGCTCCATGCTTCAGAAATGTTCCCGGCTAACGTTTACTCCTAGCACTAGTTTAAGGAAAATAAGACTATGAGTGTATTAAAATTAAAATCTTCTAAATCATTTTCTCCTCCCTAAGACAGATCAAAATAATGAAGTCAATGGGATAATAAAATAATTCAGTTGGAACTAATCAATAGCAAAATTTGAGAGTCTTTCAAGATTTTTGGCTTTCACAAATTAGAAACTAATAAAAAGCACATAAAATCCACTGAAAGGTCGAGCTTTCAAAGACTACATCCATACTTTACTTGATACGCATAAATGCTCAAAAAGATCGCTACATTGACACGAGTTAAGTTACGTTTGTACACAAATTTCGCAAGGTCAGAGCCTTAATTTATATTTGTTTGAGCATCTCCATTGAAAAAATAAAACTTAGGAGTAAAACTAAAGGATCTTCTTGGATCAGGCATTCTATAAACTCACCGTGGACGATCAGCTTGACCTCCTTGACTTGTTTGCCAGCAGCGTTGGTGGCACTGCACTGGTAACGACCTTTGTCAACCCTTCGAGCGCTCTTTATGTGTAGAACTTGATCTTTGTCCAGAAGCTCAACATTGGGATCACCCAAAAACAAGGGCCTGGAATAGAGATTATTTTGCTTCACAGAACTCTGACCCCATCCTTTCAACATTAATTTAAACTGACAATGATAAGAAGGGGTCCTTTAATGGCACTAATTGTACCATTGAAGAGTATCATTTAGCACTAGATAACCAGTATTATTCCGCAGAATCACTACAAAGTGACCAACTATTATAATTAACTTTATTCCTAGTTTTTAGAAGAAGCAAAACACAGAAGTACTTTACTCAGGTTGTCTGGGATGTCAGCATCAGAGCCAGAGTCCTACTCCTGATCTTAGTTTCTTTTTCTAATTACTTAGGTCATGACAGTCCTTTGCTGCTAACAAAATCTCTGCATTCACTAGATGAAAGTGTCAGCATATCAATAAAAAAACCCAATAAATTGTCACAGCAGAATATCTGTGAGTAATAGGCAACACCTACACCAAACTACATTGATAAACACTAACACTATTTAAAAGCACAGCCCACGTTGTTATTCAGCTAATATTTTAAGCCACCGGGAATTCTTCTCTTGGTGTGCTTTCCTGGAAGATGAGATGAAGAAGAGAAACATGCAGGCTATAAATGTTTTAAAACCTTGAACGTATATATGCAGAACTGCACAAGGCACTATCTAGAAAACCATTCGATATGGCTACTGTCTACCAATGAAAAATCATGTCAGCAAAACAACTGTATTTTAACTAATAATATGTTTAAATTCATGTGTAGTCTCATCTAAGTGTCCCTGCTCCAGCAGGGGCATTGGACTGGATGATCTTTTGAGGTCCCTTCCAATCCCTGACATTCTGTGTAATTCTGTGATTCTGTGTCAAAGAAATGGTTACATTTGTCTTGGTTCAAGTGTTGTCCAGCTTCAAATACTGTAAATCTGGTCCGCAAGTGCCTGTGTCAGCAATGAAACAGTTCACAAAGAAGAGCAGGATGCTATAATAACTTCTGATTAACGAATTCACCACTTCACAGCACCACCAATCTTATTCACTGCCAATAACTTCACACTAGGCAGTTAAAAGCTGAGCTTGCTGGCATAGTGCAGCTTCTTCCTTGACATTCCAGGAGGAATAACCTCAACACAACTCCCAAAAGCAATAATGTACTTACTTGCCGTCTTTGAACCAGTGAATGTCAGGAAAAGGAAAGCCGGTGGCTCTGCACTCCAGACTGATTTCCTGGTTGAGGATGACTGCCATTTCACCAGGGGTATCCGCACCCATTATACTTGGTGGAACTTTAAAAAAGACAAACATGACAAGAAGAACTGGTATTTAACCGGGAAGGGATGAAACTAGGAGAAAAGCAGCGGCGGATTATGCTACTCCCTTGAAACCACTAGTTTTCACTGCAAAGCGACTCCTGTGAGATCACAACATCATTTCCACCAGGACAAGTACTTCCATGCTTGTGCTGATGAACTGCATAAACAGACTGCTACAGCAGACTGCCATACACCCAAAATACAAAACAAAGCACCCATGACCAAGCCCCAGAATTGCAAAGCAGCATTTTGTCTGTGTTACTACAAGAATGGAAAATTTTCAGTCTTCAAAAGCCACCACGAAGAGTGTTTCAGCAGCCAATATTTAATGGACAGTGAAGGGAAGAATTCATTTATAATAAATTGAAATTTAATGGTTTCTGAAGTATCAAATGTTTTTCAGATCATCATCTTAAAAACGACCAAACCAACAGAGAACTAACCTAATATGTCCAGGTTAAACAGCTTCTCAGAACTTCCTGCTACATTTATGGCTTTGCATGAATATTGTCCAGCATCGTCAGTAGCAGCTTTAAGGAGCTTAAGTATCTTCCCATTGTGCAAAATCTGGACAGCACTGCTTTCCAAAACCTGGAAGGAACCCGAGACATTAGCCCTATGTGATCCAAGTTACATCAGCCCAATATCACAGTTGGATTTTTATAAGAAAATGGTAGGTTTAGTCTAAGGATAATCTGTTTCCCCTTTCAGTTACAGCACTAATCTCCTCAACTTCTGCAGTCTATTCAATATGACTTGTAGCTCAACATCCAAGAGAGAATAGGAAAAGCAAAGAAATTCTTTGCTCATCAGTAATGATCAGTCCCAAGGGTGCATAAAGGGTCTCTCCTCATCTTAAACGGTCACTTATTAGCTACAAGTAGAAGCCTAGGACTCAAGGATAACCCTGAGGAATTCAAATCACCTCTGAGAGCTCCATCTATAGAATAAAGAAAATACCATTATTTGAATCTCTGCAGAACAAAAAGTTTACTTTTGACCTATTGAACACCTGAATTAATGGATTAGCCATATTTGGCTGGCTTTTTGTGGAGGTGTTCTTAGTGCAGTTTAAATATACATAAAGGCATGTACGTAAATGAGTTCTCAAAGCAAGCACTCAAAAGTCAACACAAGACTGACTGTTTATGGCTATGTTACCTCAATTAGGTTAATCGTACATACCTGGATATCTTCTTTATACCAGGAGATGACTGGGAAGGGGTTACCAGATACTTCACAGAAGAGACTTACAGGGTGATGAACAACTACAGATGCATTTGTCACCTTTTCTTGATCTCTAATTTCAGGAGGAACTAAAAGAAAGCTCGGAGTCATGTATTAAGCCTCCTATTCTAGTGACTTCCCACTTACTGCTTCCCGCCAAGGACCACTGTAATCTAAATTTCTCAGACCATTTTCATTCCCTCCCCAATGTTTCTATTTGTCTATCCCCCTGTGTCCTTCCTCCTTTTTCTCAAAAAACAGAGCGTTCTTTTGTTCTGTTCCATATAACAGACTCCCAGGGAAATTCATTCAACCACAATCACCATCAATATTTTAAGAGGATAATCCTAAAATTTAATCCTAAATCTAATTTTATTTCATCTTAAATTTCATCTTAATCCTCAAATCTTATGTTATTCCTTAGGGTTCTGTAAGAAGAATATCAGGGAGCAAGAATTCTCCTATTCTGTTCTCATTCTGATAAACCACTTTTCTCATATTTATATTTTAAGTGCAGCTCCGTCACCCAGTGTTCAATCTCTATAAGTGTCTTCATTTGTTCACTTGCATTAAAGTTTTCCAGTATAACTAAAGCCCTCTACCAATGAGATGCATGCAGCTCTTTGAGCAAAACAAAGATGGTTTGTGCATCAAGTCACGGAGAACAGAAACAACAGAAATAGTACAGAGCATCAGAATAACACTGCAAGTACTCAGATTAGATTTTGTAATCTAACTGCACATGGGCAGATTTGGGGTATGCAATTTCCAACAATAAAAGAGAAGCTGTTCTTCAAAAATAGTGCCCCGACAGTTATATCTATTATTTACCGTGAACTTTCAGGTTATATTTTCTTTCTGTGCTTCCAGCTTCATTGCTTGCCACACAGACGTACTCTCCGTTATCGGAAGGTGTAACAGAAGCTATGATCAGCAGCGTCCCGTCCTCCAGAACTGAAATCCCAGGTTCACTGCCTGTCAGCTCTCTGCCGTTGTGGAGCCATTTGATGACAGGCTTTGGAATACCTAACGAGAAAAATGTAAGACTTAAAGAAACGCTTCTTTTGGTACAGAATAAGAAAAATTCAATAAATTTGCACTGTTTGCTGGAAGCCCTACTGGCCAGGACAATGCCCATGGAGGCGAGAAGCTTTCAAACTCAGAGGAAGCCCTGACTGTTACAGTATGGTTTTAACATTAAAAATTTTACCACTATAATATCCCTGTGCGTATTGTAGGTTTTTACCATGAAAGTTAGTAATTTTCAATGATAACACAAAAATGACCTTTTGTCACTAAAATTAGTAACAACGCTAGACACCTTTTGCCGGACATGGGAACGCAATGCGCTGATTTGCCACTCTTTCCTGGAAGGGGCTGTTGTATGGAGGGTCCAGATCCTCAATAGTAGGAGACTCTGAAAGGAAATCAGAACCCAAAGAAATTATTGACCTCTGCTCCCAGATGTAAAAATATGGTTTGGCAATACAAACCGCTTCTCAGTCTCTCTTATGCACACACGGTCAGATTCCAATAACCCTCTTTCCACTGAGGAAATGTGCTATACAAGCAGTCTCAATTACAAGAGGAATATTTAGGAAGTATGCAGTACAAATGGGGCTTTGTATTTGTTTTGAAGGCAGAGACGGTGTCTCTGCTAAATCTGAAAAACACTGTTTAAAACTGGTTTTTCTCATACTGCATATTAGTGCTACTTCATCCTTTGTTCTTGCATCTCATTTTAAACTTGTATGCAGACTGAGACTATACAAAGATTATTATTTATAATTAAGTACATTTACTGGTAGTTCTTTGTTTTTTGTAACAAGCAGTTCTCAGCACCTCTAATCCAAAGAGATCAGAATGTTGCCTTTAGACTACAACAAAGAAGAAATAATTCCTGCTTAGTTTGCCAGTCATGCTCCACTGATGGATGTCAGCTCACCAAGTGAGGAATTATACTATACTTTTAAATCAGCACATTGACCACTGTTGCCCTGTCAGCATTTCAATATCATAATAACTGATTGAGTGAAGAGCTCCATTTCAGCTCATACAAAATTCCAGTTCCACTGAAAGCTGTGACACCAGGTTCTGAGGTTCAGAGACAGTGTTTGAAAGTTGAGAGATCTGCACATATAGAGATAATAATTGAAAAAGAGTTTTCCCATACTGGAATCTGATTTTAATTACCTACTACAAAACAAAATCATAAGCAGCTTCAAGATTTTTTTTTTAATTAAAAAAAAAAAAAAGTAATATATTTTGAGTGTCTTCTTATTATTTCTGCAAACTCTCTAAAGATTATTTGCCTGTTCTAATTTTCCTCACTTAACATCAGAACATAACATCTAAAACAGGTTTGGATTTTGCATCATGTAACAGACAACAGCAAAGAGCATTGTCCTCCAAAACATAAACCAGAGAACACTGGCATGATATTACAGATAGCCAGGCCAGGTGACAAGATAACAGCCCCAATATAAATACCTTGAACTTGTAGGGTTATCTCTGACGTGTCGCTGCCCGCTACGTTACTAGCGACACACTTGTAGACGCCGGCATCAGGCGGCTGGACGTTGCTGATGCTCAGAGCCCCGTCCGGGCTGCGGCTGAACTGCCCATCGCCTGTGGGCACAGCCCCTTGGGCTCTGAACCAGGCGACAGCCGGGGGAGGGATCCCCTGGGCACTGCAGGGTATGTCCACTCGCTGGCCAGCTTGGGCTTTCAGAACTCGAGGCCCACGCTGTATCTTTGGAGGAACTAAGGGAGACAAGTTTAGTCCACGGTAATGTGATAAAATGATGTACATGTTCATTCTTGAGGGAAATTGTTTTCTGGTTTTGCCATTTAAGAAAATGTCCTTCCTTATTCACTAAAAATCAAATTCCCTCGGGTGACTAAGGGAGCAGCCCTGTATGTTCTCTGCATAGGACAGGCTGTATGATAACCTATTGCTTAACTTATTTGAAGAAGCTACATTTCAAATTCTACTGCATGACTTCCACATGAGTAGTGTAATACTGTTATACTGAGCACTTCTAAGGAACTATGAGTATTGGCTATTTATATCCACAAAACAATTCAAAAGCTTTATGATACAGTTAATTACATTTTCTTTTTGACATTTTAATTTCCTTTCCCAAATCCCTGATCTTTGTATGCTTCCAAACACAAGCTGAGACGAGGCCATAAAATATGACTGGAAGAGGTTTTGCTGGTCCCAAAGAATAATACAAATCCAACATAACTCTTTTTTGCCACCCTGTTTTTCTTTCTAAGGTTCATTGAGAATAACAAGACTTAAAAAGAATGTCTGAAACAATAACAAGTGCCATTTTTCCACACTCTCTGTTAATTTACAATTATGGATAAACAAAGATGTGCACTGATATCAGACTCCTCTACACACAGAACCAGACAATAGTCTGGTTTAGCCACTGTAACTGAACTAGCCTGGTCTGAAAGTTTCAGGAATTTGGCAGGAATTCCAATCTGGTACATTTGTAGTACAGCAGAACTATCTATACATCCACAATTATGATTGATCAGCCTTATCCGGCTGCTGCACGCACCCTCCTCTGTGCTCCAGCCTGAGCTGGGTGAAGATGTCCCTGCTCACGGCAGGGGTTGGACTGGGTGAGCTGGGAAGGTCCCTTACAGCCCAAACTATCCCGTGGTTCTATGATGCAGAGGTGACAGTTACACACTGGTTTCACTACCACCTGAGCAAGCAAACTTTTACATTTGCTATCAAAAGAATTTGGCTATTGAACTCCAATCAAGTTGGTGGGAATCTGACCCCCAGAAGCCTCGAGCAACTCTGCTGTTCTCAGTCACTGTTTGCCAACTTAGAGTTGAGAAAGCTCTTGCGCAAAGAGCAGCCAAGTGCACTAGAACAAAAGTTTTCAGTTTTAAAAGCTCCTCTGGCTGACTTAAAAAGTCAGATGTCATACAGTGCTATAATTCTTCCATGAGTCTACGTAACATTAAAGGAAGGGGGGTGTGTATATATATATATATACACATGTATACATATGTGTGTATACAGTGCTTCCTTCCCAATCCCTAACATTTTGTGATTATGTGATTCTATGTGTAATCAATAACAACAACTTGTGTATTGAAATAATATGATCTGAAAGAATACAGCAATTTAAGGTACATATGGAAAAGTGTTTGAAAAGTTCTGCATGATGCTAAATTCCATGTGGAAGCTTGCAGATCATTATCCTTTAAGTTAAAACTTACCATGTACACTGAGCTTCACTGACTGACTCACATTCCCAGCAATATTTGTGGCTACACAAATATACATTCCACTGTCTGAAATTTGTGTCTCACTGATCTTCATTGACCCCGAGGGTAGGAAAGTGTGTCTGGAAAAATAAGAAGCAGATATGCTGTATAAACATGTACTGAAAGGTGAATGACCTCTGCTTACGCATTGCTAATGATTGCTGTGAGCTAAAATAACACCATTCTACAGGGCACACCGAGCTGTGCCGTGCTGAGTCGCTGCATTCAGAACACGTAGTAGATAACTAAAATATGAGATCCAAATTACAAAATTTGGTTCTAGTTCCTAACAGAACATATTAAAATCTGTCTTGTTTCTAGAAACAGACAAAAAAAATGCTCAGCCCAGGTCAGCAAGTTAAACAACTTTTCATACTATTTCATCCTGGCAAAAAACATGTTATGACTGATAAAGATGGAAGAAGCTTTTCTAAAGAGTATTCTGATTCAAAACCACCAGTTCTGATGTTTATAGAAATTGTCATTATCTATCATTAAATAGTTAACTACACAGTATTGATTTTTACTACAGCTCTGGTCACAGGCTTGTAACATTCTTGATAGAGAAATACAGTTTTGGCCAGCTAAGCCGAACTCTTCTTATCTAGAAATCAAAACCGATAGGGAAAAAAATGAGGAATTAAAAACGAGAGCTAAGAATCCACAAGAATAAATTCAAGTCTAGCATTAAAGGTTATAAACAGAATTTAGATGAAGTTGGGGGGGAATTAGTGGTATCATCTGTCTGCCTTTCTCTGGCACCGTCTAATTAGGACAATGCTAGTATATGGGTATATTATATATCATATGGTATAATGGCGAATTTTGGGATTGCAATGGCCCGGAGGGATGAATGGAAAGAAACTTGAGTGTATTTCCCCTGGGACACCCAAACCTGTCTGATATTATGATTCCTCCTCTGCTACCCATATCTTTCCAAACTTTTTTTTGGTGCTGGAGCAACCTGTCTCCATTATTTTGTCCAGTAAGTAGATCTGCTTTCTGACAGAAGTTCCTTCATTTCTGATTTGACCCTTTTACTTACAGGTCACACCATCTTTGGGTGGTCTCAAGCAATTTTGTTTGGACTAACTCTTTAATTTTTGCTGACATCTGTAAACAATTTTAAGGAATGGGCTTAGCTGGACTTCTGCTACTCTGGCAACTTGGATCCCTCCGCAACAGCCGTGAACAAGTAGCCTAATTTATCAACGTCTCCTGAGGTAAAATGAGGACAAGTATGGGACCAAGAATGCAGATTGGTTAGCACATGAAACATGCTCAACAGACAGACACTCCCACACATTTGTAATCATCTGTAGTCTACTGGCAGCCCAGACTTTATATGAACAACAAATAATGCTCCCCTGAGCATAAACATGAAGTGCGTAAGAAAAGAAACTCAGTTTTTAAACATTTGTAATCAGGCACAGATTCTGTGGGTCCCTGGGCACCACCACAGTACGAATATAACGGGAACTCTTTCCCCTTGGCCTCCTGAGATTGGGTATAACCTGGAATGGAAGCTGGGCAATGATGCGTGGTCTTGGTGTCCTTTGGAAAGAGCCACGCACTTGGTTTGGAAAGACAGTTTAAAGATCCAGTAAAACAGTCCTCACACAGGACAACCTAATACCTCCTGCCTGATCCCAAGGCAATTAGAAATTGTAACCCTTCCAAAATCTTGAAAGCTTAGATGCAATATCACTTTTGTTTTCAAACATTGTTACCTTGGAGAGAATGGAGATATGAGCTGCATTTCTTTGGCCCAGGTAATTATGGGGGGTGGCAAGCTCTTCACTTCACACGGAAGCGTGACATCTTCCCCTGCAATCACTGAGATCTCCAGGGGCTTATCATACGCGTTTCCTTCCTTGTCTCCAGGCCTGGATACTCGAGGTTTCACTATGACAAGGAACATGTTAAGAAGCTGCAATGAATAGACGTATTTGTACAAATGTAACACCACGCACTTGTACTTCAGATTAAACATCTATTTTTTTTAATCAGGTATATAACATTACAACCTTATTTTTAATGACATGTCTGTGACAGACAGAAGTCCCTGTAATGCAGATGTCCAGTGCCTGTAGCTCAGATACTGGCTGATGCCTACATGCAATACCACAGATACCAGCAAGACTGCACTATCTACCCAAAACATTGGATATAAAAGTAGATGTATGCAGTTCACGCACATGCTGAGCTCTGTATTGCATGGGTAGTTTGCAACCAATACTTGAACCATGTTACACTACAGCACCAACACTTATAAGCCACAAAAGCTTTGCAAAAAAAGCAGACACATAAATCAAATTATTTTACAATATTGGGAGATGGTAGGAAGCTATGGGAATGACAGGATTAAGGGATCTTCATTCTCATACCAGTAGGAACTTCTCTACCTATACAGACACTTCCTGTCCACTTCATTCAAAGACAAAAGAATCCGTGTCCAAGAGCTCGAGGTAACAGGTATCAGGAGGATTTAAAAGAAATAATAGTGGCTGAAGGACAGGCATTTCAGCATTAGGCATTTGTAAAATTGCCTCGTATGCAGATCCAGTGATCCAGGACAACGTCAAAAGCATTAATTAGAGATTAGTTTAAATCTTGTTTGCATAGCAAGTGTCCTAGTTCATAATCCACCTGAGTGGGTTTTATAGTCCAAATCAGATCTCAACGGGGGAAGACAGACAATGACACTGTATTTGATTTTAGCTCATACAAACCATAGACAGTCAGCTGGACTTTCCGTGTGGCATAACCAGCAGCATTTGTTGCAGTGCACACATATTCCCCAGTCTCTTCACCCTCTGGTGATACTACATACAGACTTCCATCGGATCCTGCAGAAAACTTCACATCGCTGGAAAGAATTACTTCTCCTTTCTGTGGGAAGAAGAAAAAGAAATAAAAATTGTCTGGATCTTCTAAAATAAACCAAATTACAATCATTTAACTTAAGAAAAGCAAAAGCTTACAGAGATCGAATTTAAAAAGCAAAAAGGAATACAAAAATTGCCAGTGCCTGTAGCATCGCCCCAGCTTATCCCATTGCTGTGATCCATTCCTACGAAAAATGCTTTATTTACTATAACACTTGGTCAGATTTTTCACTGTGCAATATGCTCCATGCAGTTCTGTAGACCAAGCAATTTGCAGGCAAACTAAACAGAGCAATATTTTAATTCACATTACAGTACTACTTCTATTTTTTTATGGCTGAGATGGACAAAATATTTCAAATTAGCCAAGAGGTCTGGTCCCAGAATTCCTTCCATACAAATTAACTAACTTCAACTAACTTTTCCCACTCCTTGAGTGTCACTGTCTAAGCAGTAACAGCAGCAGAAGCACAGGGATTCTTATGCAGAAGACCTGTTTTTATGGATCCCAATTTAAAAAATAAAATTAAAAAATCAAGGTTTCAACTGAGTTAATTTTGACATTGATTTCTTGTGTTAAAACGTCTGTGACTGAATAGTGACAGAAGGTTAATCCCAGAACACAATCATTATACACACTTTCTTCAGAGGAGGAAAAAAAAGCCACCTTGAAGTAAAGCTTCAAAACAAAAAAGAGCTTTCAATCTGTGGCAGGTTACCTAACCTCAAGGTCTCAAGTCAGAACAGGAATCCAAACAATTTCCAAAGTGTTAAAAACGGAACAATACAGTGATAAGCAAAGCCCTTCCAAAGCACAGAACACTGATCCGTTGGTGGACCACAGCCAGAACGCATTGCTCCAAGAAACCTAAGCAGACACCAATAAATAGGGATTTCCAGATCCCTCACAACATAGGCTTTTGGTCTCATTTCTTGCATATAGGTTTTATGACAACTAAACGATGTGGTCAATTCATCTTTCACCAAATTACCTTGGACCAGACAATAGACGGCTTTGGAACTCCACTGGCTTTGCAGGGTAATGTTACCGGGATTCCTTCAATGGTGCTGAATATCTGCTGGCCATGCTGAATTATAGGCAGAACTAAAGAGAAATGCAAATATTAAAGACATGCAGAAGGTGGTTTTCAAACCATGCCACAACTCTTTACAATAAAATCCTTATATTCAATTGCTACTTCTACAGGCAGGGGGCTTTGGGAGGTATTTCACATAGCTCATTGCAATGACTTCAGAAAGTCTTTACCACAGTATCCTCTGACAACATTTTAGGCTTCCTGAAATAATACTGGGTGTGATTCAACCTATGCAGCACCTTCCATGAGAGGAGATTCAGCAATTTTGGTGCTAACTCCATTTCCATCGAAGGACAGTATTTTGAATGGAGCAGATATGAGAGTGAAGAACTGACCACACTCCAAGCTCATTTAATCTTTGTTATAAATGCTACAAAGTCGTGCTGACTACAGTGATGGTTTCTGCAGGGTCTGACTGTTGGATGAACTTGAATAAAAATACCAAATCACTTCACAAAAATCAGTAACAAGAGATAATAAGAACTCCAGTTCCCCTACTTAACTGAGCTGGTTTAGAATTTACAACAGGGAAAAAAAAAGGAGATCAGATTTAAGGCTACAACACGAAAAATTAGATCCTTCTAAAAACATACTAATATATTCCTTTCTGTTCTTAAATTCTGAAATACTCCAATAACTAGTGTTGACATGCAAGACCTTATGGACATTAAGTACTTCCCTGTATTAAAAAATATTAGCTCTTCTTAACATAAAAAGATGCCACAGCATCTTCAGAGAAAAAGAAATTTCCCATAATTAATTTAACACATGAGAAAATGAGGCTGTAAACAATTAAGTTGTGCCTCCACACAGAATTAATATAAGTATCTTCAGCTGAAATACAGATGGGTTACCACCATGCTAACACTTTGTCTTGCTGTCAGTGTAATTTTTGGTACCTTTTAATTAAAGAGGGGAAAAAAAAAGGTGACATTTTGCCAAATTCATAATTCATTTTAATTCTGATTCTCCCACGAGTTGTGCTTCCTTCTATCAGTTATGAACCCCTCAGACCGCACTTTTCATGATTTTCCAGTAAATGCCCACTTGCATCTATTTTGTCAATAAAGCCAGAGATCGTGACCACACAGCCAACCTTTAGATGTTTACAAATGAGGATCTTTTGTGATCTCAAAACGGTGTTATTTTGGTTTCAGTTTCAAAACAGTCTCAATCGCTCAGTTCTTTCCTGTGAAGTGGATCCAAATTCCCACCATGTCACTTTACAAAGTAACACGATACAAAAGTGGAAATTTGAGAAATTCATGTAACTGTAACCAAAAAGCTCTACTGAGAGTTCCTGTTAGTAAAAAACACACCCTCATCTTGTGTTCAGCACAAAAGCAACAAGACGGTGTGTTCCTTACCGTACACATTAACAGTTGTCGTTTTGTTGCTCGTCCCAGCCACATTACTTGCCATGCAGGTATAATCACCGCCATCCTGCAGCCGAACTCTTTCAAGGTGGAGGCTTCCATCACTGCGAATGTTGATATAGGGATTGGGAACCAGCTGCCAAAAGAGCGATGTAATGTTTTACTGAAGAAAATACTTGTTGATAATATTTACTTTGGGATGCCGGTGGTTTTACTTGGCTGTTTCACATTTTAAAAAATTATATGTTTCTGGAGAATTTTACTAGAGCTTTTCCTACTTTCCATCTTTCATAAAAAGCTAATTTTAAATAAGACTTTTGGTAGCACCTTGTATTTCCTGCTGGAGTGAGATTAATATCTGCAATGGCAACTCTGGTCAAGCATAGCACAGACAGAACTCCCACTTAGGCTTATAATTGCACACTGAAGCAAAACCAAATTTAGCTGAATTACTTTACTGCGTATTTATTGGCTATTCCAGTAACCCAGTTTCATTATAGATCCACTGCTGATGACTTGTTCTTCTTCCACAAACAGATCTTTTACGGTTGTCACAATCTTCTAACATGCCATATCCATCAAGTGGAAGAGATCAGCTCCGAAGCATACCATTGTGAAAGAGAAGAAAACTTAGAACTTCTACCAAAGAGTAATTTTTAAAGTTATATACCCTACAGCAACATCCAAAAAATCCATGAGCTCAGCACCACGGGCTTGCCTTACAGAAAGGCTGTTAGAATGCAAAATTATTCCAGTTGTGTCGTGCTCAGAAAAAGCTGGATTCTTCTCCAACACTTTCCTTGGAGCGCAGCTTTTGCCGCGTGCTTACAATTACAGGGAACTAGCGCTACTCTACAGAGGAATTAGCAACTCAACAAGGAGGATCCTGCCAGTATTTCTCACGGAAGTTACAGCCTGTGCTGCTTGCACTTATACAGTCTAAAGAAAAGTTCAACGTTTCCCAGTGATACAGAAATGGAGCAGAAAACTCTTGCAAGCGAAAAGTCAAGCGTTCTGCTTGGCAACAACAAATAAAAATCTTGTTACCATTTTTTAATTGCAGCTGTGGAGAAAAGGATGTAGTGGGAAATTAGTAAGCAAGATAAAAACAAGGGCTTTGTAGGGATGTTGAAGTTAGTAATTTGGCTACTACTAAAGAAATCAAACTTCACTTGGAGAGATAACCTAGGCACAGTGTCTACATCATCTTTCTGTCACAGAAGTTGTAAATAATACAAATTGGCGATGTTAACGTGCTCTCCAGTGGGAAAGAAAACACAGATTTTCATGCCCTGAGCAGTGCCCCAGCCAGGGATGCTGACATTTATCTCATCCCATCAGTAACATTGAAAGTTGTGATGTTAAAAAACCCTATATCTACAGAAATCGTCTGGTATCTTTATTGTTAAAAAACAGGGGAAAAGAAATGTTTTTCAGTTACCAGGGTTTAAATTCCACCACTTTTGTCATTCTGGTGGGATATTCCACTAGCATGCCTATATTCAGGCTGAAATTCAAAAGCTAAAGAGAATACATAAAACTGCTTTGAAAGTAAGCAAAGTAGATAATAAAAGCACAATTCACAAACACTTTGGTTCCAACTTCTTTGCTAGACCTGCTCATCCCCCACTACCATCTGCTGTTCCCTGACCTCCCTTCACGGGCAGAAACTTCCTAGCATGGGCAGCGATCAGAGAGAGGTACAACCATCAGGAATAAGCTATAATAAGCTATAATTTCACCAGGGAATGGTCGTACTCCCAAATTAAACCAAGTTGTTATCCTGGCTTGGAATGTCAGTTGTAGATTTTTTTTCTGGCAATAAATCTTACAGGAAAGAAACCAGTTCTTACCACCATACTGTTTTTAATCCACCTCCGCTCTGGAATGGGGTTTCCAGCAAGCAGCACACAGGGCAAAGTGAGCTGCTGCCCCTCAATCACATTGGCTGTGGCTGGACTTACTCCAATCAGAGGCGTAACTTAAATAAAAGAATTAGAATCAATTATTGGCAATTTTTATATGTTCATGGAAGGTATAACATCTGAATTTTTATTATTAGTCCTGTTACGAATGCTACTCGCAGCAGCATCAGACAAAGGTCTCCTTGTGCAAGGTACTATACAAATACAGAGTAAGAAACATTTCCTAAAATGAAAACTGTATCATTTAAATAGAAAGGAAAAAAAAACAGTTAAAAAAAAGCATGAAAGTTCCAACGTACTTAATTTTACAACAAAAAATACCAGAGAGACTTCTGGTATCTGAAATGTATCTGAAAAATAAAAAAAACTAAACAAATGAAGGTGTGGGGTAGCACAGAAAAGGAAGCTGCGGGAATACACATAAAATGATCCTAAGCCTAAGGAGCGGCAGCAAATGGAAGCTGTTGTCCAGCTGAACCTGGATCTGATCCAGCATTTCCTTGAGAACTCATGCTCCCCTTAATGCCAATTTAATATATCATTTTTCCTTACTTAGGCAACATACCAAAGAACAAATGTAGCAGGTTTGGTGAGGACAAAAAATAAGTGGTAGTTTTCTTCGGGCATAAAATGTTAAGGGATTAATTTTAAGGGATTCTTTGTGTGCTGTAAAGAGTCAACAGGAAGCACATGCTCTGTAAATTCATTTTAAGTAATGAGGATTAAACAACACTTTTAAGTAGGTGAAAACATGTTGTCTGTCAAACAGCACTAGCATTACAGATTCCCACCACATGTTTTAAGTTAACAAATGGTTTCTTTGATGGCAGATAGACTCCATTCTTATCCTCCTGCAAATGCATACATTCCATAACATTATTTTTTCTTTTATTGCCAATTGACCAACTGAGATACTAAATAATTGCTTAATAGAACAGCTATTGTCAGAGCTAGATATTTATGTCTTCTTGGATCACTAAGATTCCTTCCCAGTTATATCCACACAGTGACCTAAGCGAGTTCCCTTTTAAGTTGCATTAATTGGCAGAAACCCTATCATTAGCATTCATCATTATGGTGATTTGCCATTCCTTAATAAATTTACTTAGGAATAAGTAACAGAAAACAGGATAAATCACTTTTTTAAGGTCCACATTATAAAGTGTAGATGAAACTAATTCAAACTAATGTAGCCAGTGAAAAGACAACTAACAGTGACAGAACTGCTGCTCATCTTGCCTTTGAGAGTCGTCACCGATATTAGCCAGCCTTACCCAGTCCGGTCACTGTGATCGTGGCTGGCCGGGACTGAATCCTGCCAAACTGGTTCTCAGCCTCACAGATGTAAGTTCCTTCATCGCTGACCCACAAACCTACAGGTGGGGGGGAAAAAAAGAGACCAGATTGCAGCATCCCAAGTGATACTGAAAGTTTGCAATACATGGATAACCTATCATTTTATCTTTCAATTTCAAACATTCAGTTTTGGCCAGGGCATTCCTTTCCGTCTGTCCCCAAGTACAGTGGCAATGTCTATATGAGCACTTGAACTAAAAAAAGCATTATATACATATATATGATATTTTTCATCACTTTATACATTGCATATACTTAATACACTATATACTAAGGTGCACAAATAATATATGGCAGTATCCTACATATGCACACATACATATGCTATCATATAGCACATTTACTGTGGAATGTTGCTTATTACATACAGCAATGTGTGTCAGTATGTGAACAGATGTCCACATAGTAGGACGTAGCAAACAAGCTATTTACACTAGAGAGGAATTACTTCACCCAAGCTCATTATGTCTAGAAAGGAATTAAAGAGCTAATTAAGAAAACAGAATAACATCACTTAGTGTAAGGGTGACTGAAATGCTTCAAGTAACTGAAATTGCAAAGCCACTCACAGAATTTCTGGTTATTACTCAAGTTAGGATTTGCCTAAAACAATGAGTTTAGAAAGACTTCTCTCAAAAAAAGCCCAAAAAATGAAAATCCATGGCTCCTCAGTACCATGGCTCCGCAGTATCAACAGAGACAATAACCCACGTTTACTCAAACAAAGGGATAATAATTTCTATGAAGAAGAGTAAAGCCAATGACAAAACACATCTGAATTCACAGACTCACGGGAAAATGAACTGCTTAACAACAGCAATAAAGTCAGTATCGGAAACACAATCTCTGATAAAAATACAGTCATTTTACAAAGCTAACAATTTGATAAAGCGGCATAGTAACTTAAATGCATTGCATGTCATACTCCCTTCTGGCATCTTTTCTTGAAAAAGTTTAGTCTACCTACTATTAATAGACAGAGCCCCTGTTCGGAGTTGACTGACGGAACTGACTGCAAATGGTCTTGAGAAAAGAGAAGCACCGTTCAGCCGCCTCCATTTAACCTTCGGTTCTGGGTAACCCTGAACGTAGCACGGCAGCGTGATGTTTGAGCCGATATCTGCAGATTCATCACCAGGCTCCTGTGTGAAAACCGGAGGAGCTGGAAAAAAAAAACCAGTAAACAGAAAGTGAATTGTGGTTGCAACGCGATGTCCCATTATGCACAATTATTCTTCTAACGACAGATTCCCAACTCCAGCAACACCTCACAAAAACAACCTCGCATGCTCTGTACTTCGAACAGGGAGCTCAGAAATGGGCTGAACATCTCAGAAAATGAAAATACAGCCACCCCCACCAGACCAACGTGCATACTCAAGTGTTAGCACTGTTAAGTTCCTCATCTCCTTCAAACAGCGTTGCTCACTGATTTGGCAAGCGTATGTGCCTGACAGGAACACGTGTTTAACAAGACATGATGTGTCAGGCCACAAGCAGTTTGAAAGAATAAGGAAAAGAGGAGAGGAAGGGCTAAGTTTTGATAACCTTAAACAGTAACTTAAGTTAGTTTAGTATATTCTCTACTAGAAAACTATGCTAGGTTCAGGTTTCAACAGTTTCCTCCTCCTCTTCCTCTCTCTTCCTCTTCATAACTTTCATGCATTGCAAAAATAAGAGTTGGAGTCCGAACAGGACAAGGATACAGCTCAGTGCACACCACCAAAAAGGCATTTCCAGCATGCACACAGACTCTACATCTATTTGTGAGCAACGTTCTGATAACCACGGCACCATTAACCACATAAACACTAAAATCAGAGTATTCACCCTCTACATTGCAAGCTACTTACAGCCAACATCTAGAGTTATCTTCCCAGAAGCTGTGCCTGCATCATTGGTAGCCACACACGTATAGTCACCAGCATCCAGATCTTGTGTTTCCTGGATCTTCAAAAGACCCCGATGAGTATCAATAATGAGAAATGGTGATGCCCTCAACTCTAAGTCGCCTAAGTCCAGACAGAAAAAAAAAAAAGCAGTTGAAATATAAGAGGGTATTTACCAAAATTATTTCAACAAAAGAGCGTCCAAGTTGGAGATTAGTTTGCAACGTGACTACATTCATTTAGCAGATGAGTACTCTGTTTCCACTCAACTGAGTGGAAAAATTCATTACTACGCTAGATACAATCCCTTTTTCTTTATTTGTTTCACGAGAGGAACACAAACCCAAGTAGCCTTGGACAGAGACCAGCACAAGGACAGCATGCCAGGCTGTAGTTCTCCTTCCCAAATTAGAGACTATGTGTGGCAGCTGCTTGTCTGCCAGCTCTGATCCCAGCTGAGAACTGCGCAGAACTCAGAAAACAGCTCTGCTGCCTCTCGAGCTCAGCAGGAGCCACAATACTGGTGTGTAACACTGAGAACTGGCCCACGTGCATTCTTTGGGAGGAGCATCGAAGCCTGCTTTAAAAAATACAAGCCGAGCACTAACTAGGTCGAGAGAGGTTCTCCTGCCCCTCTACTCTGCCCTGGGGAGACCACACCTGGAATATTGTGTCCAGTTGTGGCCCCTCAGTTCCAGAAGGACAGGGAACTGCTGGAGAGAGTCCAGCGCAGCCACCAAGATGCTGAAGGGAGTGGAGCATCTCCCGTGTGAGGAAAGGCTGAGGGAGCTGGAGCTCTGGAGCTGGAGAAGAGGAGACTGAGGGGGGACTCATTCATGGGGATCAATATGGAAAGGGGGAGTGTCAGGAGGATGGAGCCAGGCTCTTCTCATTGACAACCAATGATAGGACAAGGGGTAATGGGTTCAAACTGGAACACAAAAGGTTCCCCTTAAATATGAGAAGAAACTTCTTCTCAGTGAGGGTGGCAGAGCCTAGCCCAGGCTGCCCAGGGAGGTTGTGGAGTCTCCTTCTCTGCAGACATTCAAACCCGCCTGGACACCTTCCTGTGGAACCTCAGCTGGGTGTTCCTGCTCCGGCGGGGATTGCACTGGATGAGCTTCCCAGGTCCCTTCAACCCCTGACGTTCTGTGATTCTGTGATTCTTTAACTGCAGCGAGTTCGGAAGTAGCTTCCTCTGAGGGAAGGTTATTTGCTAACAGGCAAGAACAGGGTTTGTGTTTCAGAGGTGAAGGGTTGGACTGGATAAGCTATCTGTTTGCAATATCTACCAAATGAGATTACTGGTTTTCCAGAAAATCTGCAGGCAGATGGCTTATACAACCACACACAGGCACCAACTGCTTTTTCTGAGAATAAATGCTCAGTCTCGAGATCCAGGACTCTCACTCCCATTTAAGTCTGTGAAATTGTGATACCCAATGTCCTCTCTCACTACCTGAGAAACTGTAGTAGATACTTCTGAGATTCAGAAGAAACAAATAGCTGTTTTAAATTGTTTTTAAACAAATAATCTTTGGCATTGCAAAAGAATTCGAGCAAACATCCAATGGGAAAAACAGGACAAAAGTTTTGTGGTTTTTGTAGCATATAGCTAAGCGTTTTTTGACAAAAAAAAAAAAAGAACGTTAAGTAGGCAAGAGGCTCTGCTTTTTCTTATTAATCACGTTACAGTATGTTCATACATGGTATTTAAACAAGAGCAAGAATTTATGCCCTAGAGGTCAAGTGCCTTATCTTCTAGATTTAGAGAATTTCACAGGTCAGTCACTGCTTGAATACTACACATAAAGCTTTTGAGAAAATGAATTCATTTCAGGACCATCATTCTAAATATCGCCCCTCAAGTAAATAAATCAAACACAAAGTAGTAAGTGCACCTTTAAACCATTTCACTTGAGGATGTGGGATTCCGGTTGTTTTACACTCCATAATAGTTGTGTCTCCAAGCGCAACCAGAATTTCATTTTGAACTATGGTCAATGTTGGGGCCTCTAAAAAGAAACAATATTGAAAAAATTAGTTTCTTGTTCAAAGCATTTTTAAGACATAAACGATTAGATACTCTAATTTTATCTTGTTATGTGGAAGAATATTTGCATTAAAAGTCAGAGAGACTTAAAAATCATGTAGGGTGATAGACAAACACTGGGAAACAGAAAAAGTAGAGTCTGGAATGCCCAGAGCACCTGGACCATACACGGAATATGCGAGAATATAAGAAAAGAATTGGAAGAAAGTAGAAAGTAAAAAGGTCATAAAGAATGTCAGTCATCTGCTATTAGTATAATAATGTAGTGTTTAGAGTACACAATTTGGAGTCTGTGTCCAGCATGCTAAATGCACTACAGGAATTTATAGAACCATGATTCCTTCTCCAAAGACCCACTTTAATCCCTAATTTTAGTTGGTTTTTGCTTGGTTGGTTTGGTTTGTTTGTTTTTCTTAGAAACAGCACAAGAAGAAGAAGATTAAGTCCCAGCTATCATGTAATGATACTACTCGGATATGAACGGAAAACAAAAGGGATGTTTGTGAGCTGGTCAACATATTTTCTGAGTTTTTCAAAATTTACTTCCACTGCCTTGCTTCTTTTACTCACCGATGTATGTAAGGGTGGATGTCTGTTTGTCTGTGCCAGCTGAGTTACTTGCCAAGCAACCGTAAATTCCTGCATCTTTTGGAACTGCCTTTCTGATGATTAAGGTGCCTTCTGGGGTCAGTCTATACCTAGGAACACACAGGAGACCAACTAAAATGATTCATTAAGGAAAAGAGAAAAACTGTTACATCCACACTCCAAGCAGCAACAGCAGCAGCACGACCAGACTGGTTTATTTCTCATGATACACAACGATATTAGTATTACTCTATCTACTAGAGAATATCAGTATGTTTTGTGAAGAGCATTTAAATTAATCTTGTAAAAAAAAACTTCCGAACAAGACAGTATTTCTATTTTAGAGATAAGAAAATTGAAATTCAAGAGTTATAAAGGCCAAGGTTAAGGTACTGTTTGCAAACTCACAGGTTCCTGTGAAAGAAATAGTCAGAATATTTTGGCGTCCTTCAAAACCTCTTTCTCGCATAGGGAAAAAATATAAAGAAACCGAGAAAGCTCTAACCCATACCTGCTCGAACCAACGATAAACATATCATTGTGTGTCCATACTACTGTTGGCTTTGGATAACCCGTTGCAGAACACTTGATAGACACTTCGGAGCCTTCTGTAAAAGTCTGGTCCTTAGGTGAAATGACAACTCTAGGTGGTTCTAGTAAAAAACATTAAAAACAGCAATTGAAAAGATTTATTTAGAAAACATGGATTATAAGAATCACTTTATTCCCCATTTTCAAACAGATGAATAGTGAGAAAACAGTCTTAATAAAGATCACATGAATGCTTCCCTACACTTACCTTCATTTAACCCAGCTAACGATCACTAGACACAGGTAAATTGCTTCAAAGGTCAGTAACTGCACTAAAATATAATCAGGCTGGTGAAAACACATTCTTTTAAGTCTTTTTTACTTATAACATTATTCAAAGAGTTTCTATTTCTCTAGTTAACTGTCTTTACTCAGAGCCCACTCAGTTCCTCACTTCCTCCAGCACAGTCTACCGATTCCTCGGCATAGAACACGCTTTATAAAACCTTTCTAAAAGTTAATAAAAGGGGGTTCAGGGTACAGAGGCCAAATTAATTCACATGCCTACAGAGCTTGCTTTGGTCTGAGATGTAGAATTTGAAGCTCCCAAATGTGGGCACCAATTTTGCCACAAAGCTGCCAGAACTAAGCAAAGAGCACCAAAATGATCCACCAAGGTGACAAAACCGGGCTAAAATAAGTAGCGCCAGGTCATCATTTGTAGTAGAAACTACGAGAGCATAAGTGGTTTCACGTGGATTCAACTTAGACATAGTAATTACATGATAATTAACTTAGACTTTTTAATGCATGCTTAAAACTCAGCGGGGCAGCAACAGAAAGAATTTCGACAAGTTCGAGTTAAATTTGTGCGGACTCCTAAAAGAGAAAGCCAACGAGCATGAGCTTTCTGGTAGGCCAACAGTAAGAATATAACCTGAGCGGTGCAAATAAAAGTCACGATGTACGTGCACTCACACGGAAAAAAATTAACAGCAAAGTCACACTGCAGCCAACTGAATCTGCAGCATTAAATGCCAATGGATGCTATGGATTTATATCAGCTGTACTTTTCAAGAAGGGAGATAGGCTAGAAGTGAATGTATTCTGTGAAACTCATCTTCGACAGAATTGCTCAGTAAAAAAGGCCCTGAGAACAATTCCCTGTGGCAACTGATGCTTTCTTCTGTGGTACCTATGGTTTTGGCTAACTCATAGCAGCAAGAAAAAGATGCACATCACTTAAGAGATGAAAGCATAGCAACTCATAGGACTGACCGCTACTACTTCATCTCAATTAAGGCATCAAGCTTTATCTTGGGAGCTTTGGCTTTTGCTAATCACACACTGCCTGGGGTTTAATATGTATTCCTCTGCAGCTGATCTTTTTACTAGCAATCATAGAATGAAAAGCCTAAGCCTCACTCTCCCTTTTGGGAGAATAAAAGGGGCTAAATATGTGTAATGCAAAGAGTGAATCCAGGGCTGCTCTGCATTGCTCATTTTCATGAGCTTCAGTGGAAATTACACCATCCTACAGATGCAGGTGACATTTGACACATGGCTTCTAAGGAAAAAAGTGTTTAAGAGCCAGAAAACACAATCTATTTCCATGTGCCATAATCCATGCAGAACAAGATGTGATGCTATGCAACTTCCAGGTGAATAGCATCTATCTTTCTAGTTCAGTCCAATTCCAAGTGCTATTGCAAACTGGAGGGTTAATACCAGGGCATTTTCACCACAATTGCAGGGAGAAAGATTGTTTCTATCTTGTAATACCATTTGCTTAAAAAGCTGCTCACTGAAAACCACAGTGTTTCTGGCCCAGAAGAATGTGCCTGTAGAAGATTGTGGTGTTTCTAGGGCAGAAGCAAGGCAGATTCTGCCTCCTCGCATGGCAGAAATGCTCTTGACTCAGCAGGTTTTTAAGCAAATTGTATTACAACACAGAACTTCAAAAAGAATCTTCCTCCCTGTGATCTCACCCGAGGGGATCTGTGACTGATAGAAAATGAGATAATGACAAATTAAATGGTTTTCAAATGCTCAAACACCAAACTAAGAATGAGGATAGGAACAGCAGGAGATCTCTTCACCTTTTACATGGAAGGGTTTAGCCAGAACAGTGAAGGTTTGGGAAATCCAGGCTGGTAGGTCTAGCGATATTATCAATCAAGTCGCACTCTGCTAGCTTTAACAAGGTGGCTGTGTCTCTGCAGGTCCAACTTCACTTGATAACATGGATTAATTACAATAAATTACAACTACAAGGCAGGGGAGTACACAACAATGCCATGGGTATCGTCTGCCACAATCACAGTTACTACAGAACGAGGCGTCCTGTAGTAGGTCTCACTGACTCAGAGAGCAAGGTTCTTGAGGAAAGCATAAGTAGTTTTCAAATATAATTAGTAGTAACCTCAGCACACAAGTAACTTTGGTTTAACCTTTTTACTATGCTTTTATTTAAAATATTTGCAGTGTGTTTTGTGTTTAAGTTCCGTGAATACTTCACATCTGTGCGTGTTTCATGCAAACTTATCCGCACATCCTTAGTGAGCACATAAAAGCACTTTTTCAAAGAGCAACATAATTGTTGTTTTGAGGAAGGCTTTTTGATGCAACGTGGCACCTGGTGCTCCGGGGAGCAGAATTATTATTGCCAAGACTCCATGACTCTGTTTTCAGGCACTAACTAGATGTGTGAGCTTGTAAAGGATGTAAGTATATGCAAAACCACACAGCTACACTGCCAAAGACAAGGAATAAATTAAATAATAAACGGCAACTGATTTGCACACAGTTGCAAAATTGTAAACACAGATGCATATGGTGCCTTATTTCTTAAATTTATGGCCATTAGACTTTCCCAAGTTCAGTAGATTTAATAAAGAGCTTCAGGGTGCAAGAAGTCCTTCCTGTGTTTCATAAGAGTTCCAAAATCCCTGAGCTCCCAGTGGGATGGCACCAGAGGAAGGCAGAGCCATAGTTCCACAAGTACGAGGATTCAATCCACAGCAGAGGGTACAGGGAGAAGCGACAAATGGGTGCGAGTTACAGAACTGTCCTCGAGTGATTCATGATGTGCACAGCTTTCTCAGCTATTTTTATTTCAGTTTAAATCCTGCCAAGAGACAGTGGGAGATATTCTGCACACTCTGGTCTTGGGGAAGGTCTAGTCCCATGTTGATATTAGGAAATTGTTTGTCTCAGATGATAATTACACATCGTGCTTTGGCAATACACCGTCGCCCATGCGGTTATTTTCACACAATGATAGTATCAGGCAAGTAGAAGAAGGCAGAAAAAATATTTGTATTTAACATATAAGCAATATGATTCTAGCTATCAGCTAGAATGAGTGAGGCCACATTTGCCACTGATTCGCCACCTTGTTTTGTTGCCCCAAGGCAGGCAGGATAGGCTCTCTTGTACGACACCTCAATTTGATTTCTTCTTCTTTGTTCTTTGTTGCACAGGGAGAAGATTTGAACATGGGTGGGGTGGAAACATCCAGCTTTACTATTGTGATAACCATTAACATATGTCAGTGAGTGAGACAGAAGACTGGGGTTATGTGGATACCAAAGAATTCCTCCCAGAGCGTAGATTTCCACTTTGATGTCAGTTCAGGCACAGATTTCACTTTATATAGAATTATATCCCCTGTTATGAAATAATAACACAAATACACATAACCTGTTACTACATTCACAAAGGGAATCCTCCCTGTTCATCTGGTTTCTATTATTTTTAAATCATGTTTTAGCAACTTGCATTGAAATCAATATTCAATTCTATACTTTTGTTCACATGGCAAATGAAAGAGGTGTGGAAGAAAAATTGAAAATAAACAGAAAAACTGACACAGGCTCCTGTTTGAACAGCAAGCTGAGAACAGATTTGTTACAGCATAGAGATCAAAATGTTCAATAGAGATCGCTGCACAGCGCACCACGGAAGCATCTGTTCCTGTAACTGCTTATGCACTCACTCAGGTACAAGATGCACAGTTCGTGGGGTTATTTTTGGGAGACTCTCCACGAAGCTTCCAAGCACAAATTTAACTTCTAGAGGGTAAAAGGGGAGTATTATTCGGATCTTCTTCTTGTTCAGCCAGGGAGTACACACAAGCTGCAACTCCACCAATGCCAACAGCGCTCTTTGCTACCACTGACAGAACCAGTTGCTCTGCTGTGATATATTCATATATTGTGACAAATAATACAATGCAGCATCCACTCCAACACTAAGAAAGTGTGCTGTGAAAGACAACTTACTCTCTGTAGCCAAAAAAACTACTTCTCAAAAGACACACAGATAAGCACTACACTCAGAGGATTCTCAAAGTTGTTTTTCATAACCTCCCTGAGCTTCCTTGTAGCTTGGCATTCACTGACCATATGCAGATTCTATCAGGAAAAATCTAGCATATGATAATTATTCACCAGCTGTGAACAAGAGGCCACAAAGAAAGGGTCGAACATCACACATAGCACACACCTGGCCTTGACAGCGAGATCCCTGCAGGAGAAAGACTCACAGAAGGAAACAGGTTCCTTCCTTCTTATACCCCTGTCCTGGCTTCATACTCAGCCCTCGAAGTCTATAGACTCAAGAAAAAACACTTGACAAACACCTTTTTAAATGAAAACAAAATAGTTCAGGCTTCCTGCTCCAGCAGAGCAGCACCGAGGTGCTGTAGATAAAGCAGCATCATCTTGCAAAACCAGTACTTTGCAGAAAGGGAAATAGGGGGCTGTGACAACATCAACTTTGTGGGTTCTTCTCAGGGAATGTGTCCCCGTCTTCACATGACAGAGAGACAGTTTGCTATATTGAAATGCAATATTGAACTTGTTTATGCTCCTATGCGTTACCAGGGACTGTACACAGCAATCCGGCAAGAGTTGCCAATCCAACAATACCTAACAGTTTAATTAATGATTTCCTCATGCTTTTTATTAACTGTTGTAGCAACAGGGATCAAATATCCTGCAAGAAGCTTGTTTCCAAGCGATCCATAGGGTGTATTGCCTTAAGGTTTGGGTAGGTCAGAAGACACCTAGAAGTACCGATTTCTAAAAATATTATGGTTCCACTCCTCAAAAACTCATCTTAGAAATCCTTCTAAAGGCCAACATTCAAGAAAACAAGCAAGACCAAGAAAACAAATGATGCAAGACACTAATTTCCTGGTTTATTTGATACCTTGATGTTTTATCTTTCATCAAGTTAGGACTCCTTGGAGTAAGAACTCTTCTGACTCTGAACACTATTAAAAATTACAAAAGCTTAATTATCACTTATTTGAGTTTGTGATGAATTATATAAGAGACAGAAAATGTAAAGAAATTTCTAGCTGGAGAGAGGTTTTTTTGTTCTGCTTTTGTACTGATAGAGGATGTCAATCAGAGAATATTACCAAAAGAAACCTTGCAAACAATAAACACAGGCCAACTTCTGAAATCAGGCCATAAGAGTGACTGGTCCAAAAATGCAAACAATTCCCCATCAGCTCCTTTTTACCAAATGTAGGAAGGAACCTTTCACGAACAGCAGCTGTGTGAAGACAAATGAACCTCATTAATTTTCTTGAGTGGCAGAGAACTCTGGAGAGGCTGCTCAGGCAATTCCTGCTCACCTGCATTGCTTGTGCAAGAGGCTCATTTCCAAAAAACAGCTCAATTGCTATCATTGAGCCTGCTATGAATGATAATTAGCATTGAGGATATATACTGATTCAGCTCGTTCTTTCAAAGAATACTGACTTTTCCATCAAAGAACATTCCTGAGAGTTCAACTGTTTTACTTCCTGCTCTAACAGAGGTGCCACAGTGCTAACAGATTCGGGGTAGAACTTTAAAATACGGAGCCTGGAAAAAATCTCAACTCTTCTCAGACAGCTCCAAGTAACAGCCTAGAAAGAAGCACAGAAGGCACTAAACTGCTTTTCATTCTTTAGGACAGACACCTTGTATTTCATTAACTTTCTAAATTTGAAATGGCAAGTAAAGCACAAATACTTGAATTTTACCCCCTTTCTTGTTTTCTCCATGTTTAAAGAACTCAGCACAGTATAACAAATTCTTCTTTGCTCATTATCCATGGATCTAAGTGAATGATATTCACACAATCAGCTATACAGAGATCTGAAAGACAAAGGTTTTTATTCCTGTATTGTGTCTTCTCAGAGAAAAAGAGCGGAGGACATTCAGGGAAGCGAGCACTGGTTTATGCCAAGGAGGCAATTTACCTTCTGTCCATGTAGGCAATCTCCTTCCTGGAATTATTCCAGATATAAGCACATTCATGCTGAAAGTCCTATGGCATTCGTTCAGTCCTGGTTTCTGCTCATTGTCTGGAACATACCTGAGAATCGCCATTGCTTTGGTTGAGCCAACTCACATACACTGCCTCCAGGGCTGGTTTTTGCAGCCTGGATTTCAAGCGATTAGTTGGCTGGTAAGTGTTCCCAGTGGTAGGTCCTGCTTTCCCCCCACTGCACAGCTACCATAGCTGGCTCCGTTTACACAGCAGGACAGCTCGTCACCTTTTGGCTTGACAAAAGAACACTTAGCAGACTATTATTACAGCAATGGCAGTTCTTTAATGTCCAAGTTACATACACGCTTTATTTCTGATGCGCGCAGGTGGAACAAATAACATGTATGCTTATGTCTTTCAGGTACAGCTTAGGTGCTTCTAGCACAGATCACTCTCAATTTATTTAACAGTGCTACCTGTAAGGAGATGCTAAAAACAATTTTCAGTTGTGATGGTGATACTAGACAGGCATTTATACATTTTTAAATGTTCAACATAGCAGGTAAAGGAAACTCACCATGCCATGGACAGAACCAGCTGAGATTACTGAACTCAAAAAGCTCTACTAATCGCCAACATAAACACGAGCAAAACCATAAAAGTTTCTACATGCTACACGGCTGTGTTGTAGAGGCAAGAGACAATTGCAATCATCAAAAGAAGTGCTTCGTTGTCTACTCTTACTCACGCCAGAAAACATGCAAAACCAAGACTGCCGTAAAATCACATTTAGCATCACCCAAATTTCAGGGATCTGAGTTTTGATTGTGTATTTTAAATTCTTTGAGGGCGAAGTGTGGAGAGTTTTTGGAAGAAAGAGGACATGGGCTGTGTGCTGTGAACAAGCCAGAGCTTGATGCGGCTGTGGTGCAGCCTAGGACCTACATGGAAGGTTTTTCTGGAGACACCAAAGACAGAACGGAAGTAAACAGAAGCTGGTCTGCCCTCGACCCAGGCTGCAGGAGGGGTGCTGTCATCACTGCACATGAACAGTTCGTGGACAGTGCCCTGCAGCTAATCACCATGGCGAGGGGGAAGAGTGACTGCAGAGAGTAATCAATTGTAGCCTGCGCTTGCCGTGTGGCCATTGGGTAAAGAGTATATAAGGGTTGTAAAAATGTGCTCTGGCAGACATTGATATTCAGTGTTGTTAAATGTTCATTAAAGGGCATTGATGTTCAACTCATATTGAGCCCGATTCTTTGTCCTCGACCGGTCCGCACGTTGCACTCAAAGAGTTCTACCATGTCAAGTTTTTCATTCTCCAACAACTGGTAGTAGGAGGATGGTTCGCAAAAGTAGGATCTCCGGAGTGCCACTTACTGCGGCAAGCAGCATTCATTAAAAGACGGAGTCAAACCGGGTTGTAGGAGAGTGTGTTTTGTCCGGTAGCAAAAGACAAGCACCAGACGAGCTGGCCACTTGCCTCCTACTTAAGACCGCACTGATTAGATAATGGAACTTGAGACAGCTGCAGCACTGTTGACGACTATTCTCTCTAAGAGAGGTATCGAATCGTCACAGGAAAAGTTAACCACATTGATTACATTAGCCCAGAAACGGGGACACTTTGGAGAAATTCCACTTTTGTTTTCCCCAATGAAATGGAGATTATTGGGGGATAGTATGTGGGATAAGACTATCAGAGGGGAAGAAGAGAAAAAAATTAAAGCTCTAAGAGATTTGTGGAGAACCATGTTAGAATCATTGGAAGGAATGAAGTCAGAACAACAGGGAAGGAAACAAACAAAAACCTCACAAAAATCTCTCTCTTCATGCATGCTATTCCAATTTCCAAAAAATGTCTACATTCCTCAAAGTGCCTTCCTAAATCAATATGACGTATATGTACGAAAACATCAAGAACAAAACATCAAGTTACCAAAACACTCCATATTAATTCAACCTGATAAATATCCATATAGCAAAGTCAAAGTTTGCCTACAAGACTGAAAAACTGGAATGAAGTTCACACAGCCATGGAATTTCCCTCAGCAGTGAGAAATAGATCACTGAAAAGTTTACAGGATCAATGTTTCACACTCCTCCTGATAAATTATATGAAGGATCTGAAAAAGTAGTAAATGCCCTTAAAAATTTGTTTATTTCCATACAAGGCAAATCTGTTGGGAGAACTTGAGTAATTCATGCTCTGTAGCCACCATTTAACCATGTCCAAAGATAAGCACGTACTTTAAAAGTCAGTCCTAGCACCCAAGCAGCACCAGTGCAATCCTGGATGGCTTCAGAGCTTATACACCTTGAAATTATAATGTAAACCATCCAGTGACCTTTCAGACTACTCTGAGCAAAATACTGTCACTCCATAGATAAGCACAAGTTTTAAACAGGATCCTCATCTAGCTGCGCTCAGTATTAGTGGGGAACTTAGTATAGTGGGTTCTTCTTAACACAGAACAGGCAACTGGGGCAAAAAGTCAATTCTCATTCAAGATTTCAGTCTGTATTTGTACAGCTGCTGGCACAAAAATGAGATGAGTGTTCTTTTTCAGAAACGGCAGCATCCAACTGAAAGCTTTCAAAACATGGGTTTATTACAATCCACTTAGGCATGTAAAGCAGAGGCTGGGTTATTTTTAGAGCTACCAGCATTTGTTCTCTGCCTTAATTCCCACTCCAGAAAAAGTGGGGATGAAAGCAGTGTTTATTCTCTTATGATCCAGAATTCAGAGATCTATATGGAACCGTCCCAACAATAATAAAGGCCTTCAATATGAATTTAATTTGACGTGCTGAAATACTTGCAGCTACACAAAGCACAAACTATCTCCATCTATTAACAAGACTTCAAATTTCCTTCTTCTGAATGTTAATAACAACCACCCTATAAAGCTTTTACTTCTTACATATAGCCACCCTTTACTCTTTTGCTGCCAAATAGAAACTGTTCTTTTGAACACTATTCTAGACGCTAACAAGCACTCCAGATTGTACATGACACAATCACACACCAAAATACCTCCAGAAATCATTTTAACCAAGCAAACTGAAATGATTACAAATAATAGTGGATATTACCATCCTGATTCCACTCGGCTTCTGCATCCAGTCAACCAAAAGCTGGCAGGAGGATACTTTTTCCAAACAAACAGAGGCAGACACTACTGCACAAATCTCACTTCCGCTGCAGCTTAGCGTTTCCTACACATTTATTCTGTTCTAAACATCTTTCATTAGAAAGTAAAGAAAACAGAACTCAGACTCCCAAGTAAGTCTGTCTAAACTGTCCAAGAGGCTTCTCTCAGACATGTTTTAAAGCTGTCAGCAATACCGCTACCAGCCAAAATCTAATTCCCAACTATTTAATAGAATCATTCTACATATATAAGTGATTCGAAACTCAATATTCTGCTGTGGCAGCAGTAAACTTCTTTAGCTTTACTATAAAAAGCTGCCAGAAGTAATTCGGTCATCGTGTTAAAGCTCCCAGCTGGTCTATAGACATGAGGGAGGAAAACCTAACTCCCAGGAAGAGATGAACAAGGGAGAGGGATGCTTGTCTTCCTGCCTTTGACACCCTTCAATGACTGTCTTGAGGGAAAAATCCTGTAGAACTTAAAACTAAGTTTTCCAAATGTATGGAAGTTGAGGTTTTTTTCCATGGCTTTTTTTTCCTTCGGCCTTGCTAGAAATTTGACAGTTGTAACTTCGCTGTAGCCATCTAAGGGTAATTCACACACATCAATGAAGAAACACTTCATCCTGCTGTATTTTGTAACAGGTCCTACAAAACTCATTGCACACCTACTTACTGTACCTTGGGAAAGCAATATGTTCTTCCTATACGAAAAGCTACATCCGTTTAGAGTGAGTGTTAACAACTCCACTTTCAACCTTTTTGTGTTTGGAGCACCTTGAGCCAGGCAATTCCAGTCAATTTTGCTTTTTCCATAACACAGTTTTCCACTAGTTAACAACGTACTAGAATTACAGCAGCAAAGTTAATGGAGCTATTCACTCTGCACAGAATATGACCTGGCATCATCAGCAAGCAGAAATCCTGTCAGAGTCACCAACAAGCACACAGAACAGTTTTCTCTCTAAACCATTTTAAGTTCAGCCTCCTCTTACCCAAAGGTTCAAACCTCCACATGACCAAGGCAAATGGAGAGATATCTGCAGTACTTTCAAATTTTAAAACAATTAGTTCCAAGACAAATTACTCCTTTATACGTATTTTTTTGAAATTTGTTCCTGATGAGAAGCAACAGCATGGTCTGGTCTCACCCACGCTGTTGCTTTCAGTTCTGAGATATTTCTAAAGTCCTTGCCTTCATAAAATCTATCCCTTCATAAAATCATGATTAGTTCTTTGGTTCTACTAATTGTCACTATAAAACAGATACAATAACATAATACACAGAAAAAAAAATTAGAAGTACTATTCTGCTACAGAGATATAAAATAATCCAGATGAACACAGAAACTTTTACCAGTTGAGTTACATATATACAACTATAGTTATAGGTTCATTGAAAAAACAATCCACATAGCCAGCCTGTAAATATTCTCAAAGTAGAGGCTGGTTACAAATATTGGAGAGCAGTATACGCAGCTATTCCTGTGCTCTGCTCTTTATAAGACACACCAAAACAACCTCAGGTTCCGTTCACTTGCAGAGCAGCTAAATTTGCAGTTAGAGGAGGAGGTTCAAACCACGGCTCAGAGAGACACATGGCACAAGGCAGTTTCACAAAATGAGCACTAGTGTTGTTTGCTGTCATTTTAAAACCGGAAAGAACTACATAATATTCTGTCAGTCTCCCGAGTGGTTTTATCAAGAGCCATAAATAAAATACAAAAGTTACTAAGAAAGACATCTCACAAGATAAAGAAAATATAAACCATGACAGAGTAAGTTTAACATGCAGTTTCCTCATTACCTTGCACCATAAGGAAGACCGATGCTGTGGTAGATCCACCCTCGTTGGAAGCAATGCAGTTGTACTTGCCAGCATCTGTGAGCTTTACAGCCTTCACCTCTAAGGACAGGTTGCTCATCATCCTCATTCGCAGGGGCTCCTGAAGCCTCACGTCCCAGCCATTTCTCTGCCAGGTGAGATTGTAAGGCACCGTGCTTAAAGTGAGGCAAGTCAAGATGGCTCCTTCGCCAGGGACAACCGTGACATTATTAGGAACCTGAATCATGGGCGGGGGCTCTGTGTAGAAAGAACAGAATACAATTATAAAAGAAAAAGGGTTGGGAGTCTTTGCGTCATTTGTGGATTCTGGATGAACAGCTTCAAGTCAACTGTAGTATAAAAAAAATAAAAATAAATAAGGTAATATTGGTTTAATATTTAGTTTCATTTCACATTGCTGAAGCCACAAGCCCTGATGCTAAGCTACCTAGAACACAGGTGACTTAGGTCAAAACCAGTGTGTTGCGTAGGATGAAGATCACATCATGTACGAGAGAAGATGTAGCACTGTGTTCTTTGAGCTCATCTTGCACTGGAGAAGCCACCAAGAGATGAGAGCAGCACAGGACCAGAAGGAAGAGACAAGAGACAGGACCACCACCAGATCTCAGCGCCTGATCTCTGACTGAGGTGTGACCACACACGACAGAATCTGAGCTCCACACTAAATTCTTACAGATTTGCATATGAAAAAAAAACCACACTACCAGCAAGGTCTTCTAATAGCAACAATGAAACCAAGCCAACAGTTGCTCTAAGCATAATTACTACGTTCTTTCCATGATGGTTTCTGTAAGGGCATGTGGAAGGATAGAGGATCCGTTCCCTTAATTTTATTTGATCAAGGACCTTGTCAAGTGGGATAAGGAAAACCGAAGGTAATAAACACAGTATAGGAAGACACAGACCTGACAGATGAACAACAGTAGAAACAATGACAAGAAAAACTTTATCATGCTGATTGATGGGCCATCAAGAAGTTACAAGCATCATTTCAAAGAGGAGTCAATCTGGATTTTGCTACCACTAAGGACACAAACCTGGGGTCCCAGATATGGGGTGGAGATGCTATCAAACTAAGCAAACCATTGAAGAAATATACTGGGGAAGTGAATTGGGGAGGAGCAGGCAGAAAGGGGCATAAAAGGGGACTGCTGCATGTAAAACATCACCAATCAGTACTCCTGTCCAACCAAGGCCTGCGCCTGATCATCACACTCTGTCCTGTCTTATTAAACCTTCGACTGTGTAATCTCATTCCCTCTCCTTTCTGGAGCTGCAGTCACTTAAAAGATCCTTTAACAGTTTCCACTCAAATCTTAGGTACCAATTTTATTATCTTTTCCCTCGTATCCTATTTTTTATTGTAACTTCCACTATTTGTTATTATTTGCTTTCCACTCTACTTATCTGCACAGTTTTGACCCTTGATCTATCCCACTCCTGGAAGAAGGCAGTTGCAATAATTTTGTATTGGAATTAAACTTTGAAACCACAGATGCGTAAAATAGGAGTAGTCATCCTGATCCTTCTTGAGATGTCACTGATAAAGGAGGCAATGTTTCAGTGCTAGAGAAAGAAAATGCAGTATGTATCACTTTATGAATTCCCACTAAAAACATATATATATATATATATATATAAATTCCATTTGGTTTTCCCCAGATTGGTTCTTACTGAATAATATTCTGAGTGGGATGCTTCAGCAGAAATAAGACAGCTGTTAGAGCAAGACCAAATCTTTATCAGTACACACCAAAAAAACTATTATCCTAAGAAAAGCAAGAATAACAAGGAATAAAAAGAAAGCCTATATTTATTAAGGGTGAAAGTTACTCCCAAGCTCAGGGCCAGCCATAACTCCTCCTCACTCAAGTCTCCTGTGGAGTCTCAGACGAGGGTCACAAGTTTTGGGCTCGATCTGTGCAGGGCAATGAATCACTCATACGCTGGGTGTGCAGCTCTGCTGCCCCAGAAACACAATCCCCAACAGCAACCACTTTCGTTATCAAAACTGTGTATTTTAACACATGCAGAAGCAAGAAAAGCTAGACTTGCTTATTTATTGAAAATAGAGTTTCTCCTCTGCACTTTAGGTTTTGTTTTGTTTGGAAGAAATGACAAATCTCCTAATGCTTTTCATGGGCATATCACCAAGTATGTTACTTAAGCTTAGAAAAGAGAGGGATGAAGCCAGTACAGGACTAAAACCCCCATTTCTGAATAACAGTCCGATGAACCACATCAGTTTCTTACCACAAGAGTGCACACACAGCATCCCCCAGCCAAGCTCTGAGCAGAATCCCCTGTACCCACAGCAGTCCAGTTAAGATGCTTCCACAAGCCAACAAGGTATTTGCCATTTTAAAGATTTAATACGAGCGAGACAAAGTCAAGCTCAAGTGTTTGCTTTCTCTGAAACTAGCAAATGTTGACACAGTTCCAATGCCTTTCACACAGCAGCTGACAAAATGGATTATCTGTGATATACTGTCTGTCAGCTGAGCAAACTAAGAATACTTGAAAAGATTGTTTACTCTGCTTAAAGAAGAAATTTCAAGTAATTTTCTTCCAAATATTTGTACACAAGCATTTCAAAGTGTCTCTCTCACATTAATCCTCTGCATGGCTCAAAACAGAACTAATTGCTCATGTTTACATAGCGAGCCGGTCTCAGCCGATCTCTCAGTGCTCTGTAAATGAGAGGACACAAGAACTTCCTCCCTCGTCACCCTTGACTTTCAAGCGCTACCCATATCACGAGAAAAAAGTTAGGATTCTCTTTCAGTTTTCTCTGCGATAAAGAAGTTTATTGCAACTTCCAGACCAAGAATCTCTATGCCCACAATGTCTGGTGCAGAATATAACAGCTTCTGGTCCTCCAAAACACGGATTGAACCAAACAGGGTTTGGTTCCTGTCGACCTGAAAGATTGTCGTAGGCAAAGGATAAAGCAGCACTTTAAAGTGAGGGCTTGGTAATTAGCAATGTTACTGTTCAATTCTACCCAAGTACTTTGCGTGACTAAAAGGATGTTCCTCTCCTCAAATTTACCACTTGGTGTAAGAGCTGTTTCTCTACAAACTTTGCCTTGCTTGGAATCAACAATATCACACTCGTTTCTTTGGATTTGCTCACACTGCAGCAAAACATCTTTGCCTGGAAAAGAGGTGAAGGGACATATAGTCACCTTCTTCAACTGCTGAGTGGGTTGCTTTAGAGAATACAAAATTTGAGTCTTCTCAAGGCACAAACAAAAAGGGCGAGAGTCTAGTCATAATATGCAGCAGGGGAAATTCTGACTAGACATGCAAAATATTTTCCTAGTGGGGGTAGTTAAGCACCAAAGGCCACCCGTGAAACTTGTGAAATCTGTGTCCTTGGGGGCATTCAACTTTTTGTTGGACGAGTGTCTGAAAAACACAGCCAAGCTTGGAAATTAATTCTGCTTTGAGCTGCTGGCTGGACTAAGTAACTGCCACAGGTCCCTCCAGCCTCAACTGTTTTGTGATTCTACAATTCATAATCCAGGCTAACTAACCCAGGTTACCTGCTACAGGAGATACAAGACAACAAGCAGTTATATGAAACCCTGAGGCTGAACTCAAATCACTGTTGTGAGCTCTACCATCCTCATTGCCACTGCAAATTAACAGACTCGGCTTCAGTGTCCTCCTTGCCCAAGAGCAACGGTTTACATTTCTACATGACATAAATAAGATTTTCTTCTTAATTCTTCCTGCGGGTCGTCTTCCTACAGAAGACCTCTACTGGCTGCTGAAGCAGATCAAGACCACACCTGGTTTTATGCTTTCTCCATCTGTGTTTGGGCTGCATCTTGGTTTACAGTTACTGAAACTGAATTCCTCTGATGGAATAAAGGGATTAACTTTGTGAATTAAAGCCTGTTGGTTTACTTTGGAAACTTTTCTAGCCAATCTGCAATTGGAACGCTCAACATCATCATCTGCAGGCAACAACCAACATCCCCATGTCCCAGCAGTCAGACTCACAGTACACAAGCAATGTAGACTAAATCTACTCTCTCCCTTTCTTCAACTCCAAATTTTTGTGTCCAAAGCTTGACCAGGATGACATTATTCATAGAATCACAGAAAGCTATAACTCGTTGCCATTTAAACTGAGATTTTTATGAAGTTAGGAGCATTTTAAATTAAAAAACAAACCACAACCCACAATAAATAGTGATTAGAATCCTCTGTTGGATGGGTAATTGCTAGCAAATCTGGGCCTAGCAACTGAATACTACTGTTTATTCAAAATTATCTTTGTGATTAGTCTGATTTATTCCTCAATTAATTTTACTTCCTTCACCTTATTCACTTTTAAAAAATTCAAGGTAATATAAGAGAAAATATTTCCAACAATTTACTGCATCTCCTTTAAAAAAATGCAGAAAACTTTTGAATGCAACTTTTGTAATTCCTTGTCTTGTCTATCCAATAATACATACAAACAAGTAAACACACATTCCTACAGCTCAAAATAAAAATGAGAACAACTGAAATCTGAAATTCCAACTTCCGCTTCTATAGGCTGTATCTATTCTGCAAGCCCCCCTGACAGAAGGAACTAATTAAAATGTTACCATTTAAAACCAGTGTGCTGAATAAAACTCAGCACATTTGTGTATGTGGCTGAGAAAAAACTCATAAATTAAAAATGCATTTAGAACTGGAAGTGTAGCTTCTTGGCCCCAGGTGCCATTTATCTCTGTGAAGCGTCCGAGCACAATGTATTATCACATTTCAGCACAGAAGGACGGACAAGGACCCACCTGATACATCCAGAAACGTCTGTGCGCGGCCGGTGCCTGCACTGCTCATTGCCAGACATTCGTAAAAGCCTTCGTCAGACAAGGAGACCTCGGCAATTTCCCAGCTCATACTTGACGATTCTCTGGAGGGAGAAAAGCGCATACTCACTAAATTCCTGAAGGAATCAAAAGGTATGTGAACTTGGATTCCTGCCTACGGACACAGGAGATTTCTACCGTATTTAAGAGGAAACACAGACCCTCCGATGAATACACTGTTAGGCTTTTTATAAACATTAAGAAATACAAGTTTTGCAGAACATCGCATTTGCACATCTCCAAATATGCCTTTAACATGTGTTAACAGTTGTCACACAACAACTAAACCCACGGTATTCACAGTCATTCACGCAGCCGCTCATACTCTGTTGTTAGATTTACTACTTGAGAAGATATCTTAACACCGACAAGTTTCTGTGTAGAGCTGGTATGTGGTACTCAACCTGTGGCTCTTACCAGCAAGTGGAACAACGGTTCATCCTCCCAGCACGAGCTTCTCAAACAGATAGGGGCTACACATAAAAGGAGACCCTGTCCTTTACCAGATATAGGCTACTTTCCCCCCTTCTATATGTAAATTCACTATGAGGTTCACCCAGTGGAGAGGGCAGAATCCACCTTGCTACAGGATGACAACATCCAGGCAGCTGCCTCTGTACTTTCTAAACTGCAGGAACTACCTCCATCTCAAACAGTTATTAATACAATCCAGCAAAATCTGAAGTATCTGTAGGAAGATGACCCTGACTTCTGCTCTGCCAGCTGCACCTCTGAACTCAGGACCAACAATAACTATAATAAACCAATATTCTGCCCACTGATTGCCTAGCTGTATGAAAATAAACAGTGCAACAAATATAAAGACAGAATTGCTGGATTCAAGGCTGAACATGGAGTGTGGGATGTGAGCAAGATAACGTAACAGAATGTACATAAATACTTGGAGTTTTTCTATAAATCACAGCAAGGGCAAAACTGATAGACAATAATAACATGTGTCTATCACATGCAGCATTAAAGAAGAAAATAAAAGTATAACTACATTAACTGGTGGCTGCCTTGCTTAAAAACAAACACTCTTACAGCTTCTTGAGATTCAAACCCACATTTTATGCAATGAATGGTGCAACAGCCGCACAGATGATGACATAAATGAGCAAAACAGTGATTCTTCTGCAGGGTCCCAGTGCTCCCTGTGGCCTGTTGCTATGGCATGTAAACAAAACTGATGAGCACTAAAACAGCCCTGATAGTTTTGGCAAGTAATTGCCATGTTATGGGAAAGCACTAAATCAGTAAATCCTTTGTCTCTCTTTTGTTTGTCTGAATAGATTGATTTATCAGCCCTTAAAGGACACAGAAAAAACAAGAGAAAGACACTTGGAATATGCATGGGAGCTCAATGCTATAGCACCATGAGACAGACAATCCAATTACACCACAAAAGAAAACATTATAGTGACCTTAAATGGCTTCCTACTCATTCTCTCTTACTTCAGATTTTACTCTAGATAACCTAGTATATATCAAATCTATGACGTTTTGCAGCGCAATGCTGGCAAACGGAAACGGCAGTATCTGCCAACGCTAAAAAACAAGGTAGTTTCTTCCTTCCAAGCAAAAAAGTGAGAAACTGCTCTTTTTCATGGAAAGTATGTTAAAAGTGAAATTACGCAATCCTATTCTTCTTCATTCCTGATTTTTGCTACACAGCAGATGTCAAGCATGGAAGCCTTGAGAACAGAAGCATAAAAGGAAATGTGTCCAGAGTGGAAAAGCTTAGGAAACAGAGACCTGTGGTGGTCTGTAAAAATAGATAAATAATTAAACAATGGCAGCAATGCATAATACACACCCCGAGGGATCTCCCGCACTCTAAAAAGCAGTAACCACATGCAGCTCTTTGTGATGTGGATAATACAGCACCTTTCAGCATCAAATTGTTTATTTACCCACATCATTTTATAGTATCTGCAATCTGCCGATCGAGCTGCTTATCTAGGCAGCCTGAAAAATACAAAGATACTCCCTTAGCTAAGCTGCAAAACCTGAAGACTAAATCACATCCTGGTTATTAGTTATTGTGGAGAGCACAGTGATATTCTCATTGTACCCAACCGCCCCTCTGGGTCACCACAAGCCAGCATGGTCCAGATCATCTTGTCACCCAAGAAGTCTTCAGCAGCAGCCTGGGGCTACAGGAACAAACTAAAACCTGAGCTCCACTCGTGCCGCACTAGTTTGGAGGGATATATTCTGCATGGTTTAGCAAACCAGATATTAGGCAAGACTAACAGCCACAAATATCCATTGATTCAGAGTTATTATTATTTTCATTAACTAATGGATCACCTTCCTTGTCAGAATGTCACGTTAGTTTTGCTGATTCTGCCCTTTGCAGGGTTGGTGGCATCTACCATTCATAATACAGAATGGATCTTCAAGACACATTGGTGCTCAGTTTCCACCGATTTCCCATTGGAATTAGGTGCTTTTCTACTGTTTTTGGCCTCCTAAATCAGACGTGTCAGAAATGCATCAAGACATTAATCAAAATCCAAATTCTCCTACTAGACTCATCCCAGTATGAGAAAACTAGCAAAAAAAAGCTGCTGCAATTTACAGAAACTTCTTTTTCCTACACATGTTACTCATTTAAAATTAGGAATTATTATTACAGCTGACAGTAGCTCTCCAATCAAAGTAAATAACATTTTCAAAGTACATGCACTTCAAGAACGCCTAACATATATTCGTTCTAATGTTACTTTCACACAGACAACTGTCACGCTAGAACTACAACATTCAACTTATAAAGCATTTCTTTTTTAAATAAGTATTAAAAAAAAATTGAGTAAAGATGACATCTTGTCACCAAAATAAAACTTGTTCAAACTCATTCAATACAGAGCAACAATACAACTCAAATCTGCAGTGAATTAGTAAACCGGGCAAATCCTGTATGGAACTTCACTACTAATAAAATGCAGACAAGCCAAGCTGAATTACTTCTTATTTAACTATGATCAATAATATTTGGTTTGAAATATATTTTGTCAAATTAACTTGGATGATCTGTTCATCCATCTAGTCTATAATTCAAAAATGAAAAATGCAGCCCAATCATAAAGGTGCTGGATATGTGAAAAGCAAGGAACGCAAGTGTGTGGTTTGATAACTAAATAATGGAAAAAATGACACAGCTGCTGAAATATGTGCCATGGCTGACTGAGTGTAAGGGACACCTCGTAAATTTAAGAGAAAAAGAAAAAGAGCTGCAGCATTTCACATTGCCAACAGCGTACGAGGGAGCTTCAGACTTCATTTGTTTTGGCAGTCACATACCTGCGACTGAATGCTAAAACTTAAATTTCAATCTTCTCCTGAAGTGCTTCGGGCTTTACAAGATGCTAACAGAGGTACCCTAGACACTGGTTTCTAGTACAGGGTACCCTTTTGTTTCCAACTACCGGAATTACAAGATGGACTTTATAAATATTTCTATTTATTTATTTTTCTTCTCTCATTCTACCAAGAAAGAGCATACAATCCATTTTCTAGGCAGAAATCTGAAGAGCTTTCTGGTATAACTCAATAAAAGTGTTCCTGTTTCGAGAGATTTTCTGAAGAAGAATATTTTCTAGGCTGTATCATAGAATATACTTCTAAAGCACCTATGAAAGGCCACTAAAAACAAAAGAAATTAATGTATGTTCCATAATCATCTATTAATCATTGGAGGTGGGGGGGGGAGTTCCAGGAAAAAAGCTAATTATGGATCTACTTTACACCGCTTTTTAAAACAGAAATTAAAAACATTTGCCTTCTAGGCGTTTTGACCCAGTTTACCATCATTTAAGAGCACACATTTAACGGGGATTTTGGCCAGAACCATATAATCTCATCATCTATATAGAGTGTATCCTTCACAAAGATGTATATATATATATACACACACATATATACATACGCACACATATACGCATATATACACACACAGGTGTGTGTGTGTGTGTGTGTATATATATATATATATATAATTTCTCCATACAATAGAGATTCCTTAATGAATATCACTAAAAATAACAGAAGTAACAAGAAGTAAGAGAGTATAAGCAGTATATAACGTTAAAGAACAGAAAACATAGGATATAAATAGGAAATAAAACAGTATCGGGGAAAAAGACCCCTCACTACTTACTTGAAGAACTGATCCACTCCTAGTGTTACTCCATTTTTAGTGAAACGCTGAGTAAAAGGTATAAGACTTTCTACATGGCAAGGAACAGACCCTGGCTGTAGGTAATATCCTGGAGTCTTGGCGGGCATTGTAACTTTTGGAGCATCTAAAGAAAGCAAATATTCCCCAAAAGATTAATAGCTACTAAACATATATCCTATCTTTCCTTTTGTTAAAAGGAAATTCAATTTCTCATTAAGTTATATTTAGTAGATAATAACATTCATTCGTCCACCGTGATCTTGAGATAGAACATTAGAAGAAAACAGCACAGAAAGTACTTGTGTGAGTTAGAAAAAGATATTAGATATCAAGTTTAACTGATTCAGAGCTAACAAATGTACATTCAAAGCGAGTTAAAATCTCTTACCAGGAGTAACACTGGAAAATGAAACACTTGAAACTCTCTGAAAAAGATAATCATCCCTGTCATAGCCCGTTATTTTAACAAAAAAAGCCTCATCTGGCGGAATGAAGTCAGAAATATTCCACAGTCCGTAGGGCTTTCTGTCGGGATAATATTTCACAGGCAAGGTCTTCAGAAGTTCCCCTGTAATACTCAGGAGTTCTATTCGGTCTACTCTGGCTGGAAGAAAGACCCCTGTGGTATTTAGTAGCACGAAGGTAGGAATCCCTAGAAAAACAGAAACATGCTTTGTTAAGTGCTAAAAAAATAAAATTAAAACAAAGGTTAAATTCCATATGTATGGTCCATTATCCCCTGAATGCACCATTCCACTCCAGCTCTTACTTCCTAAGTAGCAAAAAACTAAGTTGTGCTAAGGTGTGCTCTCCTTATTAGGTGCCAGGTGACACAGCACTGATTAGGGCTAAAATTACTGATTTCCAACAGGTGTTTCTGAAACAGCAGCCTCTTTATTAAGTGCTCACCATGCCCCAGAGCCAAAGGCTTTTTCTGAAGCTCCAAAAGTTACAGCAATAAAAGTTGCAATTTTGAGGTGTTTCTTAGCTAAAAATATATGGATTTATGGGATATAAAAAAATGAAGCTAATATGAAAAAATACTGCTGTTCTCACATGTTTAAGGGCCAAAAAAACCAACCAAGAGCAGCCCCGGATTTGTCACAAAGTTCAGAGAGATCCTCATAAAGCTCTACTTGATTTGGGGGGTCTGAAAATGTTTATTATTTAGTATGGAATAAAAAAAGGCACAAACCTTGCACTGGTCTGCTGGATGTTTTTTTAAAGTCTAATGTTGGCTTCCTAGAAAACCCAGCTCGAAAGTCGATGGTGCTGAGGCCTGTGATCCGAACAGAGTGCCTTCCGCTGCTCGAAGTCTGCAAAAGCAACCAAGGGAAAGAACACGTTGCATAACTGGCATTTCAGGAGTTGCAAAGTTTCTGATCCATGCACTGAGTTCAGCTTTCATTAAAAATAAGCCAGAAACGAGGCTTATGCCAGAAGTGATAAGTAAAAACACCTTTCATAAGGCTTTACTTTAAATACTGGCCCTACAGTTGTAGCATCAGGAAAAGAGACCATTTGTCTGGGAGGTAAATCATAACACAGAGACACAAGATCAACAACTACATGTCATATACCAGTGATTATAATGGGAGACTGACTGGAAGTTTGGATTTTTACCATTATAAAAGCATATTACAAAAGAGTAACTGAAACACAAATCAACAGAAAAATAAGTCTACAATTTTTGCTGATAACATATATATATATATATATATGCAATTTGCTTCCAGTGCTACAATAATTTATCTTACCTTTTTATTCATGAGTAAGCCCCCTTTTAAAATACATGCAAAACTAATTTACCAGTGAGTCATATGCAAAAATCTCAGACGCTGCACATCACGAAACAAGCAGCAAGTTCAGACCAGCCTCAATCAATTCCGTATATTAAAGGTTCTTCTCCTTCCCAGCCCAGGTGTCGGTGGGAAGGTGGAGGATACAGAAGTGCCTCTCACCTCTGTTCTCCACCACATCATTTGGATCTAATCAGCAAAAAAGCCCAAATCACAAACGAGACCCACCCACCCTTGAACAGCCTTAGTTGTTTGAGGGCACGGTAGCTTTTATGCAAGTCCTCAATCTCACAATTGTTTTGATTTATCTTCTTTAAGTTACTTTCTATCATTCCATGCTGAGAAAGAAAAGGACAACTGCTACTTGCCAAGAGCATGTGGGAACCCAAGGCTTTTTATCCTCACCTAGTTCCACACCGTACAGGTGTTGGGGGAAAAGGAGAAAGACTGCTGCATTCCACTGAGCGTGGAGTTACAATTTTACAGACTTAACAACGACAAACCCCAGAATGGCAGGAGAAAAATAAAGCTTCAAAAGGCTGCGAAGAGTGATATCTAAGATATATTATGCCAAGATCGAACCCACAGTTAGTAGAACCTACTCCAGGTTTTTGTTGAGGGAGATGACGCAGTACACAAGACTTGCAATGTAAAAGGAATTACATGATTCTATTAAAATGAAACAATTCCACTGAGCTTTATCCATCTAGAGACTATTATGTGATCCATTCTCAAATCCATAATTCCTTCAGTTTAGTAACCACCCTCTGACACAGCTGCATGTGAATATTCAATTACACAGTTGTTTCTTAAAACTAACTGCCTAGGGACAGCCATTTAGACACTACGACAAATTGATGTGTATCTGATTAAAACAACTTCTATTTGCTTAGCCTTTCACCTCAGAAAAATCACTACTAAAGCCTTTTTTATATAAACCAGCTGTTGACAATACAAAGAAATATTTAAGTGTGCCAAACAACTCATGTTATCAAGCGTTAATTGGCAGTTAAAATTTCATTAGACAAATTCAGCAAAGTTTTCTTTTTATAGCTTTATGCATCTGTATAAAGAATTTATGGTGTGATTAAACTTTTCTAAGTTTTTTCTACGTCTTAAGTCACAGCCTTGAAATCATAATGCAAAAAAACCCAATTTGGTGACTAATGTCAAGTAAACAATTCATAGAAAATTACATTGGAAAATTATTTCTCTTTTTGAATTATTCAGACCTTTGGATACTTTTGAATTTTTAAGGATAGAGTAACCTTGTAAACTTTTATCATTTACTAGTAACAATAGATGCATCTATCACTGTCACAGTTAGGAGTTGGCAGTCTTATGCAAACATCTAAGAATAAACTTCTCCCCAAAAGGACTGGTGTCCAATTAATATCTTTGACAAGTCTCTTTTCACTATTTGTAGTGTAAAACTGATCGCTGATATTGTACATTAGTGTTTCTCCTCCCACACTGGGCAAGCATGATAAAAAGAGCAAACACGTGTTTATCACAGATGTCAGGAAAAAATGCTTTCCTGTCTTGCAAACAAAGCAAAATAAGACTGTCCAAAATGCATGTATCTATAAACAAACAGATGAAAAAAATACACTTTTTAAAATAAAAAACTCTTAATTTTCACACAACAGAAAAACCAAGCTACAATGGCTAAATATATTTTTAATTGCATGGTTATATTACTATATTTACAGTGATGGTGATACTTCAGCTTTAAGAAACATGCTCATTCAGCAGGCATCGCTCTGGACTGGTTTGTTGTTACACCCCATCGAACCAGCTGCATTCGGCTACACGAGCATAAGGAAACAGCAGCAGCCATGAAAGATCTGTCTTAATCACAAGAACAGCCAAGTTTTTCTGCTGATTTCTCCTTGCTTTTCCTCTCCTTTTTTTTCTTCCCCCATAATCTCTTGGTGGGTATCTCAGCAGTAGGACCACAGATAAATTGTGTCTCTCAGCCAGCTTGGAGGTGCGGAAGCCGCACGCAGCAGCAGGACCATCTTCCTGAAGAAGCATCCTTCCTCCTGCACAAACCCTGCCATGTTTGCTGATAACACTATGGAGAGAGGAGCCTCATCTTTGTGTCATTGCTCACCTCTGATCAATAGTACTACAGCATATAGCTCACATCCTAATTATTAATCCCCATAAAACTCAAATGTTCCCCTACCCATGCATGTACCACAAACATACATGTAACTGGGCAACAGCCACTCAACAACATCCATCCTTCCAGAGTACCTCAAAATGTAATGATACCTAGGACATTACAACCCAATAACCTCGTACTAAACCCATAAACAGCTAACTTACGCATACCTCCTTACCAACACGGAAGTGCCCAAATACACACTATGATTGGTACCGCCCATAAAATGCAATATCTCCTGAAGTACATAAAGCAGGGACCAGGGTATTTTTTAATCTTACACCTCACGTGAAATCAGCAACTTGATGCAAGTAGGATCCATCATGACTAGCTTCAGGTCCATTCTTCCCCCCTACACCCTAGCACTTGTTCTTTTGCGTCTCTGGTTCCTATGTCAGGGCCATAACTTGGCAAATCCCATGAATTTGCTCTTCACAGATACATCTGGTCGGGGTCATACCTCACCATTTCAGTCCGTGATCATGGCATTCCCCGACCTTGGCGCCTTTGTTTCTCTTTTCTCTCTCTCTCTCTCGCAGATTGCCCTTCAAGTGCAGCAGGTGAATTGGTTTATATCCTGCACCTAAATTATGCGTTATGACCTAATATCGACCTCAGGTCCTGCTGGCGTTACGGTTTATGGATAAGCGGTATCACCTTTACACTGATGCACTTTGTATTCCATAACTAGGCTGAATGTAATGGTCTAAGGACATATAGAGCTCCCCCTGTGCGATGCACCTTCTTAACCATCTGGCAAAACTGGGAGGAAAAATAATTTATAAAATACACAAGCATGCACAGATTTGATGTCCTCATAACTGAAGCACCTGAAGGCAACTGGAGGCATCCTGCAGCACAACAGGCAACTGGGTTGCATACTGTGTGTTTTCTTTTACTCCAACCTGTGATTCAAAGGCTTCGCTGAGCACTGAAACTGCACTAACTCTTGCTTCTGGATTAAGGTGAGATCTTCTTTGACTGAACATTCTCCAGTTCATTTATGATCAGCTAATACTGTTTAGCTCACTGTGACTTATCACGCTAAAATGACAACTTTTTGCACTTCTAGGTAATAAGTACCTCTATAAGCTCTTTGCACAAACCTAATAAAGATCTGGTTTGCTTATAAAAGTTAAAGTAATTGAAATATTTCAACTTTTTTTTTTAATGTATTATTCTCCACAGAATTGGAGACAGCATTACACTGAGCTTAGAAAAGAAAAAAACAAACACAAAAAGATTAACAACCCTCACTGCAGGAGCAGCCTGATGCTCTGGCAGGGCCTGGTTCACATCCAGCTGAGTGCGCTGGCCCGGTTCCTGCGGAGCCACTTGGCAGCTCGCGCCACGCCGAGCGCCAGCCCCGGCTTTCGGGGAGATTATTGGCTCTGCCGGGTGTTACACCGGGACCCTGTAAGGGTGGCGAGCTGCTCTCTATGCAGTTCGTGGAATCCAGAAGTTTGGGCAATGCAGCGAATGCATAGACAAGTGGTTCCACATGGCTCAGCTCACTTCGCAGGGCCAGGAGAGCTCACGCAGGGCTTTTCCTTTGTCTGCTCTCTCTTTCGCTGTGTTGGAGGGCGCTGAACGTTCACTACACTGCATGCTGAACCTAAAAGACTCCAGCAAGCAACAGAGTTGAATACTAAGGCACTGACTGTAGGAAAAGTTCTCTCACTACCCAATATGTCTGATGGCATTAAGTCTAGCAGGATCCAAACTTTTTTTTTTTTTAAAAAACTTCAATTTTTAAGACCACCAGCGTGTCTCTATACCAGGTTTTTCAGCATTTCTGGTCCTGGCAGCATAGACAAACATTCAAACAATTCTCCATAGAGCTGCTGACCTCAACATGCTTTTCTAGTTCCACTTCTGCAGCAGTATCAATAAATTCCTACAGTAAGGTATGTGAATTAACAACCTTTTTCAAACTACCTCTGCAGGTATGGCACAGGCAATACACAACATGCATCCATTCCACACACCTCATTGTGAAAATGGCTATAAAGGCACCTTACACAGGTGACTTCCCCTCCAAAAACAAGAATATAGTAGAATAGAGTAGTTCGGTTGTAAGGGGCCTATGCCAGTACAACTATTTCCATATCAATTTAGGAAAGCTGGGATCATGGTGCTTTACCTATTTAGAGACACACACAACTAGACAAAGCATGAGTCAGTTTAGGCCACAGTTACACAACAGTCGAGAAGATGATATAAAAACTTACAGTTCCTTATACCTCCCTTCCTCTCCCCCACTCTAAGCACATGTCACAACATGCTGCCCCCTACAAACTAGTTCAAGGTGTAGATTCAGCTTTATTGGTTTGAAGATAAATCTGTCCACAAAACACAATGAAATAGTGTGATTTCTACATAAACAGATTGTAAGGTGTGGTAGTGGAGTGTGATTTGTTAGTGTTCTGAAACATCAGCATCTAGCCATAAAAAACAGTGTTGGGGCGAGTCCTTCAGCTTATTTAAATACTATCTTATCAATAGTGCAATCCTTAAAGTTTTGACATTCCATTCACAGCTGGTGCAACTACATTTTGAACCATTGACTAAAAACATGTTATAAAACAGAACGATTCACACATACTTCTCCTTACGCCAAGTCCTAAGCTTCATCTTCCACTTTGCCGCACTACAGTAAGTATTCTCGCTCATCCCTACTATTGTTTCAGGTAAGCAATTTTTGGCCTGACACAGCGTGTTAACTTGAATCTCTGCTAAATTAGAGGTTAAGGCTAGTCTAAGCAATCCACTTCCCGTTCCTGATCTGTATCTATTTTATGCATACATTTATTGATGTATAAACAGTAGATTTTTAGCTACACTGGCGTTAGATCGCAGCCCTCAGCTCTTCGTGTGGCAACAGGTCATAAGTGTTCTCAGAGGTTACTAACGTGTGACACATATTGTTCACCACGTGCCTCGCAACTATGATACGGCCCTCACAGGAACACATGGCCAAAAGCAATGTTTAAACTCACACTGTCACCCAGAGAAAAATCCCATCGAGCCCTAGATCTAAGTGGTCTGAGCTGGCCATAGTCAGCTCCAAGAAGACCATTTCAACAGAGTCTTAACAATCGTTTCTTGTTATTACTGCTAAGCATGCTGTTCTTCGTGTTTTCAAATCCTTTAGGGTCCATTCTGTGACTGTATGTGCTAGGAGAGCATTCATATGAAAAAGAATCGTGTACATACTGTAGTATTTAAATAATTAAATGTTATTTATTGACTTTGCAAACCTGCTAATGAAACCTCTGGCCTGCAAAGTGCACGTCATCTCCCTCTCCCATTCCTCCAAACATACCTCTGCGCCCACGCTCTCTACAGAGAGCATCTGCTCGCTAGACTCCAAAAATGCCGTGCTCACTTCATCCTTTTACCATCCAAAGGAAAAGGATGACCTAAAGACTGTAAAATCTAATATGTTATCATCTTGATAAGTATTTCATAATGCTGCCTTCAGAATATGTCACAACACAGAGGTTAGAAAGCACATTCAGTATAACACAAACTCACCTATGGATATCTATGATAAATAATATAGTGAATCATTATACAGCCTCCTTTGAAGCTACAGCATAAGTCATACATGATTTCTGTAATAACCTTACCTTAATTGTCCATGTTCCAGGCTCTGGATCTTTGACATTTACTACCTTTGCAGAGTTGTGAATATTTAGCAATTCATTCAGTCCTGATCCTTTACTGATCTGCTTGCCTAAAAAAACAGGGATTAAATACAATATTGAGTAAATACAGTATGGAGTAAACACAGTGTTGCCTAAAAAAAAGAGAGGGGGTAAACAGAATCCTGTTCTTTTGTACTGATGTATTTTTGATACTTGGCTTACTCACTAGTTAGTGGTCAGTGACATTTACGACAGTCAAAATTCCCTGTAGTTCTTTGCCAGAATAATAAAAATGCTCATTTATTCTCACCCTTTTCATTCACTTGGGAAATTTAATATGGCCAACAACAATACAGAGCTGCGGGAAACCTAAAAACTGTGGGCAAAACAAGTTCTTCACAGAAAATACTCAGCTCTTGGTGAAAGGAGGCAGCACAGAGACAAACTATGATAGCCTGAAGGAGATCTTATAACAGACTTACCCTAACCTGCCTGCTAGCTGCCAGCCCTCTTTCTCTTCCACCCTCTAGACCTATTTCAAGCAGGATAAACTCCACAAGTATTAATAAAAATACTGATAAGCCAGGTTTTCCTGGCAGAGGGGAATAGCATGTGACTAAGGGTGGGGATGCAGATGAGACCCTCACAGGGAATTCGGGCTGTTAGACATCCCAGACCTCAATAGAAAAGTGCAAGTTGTCATACTATAATTTATATGTACACCTATGCATACCAATATATGGAATTGGTTCTCTATAGAGGCACTTTGCTCCTTACAAAGTACCATCAGCACTAAAAAACACATCTGGCTCAAAGGTGAAGTTGAGAGTGGGATGTCCTAGTGTAAATTTTTAGGAGCTTATTAGACGTGCCTCGACTAATGTCAGTGAATCTATGTGGATTTAGATGTATGGGGGTGAACTATGAGAAAGGAAAACAGATAGAAAGGGTAAAAGCTCCAGCTGAGCCTGATGGTTGTGCGCAGAACTGTGTGTTACCGTGGTTTGAAGAGACACTCGGCAAATTCCCTTCCTATAAACAAAGTAGAATGACTCAGTGGGGGACAGACCAAATAATATTACAGGGAACCCCATCCTGTGCATAAAGTAATTCCAAGATACTAAAACTTCAGCTACATCCTTAGCCAAAAGTCATTCAGTAAAGACAAAGTATTATCTGAATTTATTTCTGGAGTTCTGTTCCAGGTTTCTAAAGCATCAGCATAACAACAACCAGCAGATCTCTCCTAAATACCTTCAGTTACCAATCAGCACCCAAGTCTGTTCAGTCAGAGATGGGCACATGAAACAGGGTTTGATTCTGAATGCTCTAACAGTTCAAGGATCCAGACCCGAGTTTACCTTTCGTCACATAAAAAACAACTGTCATGTATAATCCCTAAACGATGGTTCAGTGAATAGATAAATACATGAAAGCCAAAAGTGTCCAGAAATTCGGCATGCAAAGACACACAGTAAGAAAGGAGATGGAGGTGAGACGAATAGGAAGGATTTCCAGTTTCCTCTGAATCAAAAAAATGGGACATTGGGAACAGTTTAAATATTGGAAGTGCATATACCCAAAGATCCTGCATTTTAAAAATAAAATAAAACTAAAAAATATGCAGAAATCCTGATACTGGTTTTCAAAATGTGAAAGACATTTATGCATCACAAATACGGCCTTCCCTCTTACAGACAGCAGAGATGGTTTGTATGGTTTTTTGCTATCACAAAAGAAGGTATAAACTACTTCACCTAATGGATCATGAATTTCAATGGCTGGTGAAGGACCACTCAAGGACACCGTAACCTCTTTCAGACTTGGATCAAAAGGGATCTGCCAAGTATTTACAGCCATGGTCAAATGATCTGTAGACAAGAGATGCACTTTGGAGGCTTGAACAGCTTCTTCAACCCATTTTAACACCTAGAAGAGAAAACAGCAGTTCTTATTATACTGTCAACAGTATTTGCTGTCGAAATATTTTCTGCTGAAATACTGTCTCTACTGTCTTGTAAAAATTCTGTGTTAACTTCTGTTATAATGGAAGATCCCTACTTTCACTGATGATGCATGGGTACCACATCACCCTGAGCAAACACAGCGGTAAAGGACTTGCCTAATGCAATCACCCAATGGATCCATTTCAACAAGGATATGCTGGAGATGGCACAAACAGGGTTTCCACTTGTATCAGGAACACACAAAGAGCACAGGCATATAGAAAGAAAAGACAGCATTGCAGGAATATCCAGGGAATAAAGCATCAACATCAAAGCAAAGGTGTGCTTCAACTAGGGCTGTTCTGTGTAAGAATCAATATACGTGATATCACAAAACAGCCTGGAAAAACAAGGAGCAAAGCTATGTTGGTTTACCAGCGCAGTTATCAGTTCTGAAGGGAGTAGGCTTATTTACCACATTAGGACAAATATATTTTTTAAATTACTAATACTTAAGAGACTCACAATTTTAATAGAAGATATTCCTGAAGCCATGATCGGCATGATGTTTAAAGGAGTACAGAAAAATACCCGGATACACCTCTACACGATATCCACATGTATGCTTTTAAAAGGAAGTAGGGATGCAAATCTATGCATATTTCTGGTCATCAGCTAACTATTAATTGCCTGAAGCAAGAAGGAAAACTCCTTCATGTAGATGTACTGAGTAATTGTTATCTATAGACTTTTTCTATTTTTTCCCCTAAAGCGCCTAATACCAATTACTGTAAATAGAGGTGTACATTGTCATCTGTTTTAAGAAAAAAATAACAGAAGCAGCCAAAACTCAGACAGAATCTAAGGTCTCACTCTTACAACTAGTGCTGACTAAGAAGCTGAGCATCACCCAGCACCGAAAACGTGGCCCGGGCTCACAAAATGGTGTCATGCAAGTGGTGCCGGGTTTCCCCAGAGCACATCACACACATCGCGTTTACCTCAGGTTTGTGGAAGGAAAGAGAAAATGAGATGGTATTTTGCCCAAGCATAAAATTGGAACAATATAGGCGGATGATGCTGCTATAAAATGTGTGTATTTCACCTGATTTACCTGTGTATTTAGTCCTGGTGGGGAGGTGCTGGCAGTGAGGCAGCCCCTGTGAGGGGAGACCAGGGCCTGCCCCAGGCTGGACATGGCCGGTTTCAGCTGGTTCAACAACAGCCCCACAGCCCAGCCCCTCAGCCATGCAATGTAAATGTAGTTAAGAAAGGGCAAAATTCTGCCTAGGCCATGAGGGGAAAAAAGTGTGAGGAACAGTGGGAGGAAAGAGAAGGAGAGAAGACGGGAGGCGGTGCCATGATGGGGCAGAGATCCGCAGCAGCCCATGGAGCAGAGATTGCCCCAGCAGCCCACGGAGGACCCCACTAAAGCAGATTTTTCCTGGCAGGACTGCAGCCCATGGGAGAGACCACAGGGAAGGAGAGGAAGAGTATGAGGAGGAAGGAAGGGCAGGGAGAACCCCTGTGTGCTGACCAAACCCCCATCCCCTGCAGCACTGAGGGGACTCGGGAGCGGAGCTGAGCTCAGAAAAGGCGGGAAAGCTGCTCACACTCGTCTGGGTTTCCCACTACCTGATCGAATAGTTAAATACCTACTTTAATCTGCAACAAATTAAATTGCCTTGAGTCAAGTTTGTTTTGCCCTCAACAGTGATTAGTAAGTGACTTCCCTGTCTTTATCTCAACCATATTCTTACTTTCTTTCCCTGTCCAGAGCGAGCAGTGAGCTAAGTGGGAACTCAGCTGTCGGACACTGCAATCAAAACCCCAGTCTCCCCTTAAAAGAAACACCTGGCCTGTCAAAATAAACTATACTACATCCACACTGTACATCACAGAGCTGCAGGTTTGGTTTTTTTAATCCCATTGAAGCACTATCAGTTTCGTATAACATCGTGAATATGATTCACAGTAATAAGGAACCATGATTTTAAGTTACATTTAACCATTGCTGCATCCAGGAAAAAAAACCCTTTTAAAGGAGCTTCTGATTATGCCAGTTCAAAACTTGGAAACCAGCACTAAATGAACCTGGACCTGTCAGCCATCAGCAATGGAGGGACCTCGAGAATGAGTCCTTAGCTCTAGGACCTTGATCCAAGACACTAACTCGAAAAAGTCTCATTTCCATGGCTTTTTGGGCAAAATTTGCATATTTTACACAAAAATGGGTTATACCATAGGCTTCTGAGCAAGATAATTTTGCGATAGTAACTAGATTCTAGTCTGTTTAATAAAAACGTTGTACTATGTTGTACTATGAGTGCCCAGGAACCCCACTGCGAATGTGGAAGAAGTTTCACAAGTGAAGGGCACCATTCAAAATGTATTTGAAATAGCAGGGGAATGTTTTCATAAATTATGATCCCTCCACTAGCAGTAATGCCTCACCTGAGACATGCCGAACCGTCCTAAAAAAATGCAAAGTGAAACAGCACTGACCATATAACCACAGCGCTGTGTGCCCTCCTCACAAGGGTCTGTATAACAGGGAGGTACTCAGGCCTACTTTTAAAATAACATCCAAAAAAATCACAGTAAAATTAACTATACTACTTAAAACCCCTGAAGTAACATGACCCAAGAGAGAAATAGGGTGTCTGCAACAGCTATTCAGCAACTCGGCTTGCTTTAGACAAACCTGGAATGGGAATCACAAGACTTCAAAAAGATCCAGCTAATTTTAAGTTTTACCTTTTGAAATTCTACATTTGGGTCCACAAATGCTTCCAAAAGAAATTTCAATCAGTTCTACTCATATATATTGAGATGAGTATGACACTTTTTTGCACATGGCGTATGGAAAGGTTTCCATTTAATTCCAGGATCTTAACCGCACATTTTTTAAACAAATTGTAAATTTTAATGAACCTACACGAATTTTCAAAGGAAAGGAATTTTCCAGTCTAGCTTAAACTCATTTCAAGAGACTTATGCAAAATAAGTCATGAGGTAAAGCATCATTGCAGGAGCTTTGCCAATACATAAAAGAATTGGAATCACATCGGTATTCGTGCACAAAATCTTCCTTAAGCTCAGAAGGGTTAATATTACATACCTGAAAATTGGTCAAATTACACTGCATAGCAACATATATACAATAGGGTGGGGAAAAAAAGAAAAAACACCAAAACACAAACAACCACAGTTATTCCCAAATAGAAAACACCGATGGAAAGAGCAGGCAATGCTACCTACGCACTACTAAAGCTTACAAACCATCTCTCCACATCATAAAGCATCACAAGATACCTGTGGAGGATTGCTCTAGCCCATCCCTGCATTGAATAAGGGGTGATTTAAGTTTGTTAGATGTTAGAGAAGCTCACCTACGGCAAAGAAACTTCCCTAACATTAGAATTATAATGATAAAATTACGAGTTGATAGCATACAAGCACACATGATCCCGGTGATCTCAAAGCACCTTGTTGACCTTTGGCAGGACCCACAACAAGGGAAATGCATCTTGAAAGCAGATTCCTGGCAGTGACACAATTCCAGCAGCTCTTTCCAAAATACGTAAAGCAAAACTTAACAGCAGTCGTGCCGATTATAAAACGCGCCTGCAGTCAAACGATGATCTTGCTATTGGTTACTTCCTTTGGGTGCTCAGGTTTTATGTGTTGGTTTTTAGATGTTGTATTTCTTGAGGACAGGAGCATGAAGGGATTGTTTCTGAGGTGAAACCAGCATGAAGAATTCCTCCCTCTTCCCTCCCTGCAACTGCTTGTTCTCCTTTCTGAAGTTTACTGCCCCATTTCTGGAGTCACGTCGCAAGCCAAATCATTGGAAACACAAAATCATTAAAAGGATCTGGATTGAAAACAACCACAGTCTCCAAAGCTCCATCGCGCACGACTTCAGCAAAAGAATTTAAGACAGATCCTTGCAGCTCTAAAACATTTTGTGTCTGCTGTGGTTTTTGTTCCCTAATTACATCTCTCAGCCTACAACATTGTATTGATTCCTTTTACAACACATATTGCTTTCGTACAGCGTAGTTCACTTGGCACCACTGCAACTTACCTCTACAAACCTGGGAGGCAAGTGGGAAGGCTCTCCACTGGGAAGAATGAATCAGCATGAAACCACTTATTTCAAAACACACATCTAATCAAAACAAACACTTTTATAAGCCCCAGATATCCTTTTCGACAGACGGGCTTGCTGAGCCATGGAAATTGTCCCAAAAGCTCACTTGATTCAAAGGTAAATTATATGAGGCCTTGTAGCCTCTCACAGGGAAACACAACAGTTATTTAATGATGCACCACAGTCTAGGGCACTTTGAGAGAACACTAAAGAAGACTTTCAAATTAGAAAAGGAATTTTTGCTAAGGGAAGATGAGTAATTTCAGAAACTCAATTCAGATGACACTCTTCTGCAAACATACCAACACCAATTCAAACGGCGTTGGGAAAAGAAGAGCCTGCCTTGCACCCCAACTCCTCACCGCTCGGTGGCTGAAACAACCGCCACCTTTCTCCAAATCCCCGACTGTCAGCATCTCCTGGGCATGTTCTGGTATCAACTATTTTGGGGTGTGGATGGAAACCACGTTCGAGGTTTTGGTTTCTTTGTTGAGGCAACCCAGCACAATGGTTCACTGCATGGGACCAGGCTGCTTTCCATCAAGGTGAGGATATGCCGTACCAGAAATCGGAGTGAAACCTCCCTGGTAAAATGCAGGAAATAGTTCACGGGTACACAGTCCAATCAGGTCAGAAATCTAACCTGAAGAGCACATATTACTGTCTTGACAAGTCCATCAATAACAGAAAACACAGGTCCAAGGGATAAGCTCATGCACCACTTTGCCAAAGCTAAAGAGCAAGTGAACTACTACACAACCCACATGTCAGCACGAAACAGAAATAAATTCATATGCACTCACAAGAGGACACATTTCGGAAGCTGTAAATCACAACAATTTGATTCCTTACGCATTTCCCAACACAGCTGGGAAAGTTTGTCAACAAAATTACGCTTTAACCAAGTCAGAGAGAGATGACATGTCTGAGACAGAATGCTGGGGACACACAGCTACCAGCGCACGACAACAACAAAATAGTATTGACATAACTGAAGACCGCCAAAATTGGTATAGCTGGGTTCTTTAAGAAATCTCAGTATAAGGAATTAGCTATATTCTCTTTCCAAGAGAAGGGAAAGGAACATTTTCCACCATCTCCACCCTCCTCCCACCTCTGACTCTCATTTTAAAAATCAAAATTTCATTCAAAAACTATCCAAATCCACTAGACCAGCTGAAGGTTTGAGTTAGCATATAAATGGGAATTTAACGCAGTTCATCTCATTTCTTTAAAGCAGTAACACACACCAAAAGCCAAAAAAACCCAAACCAAAACACCAAACCCAACCTATTTTGACATCCCTTTGCTTTCAAAAGGCTTCAAAATGTCAGCTTCAAAGAAACCAAACCAATCAATTAAAATAAACAAAAAACCAACAGCTCAGTCTTGGAGTTGTAGATCAATTTAAACCAGCTGAGTTTAAACTGATTTTCAACTGGATGGCTGAATACACCCTACATTTTGTGGTCCCTGCTGGAAATTGATGATTTGCAGGCAATGAAAACAAGTTCTGGGTGTGTAAGAAAATGTGAACATTTACCAAGATCCAATCTGAGTCCAGAGCACAGATTGAGCTCAAACCTCTCTTTTTAGAATTCATTACCAAGCTGGTTTTTGTTCTTAATGAAAAGAGTCTTCCACTAAGCAAGAGATTTCTAGACACCTTTACTCATCTGTGATAGTTTGATAATTTACCTAATGGAATAGATGTAAAATTCAAAGACAAGTATTGTCATAGTTTCACCTCAGGTGTATAAGACTAATTTTGAGGATACCAGGTTTCTATCTGTGTATCTTACAGGATGAGAACATTTATCTGCTCTTGAAGGAGGGAAATACGCTCCCGCATGAGGGAAAAAGTTATCTTAAAAAGAGTTTGCATCTTCTATTTTTGAAATCTACGGAGCAAAAGTAAGGCTAGAAAAATGTGTAATGTTTCTGAAGAGCAAGCATCCACATTTTATATTTTGATTTATTGAGAAATAAAAGTCAAGTGGAACTGGCTCCTGATCCTCAGAGAAGTCCAACCAACACTAAACATTAAGCGCGGGCTCTCACACACACGTTATGCCAACTATGTCTGACCTTAGGCATATGGAAAAGTATTCCCTTATATAAATATTAATCTAGTTATATAAAGTATCATTTTTAGACTCTCTGATGCCTATGATTGTACTTCGATCAAGTTGACAAGGGTTCTGTCCTCATTGTTGTATTTTTAGCTTATGTTACATTGGCCACACCACCTTAATCTCTTTATTCTCCTTACCCAAAAGGGCAATGACACCACATTTCTGTCTCCCAGAAGCGTTGTGTGAATGGATATCATAATGAAGTACTTAGATCCTACAGCAACTGCTGTAAACCTTGGCTAAAATTCCAGTTTATTAACTGTATGCAGGTTGGCTGATGACCCTGAGGCTACTTCGGAGTTCTCCTATGGCAGAAATTACCCTTAAAATGTGTCACCCAGGGAAGAATTATGTTGTGCAACTGGCATTTCAGAGAAAAGAAAGCAAGAACACCTTTGTTTTTCACCCAAGTATATATCAGCAGTAGAAGCTACTGAGACTGAGGAAGGGACTGAAATTCAGAGTGAAACCTGCCTTCAGTTTTTGAGAGTTTTTCAAGTTCCAAAATGAAACTGGAAAGCAACAGCTGCCTTAAGTCTGGCAGAAACTTGTTTGGATAGTTCAAATTTTCCCCAAAGGTAATTCCGAGAGATCCGTTTCCCAACCCTGCCGCTCCGAACAGGTTTGCAATACTGCTGCAACACTGCTTTGGAAGTAGATGTATTTTTTTGTCCTCACTTGTGGACCCTTACAGAAAGCCCCAAAAACAGCAGCAGCTTTTGTCGTTCTGCCAAAATGTGACTTGATGAATATTGGTAGAGGGGGAAAGGCAAACACAGGAATAATTTATAACATTTCCCTAGAGAATTTGCTCTTGCAACCTGCCCTGCTGTCAGGTCCGTCCTTGGAATGCATACTGAAACGTGGAGAAATCTATGGAGCACGGTCTCTATTCCCATTTGTTTATTCTGTGTCTTAAGAATATTTCTCAGTCAGAGCATCAGGTTTTGAAGTTAACTGTTTCATTGCTTATGTATATGTCAGTTCATCCTTTCACCCAAAGAGAAAAATAATGCTTTTAAATGCATGTCTAAAATTTGACTGACAGTGCATGTGAGAATTATACTACGAAAATAAATCATAAGTTATACAGATAATTCTAATTACATGTATAAAAACCACACAACTCAAATGTTTATTACCGTTGAACACCAAGCTCTTCAAAGCCTGGAAACCCAAGAATTAAGCCTGCCTGCTTTCAGCTGTCCTTAAAACATCCTTTTGCAGTTCCTGTATGTACATATGTCCTTATGTACATTTGTCCTTATGTCCATGAGCACAATGTTTTTTTTCCAGAGAACCCAAGTTCAATATAAAGAGAGAAAGGACAGCTGTAACTATTTCTTCTTCTCCCCTGTTTGGCATTCACTGAACAATACTTATCTTCTGAGTAGACACATGATCTTGAAGGTAGCACTCAGCCATGAACCATTCCTCCCTCTTCTTCTCCAAAAAAGCACAATGACTAGTTCGGACTCAATGAGAAAGCAAGAAACAAAGCTATGCAAGAAACCTTCATTTTAAGCTGTAATTTTAAGCTTTTGACTTTTGTTATTCTTGTAAAGCAGTAGAGGGGCCTTTTACATTTTTATCAAAGTGAAACAAAATTGAAATTTGCTTCCTCATGTAGGATCATGCAAACAGACACCTGGTTCACACACTATACTTTAATACTAACCCGAGCATGTAGGTAGAACTCCTTGGTTGCCATCCCCTGTGAGGACCAACAGCCAGGAGAAACAGGATGCTTTTCCAGTGACTTTTAGAGGTTTCTGTTCACAGCAAAAGAAGGATTCTGGACACCATTCCTAATCCACATGAACTTAGAGATGTGGATCTTCTGCACCTTCCCCACACGTATGACCCCTTTGTAGCATCTGTTCTGTTACCCATCTCATCCCATCCCTGTCTTCAGTCCCCTTCCCAATCTTCTCCTTTTATTCACAGGTTTCTCAATCCAATTCCAAACTTTTTTTTGCCATCTAGTCTCATCCACCTTTCAAGTCACTCAACAACAACCCCTTTTTCCAAAGTCAACACCGTATCTCCAGTTTCCTTCACAGTCATTCTCAGTTCTCCTCTCGTCAATGCAAATCACAGAATCTCAGAATGTCAGGGATTGGAAGGCACCTGGAAAGCTCATCCAGGTCAATCCCCCCGCCGGAGCAGGAACACCCAGCTGAGGTTCCACAGGAAGGTGTCCAGGCGGGTTTGAATGTCTGCAGAGAAGGAGACTCCACAACCTCCCTGGGCAGCCTGGGCCAGGCTCTGACACCCTCACCAGGAACAAGTTTCTTCTCAAATTTAAGTGGAATCTCTTGTGTTCCCGTTTGAATCCATTACCCCCTATCCTACTGTTGGTTGTCACCGAGAAGAGCCTGGCTCCATCCTCCTGACATTCACCATTTCCATATTGATCCCCATGAACGAGTCATCCCTCAGTCTCCTCTTCTCCAGCTCCAGAGCCCCAGCTCCCTCAGCCTTTCCTCACACGGGAGATGCTCCACTCCCTTCAGCATCTTGGTGGCTGCGCTGGACTCTCTCCAGCAGTTCCCTGTCCTTCTGGAACTGAGGGGCCACAACTGGACACAATATTCCAGGTGTGGTCTCCCCAGGGCAGAGCAGAGGGGCAGGAGAACCTCTCTGACCTACTGACCACCCCCTTCTAACCCACCCCAGGTACCACTGGCCTTCCTGGCCACAAGGACCCAGTGCTGGCTCATGGTCACCCTGCTGTTCCCAGGACCCCCAGGTCCCTTTCCTCTACACTGCTCTCCGACAGCTCATCCCCCAACTTACACTGGAACCTGGGGTTGCTCCTGCCCAGATTCAAGACTCTACTCTTGCCCTTGTTATATTTCATTAAATTTCTGCCCACCCAACTCTCCAGCCTGTCCAGGTCTCTGATGGCAGCACAGCTTCCAGTGTCAGCCACTCCTCCCAGCTTGGTGTCACCAGGAAACTTGCTGACAGTCACTCTGTTCCCTCATTCAAATCATTGATGAATATATTGAATAATCCCGGCCCCAGCACTGACCCCTGAGGCACTGCACTAGATCCAGGCCTCAACTGGACTCTTCCCCATCAACCACGACTCTCTGGCTTCTTCCCTTCAGCCAGTTCGCAGTCCACCTCACTGCCCGGTCACCCAGACCGCACTCCCTCAGTTCAGCTGTGAGGATGCTGTGGGAGACTGTGTCAAATGCCTTACTCAAGTCAAGGTAGACCATGTCCACTGCTCTGCCATCATCTATGTATATGGAGAGTCCATGTCTACTTATTTTAAAAATCAGTCAGAAAGTTGTATTTTTAAGCAGCCTAGGAAAAATCTTCCCTTCTAACAGGAAGGTTAGAATAAGAAAAGCAAGTAAGTGTTTAAATACTAAAAGAAATGGAAAACATCTCCTCACTAGCTCAGTTCTTGTGAATTCCCAAGTTTTAGCTGTACTGATCAGTCCAGTTCGTCACACACAGTAATGACTCATTTGTACCACAAACAATCAAAATTACCTGGAGGTGTGATCTGAACCACCAGTGACTAATTAGTCAACACCATTTTTAAGCTGGACCAAATTAAGGCTCTGCTGATGATCAGTGTTCATCATAACACCAGCCCTGGCATCGGGACAAACCTTTGGGCATCAGAATCATTTACAGGAATTTCTCTGCAGAATTCCATTAAGCGGGAAACAAGTAAGTGTGGTGTAACATAACTTCAGTTCAAGCCAAAATCAGTACTTTCTGGAAAAGTACAAATAAAATTGGATATGGTTATGAAAATACAGAATCTGGTCCTAAAAGAATTTAACCCATGTTTGATGGGTGTTCTCAATTTAATTTTGAGGAATTATTGCAATTTAAGCCCTAAGCCTCCAAAAGGAGCCACAGAACCCCACTGCAAGCAAGGAAATCTCACCCTAAAGGAACACCTTTCAAGATCAGGACTGAAATGTTTGGATAAAACAAGCATAATAACCTTTCCAAGACACTGGAGACAAAACGAGAACGCTACTGTTCTTTGGGATGGAAGGACATCCATTTTAGAACTGATTCAATAGGATAAAAATCTCAAAACTAGAGGCCAATTTGAAAAATTTCAAATTGAAGACTAAGTAATTAAGTTGTACTTAAATACAGAGGTATTCACAAGTTGTTAGCAGAAAAATAACTTCAAAACCAAAGTTTGAATAGGAAACCTTTCTCTTTTTAAGGACTTTGATCACAAAATATTTTTCCTCCTTTGTAGATGTCTCTTTAGAGAACTCATCAAATTTTACCAAATACACCGAAAACATATTTGGTCTCTTCCTATTATAAATCGGTCATCATTTTTGAGTACAGAGTTACCTCTGGAGAAGATGGTACACTTGACACCCCAAATTAAGGAAAAATCTAGAAGAAATGTAGAAGACAAAACCAAAACTTTGGACTTTAAGAATACTCTTATTAATTCTTATTAATCTTATGCATAGAAACCCTGGCAAATTCATCAAAATATGACCTTGCTCTCCTCTGTTAGAAGAGTTTCATTCAGCAAATAAGTGGAGATTGAATGATGGAGATGATTGATGGATAGGGAGGATGGAGAGAGAGGGAGAGGATAGATGGATGGAGAGAGAGGGAGAGGATGGATGGATGGAGAGAGAGGGAGAGGATGGATGGATGGAGAGAGAGGGAGAGGATGGATGGATGGAGAGAGAGGGAGAGGATGGATGGAGAGAGAGGGAGAGGATGGATGGAGAGAGAGGGAGAGGATGGATGGAGAGAGAGAGGGAGAGGATGGATGGAGAGAGAGGGAGAGGATGGATGGATGGAGAGAGAGGGAGAGGATGGATGGAGAGAGAGGGAGAGGATGGAGACGATAAGAGATACAGATACCACATTGTGCTGGACTGAACCCAACACAACTTTGTCAACTGACAATAATTTTGACCAAGGAGGTAACTGCAGTATTTGAGACCATAACATCTTTTTCAGAAGTGAAAGAAGGCCGTAAGTTTTCTCAGTCTTCTTGCGAACACAAGCACTGGCGAAGGATCAAGTATTGTTTTGCTGTGTTTCCTCGTAGCTAGCTTACAGTATTGCTTCACTCGGCACTTAATGCACAAAGGGCAAGGATGAGAGTAATGCTTTGATACTTTATACACTAAAAATAGCTTTGTTTGGGTTTTTTGAGGGTAGAACAATCAAAAGTGTTTTAACCAAACAAGACATTGGTTTGGCAGACAATTCACAGGCAGTGACTCTGTAGCTCTGTCCTAATCTCCAATTCAGCATTAGCTGTCTCTAAGTCCAAAACAGACAATATATTTTAGCATTTATAAACTTCATTCTTTACACATCATTGACTACTCGGATAAAAGGGAGGGCAAGTTTTATTTCTGGAGGATATACCATAAACTGCTGGTGTGGATTACTATACATCTCCTGTTCACGTTTGCACCCACCCATCGGTGGATACGCTCCTCAAAAACAGGATTTCTGGTCCAGAACTGCAATCTGCAGTGAGGGTTTTCTTTGGGACGACAGATTTTTAGCAAACTCTTTTTCACAGTCGTTTTAGTCCAGATCTAACTTTATGTAAGGTCCAATGATCCCTAAAATTATTTCGGAGTGCTTTGGTTTTAATTCAAATTGTTCAGCAGTTATTGTGGAAGACTTCTGAAAGTGATGGAGAGGTTTTTGCTGTGTTTTGTCTTCTTTTTGAGCCCCAGATTTGCTCAAAGAAATGCTGAGATGAAGTGGAAAAGGGGTGAAACTGGTTACCAAAACCCTCTGCTCAAAATCTGACTCGGAGCCTAACAATATGAGCAGAAACTGGTATTGCTGGCAATGGGTAAGTGCCACAAACCAGAACAGGGCAGCGTCACCCAGAACCTCCAAGTTGCTCTTTCTGCTCACTTCTGCCTCCCCAAACCAGAAGAAAACAGAAAGAAAACAATCAAAGAAAAGCTTGATCTGCAAACTTCAGTCCTGGCAAAGAGTATTTCCCATCGGCAGTGTCATGATCCCTATAAAGGGATTTCATAGAGTCTCACAGTGAGAAGTTTTGCCCATCATACACAAATTATTACAAAATGCGGGTCAGGACCTGCACAGTCCCAACAGCTAATTTATTTTCCTCTGACTTTTAACCTATCTGACTGTGGGAGGATAAATCCTCGGGGAAGTGCCTCCTTTCCATCACCTTCACATCATTGCCAATACCTTATAACATCCCTAAGAAGAACTTCAGTTTTTCTAGGTAATAACAGTAGAAAACTGCAATGTATCTCCAACATTTGTCATTGCCCAAACTCTATGAAAGGAGAAGGAAAAAACTGAAGCAAAGTTGTATTAAAAAACCTCATCTAGTTATTGCCTATACCAGCAAGTCAAAGGAAAACGTTTACAACACTTACAAACAATTCCAGCTCCCCAGATAACTAACATGTGATTTCATCTCCCTTCAAATTATTTTCTCATGCGCTATTGAAACTTCACTCACTGGAGTTTGCAAAGAAAAGAGTCATTCAAGGCTGTGGGCCAGTAATTACAATTACCAGTAAGTCAGCAGCGCCGTCAAAACTATTGAAACGATAAACTCAATTAGAGTTACCACTGTTATTTTGTGAACGATGGAAACCTGCTAGCTCACACCTCTCTGTCCATAACATTACCTATGTGAAGAATATTTTTGTCCAGGCTTATTTGGAGTAGTAAAGCTACTTGGAGCACAGAATTGTTCTTTATTTTCAAGTCTTTTCCTCCTAGAAGCCTCTGGCACAGGCAGAGGGAAGCTGGGGAGGTTCTGCTTAGATATGGCAGTTTTCCCTTCCCTGATATTAAAAAACCTCACAGAATTGCATCCTGATATAGCAGATGGAAAAAGAAGGCAGGGAAAGCTGGAAGAGAGGCCACTTACCAACAGCAGAACATCTAGAATTTCTCCTTATTCTCCTTAACTCACCATTGGGGTCATTTGAAGATTTAGAGTATAAGCCCTTGCCTTGTTCTCTCCACGTATTGCAGAATTTAAGCAAAATTACCTCATTCACTTGTTTTTTGTCCAAGTGAAAAACTTGACCAGAACTCGTTGAGGCAATTTCTTCATAGACCTTGTAACCAATATGATCCCTGTCATCACAGTCTCCAGTCAGCACAAATACCACCTGTATTAAAAATATATAGATACATTTTAAAAAATAATCATTTGGTACACGGTGCAAAGTTTGGGAAAACATTGTAAAGACAGCATTAAGGCATGAAAACAAAAGAATTGTATCGCTTGACATGGGGTCACGTTACTTTGCGTGATGGACGGCCCTGTTGCACTCACTGCTGATGGAAAAAGGAACGGAGAAGAGAAAGAAAGGACGAGATGTAAAATCTGTAAAAAGATTTCACTGAGTCTCACATAGAAGGATTTAACCTTTCAATATTGAGAAAACAGGGCATTAAACACATAAAGCAGCTGAGAACGCAAAGCCCCTCGGTACCTGCGATTGTTTCTGCTGGATGAGCTGCAGCACTTCATGGGTAAGTCTATAATCCTTGGACCGGGCATCAGTGAACACATAGATGAAGGAACCAGGAAGAGAAATTTCCAGAGCGATCTTTATTGCGCCGATGCTCATCTCTGGACAGTCTCCGCCACCCTGCTCACAAGTAGAAGAAAAACAAAGCACACGTTACTTTCTTTTGGGACACTCAAGGCAGATACGTTCTCAGCTTCTAACAATTTCTTGGCTTATTTTTATCCTAAGCATTGTGCCGTTTCTGCAGACAATTCCATAGGGAAAAGTAAGTCAAAGGAAAGGCTGTGGTTAGTCCTGAAAATGCTTGTGTTGTGGTCAGTCCTGTATTTTGTGGGAGCACCGTGTTTAGCTCCATTTCCTACACTCACGTGCTCCCTGACTGGCTGACAATTTAATTCTTCTTCCAAGTATGACTTGATTTAAATTTACATGAAAGGATCAGTTTCTCTTCCTAAATCAAGAATTAGAGGAAAATACTGTTTAAATTAAAGTTTGCTCTGCCTTACATAAAAATTAAGTGGGTATATTGAAGACAGAATTTTCCAAGGAGTTGAATACGAACTGTAAAACCTGCCCCTGTAAATGGAAACATCTCTGCTCTTTCAAGATTAAATATGAAAGTTATTCCTTCTATTTCTACGGTCAACAAACCTTTGCACACACACAAATCTCCACAGCTTGGGAAGGAGGAAAAAAGATAATGTAAGTGTTGCATCTGTTTTTAATTCTCCAAGTGCCGTCAGAAATTCTGTTTTGAGGTTAAACACTCACACAGACACATAAACCAGACAACTCTTGCCTTCCACAGTCTCCCAGTCCTTAAGAATCTCAGCTGTCCCCAACAAAATGTTCACGTCAGTGACAGTTTTTTATCTACCAGTATCTTCAAACCCATTTCAAAGCAGGAATATCAATAAACTCCTCATCTATGTTGAAGAATAGGTACTTTGCCATTGCTCTCTTTATAAATCAGCGCTTTCTAAGTGTAGTCTTATGTTTCTGGGGAAAGCAAGAAGTAGACTCCAGACTGCCTGAAATTCAAGAGGGAACTCTCCAAAAAACATTTCACACCCATCAGATCTTTATCTTGGCAATGTGTATATGATCCTATGGGACAGATCAGTATATCCAAGTTATTTCTTTCCCACTCTTGCAAAGCAAGTGTCATCTTCAGCAAAAGGCTCTTCCACATAAGTATTTCATTTGTAGGCAAAGTCAAGATAAGAGCTGATTTCTACAGACACCTATTTGGAACAAATAAAGCCCACAACTTTATTCCCACTTCAAGTCCACTAAATTATTGTCTCGTGATATTCTACATGGCAGTGTCTATTTTCTATATTTAACAGGATAAAGCACTGCTGAGCGAAATGGTTATTCTGAGAAGCAGTGTATTTTATTCGTGTAACACAGCAGAGGGGTATTCTCAAAAGGCAGCGAGGCAGAACTATGAAACAGAACTGTGCTAGCTTTATTTAAAAAAAATAATTAAAATAATACGAAAAATTTCCATTAAATGTTTCCTGCCTTTCTCTCCAAATTACAACTAAATATGGCTAAAATTACCTTGTGAAGTTTTCAGGAAAAACAGAGGTGAGTAAAGCTCGGCAAGTCTCATTTTCTATTCAGTCCGGGCAGCAGAAAATGTAGAAAATTTAGGTTGTTAGCTCAGCTAATCTATACTACTCACATTTCTTCTCTCTAAATTTAATACCTCTATAACTATTTACTTAAATGGCATTGCCTCCACCTGCAAAAGGAAGAATTTGCTATCTGACTTAAAAAGCATTATCAACAACTCCTACAGAAGACTGGTTTCATTAAGGTGTCATTTTTACACTGAGAAATACTCAAATAAGGCCTTGTCGTAACTGTTGATGCAAGTGTGTTGGCATCTGTATCACAGGATCATGAGACGCTCACAACTATGTGAATATACTTTGAAAGGATTTTATATAGACGAGATTTAAGTACATTGCTTATACAAGTAACTACCCATTGTTAAAAGTGTATTTAATACGAGAACACACAAAAGAACTGGTTAATGCTTAAAAAAAAAGACACTAAGAAGTCACTGCTGCCCAAATTATTGTCATGCTGTCCATAGGGATGATTCAAAAGATCATCTAGTCCAATCCCCCCTATCCCTGCACCTTTTTGACTCTCTTTCTAGGAAAAATACTAATAACAAACACGTAGGAAGTGTGAACATTTTCTGGGAGAACTGAAGATGCCTTATCAGTCCTGTTCTAATCACTTTCTAAATGTCTATATTCACCAGTGTAAGGACTGAATGCAAGTCAGTGAAAAACTTAATTCAGCTGAATGAGCACATATTGAAATTAATGCCAAAATACGCAACCAATCGGGATTAAAAAAATCTGAAATTCATTAGACAGTAACTTCCAAACAAGCTGCTTGTAACTGAAGAGTTTAATTCCCAAAAGCTTCACCTAAATCATATACTTTTTAGAAATAGCTGCAATTATTTTCCAGTGCAGCTGTTTAGAAAACAAAAAAGCAAAGACTGGAAGGATTTTGAAGGTTTGTGTTTCCCTGTGAAGGAGAAAGCCCCAAGGGTTGGCATTTTACATACTATTGTTTGCTCTGAATTTTCATCTTTCTGCCAACTTTGAAACTACTCCTTCTTCCCAAACGAGCACTTTTGGCTTTCAAACAATCTTTTATTGCAGGGCTTACGCCATGTGCCGGTTTGTAAAAGATGGTTGTTTCAGATGGGAGAGCCTGTCTGGCATTACTGACCCCACCAAGGTTCTCCACAGGTCAGAAGCATTTCGCTTGATTAGAAGATAACCTGATCTTATTTCCTTTCAGTAAGGGCAACTCCACTCCAATACCTCTCTTTCCTTCCATCGCCCGCTCCAGACGTCACTTGTGGTTCATTGTCACCCAGGGAAACTCCTCCAAGGGAGACACACGGGGGTGCCAGTCCCAAAACTGCCACTTGGCTCCATTTGTGAAGAGGAGCGCCCACGTCAACCCGACGCTTTTGAATCGGTAGGTGCTGAGTAACACACGGCAGCGAAGGCAATACCTAAGTCGTACTCAACGGGTCTTACAGTCCTTTTGTAGCTAAATCAGTTAATTCAAGCTACTGAAGGGTTTTCATGGGAAATAAGTCTTAGAACACACTAAAACAGTTCATAAAAGCGTCTGTGAACAAGTGGCAGAACTATTAAAATGCAAAATAAATGTTAGCATTATCTAACTATTCTTGCGTTATTGAACAGTTCACATACATTGACGCAAACCATGACAAAGTAATTAACTGGAATCATAAATTAAGATGACAGCTTGTGCAGGCAAAATGCCAGAGGTAGATGCCTACACCCTGATGAACCATTGTAGCAGAAACATCAACACGAGAGGAAAGGTGAGAGGGAGGGAACGGGGCCTTTGCTAGAACCACATAGAGAACAAACAAGTTACTCACCTGAACATAAAGTTCCCTGAGTTCAAACTGAAATTTCTTGGGATCTGTGGTTATCGTCACCGGCCCAATTTCTAGGATGAAAAAAAATAGGAAAGTATGAGGAGAGCACCAAGTGACCAAAAGACAACTGAAGAGCTGGCTGGTTTGGATTCATAAAAATCTGGTAGCAAAAAACAAAACAAAGCATTGAACAGAAAGGAATAATTGAGAATGATATACTGAGCCCTGAAATCTATGATTCCAAATCTAGCAACTAATATCACAGCAGAACTACCAACTTTTAGGTGTCTTGAACATTCAGAGGCACACAAAGCACTCTGCGTTGTGTTTATTTCACATTTGCTTTTGAGCAATCATTTAATTGAACAGAATACATGTGTTAGCTTCACTGACTGATGTTAAAGACAAAAAAAAGATGCCACATCTCTTGCCTGAAAGAACACGTACCCTCTAGGTACATAAGCCCAGTGTGAGCCCAGTGTGAGCCCAGTGCCCAACCTCAGTGTATCCAGCAGCAGTTGCCAGAAAGAACTGAAGCAGAATCAACACTTTGTGGTGACTTCCATGTCTTTGTGTACTGAGAAACAGCAGGACATCAAAGTGAAGTTACAGCAGCACATATCTGAGCGTTTCCCAATCACAGCAGCTGTGCCACAAGCCTCCCTCTGCCCCTTCAACAACTGCCTTCCTAATTGGTATCAAATGTGATTCTAAGCAGCTATTTTCCTCCGGCTGTGATTTCCTGACACTTCACCTCCATGTGCCCTGGCACTCGTGTGCTTTGGTCTTTCCTGCCCTGTCCTGGTGCCAGTAATTGCACAAATCTAGCTCAGCAAGCTGGCTCAGGGCGCTAGGCCAGGAATAAATACATAAATACACAGGCAGACACTAAAAGAAAAAAAAAAGGTAATACATTTCTGCTGGTTTAGTGCCCCAAAGCATTCATAAAGAGGTCGGCTGAGTACCAGCACACAGAATGGGGTACGGTTTATGAAGTCAGTGTGAAACAAAAGCATGGAAGTGCAGTGGTGCTCACTTAAAACAGCTGTAGTTTACATGGAAGCGCTGCCTCAGCACACCATTCAGCACCTTCCAAGCTCTGTACAAGGTAAGATGTACTTAACTTCCATATAATCTAGACATTTTTAAACACTTCAAAGTGTTATTTCACTGGAGTTTCAGCAACAGCCATCACTAAGATATACTATAATCACAAGTATTTGCTTGGGGGGCTCTATTTATCAGTGCCTTCTGCTAAGCAGAGGTTTTAATTTGTGTGGAAGTCATCCAAGAAATCACACAATGCCTGTCCTAGGGTGTTAAACTGTCTCCAGTTTGGGGTTTCTTTTGGTATGGCTTTGATTTGAGCCATTTATCTCTTTACTAAAAAGCTACACTATTGTCGAAAGAGCCGCTCCAAGGCCTCACCGTTCCTCCACATCCCACCACGCTCCTGCTCCCACTGCTCCACCTGGTACCATCCTTCTTTAGGTGTTCTTTAAACCATACACCTGTAACAAAGCTACTGCCAAATTGTTTCACTTCAGAATGGGGTTTATACCTGTAGTAAAACTACTAGGCCCCAAATGCAGTAAGCAGGATCACTCACATCTTCAGTGACAACACGACAAACGGCGGCACCGTCAATGACACCGACGCTCCCGTGACTCTCAATGCCAGCTCTCATCAGAGGGACAGCAGGAGTACTTACAACAGCAAGTGGCAGTGCTACTACAGGATGTTTACCTGCAACTAGAGGCAGCTCACCAATGCTGAAGGAACCGATGATGATAAAGAAGGTGACTGAAATGGCAATAACCATCATACTCAGGGCTGGTATCGCTTCCCTCACCCACACGGTCTCACCTTCTCAAAGGTGTCACAGAATCACAGAATCATTTTGGTTGGAAGAGACCCTCAGGATCATCAAGTCCAACCATAACCCACCCCTGGCACTGCCCCATGTCCTGAGAACCTCATGTCCGTCTGTCCAACCCTCCAGGGATGGTGACTCCAGCACTGCCCTGGGCAGCCCGTTCCAATGCCCCACAGCCCTTTGGGGAAGAAATTGTTCCCCACATCCAACCTCAACCTCCCCTGGTGCAACTTGAGGCCGTTTCCTCTGCTCCTGGCGCTTGTTCCTGGGGAGCAGAGCCCGACCCCCCTGGCTCCAAGCTCCTTTCAGGCAGTTCAGAGATCAGAAGGTCTCCCCTCAGCTCCTGTTCTCCAGCTGAACCCCCCAGGTCCCTCAGCCGCTCCCATCACACTTGTGCTCCAGATCCTCACCAGCTCCGTTCCCTTCTCTCCACTCGCTCCAGCACCTCAAGGCCTTTCTTGAGCCCTCAGGTGATTTTGGTGACACTGGCGCCGCCATTTTGAGCCCTGAGCTGAGGGGCCCAGAGCTGCCCCAGGACTGGTGCTTTGGCCTCCCCAGGTCCCAGCACAGGTTCGGTGTCACTGCCCTGGGCCTGCTGGCCACACCAGTGCTGGTCCCAGCCAGGATGCTGGTGGCCTCTTGGCCACCTGGGCACACGCTGGCTCATGTTCAGCCGCTGGCACCAGCACCCCCAGGGCCTTTTCCTGGGGCACTTTCCAGCCGCTCTTCCCCAGCCTGCAGCGTTCATGGGGTTGCTGTGACCCAAGTGCAGGACCTTGGGGAACCTCAGACAATTGGCCTCAGCCCATTGATCCAGCCGGGCCAGACCCCTCTGTATGGCCTTCCCAGCCTCCAGCACATCAACACTCCACCCAACATGGTGTCATCTGCAAACTGAGGGTGCCCTTGATCCCCTCATCCAGACCACTGATAAAGAGATGAAACAGAACTGGCCCCAGTGCTGAGCCCTGGGGACACCACTCGTGACCAGCCAGCAACTGCATGTGGCTCCGTTCACCACAACTCTTTGGGTTCGGCCCTCCAGCCAGGTCTCTACCCATAGCAGATACACCATCCAGGCCATGAGCTGCAGCTTCTCCAAGAGATGCTGTGGGATACAGTGTCAAAGGTCTTACTGAAGTTTAAGTACACAACACCCACAGCCTTTCCCTCATGTACTGGTCAGGTCACCTTATCATAGGAGATCAGGTTGGTCAAACAGGACCTGCCTTTCATAAAGCCATGGTGACTCGGCCTGATCATGCGGTTCTCTAGTACGTGCTGTGTGATGTTACTCAAGATCATCTGCTCCATGACCTTGCCCGGCACCAAGGTCAGACTCACAGGTCAGAGGGGCTTCACATGCAGTTTACAACACCCTTCTTCTAGGCCTAAAAGGTCTAAAAGGTCTAAAAGGTCTAAAAGGTGATGTGATGCTCACCACCTTGTACAAAACCCCATCTTTCACATGCTGTGATGCCACCAGCTGATGTGACCTGCTTGCCAAAAAACCAGAAATAGCCTTCATCCTTTCATCTTCTTTTTCCTACACCCAAAGTGCAACCCAAGCAAGACCGTTCCATCAATGCAGTTAAACACAGGCCTTCAAAGCAGGCAGAAAAGAGAAAAGTGAGAAGAAAACATTACCAGAAGTGGTTTCAGTTTCCTTGCCAACTAGGAACCATTTGCAGAAGGGACTTGAGGAAAGAAGGGCAAGTCCTCTCACAAAGCACCACAGAAAGTTCTTACAGAAGGTTAAATCCCTGATACTGTTAAGTCTGAATCAAGTTGCAATCATCGGTCTAAACAATGCTGAAAAGCTTTGTGGCATTAAGCTAAGGTAAGAAAAAAGTGAACACTGTAAACAGAAAAAGACCAATGTGCCAGTACTCGTAACAGTGTTTGGTGTTTGAGAGGCGCGGTGAAGCACGGCTTTGTTCTTCTGTCCATCTTTAACGGTACACATGCATCCAGTCAGCTCATAGCCCTAATTGCACATCCATCCACAGCCAAAATTGCCCAAAGTCTCAATAACTGCATGCAGAAGTCGAGCACACATGTCAGACATTCCTCAAATCAAGCACAGTTACAAATCTATCACTCTAAATACAGAGTATTTACTTAGAAACCAGATCCTGAAAACGCGCCAAGTAAAGCAGAAGAAAAAAAACATCTCTTTTTTCTTCTTAAAGCTTCATTAGTTCTCCAGGCAAAGATTGACATGTGAAATATTCCAACCGAACGTGCCAGTTCTGATGCTGAAATACGAAACCATTTTCAGGCACGGCTATTGGAATATTTGGGACTAGTTTGTTAGGGAGGTGTCCCCATTGCTCCGGACTCCAAAGTTGTCCCTGGTCCCCTGGAAGTGATTGTACAATAAATGAAAAGCTCAATACAGACACAGCAAAGCAGTATCTGCCTCAGGCAGCAATTAAACTTGCATCCCTTAAAAATACAACATCAATCTAAGTTCTTTCAAACTGACTTGGTGAGCCAAGACTTCATATTGCGCACACACAAAACACTGGTGATGTCGGAAAGGAAACTTATTTTAAAGAAAGGGTTGCACATCACTGAACAAAACCTGGACTTCCTAACCCAAAAATCGCAATGGAACCACCGTGGTGTTTGAGCTTGTACCTAAGCAATTAAACAAATGTGACAGCAGAAAGCTGAGGACCGGTTCATTTGATAGAGATCAAGAGTTTTGATACTTCCTTTCTGGGGTAAATCTGATAAAAACCCTTATAAATAAGCAGAGAAGTAACTGGATTAACGGGCCGTTCTGACAGGCCGGGATGTTTTTCCATGTTTGTCTACAAGCTGAACAGCAGGCGCATTGGGAAAAGCAAAACTTCCCAGTGACACACAATCACACATCATTACCAGCCTGGCGCTCCCTTAATCCCAACCGCATCTGCGCCAAAGATCTTTTTGGACAACTGGATGTTTTAGGAGATCTAGCAAAGGAATATGGGAACATTTGCCTAACTCATCAACTCAGAACACTGAATTTCTCTGTTCTGGAACAAAAAAAGGGGAAAAAAGCTCTAATTGCTACTCGGTAGCCAAAGGAATTTCGGCAGAGATGCTAAATCCTGGGGAATGCTCTCACCCACAGAAGTCTTTCTTCTAATGCAGAGCAAGGGCATTTCCCTGATGCAAAACTATATCCAGGATTCAAATAAAGCAAAACACCCTCCCCAAAAAACCCCACACCTTTGGATACTTCCAAAGAACTAAAACCTCAACACTAGTACAGTGCAAATAAAAAATAACCAACAAAAAGTAATAATAATTTAAAAAGCCACAAACCACAATGACCACCATGCACCAGCAAAAAATCCTGATATTTTAATAAGAAATATAATTACAACACCCTTTTACTCCATTCCATAACCCAATATGTCATCCCAATGCTGACAGATTATTGGTATAATGCAGATTTTTACCATCTTTGCAATGGAATAGCGCTCTATGGTCTAGAACTGTACAGATCAAAGTATATTTTGCTATTTCTTCGTCACGTAGTATAGAGCTCAAGAAACATAGTTCCCCCCACTTTATAACACAAAGAATACCTCAGTGGCAATTATCTCCCACATACTTATCTATTGAGTGGACTGATGCATTTAGCACCTGGCGTCTGAAAATTAAGGCCTTCTAGTCAGTAAAATCTGCATGTTTTTAAATGCATACTTTGAAAAGTAAAATATATACCTTGAAAACTTCAAAATTCCCCTGAAAAATCATGTTCAGAGCTGCGGCGTACATAAAATTGCTACATATTCATCAGAAAGGTGCATTTACAAAGCAATTGTTGTTTTCACCATTCGCTGCACGTTAAGCACCACGGCTCAAGTGAAGTTGTATGAATAAGGATTTACAGGTCAAACTATGCAAATGACTTATTTGTACCTTCAGGCTGTCAAATAATTTTCTTATTTTCACACAATTTTGGGAGATCGTGCTTTATCGGGATCATTGAAAATATACGTACGGCAAAGGGCTGGGTGGAAAAGGGAAGATTTTCGAGGATGTATTTGAAACTAGGGACCTGTGGAAGCATCCTAGTGTAAATTTCTAACATATTTCAAGACTTACCTCTTGACAGGTATGTACGATGGTGGGGGGAAGATAAAAATCACGCCCTGGGCATGGTTATATACATTCACTTTATGGGTAATGCCAGTTTAAGCAGTTCCCATTTTGCCTGTCACAGCGCTGCTTCCCAGCTATGGCAACTGTGACAGTTTGAGATCAGAAGACTAATATAGGTTTCATATATATAATGTATACACACTCCTGCCTGTCCACTTTTTTTTAAAAAATATATATTAAAATAATCTTTAGTCTTCTAATGGAGTGAAGAGACAGTAAGAGTGGGAATGACCAGCTGGGAGAACTAAGATGCGTCAGCCAGGATTGCTGCCAAAAGAAATCGGTGTACAATTATCCCGTATGAACTGTTTATTAACAGTGCTGAGCACGGAGCCGTATCAGATTTAACGTGCTCTTCTCAAGCTTCCTTCTCAGTATCCATGCTATATGATATATAATTCTTCTGGAGACTTTTAGGAGTAGCTACCTGCCAAGGATGAAGAAAGTGAGAGTAATGGTGGAGTTACTGCACCCTAGGGGCACAGAAGCAGAAATCTTTAATTTCCTAAGAGTAAATTGGGTCCTTAGCTGCCATTAGAGACATTTCACCGGACTCTCTTGTCCTTTCCAAAGCCACAGTACCAGCTCACCACTGCAACTAAATAGAAGAACAACACTAATTGCCATCTCTCAAATTACAGCGAGCATGTGGATTAATTAACTGAGTTTCTATGGAAGCACAAGCACCTCTGCAGATGCCACCGACAACCATGAGCCCCCACCAGGAACCCCCCAAAAGAACTCGGGGAGCAATGACGTACACCAAGATTTTTAGCACTAAAACACGTAGTGAGCTATTTTAAGTTCCTTCCTATATTATATTCCCTCGTGACTCGGTTGTTTTTAGCTTTCAGACTCTAACCTGGGTGTAATTAGATTTTTTAAGAGCCCAAGAACCACAGTGAGCGACTTTTACCAGATTCTTAACCAGACCAGAAAGCAAAGCGCCAAACCAACCCAGCCAGCTCACATGTTTCCTTAATGCACTCATGCAGTCACTTTTTTCTATTTTATTTTTCAGCCGCGTGACTTATGACTATTAAAAAAAACAATCATCCAAATTCTTCACCAGTCAGCTCAGCGCAGTGGCCAAAGCCTCAATGAAACTCCGAGATCAAGGATTTAACACAAGTTTTACTAAAATTGTGCCTTAGTAAGTGGCATATTTGTATTGCTACTTCCCATTGTTATAACATCTATGAGCATATGCCTCTTTTGTTTTTTTCAAAGGAAAATGACAATGGTTCAAGAAGGAAAAACAAAGCCATGATACGTTTGCATTTATGGAAAAGAAAAACTATCTTGGTGACTACAGTGGGTAAAATCCAGTATTATCATCTTTTGTCTACTGCAATGTTTAGCTTATGGGCCTCAAGTCTAAAAGTTATTAACCAAATGCAATTAATTACAAATATTAAAAATCAGGTGGTGATTTGCCCAGCACAAAACCAGCTCACTGTTAAAACTCTTCCTTCTGAGAACTACAATAGTAAAGACACAGGATGTGCAGAGTAACCTCTTCTAGCCAGAGACCTTTCAAGTAAATCTAGGTCTAGGTAAAAACTCCCTCTTGAATGTGTGATGCACAGAACAGCCTTAGATCCTCTCAAGCCCCTGGGAAGGGTGGCACTAAATCACACTCACCAGGAACCACCAATAGAAAATCTACTCCCTAGTACTGGAAATAAGAAAACGCAGGTTAATTTTTATTCCGAGAAAATAATTCACTGGAACATCCCCTCTGGTTGGTCAGAAGGTTTTGTACATTGCTGGTGCACAAATAAGAGGTAAAGAAACTGGGAAATGTGACTTCATGTGGTTAAAATGTCAAGTAATGCCAGTGGCTATTAAATGTCCCAGATGTAAAAATACACAACGCTTTTCCCTGCGCTCTCTGAGCAGCCCTGGAGGTCTCTGCCACAGACATTATATGCAAGTCTTTTACAACACGGTGTCCCCCATGCTCAAGCCACCCCCAGGAACTCAGGGGGGTTGGTTTTATTAGTCCCCTTGTCCACCCTGTAGTGCCAGGAGTACAGAAGTTCATATAGAATCATAGAATGGTTTGTGTTGAAGGACCTTCCCAGCTCCCCCAGTGCCCCCCCTGCCATGAGCAGGGACATCTTCACCAGCTCAGGTTGCTCAGAGCCCGTCCAGCCTGGCCTGGGATGTCTCCAGGGATGGTTCAGCCACCACCTCTCTGGGCAACCTGGGCCAGGCTCTCATCACTCTCAGGGACAACAACTCCTTCCTTAAATCTAGTCTGAATCTCCCTCCTTTAGTTTAAAACCATCACTCCTCGTTCTACCGCAACAAGCGCTGCTAAAAAGTCTGTCCCCATCTTTCTTATGGGCCCCTTTTAAGGCCGGAAAGGCCGCACTAAGGTCTCCCAGAGCTTCTCTTCTCCAGCTGAACACCCCAACTCTCTCAGCCCGTCCTCCCAGGCCCATGTCCTCGTGCTGGGGACCCCAGAGCTGGCCCAGCACTGCAGGGGGGGTCTCACAGAGCAGAGCAGAATCCCCTCCCTCCACCTGCTGGGGATGCAGCCCAGGATACAATTTGTCTTCATTTATTGACACTACACAGCGTGCAAGCTTTGATTAATGCGGCTAATTAGCTTCCCTCAGCCCCCGTGCGGAGCAAACGGCCGCTAAGGAGCGGAGCCCAGCTCCCTCAGTGCTGAGCTGGCCCGCGCCCTGAGCTCGCTCCAGCAGCTGAAAAGGCCATCAGATGCCTTTCTGCTTTTGTTTATTTCCCCTTGTTAACGACAATCCGAGCTGAGTAAAATCCAGTTCACAACGCTCCTTGAATTCTTTCTCCAGACTGAACTCCAGTTCAGTCCAGGTCTATTTCTGTCTCATCTCTCGGTCTGTGTATTTTGGCAACGCTCCCACCACACTTGTAACGGCGCTGGATACGGAGCTGACACTAAAGAATAGGGCAGGAATCAACATAAGTACAAATTTTACAGCGCTGGTTTGTGATTAATAACCTTAAAGTGCTGCAGTTAAATCAAACCCTATTTAAAGCTCAACTTTTAATTCAAAATTTATACGAGGTACAAAGGGAACTTATTTACTGCAACATCAAGCAAAGATTCACTTTGAGCCGCTGCTGGCCGGGAACAGCCGAGCTCCACCATCGGGAGCCTCTCGGCACTGCAGGTTACCCAAGTTTTCCCCAAAGGCTCCTTCTCTTGTCTCACTGAGCTTTGGTTCCCACCACATACCCAAATGTATCTCACCATAGGAGAGGTCCATAGGATGACTAGCAAAAAAACCCAAAATACGACGACTTTCCAGAATAAGTTATCATATCAATCCTACGCTGTTGTTTCACAGGCTTATGTTCTTGTGACGCCCTCACATTGTAAAAGATATTTATTTAAAAAAAATAATCATAGATGGAATGTTGTATCATATTTCAATGGGTCTGTTGGGGTTTCTTTGACAAGACGGAGTTAAACGACCTGGGACAAAACAGACCAGCACAACTGTTAGATACAAAACTCATACACAGCATGGTAAGTTTTAGGGCTTTTCCTCTGTAGGAGAAGAGAAGCACAAAAAAGACTGACCTAAAATCCCTTCAGATGCCAGACACAATCCTTGAAATCTATGGAAATAAATGGTGCTCTGAAAATGATCAGCAAACCACATAATTAGTCAACCCTAAACAAAGAGAAAAGATAATAATGAGACTTGAACCACAGCCCTATCTACGCTCAGATAACTAAAACACAACTAAATACATTTTCCTCAATTTTCATACTGAGCCACTTGTCTCTCAGAAGAACAAAGGAAAAATGACTATTTCTTTAGGAAATGTCTAGAATACAAATAAGTATCTATGAGATGCCATCTTGTGTGTGCACGTGTATACACACATCACCATGTCTATAGTATAAAATGCTTTATGGCGTATCCAGTGGCCATCCTTTGAGAATGGAGATTTCCAAGCATAAGAAAACCAAGGTAACCTGGGACCAGCTGCGAGGAAAGAAGTTGTGTCACATTCAGTACAAAACTCTTAGAATCTTGCATTATGAACTTACTCTGCACCAAAAATTCTTGTTTTCTTTTTATTAACAGTGCATCTGCTTTCTTTTTAAGCCCGTGACAGAGTTTTTATTGATTTCAACTCCAACAGGCCCCAGCCCCCCTCCAAGTGTTCCTGTATAAAGTGAACTGCTGAAGGATTACTACTATAAAACCATTAGAAAGCCACACGGTTTCCTTTTAGCCATTAGAATTGCAAATACAAATCCCCGTGCATCATTCTAAATAAATGTCCACTTCACAAAAGTAATCCCTGTGCCGCTGACAGAACGTGCAGCTTTACACTGTCTGTATACACCGATTATTCACGTGACAATATCCAGTTGTCAGTGTTATCCCCAGGGCTCTAACAACGGTGCCTCATATACCGCTGAGGCATCAATTTGTTTGTTAAGTTAAAGCATCTACTTGAAGACGTTGGAAGAAAGTCCAGGGGTACCAAGCTAAAGTGAACTTTTCGGTCCTTTAAAAAAGAAAAATCCATTATTAATTTTAACAGTGAAGACTTTTCAAATAGTTCACTTTATTTCTCTCAACACCTTCCTCAGAGCACTGTTTATTTTGGTAACCGGCGAGTCAGTTGGAAGCAGCTCTGTCCCATCCCTTCACTTTTGCCTGGATCATTTGTCATGGTTTCTAAAAGGCACCAACAAAAACATTGTTAAGCAGCAGAAATCATTCAGAAAGGGACAAAGTTATTGTAGAATTACAGGGAACCAAACGTGAGAAACTGGAATGGCCAACAGGAGCCCAGAGGAGAGGAGAACAGCATCACACAGGGACAAAATGTTCCATCTTCCTGCTCTGCAGCATTGCACCTACTTCGTCCTTTGAATCTGGAGGAAGAATCAACACCCAGAACTTGCTCCCCCCGGTAGCCATGCAATTAATCTGAGAATATTTGTTAAATAAATCCTGTCGCACGCAAGTCTTCGATTCTCGCTGTGCTGCCAAGGATTTGGCTGCAAACCAGACATGTTTACTCATCACTTAGGAAAGAGAATCTGCAAATTCACCGACCCTATGTAAGGTCCATGGCATGTAAAAAATCCCCCAATTCATGTCTCAGCATCATTTCTGCTGACAGACGTTTGGCGTATGAAATCGAGATCGCAGACAGCAAAACACCTTACAACATAACAAAGTCATTTTAAAAATCAATGGAGGGAAGACTAGAAGAGAAGAAAAGCTGGAAGAGAATTGTGCCCTCGTTCAGAAAGCACCGAGTTCAGCTTGTTTGTCCAGCTGTGAAACAGGGACTCTGGGGTGCCACCACCAACAGCTCGGCCACACGGGCAGAGCACTGTCACCATATCGGTGTCGGAGTCTTAAAACCTCATCACTCGCCTTCTTCATCATCCTGCAGACTCTACCTAAAATCTCTTGCGTATGAGAAGTTTTTGAAGTAGACCATGCCGCCCTATTAGGCTGAGGGATATTGCTGGTGACTCCATGGAAAAGATAAAAAACACAAGGATTTAATAAATTGTAGGGATTAAAGCCGATGTTCTGGACTCCACAGCTTTGCCTGTCACCCCTGGCCACCCTCTGAGAAAGCAAAGCAAGAGCCTTTGCTCACCACTGGCTCTATAACGGTGCAATGTCTTCCCTCTGGATAAACTCAGGATTAAGCCACCAGAAGCCATTTCATGGCTTTGGAAGAAGAAAAGGGGGAAACTGTGAGAATATTTCTGCTCTTGACGCAGGTCTGAGGCTTCAGTAGTTTTTAGGAAGCTTGTAGAAGAGAGGCAAACATTAAAAATCATCTGTGGATTATAAAACTCCACTGAGTTCTACTAGTGTAAAATGCAAGCACGCTCCTGACTAATTCCAAAAGCAGATGTGAGGAGGGGAAAAAAAGAGAAAGATGAGAACATTAACTTTTTTACCCTAAACAAAATATACCTTTTCATTTCACATGAGGATAACTTGAATAGGTTAAACAGGGCTGCATCATGCAGAACCCTTGTTTTCTGTTCTCTCATCTCTTTAAATTAGTTTGAAACGATGCCACTACTTATGTTTAGGTAGAAATTAGCTTTGACTAACTCATTGGCCTTGATAACTCACTTGCCTTGATCTCTGTATTTCCCAGTTTCACCTTCTGCCTGGCCTAGTCAAACAAAACTCAGATTTACCCAGCTGACTCTTGAAAAAAACAAAGCACTCACCCATCGAAATAAAATAATCACTAAATAATTACCAAAGTTACTCTTCAGGAATTATTACATTTTAAAAATCCATCCAGAAACGTGGACAGGTTGGAGAGTTGGGTGGGGAAAAAATTAATGAAATATAACAAGAGCAAGTGTAGAGTCTTGAATCTGGACAGGAGCAACCCCAGGTTCCAGTTCGGTTGGGGAATGAGCTGTTGGAGAGCAGTGTAGGGGAAAGGGAGCTGGGGGTCCTGGGGACAGCAGGGTGACCATGAGCCAGCACTGGGCCCTTGTGGCCAGGAAGGCCAATGGTACCTGGGGTGGGTTAGAAGGGGGTGGTCAGTAGGTCAGAGAGGTTCTCCTGCCCCTCTGCTCTGCCCTGGGGAGACCACACCTGGAATATTGTGTCCAGTTGTGGCCCCTCAGTTCCAGAAGGACAGGGAACTGCTGGAGAGAGTCCAGCGCAGCCACCAAGATGCTGAAGGGAGTGGAGCATCTCCCGTGTGAGGAAAGGCTGAGGGAGCTGGGGCTCTGGAGCTGGAGAAGAGGAGACTGAGGGGGGACTCATTCATGGGGATCAATATGGAAAGGGGGAGTGTCAGGAGGATGGAGCCAGGCTCTTCTCGGTGACAACCAACGGTAGGACAAGGGGTAATGTGTACAAACTGGAACACAAAAGGTTCCACGTATATATGAGAAGAAACTTCTTCCTGGTGAGGGTGGCAGAGCCTGGCCCAGGCTGCCCAGGGAGGTTGTGGAGTCTCCTTCTCTGCAGACATTCAAACCCGCCTGGACACCTTCCTGTGGAACCTCAGCTGGGTGTTCCTGCTCCATGGGGGGATTGCACTGCATGAGCTTTCCAGGTCCCTTCCAACCCCTGACATTCTGGGATTCTGTGAAAATTACAGCATTTACCGTGATTACTGTTTTCAATAAATTGCTCAGCCTGTTTATACAACACAGAGCACAAAGCTTTCTTCTTTGGGGAATTTGGATCTGCAGCCTTGAAGCCGTCAAGCTCAAAAACACAAACTCACTGAACACGAAGGTGCTTTGAAACACACTCTGACAATTAAGGGCTAACCACTGAGATTTTTGCCATTCACCATCGCTGGCGAGTACAAATAAGGGGTGATCTACAGCAGCTGAAGTTTGCTTTCAATTTACAGCATTTTCAGCTGCCCTGTTATCAAGTGGCTTAGCACAGAATATAGAACAATTTATTTTAATTATGAGAGCTTTGTAAGATTCCAGTAGTGCTAGGAAATAAAACTAATCCAAAAACTCTACATCGTCAAAAAGAGAAAGGAAAAAAATAATTTCCAATAGACTGTATGAATAAATAACTTGAATGCCCCAAATTGCCACACATCTGTGTCCAGCTCATAGTCATCTTTTCTTAGAAGAAAGCACAAGGATACGAGCTGGTGTTTGTGCTACAGCTGCTCACGGCTTCTCATGTGCGCCTTAGTTCCTGCATCCAAAAGAAGGCTCAAAACCACAACACGAATATGTCGTTTTAATGGCATTCACAAAGCAGCATGAAGTTCCTACACACATTAATAGTCGGGCGAACTTTCTGGAACACTAATGCCAAGGAAGCACATGACTAACTCTCTCTAAATAACAGTTTATTGTGCAGGATCGAGGAACCATCTGGTTTTACAAATGGCTGAAGACTGTCACTACGTGGAACTTAGGAGAGATTCAGGTACAGACACGACTAGTGATTCAGTCTTTCTGCAAAGCTCTTGGGTGTCTGCAGGACAAAACGGCATCTGAATGATTACGACTATCACTCAGGTTTAAATCACTAGTTCTGCCAAAGATTCTCTTTGTTATCTGAGGCAAATCTCTAGGGCCTCGCTCAGAAAAACACTTGGGCATAGGTGAAAATCATGCCAAAAATCGATAGAATATATACAAAAACATTCTTAATAGTTTTGCTTAACCACAGATGGAGCTTGTTTGTGCCCAAGGTCTCCAAACTATGAAGGAGCTGGTGTTTCCAGCCTCCCACTTTTTCTTTATCCCTGGAGTAAGAGCTGGATATTCTGGGCAGGATTATTTACCCTCATATGAAGGTAGAGACTCTGTAACTGTAGAAGTCCAACTGTACATTCAGACAAGTGTCAGGGATTCATTTCTGGTACGATTCTATGGACAAAGACCCCAATGTACCAGTTAAACACATAAACACAGATAAAACTGTCCAAACGTCTTACCTTAATAATAAATCCAATTTATCTAACAGAATAACTAACTTAGGTGAAATTCCAGATATCTCTCAAACATGGTAAATCAAAATACTCTATAGTAAAGTTGTACAAAGCTAGTAATGTCAGGAAATACAAACAAACGCAGGAAAAATTTAATTCTCATTCTCTGAAGTCGCATCTTACATTTACCAAGCTCTTTCAAACATGTTATGTTGCTGATTAACAGCAATGCCTCAAGGCATAACCTCTTTCCTTTTTCTGATCTTTGGAGATAAAAACTGCTTTGAAATGTCACCAAGGCACACAACTGTAACTCAATAATAACACTGGAGAGCACCCTATAATTTAAAACACCGCACTTCTAATAGACAAAATTGAATCAATAAGAGAAGCGTGATGAATGCAGATCCTATCCTGAGTACAATGAAACTTCAAACTGCGCTGAGAGAATGAAAACTAGCTGATCTAACAAAAACCAGACCCTGCTTAACTAAGCTTTCAACAAGGAACTTTCAAATTTCACCTACGTTGTTACTCTTGGAATTTGGGAAAGTAGGAGGAGCCAGCAAGGTCTGAAGAGGAGATGTGAAAGGAAATTTGGGAAATGTGTAATATTTAGCAAATTAAGAAAGCAGGTAACCAAAGCCAGACTCTGATCTCACTTCTACTGGTGTAAATCCAAACCAACATCGCTGACTGTAATGGAATGGCTCTGGATTTACTCCACGATAACTGAGAACAAAACCTGTTCAATGAGACAGAATATCGAAGTGGAAAAAAATGGCTTTTATATCTACACAATGGGACATTTCATTGCAAGTAACTAAGAAACTGTTTAATGCTATGTAGCTACAACACAAAAGGTGAAATGGGCTTGAGCCATCACAGAAGTATCCACAGCCAAAGTTTGAAAGGTTTTACACACTCTAAATCTGCCTCTAAAAAAGCTTTATGAAAATTAAAGAGTTAATTCAAGACAAGCTTCACTTATTTAGGGCTTTTTTTGTTTGCTGGTTTCATCTCAAGCCATATTCTTCACAGAACAAGACTCATCCTTGGGAAGCAGGAATGTGACAGCATCTCCGAAGTTGCTCCCCTGGTGCCCTCTACAGAGATAAATTCATCCTTTCCTACCACTTGCTAAACCCAAGCTCAGCTCCACACGCTACTCAGGAGTATTTCTGCACCTTCCCTTTAAAAGAAAAACCATGGGTTTGTATCAGTATAAGCGACTGTGCCCAACCACCAAGAGCTTAAAAGATTTGCCCGAAGTGATAAAATTACCAAATTCTTTAGAACAGAATTCAGCCAACACGCATTATTTTTATCTTCGTTTACCACGGTTCACTTCAGGTAACAGAATGATATTTAATTGCACTTTCAAGGGTGGGGAAAGGGCTGAATTTTTACAGTAATGCCACGATCATCACTTTTCGCACCCTAAGCACGAGTAACAACAGCAACATGTAGAACAAAGCTCCACACACAAAGCAGCCACATTTTTTCCCCCATTGTCAGCATTCACAGAAACTGTCCAGATTTGCACACACGCACAGATCCTGCATAATTCAACCTTTACAGTTCAATTAAGCTCATTAGCACGGGGGACGCTCGTTCCATCCCCCCGCAGTCGAACAAACCTACTTGTGGCTAACGCAGCAAGAGTATTTTGCCTTTAGTAGCACCACATTTCATCACCAGGAACCCGCCTGTGTATGCGAAAGACAGACCAGACTGCCAAAAAACGTGGAGATAAAGAAGGGGAGCGCTGAGAAGGGGCACTGAACCTCGGAGGGAAAAGGGTCAGTGGAAATTTTAAGGAAGGGATGGGTTGAAGGCAGAGACAACGGAGATAAAAAGATGTGGGAGTCTGACAGATGAGGAAAGAAAGGAAAAGGAGGAGTAAACATTTCAGGGACAAATAAGCGATTTGCGGGTTTGTGGTTAACACTGACTCCCAAGTCACAGTCCTCTGTCACATGAATTCCCTCTGCTTTGCTTTCAGCTTATGTAAAATTCAGAATGGGAAGGCATCACCAAAACAACACCGAAAAAAAGCTGTAGGAAAGCAGTGGAGACGTTACCCCCAGCAGTGCACACCACCTCCTCCTTCAGCAGTCTGTGCTGGGCTTCTGGTACCCTAACTCTGGTAAAAAACAGCAATTAGTGCATGCACAGCGATGCGAGAGATCTCTAATTAAAACCACACTGTCACTGTGTTGGTGCTGTACAAGCTAAGTAGCATAAAATGGAAAAGAAGTGCCACAACGCAAAGTGATTTGCCCATAGACTGGTAGCGATTGTAGTCTCTCTACCTGGGTGCTCCAGCTCTTTTACCTAAAACCACATGCTTGCCTAACTACTGACCTGGATACAGCCCACAAAACTCGCTCTGATACAGTAGTTGTGAAGTCACAATCTCTTGAGGATCTTAGTAATCAGAAATATGAATTAATATGGGGCATAATTACAGCATTCCCAGCTGTTCTAGGGGGGAGACTTCATTTTTACTCCCCCGCTTCTTCTGTTCCTCAATAAATTATTAGTGCAAAAGCATCCTAGTTCAGTGAACTAACCAAGACCTCGCTAACTAAACAAAAAGGCCAGTCCTTTGGAAAACAGACTCGGACATACCATTGTACAGCTTAAGAGAACTCAGGAAATGTTTCAGTGATATTCAGCATCCCCAGAGACACTTAACTTCAGCTCATGAAAATACACTGATGTCCAAAGCATGAAAATTGCCATGGCTTCCTGCTCACACCCGCAGGCTACGAATCCAATTTAAAGGGGATGGCAGGAATCCAGCAGTAACCTATAGTCACAGATTGGAGCTGCTATCCTGAGCAAACAGAGCAGCCGTTTAGCTGGGACTACAGCAACACGAGACATTCCTTCGTTTCCAATTAATTATACAAACCCACCCCCACTCACTCCACTCCAGCAGGGTTTTTCCAGCCTGAAAACCTGGGATCCCTTCCACTTTTGGTTACGTCTCATTGCGAATACGGTCTACTGCTAAGAGCTGTAATTTATCCTATAAAGTTGATATGTGTCTTCATATTTTGTCATCCTACGGCTGGGAAAAACCAGCAGAGGAAGGAAGCGCCACAACTCCCGTGAAAACACTGAAATTGAGAGATAAAGCTCATTCCCTCGCAATTGCAATTCTGCGACAGGCTCCGCACCACAAGGCCCTTTCACAAGAGGACACCTTGAAAGAATCGCTTAAAATACTCTCTGCACAAAGCTCACACATCCAGGCTCATTCTGGCAGTCCCGCTATGCTACACCCAGGCTCTGACCCTGAATTCACACACTAACTGTTGTGTTACCATATGGGAAGGAAGCTGCTACTCCAGAGCAAACAGATGAGACTAATAGGGAGACATCACCCAACATAAATTCAACACTTTCAATTATCTTTCATTGCATGTGATGTATGCGGCTTCTTGGCTTGGTGTTTGGGAACATGTCATTTTCAAATATGCATATATTTTACCAGCAGCGTCTTGCAGACTGAAATCCGCAGCTAAGTATATTGTAGGAAAAGGGGTACAAGTCGAGCAGAGCTGGAAGAGGGCACACAGTGTCTCTGTGAGGAGGAGAACCAGGGATGCCAAAGAAAATTAACATGGAGAAGTCCATGGGATACAGCACAATAAGTTAACTTCAAAAATACGCCCAGCCCGTTGACATTTTCAATACACACCAACAATGTGCATACCAGCCCACGTGTGGCTTATCCCCACAGAGACCAGCAGTCTCGTAGCTGCCGGTGTTACCCCTTGCACTCACACAGAGAGGGTTTCTGCTGAACAGCCGAGGTTCCGACCCTGCCAACAACCTTTGGTAAGGTGTTCTCATTAACCGCATCGTTAGGCACCCACCAACGCCCTCTACAAAGCGGAACCGCAGAGGCCCCTCAGGTTATTGCTGGAGCTGCCTCTGAGCATGGCTCAGTTTTAGCCCAAAATGCTCAACCAGGGGAGGTTCTCCAGCAGGGCTGAGGTCTGGGGTCAGATCAGAACCAGGTAGGACATCATCACCTATTCCCCCACGCGAACAAGGCTCATCGAAGCACTCGGTATCCATATGGTAGGATGACAAACAGTATAAAAATGAATCTCAGTGAATATTATTTGGACACTCAGCCCCAGAGCAGGAAAAAGTCAGAAAGCAGAGAGCCTCTCGCTTGTTTTCATGCCTCTTAAATTTGAGTTTTCAGCTGAACTAACCTTTGCTCCCTCTGCAGCCAGTGAAAGGAAATGACACCTCCAAAGAATATTTAAAAACTCACAGGTAGTGAATTGCTCCATAAAGGTGCCAAATTCTTTTTGCGAATTAAAGCAAGAGCCTTTGGGTAATGAGTCTCCCAGCTGAGGTTCTTCAGTGAAGTGCCTGAAGCGGAATGGGGTGAATCCTGTCCTCAGCGTCATGGCTTTGTGTATCTTAATATACTATAACATGATCCCATTCAAGTGGTTCAGGAACATGAAGTCGTGCTTCTCTTCTGGCAAAACCAAGGAAAAAGCTCAGATCACATCTATGGTTACCAACATGTTCTTCAAAAGGCAACAAGAGAGGTTTAACCATGGAGCACAAGGGATGGGTGTGACCTAAACCACCCTAATCCCACTTCAAAATGTAACATTGCAAATCACCCCTATGCAAAACACAAATTTTGGATGCAGAGTTCACCCAACAACGACTGCATTGCGTGAATTCACAACTGGCATAACTGGAAGATCTCGTAGATCAGATCTGAGAGCGATGCACCTAGAACAGGAAATCCTAAACACTGGCAATTGTTATAAAAAATGAATTATATTCAACAAGGCAATTGAGGGGTAAAACACGTTCTCTCAGCAGTAGTAAAGAAAGCATTTAAGCAGCCAGCCCAGAGCACATTTTATTAAATCCATCCTATTTCTTCTAACAGAACTGTTGATTACCAAGGCACGGCGAGCTGATCAAGTAACACCATCTCTTTTAACGGAGAAATTGTTTTGCCATTTGCAAACTGAAAATCATATGTTCCCAATATTTTCTCTGATGTATGCGTCTCCGTCAAAACCAAAGGCCACGGCACATGCCAAAAATCAAATAACCGACTGGAAAATATATACTGACTGGCATCGGAGGGCTTTCTCCTTTTCCGTACTCCTTAATCCAGAGCAATGCAGCGCAGCACATACAGCGAGGATGGAGGATCTCAGAGGCTTGGTTTCAACAGCCTCCAGGTCTTGGGTCTTTTTCCTTCTCTCTCCTCTGAGAACTCAAGCTCCTCCCTTCAGTGAAGGCATTTGCTATTAAATTCACACCGCAGGTGTTGGTTTTTTACAGTATCTTCTAGCATCACTGCTTTAAAAGAGCAAGGTTGGCATTTCAAGAGGCAAATATTCTCTGGGCAGACTCCTTGCCAGCTTCTAGAAGACTAGTGCCTCAGTTAGAGTGAGATACATACGTATATAATATTCATGCCTCCTTATTTGTTTCATTACTGTGAATTCTCGGAAAATAACTGTTTTCTCCAGGTGAGAGAAAGGCAGAATATATCGATCTCAGGGAAGCGCAGCTTAGTCGTAGCTTTAAAAACACTTGAGGATCTGCTTTTTATAAGTCATTACAAAGTTCAATTGTAGGCATTCAAACCAATTCAATAGATGCACACATCAAAAACTTCTCTTTTCTTTCCATACCATAGAGCTCCCATCAAGACTCGTAGCCAATGTGGCCTATTGTTAAACAATTATTGTCCTGAATAGGATTAACTTGGCTTCTATACATGACTTTGTGTGGAAAAACAAGCTACTGCAACTTCTGAGAAATAAACTGAAAGTGGGAGGAGGAAGAAGGGAAGAGATTAAACCATATTCACAGGACTGCGCAGCCACTTTTATCTGGGGTGAGGGTTCACTGGTTCTTCAGTTTCACTGGCACCAGCTTCATCACCTTCTAATCTGGTTCAGTGCTGTGTCGTGTTTACTTTGAGATCAATCAGCAAATAGTTAAAGTAACACAAATAATGAGGCAGCAACCTCTAATGAGAAGGTGGGGACACATTTTTTGTGCAGAATGGCAGCAGCTGAAATTCCCACTGAATTTGGGAGTGAACTTAAAACTCTGTGCAAGTATTTGCTATATTGTTACATTGAGTTTGCAATGCCACTGAATAGCGACTGCTGTTTGGGATGCACCATGTGAAGGACCCTCCATGTAAACTCCAGGAGCTCCAAAGAACAGGCGCACGCTAAACAGCAAGGCTCATTTGCTAAACGACATCAGTAATAATTATTAGGACAGAAAAACACTGGGATGCGTTACTGATGAGCCACAGAGCTTTTCACGTAATCGTCACCACTTGGAGCCGGGGAGAGCAAAGCAAAATAGAACAAGTAGCTTCTGTGAGAGTTCAGCAGACAAAAATATCAAATGTTACATGAAAAATAATTCATAATGCAACGTAGAGGAGAATGAAATCTTTCAGGATTATCACTTTTTTTCCCTCAGCAGAAGACGATCTCCATTGTATCTTCCAGCCAAAGAAAGGATAAAATCCTTTCCCTTGCAAAAAAGGCTTCGGAATCAGTAGGAAAATTTACCGCTGTGTGTATCTTCAGTGCTTGACAGGCAGAGTTAAGACAATAGAAAAATAAGGTGTAAGTGATTTTCTAATAGGCTTTTGGATGATGTTACATTTCTGCCCTGTCTCAAAGACTTTAGAGCTTCTGGCACTGGCAATACCACCCCCTGTAATCCATATGAACAGCCACTTTTTGAAGGACCCCAGAGAAATCCTTCCAGAGGATGAAGGAAATAGACACGTAACCCCACAGAATTGATTTTACAGATACCACAATGTCTCTGTTAAGGAAAACAACAAGGTTTCAAAACACTCACCACACATACGGTCAGTACAGTCATCATCGAAGTCTCAATAGAGATGGAAAACATCTGTAGGTGCTTTAGACTTCTAGTACTTTTAGTACTATACAATAGTCACTATACAATAGTGACTATTGTATAGTATTGGTGATTGTCAATCAACCAATGACAGTAACAATAAAACTTAGCAGCAGTAACAATAATAAAGAGGCAGTATATGAGCCCTAAGGACGCAGTATTTCCTGCTGAAATTGTCAACGGCGAAATAATAAGCAATAGTAACACTTCAACAGTTGGAGCACTAAAGGGCAGATTTAACGGTTATTATGCCCAGTTCTGGTTATTATTTGTTTTCAGACATACCAAGACAGCACCCAACAGTTGTAAATTTACATTGAGTCTCCTAAAAGTGAAAGAAAAGCTCAAAACTTGGACGTGTACTCATTACTGCTGTCACTATGTATCTAAAGAAGGCCAAAATCAACTGACCCCAAAAAAAACACCTTACACAACCTTCAGTTTTCCAGATAGGATTTCCAGAAACGTCTGGGGCCACCAAAGAACACTACGAGTATTTGAATCAAGTGGGGAGAATAAATTTATTTGCCTATGAGCCTACTCTTAGCAGAGTTGGGGCAACGATTCGCCTTCTTTCCTATGAAAATGTGATTTTTGCCAAGTACCAGTGTTTGCAAAACGTGCCCACTGGAACTTCATTGGCAAGCAGTTTATTCCTCCTTGCCAACCTAAGAATTAGTGTAGTTCAACTATTAGACAGCTCTCAAACAGTTTTACCTACTGAGAAAGGTATATAACAGCCAAGTGCTATCACTTACCCACAAAAGCAATGACACCAGAACAGAACCGCAAGGGGACAGCACAGCAAGAGCCCCCAGCCCTTGGATTAATACAATCGTCACTTCTGTGGTGCTGGAAAACTCGGATACTGATACAAAAGATCTCCCTGCTTTGGAAACCACAGCCGCACAGCTTCTCCACAGCTATTTTCCTGTTCTTTAGTAAAATTAATCCCAAGTCTTGAAGCATTTCTTCCCCCATCCAAAGGAACAAGAAGCCAACGATCATCATCTTCAGGTGACACCAGAAGCACCTTTTGATTCCCTCTGAATGGGAAAAGGTTTCAGACACCTGGTTTATATCTAATATCTCCAGCCTTCGCCCGAAAATTTTCATAGATACCATGAACCTGAGAGTCAAAGACCTCAAGTGACAGAAGAAAACAGTGTAAGTTGAGCAGGGGTGGAGGTTTTATCGCTATACTCGAAGGATAAACTATTTTTCATTGCTCACAAGTGTCTTTTTCAACACAGAAGTTAACATGCAAAGGAAAGCTTGTACTTCTGTTCCTGCACACAGCTTTCCATCTCCTTTTACTATCCATTTGTACAACAAATATCTGAAAGTATGAAAAATCTTAATTCCGTTAATAGCCTAATCATAATTTCTTATGTTCCTCCTCTGGAAAAACCATTATTTCTTCTTCATTAGAACTATAAAAAATTAAAACCACCCAAAACACAACTATCAAACCTGCAAACCCCAAAGTTCTCAGACCTTTCATATGACCTTCTGAAGTTGTTCCAAGCTCATACGTGGCTCAGCAGCCTGAGCGTTGTTATGGATATAGCACTGCAGCTCTGTACAATGAAGGAGACTCCAGGTTATAAAGTTCAACATCACTATTTGCCTTTACTCCATGATATAATCAGAGCTTTACTCTCCAACAAAAGAGAAACGGGATCAAGGAAAAATGGTATTTCTAGCTCTCCTATTTTTTACTACATGACCCTGGGTGGATGACTTCAGTTCAACACTGTGTTCCATCTCAACAAAGCAGTATTAACAGTTTCCCTTGTCTCACACAGATAATATGTTGCCTACCTGATTTATAAGAAAAAGGGTTAAGAGATGCCCACATCAGAGACCTGCAGACTTGCACAGTATTAACAGGAAAATACCATCCTGTGCACTAGGAAGTCCAGAGGTTATATATTCCCTGCATTCTTCTCGTAATTGAAATTAATTACTCGGGTTCCGTCTATAAAATAGTCATTCACACCAAAGGAATGCTTGATTAAATGATGCGGAGACAAAGTTATTGCTGGTATAATTCCATTAGCTTTCCAGAAGAATACTAGGGCTGAATTTGTCCTCTTAGGCTTATTTTCCATTCCAAAATTCCTTAATGGCATAAAGAGAAAATAGAAAAGCTGGCCACAGACGTTAAATAAAAGACATTCTGAGTCCAGTCCCATTTCCACAGGATACAATGGGAGTGAGTTAGTAGGAGATCAGGACCCACAACACGCAACTACAAAAGCATTTGCTGATCTTAACCTTCAGGTCCAACTCAAAATTTTCCTGTGCCAACTCTTCTTAATTTGGGACATGATTTTTTTACTCCTTCAGTTTTTCCATTGAACACAAGAGATTTCTTTGTCAACAGCCCTTTTAGCTATCTACAAAACTTCTCTGCTCGTGTTCAGGCATCGAAAAATCACAACAGAAAACCACAACACACATGGAGCGGGATCCAGAACAAAAGGCTTTTCGAAAGGGAGATCTCAGCACAGATGGTTCAGTGCTATGGCAACGTGAAACCCATCACACGTTTCTTCTCTAGGTCCCAAGTCTGGGCTATGCCCAAAACCTCAGGTTCCAGGCTACAAAATACACTTGTTAATTATTAGTAGTTTACCAAAATACCATAGTCTGAGCAAAATACCGCTACAGTAGCCATAACATTACATTTAAATCCACCATTGAAGACCACAATATGCAGTGTTCATACCCTGTTTCCTCCAAAATAAGACAGGGTCTTATATTAATTTTTGCTCCAAAAGACACATTAGGGCTTATTTCCAGGCGATAACTTATTTTTCCATGAACAACAATCTACATCTATTCTTGAACAAAAAAAAAAATGAACATTTATTCAAAATAGTCATGTCATCACATTCTGTCACATCCATCCTGCTGCATTCTATCGCTAATTAATTTCACTTTTTAACATGTTTAGCTGCCTGGACACTATTTAAATTGACTTTTTAATGAACTGTAACTAGGGCTTGTTTTTGGAGTTGGGCTTATACTTTGAGCATCCTCAAAAAAAATCATGCTAGGGCTTATTTTCAGGGTAGGTCTTATTTCTGGGGAAACAGGGTAGGTAGCACTTCGCTAACAATGTAGTCCACTAGAATACAGGAAGATTTTTAAATAACTCAAATTACTTATAATTCAGATGTACCTTGCATGATGTAAAGGATTCTTGCATAGTTTTGGTGAACACACTCTCCTTACAGTACTTAGAAACCATTTGAGCTGTTTCACTAATTAGTACTAATCAAGCAGCACCACAAAACGAATGACTGCGGCACTGTTCAGAATACACTGTGCAACATAAATTAGGAAAACAATGGAGTTAAAAGCCAAATCCACACCAACTTTAAATTGTAATTACCCACCAATAAACAGTATATCCGGATCAGGACAGCTTCATACAAAGAGAAGCTCCTTGGAGCTGAGGTCCAACCATGTTACACTCCTGGTAGAGTCCCATTGGCCTCATGGAACCTCACAAAAATGGGAAGAAATAATTGTCTGTGGAGCAGCCACATATAAAGGTCTTTTTTTTTAAGAAAAAGTATCAATTGGGCAAATAACCAGACAGCTTAAGAGGGGGAAGAAAAATAATCTCATGCTCATCAATTTAGTTGAGCAGCCTCCAGAAAGAACACCACTAGGTAAACGAACTGGACACTGTGACATACAAGCCAAGCAATATTTTTGTTATTGGGTTACTTCTCTACAGATCCAAGAAAGATGTTGAAGAACTGGTCACAACAGTATTTCTTGCATTTTCTTTTCAAGTCCCAAGGCTTAGTCATCAGATGTAAAATACCAGTTTACCAGCAGCCTCAACTGCTACATCCATAAAATTCAAGACACTGCGATTGTGTTGCGTCCTTCTAAGAAGGACGCAGAGAAATAGTTTTCATAAATTAAGACAAAATTCAGTTTAAAATTGTACATCCTCCACTTTCAAACAGCTTCATGACCTCACAAGTTATCCATCATGCTAAAAGGTATGGCTGCGCAAAGAAGTTGGACTTCCATATAGAGACGTGTAACAGGATCCACCAACGTATGTTTGCCAGCAGTTCTTTGTTGCACAGGTCAGCTCTCCGCAGGTTTAAGTTTCAGCTGCTCTACTGCATGAAATCTAACATTTGCCAAGGAAAGAGATCTCCTGTGGAAAAAGAGGGAATGGAGGAGGAGGCAAGGAAGCAAGAAGTCTGCAAGGGGAAAAATGTGTATTAAGCAGGGGAAGGTGGCAGTGGATTTGCTGCTGGCGAGGTACGTGCAGCTCAAGAAGGTGGTGATAAAAAAGCTGGAACTTGTTTCTCCTGAGGATGCACAAGAACAAGGGACCACCTACACAAACCTGCAAACTAAAAATGCACCATGAAAGATAATCTTATTGTTGGTACAGACACACAAGCCCTCTGAAAAAGAGAACTAGCGATTCTTATAGTGAATCACTTTGGTGAGGGAAGATGTAGAGTGTGTGATTATGGAAAGAAAAATAAAATCAAAACACTCCAAACACATCAAGTTGAGTTTCTGCCCCATCCAAGGGGAAAGAGCTCCTAGGACAGCTTGATTTTCCAAAAGGACATAAGAATTTTACGCTCTACACTTGACCAAAACCTTTTCCTTCTTGCTTTCTTCTGTGGCATGATACTAAGTCCCACATATGTTTGTTCCATAAAACAACAAAAAGATAAAGAGAGGAAATCAACAAGTGACACCAAAGTTGAAAACAGTAAGGTACATAAAAAGCCCCTTTTGCCATAGGACACTCTGACACCACAGTGATGGGCTCTACAAGCTTATAGACAACAAAACCGCAAAATTTGCGAAGACAAGTTATTCTCAAATTTTCCAGGCATTTGGTCTAAGGTATTTATAACAATAGCAAACACGTGACTTGTAGGCAGAAGTATCTGTGACTGGGGGGAAAGAGAAGGGCTGTCTGTTTTCGTTTGGTGACATCCCTGCAAAAACTGAAATCTTCAGAACTGATTTCTGGAATATCATACTCTGAGATGTTCCATGGAAACCAGAACCAGAATTGCTATTTTCAAGAGCCTTTTCTCCCCTCTTTGATTTTTTTTTTCCCCTTACTTTATTTAAAAGAGGGGTTTTTACTGCATGGTACAGCCTGGGGCATTCTATTTCTATTTCCTTTTCCAGTCACCACAAGGTATTTGACAAGGAAAGAGGAAGAAAGCCAGAGGAAAGGGATAGGAAAACAATAGAAAACAGATGCTGAAAGAGAGGAACACACAACGTACAACAGAAAGAAAAGAGGTAGAATGAGGGAAAGAAATATCGACCCAAACTAAAAAACACACCATGTAAAGCTTCTGGATCATTTCAGTGCTAGGTTCTGAATGTAAACACGGGACAGCAGGACTGGAGGAAAAGTGCAACTGTAGTATGTTCGTAACTGTATTCCCATAGAAGGGCACTGAAAAAAACTTGGTAGCTTCATTACCAGGAAATTATGTTCTCTACTAGGAGAGGTCACTGAAGCCACTTCAGCTCATACTAGAATTATTAAAAGAGCTATTTGGTCCCCAAAAGTACTCGGAGCCCTACTCAGAGCTTGTCCCAAAGGCTCTTGGAAGGTCTGCTGGCGTTTGCACCGAGACAAGGAGGGGGATGAGGAAACCTTCCTCGCTCCTGGTGAGTGACCGCAGCAGAGACCCCTGTGGCAGGCAGGGCTGAAAGTGACAGAAATACTTATGCTCCTGTCCCCTGGAAACGCAGGAAGCCAAATTTTTGATAAAAACCAGCCCCGAACAGACCCAGCCCTGCGTCCTGCCCGCGCCCCGGCTCCCCCTCCGCGGAGACCCCCGTACCTGGATCGTGGAAAGGCACCAACGCGAAGTTGTACAGCGGCCTCTTGGGTCTTTTGAGCGACGTTTCCAGGATCTTGGACGCCCCTTCGATAACTTGCACCAGGTCGTCGTACATGGAGCCGGTCACATCAAAGACGAAGGCCAGGGTGGAGGCTCCCTCCGGCACCTCCTGGCCGCGGGGGCACAGGGCGAGGAGCAGCAGCAGGGCGCCCAGCGCCGCTCCCCGCGGCCCGCTGCCCACACCGAGAGCCATGTTCGCCGAGAAAGCCGCTTGCATGGAGCGGAGCAGCCCACCGCCCGCCCGTTCCCCTCAGCGCGGGGGGCAGGAAGCGCCGCCGCTTTTGTGTGCGGCCCCGCTCCGCCTTTCTCACCGGGCAGGGCTGGGGCAGCGCCGCCCCGAGGGAGCAGCCGGAGCCCCGGCCATGCCGCGGGCGCTGCTGCCGGGGCGGTGGGGCCGGGGCTACCGCCTCGGGAGCTCTGGCTGCGGGCTGAGGAGGTTCCCGCCCCGGCCCCGCCTCTCGTGGCCCGCGGCGGCCCCTGCCCTCACCCCGGGCTCGCTCCGCGCACCTGGCCGGGGCGGCCGTGGCGGGAACAGGGGCTGGAGGGGTGAGGTACCAACCGGCCTCCATGGCCGGAGCGGGGTCAAACCACCACTCCGGCCGCTTGCTTTCTCTTCGTTGTCCCATCTTTTTCTTGCACCAGAGACCACCTGTGCCTGGAGCCGTGGTCCTGGACACATTCTGGGGTCTTTTCTACCCACTCTAACAGTGGCTAGAGGAATGCTTTCTAGGAGCAGAGGGACACTGAGGCTGGAAGGCGCCTCGGGAGGCGCAGCCTCTGGGTTTCAGGTAGTAGCTGTGGAAGTGTAAGCCCAGCTGAGAGGGGAACCGGGGCAGCAGCACATATATGAGTGATTGCAGTCTCCTGTCACGCATTTATAGCAATAAAACAATTCCACGGAACCACAGAATGTTAGGGATTGGAAGGGACCTCAAAAGATCATCTAGTCCAATCCCCCCGCTGGAGTTTCTTCTCCTCAGTGAGGGTGGCAGAGCCTGGCCCAGGCTGCCCAGGGGGGTTGTGGAGTCTCCTTCTCTGCAGACATTCAAACCCGCCTGGACACCTTCCTGTGGAACCTCAGCTGGGTGTTCCTGCTCCATGGGGGGATTGACCTGGATGAGCTTTCCAGGTCCCTTCCCATCCCTGACATGATTCTGTGATTCTGTGGGATTGTTTTATCGCTATAAATGCGTGACAGGAGACTGCAATCACTCATATATGTGCTGCTGCCCCAGTTCCCCTCTCAGCTCTGCTTACACTTCCACAGCTACTACCTGAAACCCAGAGGCTGTGCCTCCCGAGGCGCCTTCCAGCCTCAGTTTCCCTCTGCTCCTAGAAAGCATTCCTCTAGCCACTGTTAAAGTGGGTAGAAAAGACCCCAAAATGTGTCCAGGATCACGGCTCCAGGCACTGGTGGTCCGTGGTGCAAGAAAAAGATGGGACAACGAAGAGAAAGCAAGTGGCTGGAGTGGTGGTTTGACCCCGCTCCGGCCATGGGGGAGATTAAACACGAGATGTTTCAGAGCTCTGTAGCTGTTCAAGGACAAGGTAGCATCTCAGAAGATGCATCAGCAAACCCATACACGTGCTGCTCCATCCGTGCTGTCCTGAGCCTCCGTCCCCATCACCATACCCGTCTCCATCGCCATACCCGTCCCCATCACCATACCCGTCTCCATCGCCATACCCGTCCCCATCACCGCACACACTGGCACCGTGCGCTGCGGGGGGCAACACAACATCGTTTAATGCCAAATCAAGGGAAATTGCATCCTTTGTTTCCAGAGGGATGTGTGAGGCGGATGAGGCACGCGGCTTGGACCATAAAGCAGAATTCACCTTGTTTGTTTCCCTCCTTATTTTACTAATTGGTGCTAAAACTGCGCAGCCAAGCCCATCGTATTGCGACTGGAAAATTAATCGTTTAGAAGCATTGTTTATCCTAATCAAGTTATAAGCCTGGAATTGAATTATAAAAAACAGATGTTTACATTCTTTCTCCCCTTCAGCACTGATGTCATGAGAAGGAAGCACATAACCAGAGCTGTGCAAAGCATTCGCAATAAAACCCCAAACCATGGAAAACTTGCCTCATCTGTAACTCTGCTAACAGAAAACTCGGACCAGGTTTGTCAAAAATACTCACAAATCTTTTAAGTAGAAATGCCATATAATAAGAATATGTCTTTTGAACACCCTAGAGACTGGCAGCCCTTGGATTTAAGGATTTCCTTCAGTTCTTTGCAGAGATGAATCCCTGTTATATTTCTCCTCACAAAGAAAGCCAAAGTGTTATTTCTGTCTTAAATTATTTCTCATTTCGATGTAAACAAGTTAGAACAAACCTAGTGCCTATGACAAAAATAACCTTATTTGATGCATAATGCTGTATGTCTAATAAAATTGTCATTTAACATGGGTTTTAAGGTACAACATAAAGAAAAAAATCTCAATTTCGTAACAGTGGAGACTGATCTTTATTTTGGTTGCCTAACACTTTCCACTATAAAATATCCTTGAAGCTTGGAGGCTCTAACACTATTATTCACAGCGGGCCTTTGAAATGTGCAAGAAGAAAGCCCTGTGGCAAGAGGAATGATTTTATTTTTCTTCTCCAATGAAATTATTTTCATAGTTTGCCAAAGAATCATCTATTAAAAATAAAATAAAAATAAAAAGGCTGTGTTCGTTCTGACATGCTCTCCAGTGAAGTTTTGACAGCATCTGTGTGTACAGACATTACAGTTGGCTTCGACACTTACTTCCTAATTTTGAGCATTTCTCACTTAACCTCGATATTCTTCTCGTGCCTGTTTTGGGGCTGGAATTTGACATTTTGGTTATGCGATTTGGCAGCGTGAAAGAGTTCAACAGATGTGGGCCCGATTGTCTAATTCCTTCCCACCACACTCCCAGACTGCCACTCTGAGTGAGCAGCCTTACCCCTCCGCACTATGCATTTATCCTGGATACCTGTAAATTATTAAAGAGTTAAGTCATTTAACCCCTCCTCTCTTCTTAGCTTATCTCAAATATAAAAAGCATAGAATTTGTATGCTGTAGGGAAAGGAGGTGGGTCAGAACACTCAAACCATTAGTCATTTAGAGCATTTCTCAAGTGCCAGTTGCTTGTGGTAGGAGTGGAATATGTAGCTACTTATATAGCCAACACCACAAGCCTTGCCTTTATGGTTTCATATTAAAGGTCTGGCTACGTCAAGTGGTACGTCAAAACTTGTTTGTTGGCTGGAGGAAGGGTGTTTGTGTGCCTTCAAGTTCTAGGGGATAGTGTGATATGCATTTCCACAGGAGCAATACCACACAAAACCCAGGTTGTTTGCTCAAGTGTTGTGGATAACATCAAAACTCACAAGCATTGATAGGCGAGTACAAAACCTCCATCTCTCCGACTCATTTGTGCTTGTGTCATGTCATGCCGTTGAATTAGTCTCATTTCCAATGGAACGTAAAACTGAGAAGAGAAAAGCAAAGGTGGTGTGAACTAGAGTTGTGTAATTCTCAAAAGCCAATGTTTTGAAGCAGCATAGACAGGATTTAATGATCTTATGTGCTGTTTTGTGTCTCCTTTTGAAATCACTATGATTCCATTACTACTCACTTTTTTCCTGTCTCTCACGTCTCTCATGTGAGTCTTTTTGATACATGGAACATCAATCCTTGAATACAGTGCTTTAGAAGTTTGGAAAGGAAATAATGTACTTTTCACCCTTTGGACTTGCATCTGAATCTGTTCCATTTTGTAATTTGCAGCTAAAAATTATGACTATCCGAGGAAAGAGTTGCCAGTTTCAGTCTCCTTCATAGCAAGCAAAACCTGAAGCTCCCATCTGAAGCAGAATATCCAAATGATTGTTTTCAAAGCCGATGCTACTCTGTAATCACAGAGCAAAGTGCTGGTAGCAAAGCAGATGCTCCTCCTGGGATCCCAGGGACCAGGCTCAGCAGGCCGCATTGCCGGAGCGCTTTCTCACGACACCTCTTTGCTGCTCAGCAAACTCTGCACGTACACCAGATCCGCGGGACCGTTTTGTCACAGACGTCTGACGATATCTCCATGCGCATCTAAAGCTTTTATTCCCACTCCTCCTCAAAGTCCCATCCTGCCTTTTTTTTTCCTTTTGTTTGAACTGGAGTCGTTCTTGTGGAAAAGAAGGGAATCGATGCTGTTTGTTTGGGGTATCTGGCTTTGGTGCTCTCTGTGAGAAGCATATATATTGTACAGTAAAATCTCTCCAGTTTGCAGAGTGTTTTCTCAGCCTGTCTTTATTCCTCTCTTTGTATTTTATGTGTATACACACTCTAGTCCTGCACACAAGGGGTACAACTTGGTTTTTATCACAGCCATTGACTATTCTGAAACTGAAAATAATGTTTTGGGTCTCAAGTTCTGAGTTTTGAAGCAGTGTGCTGGCAGAACCAATGCTGCTTTTGGGAAGGATGGGGTTAAAATGCCATCCTAGAAGAGGAATGCTCCAACAGGAATTAGCAGGTGTGCTGAGGAGCCTGAAACCAGGTGAGGCAGCTTGCTGCTAACAGATCCCCAAGGAAAGGCAAACCAAGAGCAAAAAAGAGAAAGGACTGATGGATCCACCTTTGTGGCAAAATCCTCACATTCATCTGCAAAAACCATGAATAGACCAGCACTGCTTTTGGGGGGACATTCTATCATGTGAATGCCGTTATATGAGGGTTCAGACTCCAAAGTGATCAAGTAAACACTGACTGTTTTCCAGCCGGTCACTCCTATTTATTCAGCCGTGCAGCTGGGCTCACATTTAGACTGGTGTGTTTTTAGTCCTCGTCTTATCTTTCTGCGACCGAGGCATTTTGCCTGATAGAGTTAGAAGCTTTTCTCCAGACAGCATTTATACCAAATAATCTCAGCGCCTCTTAGTGTTGTAGTCACAGTAGATTCACATCTTCCTGAGAGCTGCATTACCTTTGCCAACTACACAAAACCTGTGACTTAAGATAAAAATGGCATGTATCTAACTTTTGTTTGACTTCTGAATCTTCAGAGAGGTCATATGTTGTAATTTTTCTCCCAAGTCCATTCCAGCGTTCTGTCAGGATTGGTGCTTTAATCCAGATTCTGATGAACTGCAAGCGTCTGATCTCTGCTTTTCCAAAAGGTTTGTTTGAATCTGAAAGGCAAAATCAAGCTCCAGGCTATATTCCCTCCTCCTGCCTTTCAGATCTCAGTGTAAAGAGCTCCACTGGACCCAGAATTGTATTTTGAACTGCTCACACCTGGTCTGCCCAAATTGTGACCATCCAGTGTTCCATGGTCACTGTTTCCTTTTTAAACTCCATCTGCGGCAGCAGGAGCGCAGCGATGCTGGAATTGTTCAGGGCTTTGGCAATTCATGCTTTACAGCACAGTCAGAGCACACAGGTGAATGCTGGCAATCCTCTTTGCTCTGCAAACATTTCTAGATGGCAGAGGCTTTTAATTGCAAAGACCGTAAAACCCAGACATTTTTAAGATGCCGTATGTTTCACATAGTAAAGAATCTAAAAGTCGCACAGAGATAATCTTTTGCCCTTTTCAATCTCGTCCGCTCCACGGAATTTTGCTTCAATATAAATGTCAATTTGATTCACAGGTCAACATATTTCAGAATATCACAGAATGGTGAAAAAGAGCTGGGCGCACAAGCAATAAGTAGCTGTAGCAACTGGAGTCGTTTGTTTAATAAACCATGTGCCTGAGCCAAGAGACCGTTTCACCCCGCTACAGCACTGAATCATCTCTCATCTGCAAGCTGAAATCACTTTGCTTTTGGTTATAAAACATTTGTTTTATAAAACAGGTCATCCTGTGATCATGACATCGAAAAGTCAGGGGCCAACAGTTTGCTTTCTGGCTCCAAAGCAGATTCGCTGCCTTTATTCAGACAATGATGTATCAAGATCAGGACCAAGTCAGGGCCTGCTGTGCTACCTCCTTGCTTGCTTGGAAAAAGAAAAAGGAGTGGATAAAATGATGGAGGGAGAAATAGAATAATCCAAAGTATGGGGCATGTACCTACTGGACAAGGCAATCTGCTCTGGAATCAAGAACAAGCACCAGGAGCAGAGGAAACAGCTGCAAGTTGTGCCAGAGGATGTTGAGGTTGGATCCGCGGAACAATTTCTTCCCAGCAAGGATTATTAAACATTGGAACGAGCTGCCCAGGGCAGTGGTGGAGCAAAAGAAGCAAAAGAACCATGAAATAATGATCATTTTTCAAGATCAGCTCCGTGAAGATCAATAAATCCCCTACCTGAGTTTTTAAATTTCTGCACATGTTGATTATCCACAATTCCAAACTATTTTTACCCACAGTCATGTCATCATGCAAAGCTTACTGGTGGCTGTGCATTAAATAGAAGAGTCACCAAGTCACCCACTTGATTTCTCCAAGAGATACTATATATGTACATTAAATTGCACTCATAACTTACCATTAGAAAACTGGACGCATAGATATAACAAAATGGTTAAAATCATGTTACAACACATTTGCTGCTTTCACCACTTGAGTAATTGCCTGTGGGACTGGGGATTTTTGCAAAACTCATGCTGCGCTATTATAAAGGTATTTGAGCAATTTTATCATTGAAAATTATGGTATTCTCAAGAATTTCAAGATATTCTATTGGCCAAGTCAGGATTTTCAGCAGACTTTACAAACAATTAGGCAACCACACCGTAATATGAAAATAACTGTAGTGAGTTTAGGTTGAGCTTCAAGAACCCTATCTCCCTCTACTGGCAAGTTGGAAGGAAATGTTTTGAAAATGAATTACAAAAAGTATGGATTTTTATACTTATTTAATACTTTTATTTTGCTTCCTTCTACTTCTGAAACTCTGAAAAGCTGCAAAACTCCCATCACTTTATGCAAACAGCAACTCTCAGTACGAACTATTCTCCATTATCTTATTATTAGAAGCAAGTCACATGCGTTGAAGAATATCTGACCTTAGATATTTGCTGCAGTTCTAACAGAATCAGCCTCTCCAATCCCTTATCTCGGGGGTAAGCAGCGATATATCCAGGATAAGTTCCCAAAAGAAGATGAAATGACTTCAAGTATCATGATACTGTGTTACAAAGGGCGGCCGTGCTGCCGCTTCGCTCCGCAGACCTCAGCTTGTTTCCGAGTCGATGACAGACACTGAAATAATGGATAATATTCCAAAGCGTCCCATTCCTCTCATACCGGGAGCTTTTCTCTGGAATGAGCTCGGCAGATTTGCAGCCCCCGAGCTTAATTACCGCACCTTGTGCCTTGGAATGAATTCTGCTGGTTTTAATTTCTCGGGAGGAGCTCGTTAGGGCGCAGCGTCCTATTAAGACTTCACGACAGAAAGGCTTTCCCATTAACAGCTGCCCTACAGGTGTATTCCAGCAAAGCTGGACTAAAAGTCACCTGGATTCATAACCCATGAATTAAAACTACTCCCTGAAACACCAAGGAAGTTCAGGTGTTCGTGCCATTCACATAAAAAATAGAATAAGAAAATAAATGTTTAGTTCTCCAGAGCTACGTGCTCTCCTCCTTTTAAACCTGTCAAAAATGTATTTTGTTTAAAAGCAAACATAAGTCCAGATTCCAGTCTGTGCAGGCTAAGCCTATGATGAAAACTACCTGGCATTTCTCCCACTACCTGTCCTCATCCCCATGGAAGTGTTAAGGAATTAGCTCACGCTTCTCATCTCTTCATGTATGTGTAGACTTGGCTGATTTAAATATTTCTCACGTTATTAAATATCCTCCTTTAAACTGCTTCAGCACGACAGCACTCAGTATCGTCAGGTGTGTGAGGTGTGTTTTCCTGGCATTTGAAGAAACTAAGGTCACACAATTTATAAGTTTATCATTTTTGAGTGATTTTTTGGTTTAGTCACAGTTTCAGTTTTCACATTTAAGCCCATAAAGACCAAGGTGTCCCTTAAAATCCTGCCAACCTGAGTTAGCACCTACCAGTAGTTACCAAGCATAACTTTCCAAGACTAGAAGTAGTTGGAGAGCTAGTTTTACTACCAAGATGTGTATTATCCGCAGTCACACTCCTCTTGGCATAATGGAGATGCTCTTAAAACTTGGAACGTTTTCCACATCATCTTTTCCATTAAAGCCTGATGCTCCTTCTACTGGGAAACAGGAGACTTTTGTCAGGCATATAATTTTCTAGGGTTAAAGGGAGGAGTTAAATAAGAATGGACTCAAGCTTTTATTCATAATGAGAATAAATAGTCATTAATAGGGAAGGGGGAGTAAAAAGGCTTCCCCATATGAAAAACAGTTGTTCCATGCTTGCATGCATTGCATACTCAGGTGGCTAATCCACCATTTATCATGAAGTTACCTGGCAATTTCCACCACGACCCTGTTTTCAGGCCTCCTTTGCGTTGTCTGGCCTGACGTTTTCCAGATAACATGTCTTTTTTGAGGAAATTTTGTTGTTATTCAACCAAAAAAACCCAGGTGTTTCCAAGGGCACTCACTGCCCTGGGGATGGAATGGATTTTAAAACTAGACCTATGCAAAGAGCCAAATGGTGCTACAAATACCACTCAGCATCGCTACTGGGGTGCTACAGTGTGTATACACAATTATTCTGATTAGATCTCTGCTATTTCAGTATGCAAGTGTCTTTTAAAGCAAATAATCTGGCATATTAAGGATCAGACTTTGTCATTTAGTAGCCACCTCATAGTCTACTACTCTGTAGGCTTTTCTCCCATATACAGGTGTAGAAGAATCTCATGTTCTGGTCCTGAAATACCTGTTTGAACAGGCGAGCAATGATATCGTGTACTGTATTTAGTGACTACATACAGAATTGTACAAGCTGTTGGTATGAGAAAGGGGTTTCTTTGTTGTCTGTTTTCTTTTTGCCACTCCAGAGCTCAGGATGCTCAGGCTGTGAGTGTGTTAGTCCCTCAGACAGACTACAGAAAGGGCTCAGGGAGGAAGGATGTGATATTTCCTAAGTAAAAACTCAAACAATGGACCTCACGAGGCTGGTGCAGCATGGCAAGAACCCCAGGTCTGAGCAGTTAAAGCCGGTTTTAAGCAGCAGCAGAGTCTTTCCTACGGTCACCAGATCCCTTGGCAGCTGTCAGAGCACAGCGACGGTCGCTGTCGCTAGGTCAGGACCTCCGTCTAAAGTGAGATTTGCCAGCTCCACGTCACAGGCTGAACTTCCCAAGTTGAACTTGCAAGAGGGGAAGTTGGTTTGAAGCCAAACCGCGGTGGCACGTGAGATGAGCAAGTCCTTTCTACTCCGACTCAGTAGAGCATCAAGTGATGCTTTGGTCACTGCCTGTGGTTTGTCTCTGCTCCAAAAGAGTTAGCTGCATATTTTCCTTACTTTGTACAACTTGATGACAAGCGCTTTCTGAAGAACCCCAGCAGATCTTGAGAAGTTTACATGCGGAATAACTAACATGAGCTGAGCTGGGAGAACTAATTGTTCCTGCAACTAAAGCTGCTGGCTTAGGCACAAGAAATATTTCTGAGTTTCTGTAAGGAGATGACCGTGGCTATGCTTAAAAAGATTAATTCCTATTTAAATGTATGGCATCATCACGTGGCCATCTACTCAGGTTAGATCTACCTCCCATCTTCAAGCTCCTGGGTCCAAGAGTCTGAAAGCAAAATGTTGTCTGTTATGTAGAGAGGGATCGGAAATAAAGCTGATTAGTCTGAAATACAAACAATAACTTGTTAGTGGCCTGAAGCTCCCGGAGATTAACGACCTTCTTCACTTCATTTCCAGCCATCTTTGGATCAGACTGTTGCTTTTTTCTACAGGCAACGTGATGGTACCTGGAATAAGCTGCTACTTCAGTGCGAGAGACCAAGAGAGGCTACACGGCTAGAAGGAGTCTGATAAACTTTCTTATATTTCCTATTTGTGCACTTAATTTCCACTGTTGCGTATATTGTTATGTATAATAATTCAAAACCCATAAGGACCAGACTGGAGACCTCTCCTTGCCAAGGCTTGAAGATTCACAGAAGTTGAGGGAAAATGACCTTTGCATGTCCATCAGCTACATTTAATCTAAATTAAAGTGAATTTTAACAGTTACAAAACACACATATTCTATTTGCCCAGGCTTCCTCAGCTGTTGCAAAGATTTTCAAGATCTTCACACTTCAAATATAAATGCATGTATGTACAATAAAATTATTCGCACGAATGTAAGACAGCAGATTTTTTGGTTACGCTTCTTGAAAACCACGATAAGATTTATTCAAGCTTAACAAGACTGGTGGCAGTGACACAGGGGCTGTGAATTGCCCGACAATCAGAGGTTCTCTGCAGCCTTTTGGGGATGGTTATTGCAGACATTCGAGTTACTATTTCTTGCAGTTACAGAGTTTTTATTGCTGTATCTTTTGTTCTTAGTAAAGTGTTTCTAAATCCACTTGTCAAAATAAATACACGACAGCAGAGAAACATTACTTCTAGGAGTCGTCTTCTGACTTCATGTGCACCCTTCCAGAAGGAGCTCCAGCTGATCATTCAGAAAAGAGGCACAAAAATACCCCCTGTTATCCTGCATTCCTGAAGCTTTTCTTTCGGTGTAACTACACTAATTCTATTTGATTTTCAGCTGTTATTTCTTGAAGGACACTTTGCTTTTTCATGTGCTGTTTAACCCATTCGAGATTTTTCTTTTAAGGGACAGCATGAACGGGGGAAGATGAAAACACGTGTGATGTCCAGGACAAACAGAGCTGTCTTTGGAAAGGCATTCTGCCTTGATCGCAGTTTATTTTCGAGTGTAAGAGCGAGAATGTACAGCCAAACCGCAACATTTGGCATCCAACTACCCTTTTCTGGTATTTGCCACACTACGACTCGCACGGTGTAACTTTTCCAGCACAGGCTCTGCAACTCAAGGAGCTGGGAATGGATCTTCTTTGTAAACTGATAAATACTACTACTCAATATCTCAAAGGTATTTTACAATAAGCTGTGCTGGAGATGGCATCATCAGTAAACTGTTCTTGCATATCTTCAGCTAAAAAGTCCATCTGGAAACAGAAGGTTTAGCATTCCTTGTAAAATAAAATATTCAAAGGTTCCAGTAACTGCTTTTAAACAAAAGCATTTTATTTCATGGATTTTGAGTTTGTTCTGCAGCGTTTTTAACTATCCTTAATGGACAAAACAGACATCAGAAACTGCGAAGCAGTAGGATCTTGCTTTTGGGGCAAGATATCAGATATAAACTGTGCATTGGTACCACTAAAACTTGTGGTTTAGTGATTAGCGATGATTTCTATATATATTGAATAGAGTGTGGATGCATGAGCTCTCAAGACAATTACCCTCTTAACAAAAAAATCCCGTTATTTCCCTGATACACCTTTTGTTTCCCTTTGGGGCTTAATGTTGCTCATTATCTGACACTCCAATTTTGAAGTCATATCACTGTAATGACAAACACATGCTTAAATTATGGAGTTACACTTTTATGAACCGATTGGAAGCTCCTGCACCAAATATTGCTTACATGGCATTGTTACAGCTCTGCTTTCTGTGCAACGTGTATCTCTTGCTGCCAGGACATAGGAACAAAAGTATAGATTTTATATATATATATATATATCTCGATAGATAGATAGATAGATAGATAGATAGATAGATAGATAGATAGATAGATAGATATAACAAAAAGGCATTTCCTGGATCTCATGGTCTGGAACAAGGCAGCATTCAGATCAACCCAAAGGCACAACAACTCGTTTATTAAGATCCTGGACCGTCTTTAATCCAGGGCAATTTTGCCATTCAGGTGTGGGAAGAAAACAGGGATTATCTGTACAAACATGAAAGTTAGACAAAGTTCTAAGCGGTTTCCATTCTCACTGGATGGCTGCAGAAGGATAATATTGGAACAAATATTACTATCTGTTAAACATTTAGATGGAGGTAACTAAGAAGTGTTCCACTGTTTCTTTTTAATTAACATCGATAACTATAGATTTTAGATTTGTCAAATTCTTTTAAAATTGACTTGGCAAAGATAGATATCTATTTGGTTTTGATGTAGCTAAATCTCGTTAGAGTCTTGATGAAGCTTGTGCTTTTTTCTTTTAGAGGTCAAGAAAATGCATACGAGTTGAGGATACTCGTGATCAGGGTACCTTGGGACTTGTGAAGATCGGTTTTATTTTTTAAACAAATCTCTCTTCTTGGAATATATTAAGAGATCTTATGAAGTGGGAAGCTAGAGTTAGTACAAATCTCAGTGGAATACCAGTTTCTGTGATCCAGCACAGTTTAGGTACATGTCTAGAAGTTACGTTAATGACTTTCCTTGATGTTATATATCTTAGATATTTCCCTGCAGTATTTTTCCGCTGCTTTTCCCTTTGCTCCAGCATAAGGTTGTCTGTTCCGCAGTAGATTTGCAGTCCTGAGCTGCACTTACGAGATGCCCGGTTGGGTACAGGATCATCCAGCCCATCGGCATGGTCAGTCTGGACTGACGGCTCCATAGCTCTGCTAAAGGTTAAGCAAAGTGCACACAAGGAACACAAACAGCATCCTTCTCCTGTTCTCAGTCTCCTTTAGAAACAGGACAGAGAACTGAGCCACTGGTGGATGTGCACACTGTGGCTGGAGACTCCAAATGTCAGCACTTCCCAGTGACATGACTTTTCAGTACAAAGTGCAATGGAGCTTCTAGCCTGTGGCATTTCATCACACACCAAGTGCTCTGACAATCCACTGCTTATAAACAGCACTGTGTTGTCTTTTAAACAGCAACACAATAGAATCCTAAAATAATAGAATCATTTTTGTTGGAAGAGACCCTCAAGATCATTGATTCCAACCATAACCCACCCCTGGCACTGCCCCATGTCCTGAGAACCTCATGTCCGTCTGTCCAGCCCTCCAGGGATGGTGACTCCAGCACTGCCCTGGGCAGCCTGTTCCAATGCCCCATAGCCCTTTGGGGAAGAAATTGTTCCCCACATCCAATCTCAACCTCCCCTGGCGCAACTTGAGGCCATTTCCTCTCGTCCTGTTCTTGAGTGGGCAACCACCACTGCAGCGCATCATTTAGCTCTCACTAGGAATCCTCACAGAAAAGGCTGATGTGAAATTATACTCTACCTTTGAAGATGGATTCTCTCTCTTAAAGCTGCTGACTATTTTCCCTTAACAGATACCAGACTGGCAAAAATTTTTAAGAGGTGATGCCTAAAAAAAACCCGATCAACATGAATAAGGTATTCCATGTAACATACAATAATTGGAGGTCTACCTAAAACAATCATCTTTTATTGCATCCACCTTCAACATGTAGCGGTAAAATAATAATGAAGTGTTATAATACTGGCTCCTAAAATGTACTAGTGGTGAGTGGCCTGTGTGGCTCATTAGAAAGCCAAAGGGGGTTGCCTCATGCTGTGTGGTGGATATTTTTATCTTCTTACTCTTATGGGTAGATGGCCTGCCTGCTTTGCACCAGTGGCGCTAAGCAAATGAGTATTGCCCTCACTGAGCTCATTCCTACCCCCACCTGCAAAGAAGAGGCCCATGATAGCAGATTTGGTCACCAACACTTGGCTATGTGCACACAGCATCTTCTGAGCACGGTTCCACACACACCGACCTGGAAATAACTTCTGTTTGTGTCACCTCAGTGTCAGCCTATGTGTTAGTACCCACCAGCAGCAGCCACATACAGAATTGCTCCAAACCAACAAAGTATTAATCTGAATTAAAGTTAGCTATGTCTATATAATTTCTGTGGAGATGGGTTCTCCTTTTGTCTATAATTTTCCACTCAGCATCCGCTGGGAAAAGTGCCAGCACCAATAGTGTGACACACAGCTTGTGTATTGCTCCTTACTGGGTCCCAAATATGCTCGCAACTTTTCTTCTTGTCAGCTCTACAGCTTTTCTAGTTGCCAGCTCTAAAACTTTCCCTTTTGCTGCCCACCACGCTTGTGTCACACAGATGAATCTTAGGACCGAGTCACAGAAGAGCCCAGGAGACCACTGCTTTAAAGCTACCTTTCTGCATATTATATATTACTGTATATTTTTAAGGATTTGCAAAAGGCTATTTAGCAAAGTAAGTAGACAATTGCAAAGCTAAGTTTCTAAATTAAAGGATATTAAAGCTGCATATTTTACAGGAGCAGCCACGAGGTGGAGACCTTCACAACGGCTTAGTCCAGATCTGAGAACACCCACTTGCTGCCCAGGCCGGGCTTTCCAGCACCTATCTCTATTTGTCCCGGCATGCTGGTGTTACTGGTTAGCACTGGGACACATTCTGCCAGGTGCTGCTGTCTCCAGTGTCCAGTCACATGCAGCAGGTGAAGCGTGCGAGAACGGCCCAGTCCTGCCCAGTAAGTCTCGGCTTCAGAAGGACATTCAGAGAGGAGAACCATTCCATTTGTGTTCAGAAACACATCTGTGCTGCTGCCACCCAGTTATATTTTTTGATACAGACGCTTAGCTAGAGATTGGTGTCTCAGGGCTGAAAGACTTGCTTTTGAAAACACCCATTTAAACTCTTTAATAGGTTCTTATTCCTCTCAGTTTCCTTTCATTAATAAAAAGCATAGTGGGGCGGGGGGGAACGGGACCAAATGAATATAAACCAGAAACCATATAAACCAGTCTGTCTGGGGACAGATTAGATTTAAGGAAGAAATTGTTGCCCCTGAGGGTGGTGAGAGCCTGGCCCAGGTTGGCCAGAGTGGTGGGGGAGTCCTAGCTGAGCTAGGACTGAATTGTTTCAAATTCCCCCACATTTTTCCCTCTCTTTGAATTACATTGTGTTATGTTTTAGCAGAAGAGCTTTACAGGAAGGGCAGAAAATTAGATTTAATACACTTCTGTTAATTTTTTTGCTTCCACATCGTGATTTCGCAAAGCAGGATTATAAACAGTCTGTATGTAGGAAGTAGCAAGCCATGGATATAAGCACAGACTCTAGAATTAAATATATTAATGTAGTGGGAAATACTGTTTTTTCCCAGCATTTGGGAAAAAAGTAAAGGGCTAAAGAACTTTGTGCTGTAATATGATGAAACACAGCAAGGTTCTCCTTCAGGAGGAATAATCTCCTTCAGCATAAGTGGTCCACAAATTAGCAACCAAAATAGGCAACTACTACATGTTGACTGTAAAGAGCTATGAAATAGGTAGTATGTGTAATGCACAAGAGGCCTTATTTATGCTACAAACCCCAGAAATCATGCTGTGAATCCTTCAGTACCATCACATCCATAAAGTCAATCTCCTCTTCATGCCCAGTTCTTTCAAGAAAAACCTACTATTCTCCATGAATAAACCCCACCACCATCCGATGCTATTTAACGCAATTGCTAATCAAATACTCACAGAGTTACCAATCTCATTTTAAAACCATTTTAACATTTGCATCTCTAACATGTTTCTTGCATACTTACAACTGCTAAATCATGGGACACAAATGCAAGACACAATCCAATCCTTCCAGGTTATCTTGAAGGCACCTGCAGCAGAAAGGAATAGAGAATGTTCATTTCCATTCATTGTCTTATATTTGCCTAGCAGATAATCAAATCTCCACTTTTTAATCAAGCCAAATGTGCTCATAAACAGTGCTCTTGAGATGATGTTTTAAAGCTTAAAAGTTTGCGCTACAACTATAGTAACATGTGATTGATGGAAAATTGATGTCATTTAAAGACACCAACCCTTCTGTAGTGCTGAGTGTTACGATAAGAACTGCAAGAAACAGTTACTCAGGGGCTTACAGAAGCTACGTTGGATTTTTGTCTTGTGTTTACTTAGCTCAAGTGTTTTTCAACACAGAACATTCATTCTTTTAAATCAGGCTCCACAGTCATTAAGTGCATCTACAGACCTAGAGAGGGATATAAAAGGAATATTTTCACTTTCAAGACAATGCAAACCCATGATGTCCATAGGAAAAGTATGGCATAGCCAGCTTTTTTTACATAAACTGCTTGAATTAACATCGCTATAGGATCATTATAATAACTGCAACGTATCATATTCTTAACAGAAGTCGCAATAGATCTATATTCACAAATGCACAAGTCCTCATCTGCTTGCTCTAGGAAGCCAGGACTATCTCATGACTCTTTCCCTAGGATGCAGAGCAGGATTCCATAAGTTCAGCCCAGCTCTGGAGAAGAATGTTCTGCATCAAACCCCAACGCTGTGCAAAGCTGCCATTGAGGCACGGCCTTCGTTAAGCGCCTGGTTGATCTGGAACATCTCAACTTTGTGGATGGACACAAGCTGCTTGTGTCATTAGGCAGCTGGTCTTCTGTGCCAGGTGAAGCATTATTTTCATGAATACTGGATGTATATATTCAATAAAGCAAAGGCAAACCCTACTCCACAAAAGCCTGTCCTGCAACAGCAGCAAGGCACGTGTTTCCACACAACTAATTCACCTCCCTATACAATTAGGTTTATGCACAATCCGCTCTTGTATTCCAAACACACAGCGTATCGTTCTCAATATCTGGTTTTGTACACACACCACATATTGAAATCAGAAACTGATCATGTCAGGAACTATAGTATGTATAAGGCTTTGGGTTTATCTTAAACAGAACCACAAAAGACTGCACAATATTAGATGGAAGCATAAAAGGAAAGGAACGGGGTCAATATATAATGGGGTCAATGACGGTCTTGGAGGGCAGATATGTGAGGCTGAGTTAGACCTTGCAAACGAAATGAAAATGAAAGATTTAAAATGAAAGTTTTAAGACAAAAAACCATAAAAAGAAACACATGAAAATACTGATTAAAGGAAATCCAGACCTGTTCTCTCACTGCTGCTCAGTCTGTGGCCCATTAGTGTCCTCAGGATATCAGGCAAGTGGTTTCGAAGCCACTACATAGGAAAACAAACCCACGTCCACATTTCCACACGTGCCTGCAAAACAAACAAGGAAACCAGAGGAAAACACAGGAACAAATTAAACCATTCAGGCCAATTTTTCAGCTGGCTGTAAATGTAAAAATACAGCATGAACTGCATTCATATGTTGGTATTTTCCCCAAAAAAGGTAAGCAGTGCTTTTTAAAAGATTGAGAATCTCTTTCTATTGAGTACCAAGGATGGAATTGAGATTCAAGGTGATATAGATACAGCCCCCAAAAGTAAATGAACATTTTGCCTCGGTTAGCAATAAAGTGATGACATAGATGGAGCAAAGATGTAGCAAATTTGTGGGGTTGGGGAGGATCACAGTATCTCCAGAAAGAACTGGATGGCTCAGGATATTATAGTAAAAATGAGACCGCACTTCACAATACAAAGTCATGCACATACACATGAGGAGCAGTTACAAAACTGCCAGCTGGAAATAAGAAAGAGATAAAAAATTAGTCACTTGAATGTATTAATCTGAAAAAATATGTCTATAAATTGCTAATGTTGTGCAATGAAAAAACGAAAAAGCAAATCTAAATATTGGCGTTAGAAGCAGTTTTCCATGAAAAGCATGGAAGTACTGGGACTGTTGTACTGACACTGTCAGACTTCATTTGTATACAATTTTAGTCATATAAACTTACGAAAAATATTCCAAATGAAAGTAAGAACAGAGGAAGGCTTGAAGAAAGACCACAAAAGGAGTCAGCTCACAGAATCAGAGAATCACACAGAATCCCAGAATGTCAGGGGTTGGAAGGGCCCTGGAAAGCTCATCCAGGTCAATCCCCCCAAGGAGCAGGAACACCCAGCTGAGGTTCCACAGGAAGGTGTCCAGGCGGGTTTGAATGTCTGCAGAGAAGGAGACTCCACAACCCCCCTGGGCAGCCTGGGCCAGGCTCTGACACCCTCACCATGAAGAAGTTTCTTCCAAACTTAAGTGGAACCTCTTGTGTTCCAGTTTGAACCCATTACCCCTTGTCCTGTCACTGGTTGTCACCAAGAAGAGCCTGGCTCCATCCTCCTGACACTCCCCCTTTATATATCTGTAAACATTAATGAGGTCACCCCTCATTTACATTGGAAAAAGTTGTAAAGAAAGAAAAATCAAAACAAACAAACAAACCAATCTAAATCCAAACCACAAACAAAAAACAACAACAAAAAAACACACACAGGAAGCCAACCAGCTGGTTCCAGTTAAATATGAGTGAGTACTAAACTCAGCTGAGCTGGTCATTCAGTGGATGGATGGACTTTTTAGCTCTGCAAGTTATCTCTGGAGTAACTTCTTTGAAGTTTATGCTCAAACTTGTAAAAAAAACCAGATGAATCTGAACACCCCAAAATGTAAAGATTGCTCTTGCATATTGCCAGATGCTGAACTACTGGACTGAAGGAAAGAAATCCTTTAGGTTTGAGGACATTAAGAAGACTGACAGGTCATGAAGGGAGTCAATAAAAGGTCAGTTAAAACCAGAGTCTTGGCATGGATACGGATATGGATATGGATATGGATACAGGTATGGATACGGATACGGATACGGATATGGATATGAATACAGATATGTATTTTTTTGTTGTTCTCAATTCTCCATTTCTAGGTTCTGCCAGTTAGAACATTCAGGCATTTTCCACTTCAACACAAGAAGCATGAACACTTGTATCTCTCACTATGAATTTATCATGTTAAACACAATGGGCACAGAGTAAAATAGCATTCTCTTTTCTTTTATTCTCAAAGGCTATTTTTTTTTCAGGAACTACCTTAAAGATTTCCACTGCAGGAGTTAAATAACCTGGCAAGAGCAATGACCTGCCATATGACTTAAGCATCACTGGGATTAGATATTAAGTATGAATAATTACAGCCATACAATTTTCCTCTTTATTACCCAGATAGCTCCCTTACGCAACACAAATCTAAATAAATCTGAAAACAGTGACTCATACTGATCTACCATGCACTAAACCCCATGGTATGTAACCCCATTGTTCCGATTTTAATAATTCCATTCACAGCGATCTTTTGTTCCTCTGCTTTGTCAGTCAACCCACTTTAATACCCAGAGAGGCTGTTAAATCTGTAAAGCTGATTTTTGCGGGGCTCATCTTGTTCCAAAAGCTTATTACACAACATAGCGGTTCTTTTCATGGTACACACTGATGGAGAACGGATACGTTGCTGGAGCATCAGGCTGCCCCAACCAAGGGATAAGTTCAAGTGAACAAGGTGCATGTTCACTGGCCACAGGTGGTACCCAGCCTCTGTGTTTCACGTACTTTTGCAACTTTGACTGCTTAAGGAAGATTATTTTCTTTGCAAAACATCAGCATGGGATTTATTGTTAATTGTATCAATCTACGTAACGCTCTTTTTGGTAAGGACAGACTTCAAAACTGATCCAGCACAAGTCACCACTTCTATTAAAAGCTCCTTTTGTGAAGCATTTCTTAGGACAGGCTACAGGATAGCGTCTGAAATTCCAGATTTCTGCATACTGTCCTCAGCTCTGGGCCCTGGGTGAGACATTTAACCTCTTTGTGACTCAGGTTCTTTACTTCTTTGCTAAAGATGGCAACAGCAACTTGAGATTTTAATTACTCTTCTCAAGGTACCTCAAAACCAAAGTCTACCGTCTTACATCTCCAAGCAAATGCCAATGAAAACCTCAGCAATGAGTTTCCAGACACCACATTCCCCAGAACAGAACTCGTGACACTGGAGGGGAGGTTGAAACTATTGGGTTTGTTCAGCTTCAAGAGAAGTCTAAGGGGAGATGTCTACAAACACCTTGTGGGAAGGTGCAGAGAAGATAAAGCCAGACTCTCTTGGAAGTGCACAGTGATATGGGGAGAGGCAACAGACACAGGCTGGAACGTGGGAAATTCCAGATGGCTTCCAGAGGTCCCTTCCAGTCTAACTGTGATTCAATGACAAATTATTCCTTTATTCTTAGATGAATATTCCAGGAAGTAAAAGAGCAGGAAATGTTCATTTGTGCCAACACACCACATCTCTCCTGTCCCCAGGCCTTTTTCCTATACTTTTTTGCCAAACACCAAACAACCTTCTCCAGGAAAAAGTCCAAGATAACTTCAACTTTTCTACTTTAACGGTGATTAATTCATTATCTGTTGAATAGCATTGTTTGTTTTCTCACTTCATATCATCAGGTAGAACTCTGGATATATAGTGGGAATCCAGACTTCTTTGCAAACAGTGTGAACAAAAGCCATAGGCCCAAGGATGTTCATATTCTGATGATTTCCAAATATAGCACTAAATTTTGTGAGCTGGGCCATTCGGTGTTCTCAGCCTGGAATTACGTTAGTTACTGGCAAGAAGTCACAACTCACCCACACTTACTGCATGCATTTGAGGTGCTGTTTGCCAGTAGAGGTGTTTTAATTACCTTTTGAACCTGGTTAAACAATAATGAAAATAATAATAAAGCAAGCTCACTTCATGGAACACAAGAGAAGACAGATTTGTTCATTTTCTTGGATCAAGGTGCACTGATGGTTTCATTTTGCAACAGTCTCAGTGCTTTCAGATGATGCGTTTACATTAAAATAGTCTCCATTTTCTCTCCCTTCCCAGAACTCTTATCTATTATATAACTTGTTTCATTTAGAGATCTCAAAGCGCATTTTATTCATGAAGATACTGAACAAAACAAGCAGTCAAAGAACTTGCCCAAGTCACAATTTGCAGGTCGTTGTTAAAACAACTCAGTACATTCAATTCCCTGCTACTGAGCCCACTCCTCCTCTTCTCCAAGTAGCTGCCTCAAAATGCTGCACGTCTAGGAATATTGTAACGTAGCAAATCGTTCTTACTTCAACTAATGGAAGGGAAACTCAGTGCAATTCAAATGGCTGTGAAAACAAAAATGCCATCAGCAGCAGCTCATAAAGGTTGAGATTATCCACACTTCTATATTCAAAGCAGCAGTATGAGTATTAAGGAAGAGAAAGAACTGGGAATGTTCCCAAAAGTTCGCTAAATCCTTTTCATCCCAAAATGCAATTTCTCATGCATATCTACACGATGAGCTCTCTATACAGAAAGGACACGACTCCGCTTTCCATGATCATCAACATGCTTAGCAGAATTTTTCTCCCTATTAGCACCAAGCCATTAAAACGTGAGACAGGAAACATCGTGGGCAAACACAGGGGAACCTAACAGAGAGATTTGCTATCTCCAGTTTCTGTTTGTGCTTCTCAAGCTCACTCTGCAGTTAGAATTATTTTGCCAGAGGTTAGATGGTATTTGAATAATTGGTCTTAGTTTTATAGGAAGATGGGCTCACAATTCTGTGACACAGTTTTACTTCTTTCTTCCCCCTTTAGTTACTTCTGAGCTCCTGCTAAAAGGTATTAGCTTGATAGTTGCAGCTGATAAAGTTGTCCTGTTGATGCAGCAGGTCAAACGCAGACTTTGTCCATGCCGATGGCTCTGTATCCCACACTCCCCATTCCACCAAAGTGGAAGGATTGATGTTGAAATGCCTCATCACACACCCCATGTGCTGTGAATACTAACGAGGACCCCAAATGTTTGTCAACTGGTGGGGCAGAGTCACCACGAGAAACCTCCCCACAGGGTTGCTGGTCCTTGGGCACTGCTGACTTGGGCAAGTCTGATATAATAATGGAAAGTCTCTTTCTAATACCCTGCCTCTTCCCACTGTCTTCACAGATTTAAGTGACCATATTGTTCTTTCAAAGCCCTCAAAATTTCTTCTTCTGTTGTATTTTTCAAACTCGATAGCCCATGGTGCAGTAGCCAAATGCAGCAGAACTATCCTCCCCATCCACACTTCTAGAAAACCTCTATGAGGTCTTTAAAATCGCCTTGAACAGTGATCATAGAATCATACAATCACAGGATCATTTTGGTTGAAAGAGACCCTCGGGATCATCAAGTCCAACCATAACCCACCCCTGGCACTGCCCCATGTCCTGAGAACCTCATGTCCGTCTGTCCAACCCTCCAGGGATGGTGACTCCAGCACTGCCCTGGGCAGCCTGTTCCAATGCCCCACAGCCCTTTGGGGAAGAAATTGTTCACCCAGATCCAACCTCAACCTCCCCTGGCGCAACTTGAGGCCGTTTCCTCTGCTCCTGGCGCTTGTTCCTGAGGAGTAGAGCCCGACGCCTACTGGCTCCAAGCTCCTTTCAGGCAGTTGTAGAGAGTGATCGAATAGAAATAGAAGGAATCAAAGACTAAACTCCATTAGGAAGGACAGAAAGACAAAGCTTTTCTGCTGCTGGTTGGAAGGTAACACCAGCACTGAGCTGAACTCAAGGTCCAGCTCCTAGGAAGTCAGGAGACCAACATGTGTTATGGGGCTGTAAGAGCTTCTCCACTCGTAGGAAGCCACCTGGCGCATGATGAAGGGGTTTCGCTCTTCACTACTCCCAAGACCTACAAGAAACTTTAAGGGATTATCCAGTCTTTTATTTTACTTTACCATTTTTCTCATGTAGCAGTGGTGATCTGTCCTCTAAGCAGAAGGTGTGTGGCATGGGAAGCTCTCAAAGAAGCCCATGAGTTCCCATCCCACAAGCTCTTCAGCACAGGCAGATTAGTGGAAATTCAACGGAGACACCAGGACTTGCAAAAACTGATTTTTGTCCCAAAGCTTCTCAAGAAACCTGTGCTGTTTACAGACGGAAGGCAACTACATCAGTCCTAACAAAAGCTGACCAGACCACTTCAGCCTTTTTAAAGACAGAGTGATGGTTACTTGTCACAGATCACAATGTGACTTTGAACTTTTGTATTAAAAAGGAGAATGTTGTCCTGTGAAAAGCTTCACTTACACCACAGGGAGGAAAGCAGGGGGGAATCTGGCTGCTCCGACTCCAGTTCTTCCTCGAGTGAGAAGGTGCAAGCAGGGGGAACGTCGGCTGTAAAAACACAGAAATAGGTCAGCCCTCAATCCTATTAGCAAGTCTATTTCTTTCAAATAAGAATTATCTACCTGATTCCACCTAGGGAAGAGGACTGAAGCAGAAGAATATATTAATATAGCTCTTCATTTCTTCCCAGCTAACTGCAAAGTAAGCTTAGAATTGTTTCCTGCCACGCAGAAAACAATATGTTGGTGGCACTTGTGCCTTTGTTAGTGCCATTGTTTTGCATGTCCGTGTGTTTATGTACATCAATATTAATGAAATAGAGGCCAAACAGGAACCGAGTTCTCGCTGGGAACTGCTCCTTCGTGGCATACCCAGGGAAGCAGAGAATGAAACATTCAGCAACGCTGCAAAAATCGCTGGAAAACAAACACTGCTATCTTCTGTTGTGTCTGTCTTTTGTATAAAACAACTCTGAGAAACTAAACAAGGGTGTTTGTGCTGCTCTCAAGTGAGGTTTCTTGTTGGCATTTTTTAAACTCTAACTTGATTTAAATACACGAACAATCCAAAAAGTTATTCTCCTTGAGAAACTTAGAAAGCGAACTTGCTTTTCAATACCCAGGGAATTCGCTGATACAATTCTGGCTATTTCAGTAAATATTTAGGAAAGATTTTACAAAGTAACTCTGCAGGCCTTTTGTATTGCAGAATAAACCTACTCTTATGATTTTCTTAAGAAGAAGTGACTATATCTCAACAGGCAATATTTACAGGGGAAAACTGGCTGTATCTGTTCCGCTGTGCGATGGCCTTTCTGAGGCCACATGAAATGCTTTGTAATTTGCATTGGAGAATTGCTGGAGCTCCAAAGTCACTGGATTTTACAACGCTACACAGACCAACTTTGCCAAACTCCTCCGCTTTGCTGTTCCATCTTTTACTTCTGTTTCCCATCTCTGGCCTGTACGTGTGCTACAAATCATTGTGTTGCGTGGGCAGACATACCTGATCTGTATTTAGCCATTGGTACCAGCGGCTGAGAAACCACATATATGTGTCCTGTATGTCCAGAGCTGTCTCAGGCACCAGTTTTTTTCTCAAACATATCGCTGCTGCCTTTACAGCAGAACATTAAACACACAGATGGCGTTATTATGTAGAAGGGACTCCATTTCCCATACCTCGGACAGGAAAAATGTGCTTTCTAGGGATTAAAATAAGCAATTTATTAAAAACAAAAAAGCAGCAACTTCCTAAAGGGGAAGTGGGTTGTGTGGGTTTTGTTTTATTTCTAAAAGGCTGACCGAAATTATTAAGTGCTGGGGCACTGATTTTGAAAACGGCCAACTCGCTTCATGTGAGGCCCTTCCTGAGGGCTCTGGATGAACCCACCGTTTAAAAATCTTTCTTTAATTCTTGCTGTGACTAGAAGTTTTGTAACTATGACAACACTGTCCCATCTGTATGACAGGATCCTGTTATAGTATCCATCTGGTAACTGAAGGATTACTTCACCAAATCTTACATTTTGAAACCCATGAAGTGGGAAATGTGTTAATGCTGGGTGGTTGGAATGGAAGGACACAGGACAACAGAAGAGCTGGAAACTTCCTTGCCCAATCGGACAGACCATCAGCACACACTGAGCTTTTGAGATGGTGAAATGGTTAAAAATGAGCCATTACTCCATCTTTTGTCACATTACACCTCCCTTCTGGCTGAGCTGGAGGGACTCGTGCTACCAACAGCTTAATCCAGAGCTCTGGTTTCAAAGAACTGATGGGCAACACCTAAAGCAACAACAAAGCAGGTTTGGGGAAATGCTGTACTTTAAATATTTCCCCATTAACTGTTTTGTATGAAATACAGAAACCTGAACTCTGGCTTTCACACTTCTTCTATTCCCATACTTACACAAAAAGGACTCATTAGTGAATTTTACAAGTGGATGAAAGCACCGAGAATGAGGAAAGGGATTTATTATGCTTTGAAAAGTCATGGGAGGAAGAAGAGAAGCAGACAGAAAGGGAGAGTAAAACAGTTTTAAAGAGGGGCAATCCAGTGACTTTTTGTATCACTTCTGTGGAATTAAAATTAACTTTTACTGTTTCTCAAAGACAAATGAGATAGGCTCTATCCAAACAGCAGGAAGGTTTAGATCTGCTCTGTATTTGGTATTAGTTCATCTCTAGTAAGAGAGAAAAAAAGTGAAGCTCCATGAGAGATTAAGAGATAAAGGAAGAGATAAAGGAAGAGGAGAAGGGAAGAGGAAGGGGAAGGGAAGGGAGAAGGGAGAAGGGAGAAGGGAGAAGGGAGAAGGGAGAAGGGAGAGGCGAGGCGAAGAAGAGGAAAGGCAAGGAGAGGAGGGGAGAGGAGGGGAGGGGAGGGGAGGGGAGGGGAGGGGAGGGGAGGGGAGGGGAGGGGAGGGGAGGGGAGGGGAGGGGAGGGGAGGGGAGGGGAGGGGAGGAGAGGAGAGGAGAGGAGAGGAGAGGAGAGGAGAGGAGAGGAGAGGAGAGGAGAGGAGAGGAGAGGAGAGGAGAGGAGAGGAGAGGAGAGGAGAGGAGAGGAGAGGAGAGGAGAGGAGAGGAGAGGAGAGGAGAGGAGAGGAGAGGAGAGGAGAGGAGAGGAGAGGAGAGGAGAGGAGAGGAGAGGAGAGGAGAGGAGAGGAGAGGAGAGGAGAGGAGAGGAGAGGAGAGGAGAGGAGAGGAGAGGAGAGGAGAGGAGAGGAGAGGAGAGGAGAGGAGAGGAGAGGAGAGGAGAGGAGAGGAGAGGAGAGGAGAGGAGAGGAGAGGAGAGGAGAGGAGAGGAGAGGAGAGGAGAGGAGAGGAGAGGAGAGGAGAGGAGAGGAGAGGAGAGGAGAGGAGAGGAGAGGAGAGGAGAGGAGAGGAGAGGAGAGGAGAGGAGAGGAGAGGAGAGGAGAGGAGAGGAGAGGAGAGGAGAGGAGAGGAGAGGAGAGGAGAGGAGAGGAGAGGAGAGGAGAGGAGAGGAGAGGAGAGGAGAGGAGAGGAGAGGAGAGGAGAGGAGAGGAGAGGAGAGGAGAGGAGAGGAGAGGAGAGGAGAGGAGAGGAGAGGAGAGGAGAGGAGAGGAGAGGAGAGGAGAGGAGAGGGAATGAAAAAACATCCTCCAAAACTTTAACACCAAGCAGGATGAGCAAAGAGCCCGGTTTGGGGCACACAGGAGTGAGCCAGGTCAAAAGCAGCCTGATGTCAACGTGGTGTCTGTCTGGAAGGCTTGGTGACTTCCCTAGCCAACTGTTCTGAGACTTGCAATCCTAATTCACCTGAAAAGTCAAGCCTGAGTGAACTTCAGAGTTCAAGAGGTTGATTCCATCTCAAATGCAGAGGTTGAAAATAAAAATTCTACTAGCCAAGCTACTTTGAGTTGTAATCTCATCAGGTGGCACAAACTTACCACCTTGTGTCCCTGTTTCTTAGTGAAATTAGTAGAAATGTTTTGCATCCAGCTACAATGCCATAGATCTCTATTTTAAGAAGAAAATAAATCTAGTTTCCATCCATAATTAAGCACATCGTTGGCACAGCCTGTCTCAAAAATATTTTTGTTCTCAAAAAATTTAGGAAGAGAACATCTTCCCTGTAGGAATAGTTCCCCCCATCTGCTCTTCCTTGTAAAGTGAAGGAGGTGAGGGAGACGAATAAAAAACTTGACCTGTGACCACCTTTGGATGGAGCTTTCTGGCAGAGAAATGAAGTAGCGCTGCTTCCAAGGCAGACTCGGGACCCTATTTCTGAACAAACTTTGCAGTCCAGGTACATTCTTTTCACAGTTTTCATGCACAGATGTTAAATTGAGTTGTCTGAATGTTCTTTGATCTTAAAAAGGAAATAAATATAATGGGGACTTCTCACAGTTTGCCAGCGGAAGGAATCCTATCAGCTTTGTGGGATACAACAGTTGCAGTGGTACCTAAAAATAATGTGGGCCTCACTGATTTTCTCTTTGAAAAACAGTGAAATATTGCCCTGCATTTAGGGCCCTGGGTTGAGCGCATCTCCTCTTGGCTGCATCTTCTTGTTTTCTCCAGCTGTGTATCATAAATATTTTATATAATTGGTCATGCTCCTGCCGTTCAGTGAAGGTGAGATATGGGTCTACTGCATTTCCTTTCAACTCATCTCCTGATTAAAAAAGTAATCAAAAAGAAAGCTTGCTTCAATTAGTAGTGGTTTATACGGATTTAGAAGAGACACATAATGCTCAGCATTACAAGAAATGGTCTCCCCTTCCTTTCTAATACCCTAATTTCCAAATACTCACAGGCAGCCAAAATAGCAAGTTGAGCACGCCAGCAATGCTGCTGTAAATCCCTGGCATCACACATCAATACGCTCTTTCATGTGAAATTAAAACCTCCTCGTTGAGCATCAGCGGCAACAAAAGATGGGCACTCGAACAGCCAAAGGAAAAACAGCAAATGTGGAGAGAGGCAATTGGAACAAATTGGACTGAGTTAGCCTGTCTGCTCAACTCCAACCAAATCATTTTCTGCTCGTCTGCTATCGTATCAGCCACAAAATGTCCCAAGAGGCCTATGAGCAGGTCCTGACCAACCGCAGGTGAAGCTTGATGAATTTTGCTGTATTTAAGTCAGTTTTGATGGTAAAGCGGCTTGACATTTCGAACTAAAATGTATTATAGAAACGTTATCAATATTAAAATCAGATGCTTGATTTATTATTGGTTTTAATGAAATGTCCTGAATTCTACACACATTAACATGCAAACCCCTTTGACTTGAGCGCTGTTTCCAATCACAACCAGCTGATTTCTCCAGTATGGAGGTGAGACTCAGGATAACACTTTGACTTGGCTTAAGCACCCACCCATCTTGCAATGTCAATAAAGTGCTGACAGTCCTCAATTACAGTCTAGTTCTATGGTTGTTCTTGTGTTCCCAGGGGAAAAAAAAAGAGGAAATTAGGTGAGAAAAGGACCTCCCTGTTCATCAAATCCAATCTCCTTTTGCCACAAACAGTATAATTATTATATAACCCCTTTCATAGCGCATCAAGTTCCCTCAATCCTCCGCCCAGGAAATGTAAGAACCTCGTTACTCTATTTAGGAACCAATTTCCAGCTTAAGCTTGGACAACTCACAGTGTTTTGCTCTTGTGTTGACATCTGTGTTCGGCTTTATAGCTTTTCCCCCGCTGTTACGTACCCCCCAGCTCTCTTTGTACCCCCCAAACCTCTGGGAAAGCACCAAAGGGCCGCTCAGCTCGTTCCTACAAAAAGAACCACAAAATAAACCAAACAGCTCTAAAGACCAAACCTGACAAAAGCAGGAAAACCAGAGTTTTGCTGCATGGGCACCTGGAACCTGGTGGTGCCACAGGCCATGAAGAACGTGGGCATCGAGCAGGATTCACCTGATCCTGGTTTGTCTCATTAATATCGAATCTGCTTGAAGGCCAAAAGTATTTTCCTCCCTTTTTGGCCAGGGTTATGCCAGGCACAAGGAAATCTTTGCTGCTGCTTGTGCTCGGGAAGAGGAATCTGCAGGGCAGACGACGCTGTTGGCGCTCCAGAGCTTCACCAGAGCCGTGACGGATTTGCTGTGAACATCTGAAACACCAATTACATCCTCAAAATGGTATGAAATGTCCCCGTGGCACCTTGGTAACCTGTTTGTGCCCAAAGGTGGAAAAGAAATGGACATGGGACTAAAATCAATGTAACTATGTGTTGTGCGGTATAGGGAGGGAAGGTAATTTCCCACATTTGAAGAAAATAATTCCAGGAGATTAAAAATCACAACTTTTTTTTTTTTCCTTCATAAAATCCACAATAAAAACAGAGCATATTAAGCAGAAACGAGCCTACCAGAACTTATGAATAACTCGCATTCTTCCACTGGAGCCCAGCCAGTTACCCTTGGAAAAAATTCCTGTTTACTTTGTAGTGAATGTGAGAGACACGCAGTCTGCCAGAAGCTGTTACGACAGTAAAAACACAGCCAGAGGCTGTCACAAGTGAGGAAATCACAGAGAAAGTGAATTTGTTAACTTCAAGGACAAAGATTAAAATAATATCCATTTGGTTAAAAGTTATTTACTTTATCACATAGAAGACTTGAGTTTACATGAAAGCTATTCTAGTTCAAAGGCAAATTTCAGATACTTCTTCAATAGCAACTTTGTTTGTTAAATTTTATTAGATTTGCAAAGAAAACTTCTATTCTTCTTGTTCTCAGCTTGGCTGAGATGAATATTTTGCACTACAGCTGCATCTTTCTCCCACAAAGCCTCATTAGAAGTGCAGATGCCGGTGTCCTTGCTCAAGACACCTCCCAAAATCTTGGGGGACGATATGTTTGCACTTCTGGTTCTTCAGCAGTTTAATAAATATATCAATTATGTCCAAAACTGTATGCCTGTAATTTCAGAAATCCCAGAAAACACATATTTCCAGTACCCACAAGCCTGAATTCTGAAGCCTGATTAAGACAAGCTCACTCGAGAGGAAAAAGAGGGTAATGTGCAGCCCTCACAGCTCGTGCATTTTTGTACCATAAGTTTAGGTTTGTTCTTTTCTGCTCTTCACCAAAATTGAATGCATTTTTTAATCCGTTTCTGTGCTTTTGTGTACAGTATTTTTATTCCTCCTTTCTCAGTAAAGCTTAATGTAAACCATAAGCTGAACATAAATACACTTTCTCATGTGCATTTACGTTCTTAATTCATCTTCTCGTTTAACTTCTCTGTCTTTTATAAGCAACTTTCCTCTTCTCCCACACAGTAATCACAGGCTTATGATGTACAGACGGCTGCTGTCTCAAACCAGCCACGTGCACCCCAGCTGTCATAACTTCTTTCTGGCTCTGATATATTCTCCTATTGTCTATCTCATCCCTTTAAAGCACAATTTCTAGGCGTTGTTGTTTTGCTTTATTCTCAAGACCAAGAGCATGTTTAAGTCTTTTTTCCTGAACTAGAATCCAAGAGCTGGTGATCTGATAACCTTGTGACGGTAGTAAAAACAGGAGACAAATCTCACCTCAAAGAGATACTTGCGCATATCTGGCCTTGTCAGAAACAGGAAATACCAGGACTCTTACATAAAAGATTTCTAACTTAAATTTCCAGACCCAAGGAGCTGGAACGGCTTAAATACGGTTCAGATAAACATCCAGAAGTTCTGATGATTATCCAAACTCTTCGAGAATCTGGAAGTTTGGAGGTTCGCTCGTCAGTGCTACCTTGAGAACATCCTGGAAGCCGCCTGCACCTTGGAGCCAACAGCGATAAGGCCGTGCCCTTCGGAATAAAATCTCGGTTTAGAAGTCAAGTAACTTTACTTCGACTTTGGAAATGAGGCCAGTTTAATTCTCACTGTGATTAACCACCCAGAGGCTCAATGCGGTTTGGCTAATCCATGTTAAAATCACATTTTTAGCTCATTTAGATTATTGCTAAAGTGTTCCTGCAAAGGCGAGTCCTAAACCTCAGTAATATTAATTGACCAAAAGAAAGGAGGCCTTGCATTTCAATGGTGTTTCTCCATCTGCTTCGTAACATCTTCACTTGGAAATCTGTTCAGCATAGCTTGCTAAAGCATAAAAAAAAAAACATTTTAGGCTGCTACGGGCAAAAAGCTGGGGGTTTTTGGTAAAATTACTCACAAAAATAACAAAGAGAAGTATTTTCAGATCTGCATCTCTGCAGACAGCCTGAGGATTCAGGGGAGATTGGTGAGTTGGGGGTACATACACATGTTCTGTAATAAGTGGGTGAAGGAAAATTCACTGTCTCTGGCTCCTTGCACTGCTTCTTACTGAAAAAAAAAAGCCTGAATTTCCATTCGGTCTCAACCACCGATTCACATAGATTTGGTTTTTTACCTTTAGAGGGCAAAAGTCTAGATGCATACAACTCAAGTCTTCCTTGTGCTGACTCTCTTAGCAAGAAATAACACATTTTTGCCAAGAACCTGATCTATTTTCTTCCAGCTTACCAGTCCTAGCACTCACAAACCTCTGTGCCACCACCAAACTGTAGACGCATTAACCCATCTATTTATTCCCACTTATTTCATCGACTTCAGACAAGGGCTTTTGCATTTGCTGAATACTATTTACAGGCCCAGACTGTCAAACCTGAATCCAAATTGCTCAACTCCAAACCACCTCTTGCCAGCTAATGCTTTTAATGAGCTGAAAGCAATCAGCAGCTCTGCTCATCAAAACCTCCAGGACGGCGTGTCTGACCAAACCTTTGTCTATTTTTCCCCAATTACAGTAATTGGTCTCTTAGGGGATGTTGATTCTTCCTTCACACCTTGTGCCTCCTTTCCCATGCTGGACTCTCATAGCATTATTCAAAACATCCAAACTTGTCGTATATCTCCTATATCTCCCAGATCAGTGACCACCCTTAAATGACCCTAATTACTGCTTATGTCACTTTCTAGCATTTCTTTAGAAAGGAACAGCATTTATGCTTCTCGTAAGTCAGGATTTTATACGCCAGCCCTGCTGGATTTAATATTTTCTCAAAGGCGACTGAGAGAAGCAAAACCCTATTTATAGAAAAACTCTTAGGGGGTTTTAACGGGCTCTCACGCAAAGCCATTGTTTTGCTTTCGTATTTGTTGTCCCTGTGGAACTATAACCCCCAGCTCTAAATTGCCCACTCACATCTATTCATATGCGGCAATGAATTCCAGGACACCGCAGCTGGCTGCTAGTGCCAAAACGCTGTACGGATGTCTACTGCCAACTGGAATATTTTAACTTCAAAGGAAAAGATTAATGAAGATTATGGAAATGATGCTCAGTCTCTGCATTTCCACTGACCCGTTTTTCCCCCACGTATCACACAATGATTTGTTAAACTACGTGTTAGCAGACCCACCGTGAATCCACCGCGGTAGTGGCTTTTACAGCCGTAGAGACAGGAGGAAATGGACAGAGAGAAAACACGGTAACTGTATTTTGATAACGTATCTAAACACATGAAAGTCAATTTGATCTATGAGATCAGCAATGACAAGGTCAGCGATACGCAAACTTTTTATCTTATTTCAGATCTTCAAAGTATCTTGAAGTTTTGTGACGCATTGATTGCATTGATGCCTACTCTACCTATCCCTATCAACCCCATCGTGACCTATGCTACCAAAACATTTCTTTAAAGACATGAAGCATGTGCCAAATCCCAGTTACTTGCAGAGACTTGGCACAAGCCACCTGGGGACATATTAACCACGTCCCTGGGAGCGTGATCATCTAAGCACTTTTTCAGCTGGACGGACAACCAGGTGGGTAGACTGTAACTCCTCTTCTGTGTTTCAATGAAAAATTTGCCCTTCCATGTAACACTAAAAGGATTTCATTTCGTTTTTCAGTGTATGCTGGAAGATGATGGTCAAAGGATGTTGGAATCATTCAGATGTTCAAATGCCCCCCATGTGCCATTCAGTGAAGTCAGTGCTGATTTTGACAGAATATTTAACACAATTAATGCGGCTGATTTTATCACCGTAGTGATGTGGAAGAGTTCAAGACATTGTGATAGAAAAATTGCCTGAGAAAGTAATTCATAACTAGGTTTTGGGTTTTTTTTCCGCTTGTTTGATTGATTGGGGGAACAAGGGGGTTAAGATCAGCTGCAAATAGAGCAAGCATTGCTGCCACAATGGGTGGAAACCTGAAGGAAAAGATTGTGGGAAAGTCTTTGTCAGGGTTGCCATATACCCAAGTAATTTGGTTTATAAGCAGTCTCTTAGATATGCTAAGTTGTGAAGGAAAAGCGTAGAAAATGTTCCATCAGTCACTTCCCCCAAGGCCTGTTTATTTTCCTCACAATATCAAACTCGAAAAACCAGATTGTTTGGCTGAGCCAGGCAGGCAGCAGCCAGGGGTGATGCAGCGTGGAAAGGGAAATCCCCCTTTCCCTGCCTTAATCGCTGATACCTTTGATTAGACCAACCCAACAGGACTTACTCAAATACATCGGATGTAACAAATACAGATAGCTCATTGTACAGAACCACCCCTCTTCCAAACAAGCAGAATTGGGGTGGTGTTCACATTCACGGTACAGGATTTGAAAAGCTACTTACAGTCCTTAAATAAAAATAAAAAATAATAATAATTACAATAATTTTTAGATATCTAAAGTTAGGTATAAGTCATCTCATCCTTAGAACCAAAGTCTTCTTAGTCAGTAAATGAGGTTACCCAGATTTTGCTGGGGTGATACTTTGGTTCTGTTTTGTTTAAATGTAGATGTGTTTGCATTTCAAAACAACTCTTTAAGTCTTATTGCACATTGATGCAATTGCAAATACAGCAGACAAGTTTAAAAAGAATATTTTGTGCTGACATCTATTTTGGAGGGATTTTCAATGCCAGACAATGTGCCTGTATTTGGTGTTTTCCTTTTCATCTACCTGCTTTCAAGTAATATTGTTTTCCAGGATACGTATGCAGCATCTTACAGATAAGAACAGTTACAAAGGTATTCTCTGTGCCAGAAGAAAAAGATAAATCCGCTGGAGTATCTCAATAGCCTCCTGTCTATCTAGTGGGCACAAAGTGAAGATTTCAGCTAGTACAGAGACAGCCACGTTATCCAGAGCTTCCTAAACATGTCCTGTGCCAGCCGGGGGGACCCAAAGCTTGATCACGGTGTGATCACAAACTTGATACACTAACGCAAGCCGGCTTTTAATTTCTGGTACATAAGAATCCGAATGAACAACTTTTTTGTTCCTTGCCAATCAAGACTTACGTGCCCTGCAATTACAATTGACAACAGATGGAAAATTGCAGTGACTAAACCCCAGAAGCTGGTGCTTTTCTAATTTTAAATTAGTAGTTCAGTGGATTAAGGTTAAACATTTGCCTATTGCTGGATCACCCTGAAAGTATGTTAAACACTGGGTTAGGGAACAGCCCTCTGAGTAGCTGAGCAAACATAGAATCTGGAACCAAACCTTGGTTCACGGGTACAAAAAGAGCAGAGAGACTCAAACAAAACTCCTACACCCACAAATGAGCTTCTCTGTGTTTTGTTAGAAGTACCATGTAATAGTATGCAAAAAAAAACCATGCTCATGGATGTTTTGCACATACAAATCCAGCCAAGCTGAAGAGCTGACTTGGATTTTGGTCTTTAAAGGCTGAGGAATTGTTCTGATTCCACCATAAAATGGGGAGAGGTATGGAAACCCCAAAGGAAAGACAGAGAGTTGGCCTGTGGATCCTGCTGCCAGGAATCCCTATAAAAGTGGAGGCAGATCCTGCACGATGCACCCAACTCCCTGCCAGGGCAGCAGCCACCCTGTAAAGGAACCAGCAAGGCCACAGCCATCGTGGCTGTTTATTACTTACAGTGAGCAGAATTACAGGAAATGTTGCCACGAGCTGCAGCATTTCAAAGCAGGACTGGTAAGCAGGAGCGTATCTGTTGTTTGGCAGCCTTCAGAACAGAGGGAAAGGAAACATTTTAGGTCAGGTGAGGGAAAGAGGAACCGAGGCAACAGGAGCATGATGAAAAGGTAACGAAGTAATCGAGGTATAAGTCTAAAACTAGAAGTTCAGGGGCTTTTGTCATTCATATCATCAGAATTTGTTTTGTCTTATGCAACTCAGCTGGATTTACAAGATGCAAGAGGGAAGTGTTGGAAAGGAGATAACCCCAGCCATAAATAACTGAAAATAAAACAAACAGGAGATTTCAAGGCTTTGCTGATTCAGTAAGAGGCATGAAATTCCTCTCACTGTTTAAACACTTACTCAAAATAGATCTATTAAGAGCTAAAAGTAAGTGTGTTAGGAAACAGCCCTCATTGATCTAATACTCTTGTTTAATCTTTAAAAAGTGTAGGAACGGGAATGTGCAAACCCTAAATTGCAAAGCCAGCATCTGCAAACCTTCATTCAAGGTTCCTAATCGCTGTCTGATTCAACCAGACACGTGGCTCTTTTTATTTCTTATTTGTGCGTATTCAGGCACAGTGACTGGTATTATCACATGCCTGGGGAATGGCCTTTTTTTCAGGGAGGTGTTGGCTTATTTCCATTTTGTTTTTAGGAGGTCAGTGGTTTGGGACCGGACTGAAACATTTCAAAGACAGCACAAACAGTTCTTTTCTTTCAAATGAACCTCAGGGAAAAATAACGGTCTGGCCATTGCACAATGTTAAGAGTTACAGCCCTACTTCTGCCAGCACTTTGATCCATGACTTACACTAACAACAATAAGATTCCACAACCCTCAAGGTGCAGCTCAGCATCTCAAAATGATCAGAAATTGCTTTGTAGCTCCAAGACCAAAGGCAGATGCTGTTTCCGAGCCTGTACGTGTAATAGAAAAAAGACAATGAGTGCTACAGAAATAGTCTTCAGAGCCTCTGGATTAATTTTGAAGAGTACAGTAATGCTCTGTAATGCTCTAGGTCATTGGTTTTATATACAAAATTGTAGTGTGCTTTAATTGCACAATCTGTGGCAAGTACGTAACCAAAACTCCCTAGGAAGAAACTGCAAACACAAAGACAAAAGGGGATGAACAATGTTTTAAGCTCTCTCCTAAAACAATGTGATATGCATTATGATTAGAAGATGCATTAAATAGCCTAGATCCACTAAAATACAGATCCAGGCATGTCTCTATTCCACCTCAAGATAATGATACCCTAAAACATGGATAATGGCATTAATTTCCCCATGGCAGAGAAGATAAATGTCTGGTAACCTCAAGAGACACTGAAGTGACCCTGGTAGGGCTCTGACTTCCAATGCTGTTAAAATTATTTATTATAGACACTATATTATTAAACCCCTTTGAGTTATCCAAACAAATCCCCTAATTTGTTATTAGGTCACTAGAACGAATTAGACCACCGGGATGTTCCTTACTTTAACTGACACCCAAGCAGGGACAGGTTACTTCATCAAGGGGTGGAGAACGGCTTTAGGTCATCAGAAAGGCAAACACAGCGTCAGGAGTGATATCTGAGACCTCAGCAACCCTCCATCCTGCACTCCTCCCCATGGGCCTTAAGCCATTGTCATTCAGCCCTTGGCTCACAAAACCTCCAAAACTGGCGGCAGAACAGAGTGAATTTCTCTAGACGAGCATTGGGAGCAGAAGAAGGAACCAAACGCATCTCCCAAGGTTTTATGTATTTCATACGTGCAGCAATTTCACAGCTATAATTTTGTAAAAGCTATCAGACTGTTCGCGTAAGTGCTAAGCTCTACAAACTCCTTTCTGCACCAGACTACGGACTACTTTGGAACACAAGGCAGACGTAATTCCCAGAGATGAGGAGAGGAGGATTTTCGCCACCTTCACAAGGTGTCTCTCTTGCTTTCACCAAGATCACGTCTGGCTTTTCCACTCGCGGATCACAACACTCTCCTCACACCGCTACAAACAGCATTACAACACCCTAGTGTTACCACACCCTGGTGCTACTACACCCTGGTGCTACTACACCTTCCAGCTACTGCAATTTTTTTGCTCTTCAGCTTTTTGAACGCAGAATCTCAGCTTTCATTGAAAGAAAACCTACCGCAGACTCATTGTTGGAGACGGGAGCTTGAAAACTACAAAAGATATTGGACTTACATTGTTGTTGACTTTGCAGTCATAACTTGTTAACCATCAGCAACAGGCTGCAGAAGTCCTTCTCCTCCGTGTAGGGAAGCTGATTTCTGAGTTGGGCATTGTGGCTGCACCTGCAAAACCATATTTTCTTATAGTCATTGTTTTCTTTCAAAAGGGGAAAGTTAGGAGTGAGACTATGCGTGTTATTTATAAATGGTTTAAGCCAATTTAAATTCTGTGCTGCAAAAAAGGCAGGTACCCACCTTTCCCAATTCCTGCCCTCAGAGCTGGCCCAAGTCAGTAGATCCATCTGCTAATTAACAGGGAAAAAAAAAAACATAAATGGATTTCCAGTCAGATCAACTCCCTCATCTGGCTGGCAATGAAGTCACAGAATCCTTAGTGCTGCTGCTCAAGGAGAGGTACAACTGGCGATTTTAGAGAGAGCAAACTCCAGATCTATTAAGACAATGGTAACAACGTGTGTTCAGTGCATCCCAGAAGAAAAGTGACTTATTTTGCTGGAGCTGAGTCCAGAAAGAATCCCTTGGTCTCCCCCCATGAAAAGGAACACATAAAAAAAGGATATATACCACTGAAGAGAACCATTAATGTTCGAGATATCCTACATGTCATTTGGAGACACAGAGCCAGGGAGTATGTGGGAATGAGAAATAAATGTGATGTGGACTAAAGAGTGAAGTGGGAGGAGAGGCCTTTGGCCATAGGCATGAAAAAGTGATAAACAGAATATGTCAGGAGAGAAAAACATCTGAAAGTGGGCCCTGCAAAGATAACGCATGCTGGATAGAAAACTACATGTGAGGTTGCACCCCCAGCTCCTACCCAGCCTGATGGATTTACTCAGTGCTTGGGAACAGCTAGCTCAACTTGAAACTGGCCCTTACTTGTCACAGACTGAAATTATCCACTCAAATAACCAAATATATTTGATATTCTCTACAATTCTATTCCATTTGTATTCTATAAAAGGGCTTAGGACCTTTTATAAAAGCCCAGGTTTCAGAAAAATGCAAGCACAGCCCTGTATCCCTAGAAAATAAGTTAACAATATTTCCCAGCGTATTCAGTGAATATTATTGCCAGCACTGTGAAATCTCATTTCCGCAACTTGAAAAACAAACAAACAAAAAAATCAGGCATAACCTAAAATAGGAAGAAACAAAGGAAACCACAAGCACACACAACAGCCTGGACTTCCTGCTCCTTCCTCAGCACTGGGTTTGTGTTTCCCCTCGCCGCTGTTGAGATGTCGGGAGAGGTCAGAACGTCAGCTGTAAATCACCCGCGTTCTCAGGCAGCTGAAGGTGCAATAACTCACTGCTCGTCTCTGCATCTGGGAGCAGCAAGCACCCTTTTTTCCAGCTGTGTTTCACTAACTGCAAAAAGATGCCTGAAATGGTCTCAATATGGCCCTACTGGTATCGGTAGCTAATCTCCAATTGATTTTGCTGGAGAAAGACCGAATTCAAAATACAGTTTTGTATTCACCCCATCCTTCCCTCGCTCATACAAGAGCATCCTGTTCCTCAGCAGAAAGTGGAGCAGACCCTGTGGGCAGAGCACAGGAAACACAAATCCTTTGGGGGAAAGGGAAGAAAGGGGAAGAAGCAGGGGAAAAGAAAAATAAAAAAGAAGGGATTTGGGGTAGCAAAATAGGCAGGGATAAAGGAGTCTGGTGTATTATCTGGGCGGCTGTGACCACATCACGTGTCATTTGTAGCACACATCCCACATTTGACTAACAGGAGCTGTGGTTATTTTTCTCCTGTACTTTTGTGAACTCTGCACACAGCAAACCCAGCTCAGAGCAACATTGAAAAATTGGTCTTATATATACCTGGATGCAACTTTTGGTAGTTCCTAAGGATGTACCTGACTTGATCACAAATTTCTTCCCCATCAGACAATCTGTAAGATTCCAAAGCCCAGCAACTCATGCTGAGGGGTTAACAAGTCCTCAGCTCTCTTGCTTCTATCTCTAGAACACAGAGCATTTCAGTCACCAATGTAGTTTCACCGAAATGGGTAGAAAGAGGTGGCTGGTTCTTCAGCACCTTGTGTTTTAATTGCTTGTGGAAGGTCCTATCATGCTAAAAAATATCGGGCAATTCACCTACTTGAATATAAAAGCTTATTCCAGGTAAATAAATGCAGCAGGCAGGTAAGTAACAGTTTGATTTCATCAACATCGCCCTCACCAAATTATTGAGTATTTTACCTTGGAAATTGTGTGGGTTTAGCTGGGCCTGACACACAACTGCAGAAGCTGGTTATCAGCCTCGAGAAAAACCAAGTCCATGTGTTAGATGACTTGGCTGCTTTTTCAGGATGCACAGAAACCTTTCAACATCTTGTGAACCAATATTTCTCATGTTGCACCAGAACAACGGGAGACTGAGTTTGCCTGCAGCAATCCACGGAGAATTCTCTTTATGAGGTGGCTGGTTTTGCCTTGTTTAAACACTGAGAAAACAGGCTGATGTGATTTCAGACCCCTTCCCCTTTTCCACCACTAACCTAGAGCTGTTTGTGGATCCAAAGGAAGAACACACGACGTGCACTCACCCAGACACAGCTGAACTGCCTGCAGCCAAAATACAAAAGATTGAATATGTAATTTATTATTTTTTTTTGTAGTATAATCATTCTGTCATGTATAATGGATGCACAGGCATCATTCGCCCTTTTGAAAACCTAAAGCAAAGCTTTATTTGATTCCTGTAAATCTCATGGGCTTCAAATTGAAGCATTCCCTTCTGTCAGCAGCACAAAGCTTAGCAATGAAATTCCACAGCCCAAATAGGACTTTAAGGCCTTAATTATACTTTAAAAACAGGGTGTCATTAATGATTTTGTTATTTTCAGTGGCATATGAGCTACAAGAGCTTTAATACATGTGTAAGCCCATAAGGGGTGTGGGGAGGAAGGGACCAAACAACAGATTACCCCCAAATTCCGGGTTTTTTTCAGATGCATTTAAGACTAAAATCTTTGGAAGGCCTAAGAGTAGAGGAGGCTAAAGGTTTGAGGGGGGGAGGGTGCAGAATTTCTGGATATGGAAGCAGTTGGTTGGAGTCGGGGGCAATGGGGACTCGGGGATAATGGGGAGTCGGGGGCAATGAGGAGTCGGGGGCAATGAGGAGTCAGGGGCAATGGGGAGTTGGGGGCAATGAGGAGTCAGGGGCAATGGGGAGTCAGGGGTAATGGGGAGTCGGGGGCAATGGGGAGTCGGGGGCAATGGGGAGTTGGGGGCAATGGGGAATCAGGGGCAATGGGGAGTTGGGGGCAATGGGGAGTCAGGGGCAATGGGGAGTTGGGGGCAATGAGGAGTCAGGGGCAATGGGGAGTCAGGGGCAAAGGGGAGTCGGGGGCAATGGGGAGTTGGGGGCAATGGGGAGTTGGGGGCAATGGGGAATCAGGGGCAATGGGGAGTCGGGGGTAATGGGGAGTCAGGGGCAATGAGGAGTCAGGGGCAATGGGGAGTTGGTGCTTTTTGCTTAGAAAAAACTCAGAGGGAGGCAAAGGGGCCACATGAAGATTCCAAGAACAGACACTGCAAAGTCCCTCCCTAACCGAAGTGAACAGCCAGGCTTAAAGAAATAAATGGATAAAAATATTCCAGACAAAAAAAGCTTTGTTTCTCTGCTTGACAAGACAACTAACATCTCATGAGGCCACGCATCAAAGTATCTCAAGTATGTGGCTTTGTTTTCTTCACAGGAAAACCAGAAATGTTGTCAGCCTTGTTTTATAAAAGCGAAATCTGGCCAAAGACCAGGTGACATGCCCAGAATCAGCCGTGACATCTGTGGCTGAGGTGGGAAAGGGTCAGGGTTCATCTTTTTCAGGTGACATAACCGCAAGATCACCGTTGCTTTCCTAAATGAATATCATGTTTTCACATTGCTGGCTCTGAGCCGCAGTGCCCAAATTGTGATCAAAGCTTTGCGCGCCTGGCATCTGGGGCATCCACCACATGATTTCTGCGTGATTCCTTACAAAGGGAGAGGCCAGTGACTGCGCTCAGATCCAGATTTGCAGTTTTTGAAGCGCTCAGTGCTAAAACGCTGGTTCTGAGAACCGTGGTTCTTTGTGCCACTGTTGCCTGCAAGAGATACAAGCCCTCCAGACAACCCTTGTTGTAAGACCTCCTAGGTCACAGGCCTCCGTTTGCAGCCATAATTTCAGTCCTGATAATTTTTTAGGCTCAGCAGAGCCAGGAGAAAGTTCCCGCAGCTCAGCCACGACACGGCTATCCAGAAGAGGGAGTGCATACATAGCATACACAGATGGAAATCAAGATTTTGCCGTGCTGGGTCCTCACTGCAGAGCGTAGAGGTCCTGCAAACACCCAGCTGCATTTTCCACGCTGCCAGATGTTCAGTGCTGCGTACAGCTCAGGGAAATACCCACTGCACAGCTTGGTCAACAAGATATTGCTCCTCTTTGCTGTGTGGATGCTTGAGATGTTCTCAGATGTTTTCAAATGAAAACATAGTGATTTTTGCTTTTTGGTAAGCTTGCTTTATATATTGGCTTGCTGGTCCGAATTAATATCTCCAGCTAGAATTTAAGCCAGCTTGGTTTCAAGTCCCTCTCAATTGTTCTTCCTTCCTGATTTGATAAGTAACTTGCAGCATGCAAATTCATAGTTAATTGTCCTGACTTATTCAAGAGTGAAGTTTATGAATTCAGTTTGTGTGCACAGCAGAGTTTTTGCAGGTAGAACTTGCACTTACCTTTGTCTGGTTTTGCAACTACAGACCCCAAGGGTACCCAGACAGCAGTGGAGGTGCCCTTGACAATTAAAAATGCAGTTGACCACAAGAATGAAGCCACAGGCAACCACCAGGTACAGACATTAACCTGTTAGACCTGCGTTATGAACAGGAAGTAAGAAATGGGCAGGCATATTACAGCAAGTTTCTAAAGAAAACAATTCTGATCATGTTTTTCTTAATTTCTACATTAAGATTTGTCCTCTCCGTCTCCCTCAACACACAGTGTTCAATATCGCACTGAATTATGTTCTTTTTATATTGGGCTAAATCTCTTTGGTTTGACTTTGCTCCATTTTGTTCATCTTTCCTTTCTCTCTAGTTCACAAAAAAGCCCACAAGACTAAATTTTGAAAGAAGGACTGAAAGGCTATATTAACTTTGTTTAGCTGCTGGCAACAGTATAAAAGGATAATAACAGGATTATTTATATCATTATTACCTCTTTTTCTGTGCCTTCCTTACTTAACCTTTCTTTTTTTTAATGTCTTTTACAGATTATCAAGAGCTTGTATTTTGTTGACTTTTGTTATTCATTAAAAATGAAGTTCAAGGTCATTGTAGCTACAACAGGTAAATACAGGTTATTATTATGGTTTTGAAAACAAGTAACTTTCATTGTAGGGCAGTAAGTTTTCGAAAAGCAAAAAAAAATGAAAGCACTGCCTGTGCTTCATTATTAAGCAATTCTGTATAAGTGGGTTAAAAAGTCACTGCTGTGATTTGAATCATCGGTATGCTATACTGCTTCGTCTTGCTCAACTTGCACCCTCTTTCTGCAGAGGAACTAAAATAGCAAGGGCAGGTAACAACTCCCACTTATCTTCAGCAAGGTAAATAACTGAGGAAGTAATCAGTATTAACTCGCTATTTATTAACATTGTTTCAGCTCTGTTATCAAGCCCTGGAAAGTTTAAGGCCCAGGTTGAGATCTCTGGCTTGAGAAGGAGCCCAAGTAGGTGCCTCTTACATCAGTCTTGGTTGAAGAAAGTACTTACTAATATTTCTTTTGGAGGCTGGGAGAAGAAGCAGCAATGGCATGCCACTCTGCCTATGTTTCTATTCCCTTTTAACATGTTTCTTCTCCCTTGGAACAGACCTTCCGCAGTGCTTTTTAGGCAAGAGCCAGCAGTAGATTTTGCTTGCTGATAGAAAGTCATTCTGACTCGTTTCCACAGAACTCCCCAGGCTTTTCTGGCGTAAGCATTGCAGAACTTGCACCTCAATGCTTGGCAAAGACACTGGCTTTTGTTCAGTAGCGTCCAAAGGGCTAATAAACCCCTTAATTATTTGCAATCAAACATACAGTAAAGCCATCTGCAACAGATTCAGTGTATCAGCTGCCTCAACCCTTCGCTGCGGTTGCTGTGAACGGGGGGGAAGTTCAAAGGCTTGGAAAAATAATCCTCCTCTGGTTAGATGCATCAGTCACTCAAACAAAAGAAAGGAACAGCAGTAAATTACTAGTTGAATAACAAGTATCAATAACAACAGTCACGGAAAGTGGAAAATGACGACAAAACTTGAAGGCAGTGCCGCAGAATGCTGAAATTCTGGTATAGAGCAATGAATTGCCCTCACCTGACTTTGCTTTCTTCCACAGACCAGGCTATGTTGTTCCTTTTATTGCCTGCTCCAAGGATGGATTTGCCAGTTTTCTAGAAGCTGAACCTGTTTCCAGTTGTTACTTTTATTTTACTTCGAGGTTGAGCTAAGGTTCAGCTGAGAAAAAAAAACCAACACCCACAATAAACATAAATTTTACACCATGCTGGAATCCAGTGCAAGCTTTTCTATGGGAGTTTCCCATGAGAAAAAAACAAGTCTCTGCTTGTTGACCCAATTTCTGAGCTGAAGTGTCGAAAGAACAAAAAGCTCCGGAACATCTCCTTGTCACACAAACCAGCTGTTCTTAGCTTACCGTAGGAGCTGAAGCTCTCTGTATAATCATGAGTCTTCTGAGCTACTCAAACTTCGAGACCTTTCTCCTCCTGTTGAGCCCAGAGGGTGTCTTGGTTCACAGGTTGTGGCAATAGCTTCCAAAAATACTTATAAAATAGTTCTCTGGAATAGCTTGCAGGTTTGACCTTTACCCCTTGGGTTTTTGCAGGTATGGTAAAAGCAGGACAATCCATTTACCTGTCTGATCTGATAAGAAAATTCATTTCCTTCTCAGTTTGGATTTTTATAAATATGAATACATGATGCTAGCTATCAAAGATAATGAAGGCTTAGGCCCCAGATTTTAACCAGCAAGATGATACTAACACTGACAGTCTCTATTTTATCTTTTCTTTTTGAAGTTGTCAAGTAAACTCAACACTTCCAAAGACATTCACAGCATATTTGAGGTTCTATCAGGTTGTTTGAAAAAAGAACTACAAAGACTTCAATGTATTTTTCTTTGCCTTTATATTATCTGAACGAACAGGACACAGAAAGGTTGAACAGAGGTAAGGAAGAAAATCCCATTGTACAGTTGTTTGCACAATTCCCATCTCCCATGTTTGGAAAGACCACAAACATCAGATGTGTTCTTGGAGAGAGACCGGAGCTCTTGGGAATTTAGTTCCATTTGGTTTGGGGTTTTTTAGAAAGCCTTAAACCTTATCAGCTCCCAGCAGAGGACTCCACAAAGAACCCTGAACCAACAATAACACCAAAAACCAACCTCCACCACACATCCTTGTTCTGTATGTTTGGGGGAGGGCTTTTAATTTTGTCAATAGATCATTTGCTAATTTGCCAGAATGACACAAGACAGTTAACGAAGCAGATCCATGCCTTACCTGCAAAACTCAGCCACCAGAGCAATAAAATGCAACAACTCGCATTTCAATTCTCCATGTAGTTTCCTTATTCCGGTTCTGCGATAGACCTGGGATTTTGTGGAGAGTTTTCACGCATTGGAAAACTACTCAAACCACCAGTTCAACGGTTCTCAAGCAAATGGTTCTCAAAAAGGTCTGAGAAAGGGACAAGAGGAAAAGGCATGGCCAGGTAGATGAAGGGAAATCTTTAAGGGGGCATCCTTCAAAAAGCTGTCAAGTTCAAATGAAGCCAACAGGAAGCACCGCAAACTCTGGTGGGTTAAACGTAAAACACAACACAAAACATTAAGGTAGGCCAAGCCGAACTTCTTTTTGTGAAAGGTGAAGATGAGGCTATTGAACAAAGACAAAACCAAAGTGTGAGCTGATGTCAGGATCAGATGGTGTTCCCCCGAGCGAATGGTGACAGACTGGGAAGGATGTCATGACTGACGGATTAGTAACAACGGCACAGAGCGTCGCCTTTGAACCTGGGAACTTGGGAAGAGCAAGTAATGCATCAACTTGTAACATGGGTATTAGCAGCGATCTGGAAAACTATGGACATCTGAACCAGACATTTTAATTTCAAAAGCTTTTGATTTTAAGGCTAAGGATCTGATGTCTGACAAAACCCAGTGGGAGGCACAGGGTTCCTGTGGGCATGTTGCTCTCGTGGGTTTCTCCTCCAATCTGGATAACCATGGACTGGAACAGAGGAGTTTTGTGTATTTTCCAAAGGTAACCCCCACCTGCAACAGTGTTACAGTAGTACTGTCTTGAAGTAACTCATAAATTACTAGGACTAGCTTTCTGGTCTCTGAAATAAAGCATAATTTCTTCTTCTCTTTTGAGGTACCCCGGCAGTGTTGCAGCCATTGGTTTTAATGTTTGATTTTGGAAGCTTCAAGGTGACCACATACCAGAGCCATTCAGAAGATTAATGTTTCTCCGGTTACTTTTGAATCTTTTGAATATGCATGTTTGGGGGTTTCTTTTTTTCTTTTTAAAGTAGTAAGTTCCTTCAGTATTGACACATGCATTCTGTCTCAGAACACTTTTTAGAACTAGTTCATGTTTTGTAACATGTAGTACAATTAAATACACTTAAAGGACAAATATATTTCATATTCAGCCTATTCTGGCTGGAATCTGTTTCCCACAAGTTCTAAGAATGAATCAGGTCTTGTTCTGCACTTTCTCCCCTACCAAACACAGTCCATGAAGACAGATCGATTCATAATTTTCTCCTCCTTATTAATAGATCTTAGCTATCAATATGAGATAATTTGCATTTATTTTGTCTAGTTATAGTTGAGTTCTCTTGATTTTATATGGATGAACTGCAATCAGTTATGAGAGGGGAAAAATAGTATAAACTAGTTCAAGAAAAAGATCAGTGTTGCTACATACAGGATGTTAAAAGCACCTGGGTCCCTTTATAGTCATACAGTCAAACCGTGTGTGCACATGCTTTTAAGAGCTGCTATAATTACCCAGAACAAAAATGCACCATCAATTTGTGTGCGAGTGTGTAGACCTCACCTGCTCTTCTGAGCAAAATGAGTGTGGAAAGAAAAATTCTGGGGAAGTTACTCCTGAAACAAGAAAAAGACTGATTAAAGTAAGCACACAAACCCTTCGTCATGTGAGTAATCCTTTCCCCTGCAAATCATTTTATTGACGTCAGGTGACGCTCCTTGTGTGAGGCCGGATTAGTTACGTGACCAAAGGCTTCCAGGATTAGGTCCAAACATTATTCCACAAAGAGTCCCTACAGGTCTCCAAGATTATCTTAATTATTTTGCCCTTTGTAAAGTACTCATTCAACTGCAAGTCCCTCTGATAAATCCAGTCTCTTCTCTAGGTTTTCTATTGGGTTTAGTTATTTTCTTGCACTCATAGTGATTGTAACAGTGAGGTAAGGTTTAATTTGCAAAGACAAGGTAACCCTGTTGCAAGAATAGCTTACATTTAACTTCTGATATAAGGCTGGCTTTAATTCATCATTACAAAAGATCAGAGTTGTTCAAGCAATGGCAGTATATTGCTAATATTTCCCTTGAACTGCTCGATATAAAATTCCAGTGTCAAATTATTACATCATAAATGCACAAATCTGGCTTGCACGAAGCTTTAGAGCTTTTAATATATAAATGATAGAAAAGTCTCATTTTCTTATATTGTTTCAATCATATTATGCCCTTACAGTAAAAAAGGACGGTCTGTATGGTAACAGCACTTAATACATTATCAGCAATGTATCATCATAATAAAGTCACTTATCATATTCATCCTTTTTCTACTGAATTTTTAGCCTTGCTCCAATCTACTGCTATTTTATTATTAATTATATAGCCGTGTATTTAGAAGATCACTACCACAATCTTAGCTCAATAGTGTATATTTTTTATTAGATACGATGGAAAAGAGAAAACAGTTTTTTCCTATTAGAAACTATCTTCGAGTCTTGTCGCAATTGTGTTGGCCCTTAAAATGGAGTGTATTTGATTCTTTATCTAGCAGAATACTGTAACAGATGAATGGTATGAAACGGTTCACACTGTGGCCCTTTAAACCCTCTCTCTTAAGCATCAAAAGAGAGCTGGACATGCCCTTGTGTCCCCGCCTGGAGCTGGACATGGGACCTGTGGATGTGCACATGGTTATGTACCTTTGAGTTCAAGTGCACGAGCTCTCCCAGAAATGGGGTAGTTTTTAGTTCTGCCTCCTGCTGTAAATCCCAGCACGCCACTGCTCTGATGGATCTTGCAGAATACTCCTTAAATGGCTTCAAAACAGAGAAGGCAGAAGAAAATGGCCTTTTAGTTTTAATCTTGATACAAAAGGAAAGTATACGCTGGCATCTCTTACCAATTAAGTCATCGTCTGACGTCCGTTTTCCCCCACAGCCACGCAAAAAACTACTGATCAAGTCCAGGATAGACAGAACTCCCACTGCTTTCCAGAACAGCACTGGCTACAGGACTGATAATGTTCAGAGAAACTGAGATCAGACCACCGAATCGATGTGAACCCCAGATTTGCAGTTAGAAGTAACCTCGGTTATTACACCATACCTAACACTGTTTCTAGATTTAACACATACGCACACACTGAGCTGCAGGAAAACTCTGTTACACCAAAGAGGACTCGGACCCCGGATTTTTGCAGTGTTCATTTTGAAGGGATAGAGTTTGTTCTGAGATTTTGGCTGATGAGCCATCAATCATTTCCACAATTGCTAAAGCAGTAGAAGATACACAGTCCTAACCAAGGGCAAGAATGGATGAGTAACAAGGCATTTAACATCATTTTTTGAGGAATTTGTATCTCAAAGGAACTCAGCTGGCACAACTCTTGATAATGACTAAAATGAACTTGTAAATGATAAGTTTCCACCATAGCAACATTGGATCCCAGCTTCAGCACAAGAGAATAACCATTCTCAATTAAGGGTCTGATCAGCTGGATTCCCTGTGCACTGTCAGGTTTACATGTTGTCCTTAAACCAGAGGCACACAGGGTACTCGTTGATCTGCAGGAGTGACTTTTTGCTGTATTATTGGTATGTAAGAGTAAATAGTGTAAATGTTTGCTAATGGCATGGGACCAAAACGTAGCAACGCTTCCTCCTTGCACCTGCAACCAAATACACCTATTTCATAGGATAGCAAGGCTGCTTAAAACTAACACTAACCAGATACAGGGGGTTTGCATTGCAACAGCTCAAGAAAATATTAATACAATGGGGGTGTAACTGTAAAACCAGGATCCACAGCTAGGTGCTAAAGTTAGTTGATATTGTGTTCAGTGATGCTCAGATCCTGATTTTGATTTCTTCTAGAAAAAAGAGTCACTTGCCAAACACAGATTAGACAGGGTCTCAAACACCTACCCATTTAAGAATGGTGAACAGTGAAACATTGGGTTTAGCGGTGAAACTAAGATGTAGGTATATATGTGTTAGAGTGAGGAAGATGTACCTGAAAATGCAGGGCTTTTTAATGCGTTTAGAGGGGGAAAAGAAATTCCATCTTGCACAGAATGCATCATCAAGGATCATAAAATACCTCATGGACGGACAATGGGCCATAGATGAAGAACTGCAAAGCAAGAAGTTCTCTCGTGGCTCAGAGTCACTGCGGCTTTAAGACGTTTCTTTTGGATTCCTGTTACTCGTATCTTTTCCAGAAGTGAATTTTAGTGATAACACCAAAAGTCTTGGCTTGTATTTACACAAACCACTGTGAACCCTAAAACGAACACAGTCCACTAGGCAATTTGATCAGTGTCACAGAACAAGCCTGTAAAAGAGTCAAGAACGAGTATTCAGGAGTTTCACTTGCAATTCATGTGGTATTTGATTTCATTTCTTATGTTGGTTGGTTGATTGTGTTTTGTGTTGGGGTTTTTTTTAAGTGTTACAAGCTGTAATTCTGCCCCAAATGGCAACACTCCATATGTAAATGAGAGGGGGAAAAGATAACACACAAGGTAAATGTGGAAAAATACTTCATAGCACAAGTGGCCAAGTACTCTCTTTGTCACCAAAGGCTGGGTTAATAAGTACTACTGCATTTATATGGTTTAAAATAATCTTTGGGACTGAAGAAGCGGTGCAGCAGGGCTACCATGGGGTTAGGGACATTCACATCCATGCAGCGATATTGCTTGAGCAGTTGGCCGCATGTTTGAAATGAGCTGTTGCACTTTGCTATGAGTCATTTGTTTATTGTCAGCTTTAGCAGATGAATCAATGACCCCGTGTATCAAAGTCTCTAATGGTGATTTGGTTTGTTTTCTTTCTAAAATGCTAAATTGAAGTATCTATTCCATTCACCAGGTGATCTTGCAAATTATTAACGCTGCAATCCATAATAAAATAAATCATCAACAGCAAAGCAGAAAGGTCTTACGAGGATAACACCAAGCATTTAATAAAAACCCAAGCAATAAACACTATATGATTTCTTTTTAATTTGAGTTGCTTGTATTTCTGTTTAGAAAGCGTGATCCCAAAGGCAAAGCTTTCCCAGAAAACACCAGCAGCAGCTCACTCTCTAGCCAGCATCTTTACCAGCTTGAGCAAGAGGAAACCAGGACGACAAATCTCCCAAAATCTGTGACGTTGATATCATTTCAGCTCAATGTAATTGATGGAAAACTGATCACAATGTTCTTTCCCTTCTTTCCTCCATAATCTTGTTTAAATTCAGCCAACATCAGTTCAAAAAAAACCCATTCATAGGCTATTTTTCTGGACTTGTGCTTGAGCTGAACTAATAATCTCTTTCCAATGAGAGCACAGCTTATCAGCAGAGTAACCCCATGAGAGATTTCAATGCAGAATTCTAAAAGAAAGCATCAGACTCTGAAAATATTTTCCTTCTAGGACCAACACAGTCATTTTTATCAATATAACAAAGAAAACATTCACTGTGAGAAAATGCCTTCACTGTATTACGAACATAGTGAACTAGGGCCGGTTGGCTGGAATTCTAATTTCATTTAGGCCACTAAAATAAACCTGCAAACATTTAATTTGCCTGAACTCTTTGTTCTTTCTCTGAGGATATGAATGCGGGAAGACCTGAAACTCCCACCTATACCTCTGTTTCTTTCTATTTACCTCTTAAAAATAGAAAGGTGTCTGATCAGCGATGCCTTGTGTTGGCTTTTGGTGTCAGCTCTTCCTCACTTTACCAGGCTCTTTAGAGACAGACAAAAGTCCTAAAGGTTAAGGTAAGGCTCCAAACAGGATTTCAGATTAAGTTTTGATACTGAGTTCAGATCTACATCCAAGTCTCTCTCTTTTAACATAAGCACTGGCTTTTTAATGAGATTTTCAGCGGTCACTCAACACAGGCCTTTCAGGTCATCCTGCCTTATAAACACTGATGAAATAGACACCAGGAGTATTTCTGCTTTTCTAGAGCCACTGGCAACCACTGCAAAGTATTCAAACTCTTACACCAAACTTTGTCCAAGAAGGGGAAACAGTGAAACCACTGAGTTACTACCAGATATATTTGCATAACAGCTAAAAGAAGTAGCAGGTTAGAGGTTCCATCTGCAAATTCAGGTATTTCCTCTGTAATCCTCAGTTTGTTCGACATTTGTACTTAGAGAGTAAAAGGAATAACTTTATATAACTCATTAAATTCATATTTTTGCAACAGTTCGCTTCCCTTCATGAAAAAAAGTTTTCCAAGTTGTTTTTCTTTACCACAACAAATATTGATATATTTCCCAAGCCTGAAAGCCTCATGTATTTTGTCTTTCTGCCTTATCGGACTCGGCCATGTGGCCTATTTAGTGTGTCATGCCTTTTACAAAAGTAAATTTTTAACCAACTGCAGTCTTAGTGACCTCGTTAGGAGCATTCAAAGTACAATCCAGGCTTGGTTTACATATTGATAGGTCACTCCAGCACAAGACCAGTGAGCCATGGAAGTGTTTCCACATGAGCCTGAGCCAATGGCATTTGCTGCCAACAGTTCATCACATTGAAAAACATTCCGAGCACGCATGGTAACCACTTTTTCTAGCTGATACCAGTGGGAACTACTTATCATAGTAGGTAAACGACTGATGTGATATATGTAAAACTGCTGGTGGAAACTCAGCCTCAGCTCCTACCACCCGGAGATGTGCAAAAGCAGCAGGAGATGTGGAAGCAGCAAGAAGTTTCCATAACATTTGGATATTGTTGGGTTTTGGCAGCCTGCGAGCCAGAACTGAGCAGCCATAAGGACACATTCCCATTGAAGAACGGCTGCCTGCTTTGTCCTTTGGTGGTTGTACTCCACAGAGAAGAAGCCAGGGATAGAAAAACATATCACAAACCCCATAAAAACAGCTACATATTACAGCAAGAACTGTTACTAAAACAGGTGACCCAAGCAGAAATAGATTTCCACAAAGGCAAGGGAAGATATGAGCACAGAAGTAAAGTAAATCAGAAGTTTGCTCTTTCTGTAGCTATCATAGATTACCCCATAGCCGTTTCTGGACACTGTTGTAATATTTGTCTTGAATGCAGAGTAAGGAGAAATACGGTGTCTTCTGTTTATTGGAAGAATTTCCCCAAACTACTAGCAGGTTTATTTTATTCTATAGAAGTTTATACAAGGTTACTCTGTACAGCTAAGTAGAGAGATGGATGGAAATCTTGCATTTCCCTGTCTTTAGCCAGCTTGCTGTTAGCTACTTTCAAAGTGCCCTGAACATCTGATGAATGGCAAAAATCCAGAGTGCTACATAAAATTGGATCTACTTCAATGCTAATTGAACTGCGCTACCTCCCACCACTTGTTTTGTACACAATAGATAAATAGTAGCAATAGTTTAGCAGAGTTACTATGGGAATAGGCTATTTCTGTTTCCCTTCCCAAGGCCGCACAGAGTGTTCCCTCAGCTTCACACTTCACCTACTCCTTGTGCTCACATTGTGTTGATGTTTTTGATCACCTGAAATCTATTTGTTTTAATGACCCTTATCCTGATGTCAACCCGGCCGCAAAATAAGCAAGTCTATAAAAAACCCGCTGGGAAGCAGAAGGTAAGAGTTCAAAGGCAGGAATTTCTGCTTTGCCTGGGTTAAGGCCGTGCTGGCAGGGATCCAGGGAGCAATGGTTGCACCTCGATGACATGGAGCTGAGCAGATAACCCGCTCCTGCCGCAGGTATTTGAAATCCTGTTATCCAGTGGGGAAAGGAGCAAGCAAAAGGAGCTGGTGTTCGGCAAGGTCATTTTTCCCATCGTCAGGGAAAAACTGCCCCTCCTCCTCATGGTTTGTTTTCAGCTTGAATCAAGATTGCACTCTCGGAAGTGCCAGCTCCGCTCCTGGAACTTGTAAACACTCCTATTTCCTTTGAAATACTTACAGTGGAACAGAAAACAGCACAAGTTCTGGTCAGGTTGCCCCAAAAGTGTGTACAACCACTGTGCAGCTACAATATTCATTCTTGGACTCGCCCCACTCCCATCCAGAACAGCAGCACTTTCTGCAAAGAGAAGGGCTAAACCATTCCCTTTTTTTTACTCAGATCACTAGATCAGGCCTCTCCAATAAAGTACAATGTGTGTTGTGTCCTTGCAGAGATATGGGCTGTTTACCTAAGCGTTCTAAACCAGGATTTGATCTGCAGTATGTTGAGTAAATACACCACTACCTTAAAACAAAACAAAACAAGGGTAAAAGGAAATCTGAGGTAATGTATCAGATCCCTTTAATCCCTCAAAAACTCATGCACAAATATGAAACAGGAAGACAGGTCAACTTCAAAAAGGCAACAAGTTATTTTCAAGCAACGTACTTACTTTCTTGGATGGGACAAGTGGTCCAGTGGCAGGAGGGGAGGTAAGGCACATTCCCCCAGGACATTCTCATAAACTACCAAATCATGGATGTGCAACTCACTGAAAAGAATCCCTCTCTAAATGTAGAAGATTGATTATCAAACCTAAAGATTATCGCAAGCGGAATCATATCAGATGTAGGGTGAGTTTAGAAGTCATCTCTTAATGCAGTGGCTGGGATGAGAACAGAGGAAGCCTGCTTACAGAATTTGCAAAGCAATTGCATATGCTTTGGAGCACAGAACTCAAAGGTGTCTCGACAAATTGAAAAGTAGGTCAAAAAGGAAAGAAACAGGACCCTAAAGTGACTATCTTACCTACCCCTTTGACCCACACGATCAGTTCTGTCAATACTACAGCTTCCAGTTGTTTGTCAAACTTATTCTCAAAATCCTCTTATGGTAAAGTGATTCCACATGCTCCCTATGTCTTTTTATCCCCCCCCAAAGCTTAAACACAGTTACCACTAGAAGAACTTTTCCAAAAAACAACCCAAATCTCACTTAATGTTAGAGGGTGGGGTTTTTTTGTCTTGTACACTGCAGAGATAGAGGGCACAATGTTCACTTTCCTTTCTGCAGCAGCTTTTTAATGTCTTACAGCTTTATGCCCCACTCCCTCCAGTTGTTTGTAAACTGAAAGAATCAGAGTTGGTTTAATCTTTCCCTCAGAACTGTATTTCTTAGAGCTCTGACTCACTGTGTCTCTCCAATCAGCCCACGTCTTTCCTGAAATGCAGCATCCAAAGCTGGACCTCTGTCTCCAGCCAATCTCTTACTAATGCTAAGTGAAGCAGATCCATGACTACATTTTTCAAGTAACGTTCCTTATTCACAGTCTCATACAACCTTTACCTGCTCGGTCACAGCAGATCACTGCTGATTAGCACTCGGTTTGTGATTCCCGCTACCGGCCTCAATTCCTTTGCTGCAGAACAGCTTCCTTGGTGCACTAAATGACCTGTTGTAACCAAACAAAAAGCTGAGGGCTCTAAAGCCAGATGTCCACGTCTCCATTTTGCCAGGGGAAGGCCAGATCACACAGGTAGATATAAGCCTGCTTGGTGGTATAGCTGTGGTGTTTAGCAGGATTGGTAAATACTGTTGCTTTTTGGGTACCAGTAGGGAGAGATTTTGCTGGTTTACGCAAGTGGATTCATGCTTGCAACGCGGAGCTGATTTGCCAAAATCAAGACAGTGCAAAAACAAGATACACATTCCTAGCACCTTCCTTGTCTGTGACATTCCCTTCAAGAACCTGCACAAACCTGATTAACTCTGTCATCCAAGTGACACCCTGCCTACCGAGGAACTCGATTTAATCAGTACCTGTCATATCACCGCAGGCAACAACCTCTCCCCTCCGGTCTTTCAGGAACACCTTTGTCCGGGCAGTGTCTGCTCTGATCCCTAAGCTTTGGCAAAGCAGCACCCAGGTCAAATCAGGTAATCTGAATCTTTAGATCTCTTACCTTGCTGGGGTTTCAAAGAGCATTGTTTGGTTCACTCCTTATCGGGCATTACACTGCGCTGCCTGAGAGGTTTCCTCCTGCTGTCCAGGCCTTCAACATACAAGGGAATGCACAAGATTATTTTTTCCCTTTGTTTTGTTTTCCTTTCCTGTATTTTCTTTCCCTTTTTTTCACCCCATTCTTCTTTTTCACTCTCTCTTGCTCTTTCTCTCCTCCTTATATAAATGCACACACCCTGCCCGTATATCTTATCAGCTACAGCTAATGCTAATTAATAAGCCCAGTATGCTAAAGACTTAATTATTCAGCCTTATATTCCATAAGCCACAGCATGCAAGCATCCCATTTCCCATTTCAGCGATGTCAAAAAGTCAATGCTTTAAAAGCCCACAGGCATCCTTGGCAAATACCGTAATCCCATGATGGATGGGATTTCTATTCAATTAGATAAACAAGCATGCAAAATCGCACAACAACCCCCCCCCTACCCCCCAAGTCACGCTGTCACCTACTGCTATTCCCGCTTTAAACCGATATTTGTTATTAAAGACACCTTGCAAATGTGACCCCACAAGACTCCAGGCCTAAATTTATCCATAGGAGGGTGATGGATACAAACACAAGCATTTCCACACTGCCCCGTCGTTATAGCCCAAACTTTTGCAGGTATAAGAGCAACTCAGCTGCTGTCAAGGTGACTAATAATTAGTCAGTGAGAGCGCTAAATGGAGCACTAATAGTGCAAAAATGGATATTCAGATTTCCATTCAGACCTTTTTTTGCCCTCAAGGATAATGAAAGTGTCAGTTTGCCACTTCTTCACCTCCCTCTTTCTTCCCCCAAAAAAGACCCTTTTCCAATTGTCTTTCAAATCTGCAGAAGTAATGATGTCAAAAGGAAAACATGCAAAGGAAAACATGTAAGAGACCTAAATATCATCTTGCAAGCCTTGTCCAAATAAAACAAAATAGTAGAAGGAAGGAAAGAAAGAATGCAAGAGTAATAATTAAAAATACCTGAATTTATGAACATAAGAATATCCAATTCACTTTCAAACAGTGAATCATAAAAATTCACATAGGTGAGTAAAAGTTTCCACAAAGAATCTTTCATTCCTACTTTTGCAGGAGAAAATTGATTTTTCAGGGACCCTTAGCCACAAAATGCAATGCCCAAGAAGACAACACATATAATAAAACTTATTATATCCTCTCATCTTATTCCATCAGACACAAGAAAAGTTCCAACCTTTTTCTTGGCAGTTTCCAAATCATGCATCGCTGCTACTGTGTAATCTTAACTCAATAGAAAACAACCAGAAGAACTATTATTTCTTTTGTCTTTCTTCCTAAGAAACCATGTCATCAATATAGCCCATAGTAATTGATCCAGGAGAGCGATCCAATTCTACTGCACTTGAAGAGAAGGGCATTGGCTCACATAACATCTCTTGAAGAAAACTGATCTTGGTCTAGGAACAAGATTTGCAAATACATACATATATATATATATATATAAACTAAATAAATAGTCTTAGCAGGACTCTTATTACTGAGGTGAGGACTAAGCTACAACAGAAAACAACTTCTTCCCCAGCTTTTGGTATTATTTAATTTAGATCCCAAAATACCATGAACCTGTCAAAACCCAAATATTTTTGGTAGACGTTTTAACTGTTTAAGAATATACTCAAACAACACAACCGACACTTTCCTGAGTGCATCTAAATTCCCCTGAGGACATGGTCCTTGTTCATACTAAATACAAGACACCCTCCTCCGTGCTAGAAGTCGACTCCTTCACACAGGACTGAGATTATGGGCATGGTAAATTATCTGATCTGCATCAAAGTCATTTTCCCACCTAGGCAACCATAGGATTCACCATGTTCACTCTGTTTCACGTGGGTAGTTTCAGCAGAGTTTAAAAAGACAATTGGTATCTCTTTTGCTAGAGATACCTTTGCTTTTTCTAAACACTCTTTTTGATTTTGCCAGAGAAATTTGCCCCTTAAATATGATGATCCCAATTTCTAAGCATGGCACTTACTACTTTCCTTATCTGTGTTGCCTTGGAAACACAGGCAAAGATTAATTTTCTTAAGCAGGCTATTGATTTCCTCTCCCTTATGTACTTATCCGATCTTATGGCTGCAAGAGTTACGCTCCAATAAACTGAAAGCTCCCTTTAATGCCATCCAAACAGTTGGTATCACAAGGTGCTACTGATACGATTCTTCCATTCCTACGCTTCATCCATGCTTGAAATACTAGCACAGAAAAATGATCGACATGCACATCCAAATCTTCAGAAATTTTGGGGAAAGAACACAGCTGTCCTTTCCTTCCTGTTAATAACCTTACGAACGTGGGTAATTGGAAACCCCAGCATTTAATCTTAAACCCCACAGATTGGTCGACTCTGAATTGGACACTGAATCTGACCCAGCTCATGGAAGCAACTTGTGGGTCACATCGACTGTATTTCTATCAGCAGCGGAAAACGTAAAAGACCTGGAAAATGCCAATATTTCTAGTTTCTCAGGTAATTGCAAACAAAAGCTCTTCCTACATCACCAGTTTAGTAGGTATGACTGAGCAACAACCAAAGACTCCTTCCAAAATGCTGCATTTCAGAACCATGATATCTATTGTCCGACTTCTCCCGGTTTGCCTCACAAACCTTTGCAGGGTGTCTGTTCAGTGCAGCAGGCACTCGGTGCATAAGATGAGCGCCTGCATCAAGTCCCCATAAAACAGCACAAAAAAAGGATCAGAATTTGTACCTCATCGTGCCGAGTGCCATTTAAGTCGGTAGAGCTAAGTGAAAATTTGCACTGAAGCTGAATTAGTCCCAAAGATCACATCTTTAGTTCCACAGCCAGTATTAGGACTAGTAATGAAGAAGCACCAAATGTACTTATATGTCCACATTAAAAACTAAGCATTAAAAAGGAAAAGAAAACCAAAACATACAAGGAAAAGCACTGAGATTTAGCCTATATAGGGCTACAGAATGCATGGGGAACACAAACAAAATACACACACTTTGCTGCTGATTTAGGGAGAGTAATGTATAGCTGAGCATTTGCATCAAGATGTGTATGTGACCTATGTCCAACGACGGACCTGGAAGAACTAAGAGAAGCAAGGAAAACAAATAGCACAATAGCAGAGCTCAAGAAGCTCAATGTCAGTGATTTGTACCCATTCAGCATTAAAAAGACATTATTCCAAGCAAAGGTTTAGCTATGTTGTGGGAAATAACAGCGATGTAGATACTGGAAAGCTGTCACTAGGAAATACTGCAGTCTAGATTTATGAGTAAATAAAAAACTGAAAACCAATGTGAGGTTATTAAATGGAATCAGATGATTCTGTGATTTTTAAAACATCTCTAAAATCCCTATGTTAGTGTGATATCCATTTGATTATTACTGATTTTTAACTGTAACGACACAGAGGGTGAAAGTGTTGTATTTCAGGCAAACAGGGCTTTAAGCACTCAAACAAGTTTTTTTATGAATGGTATTAGGTACTTTGTGAAACAATCTTATTACAGGGTGACGTTCACGCACTGAACTCAGGACATTAACGTACATACCCTGCTCTTTGCACTATCTCCCAGTATAGTTACTGACATGACGATACCCCGAGTCCCACGATGCCCCAGGAAATACAGGCCCAGAAAACACCAGTGCATGTTTATTGATTTAGAGACAGCGGAGGCAAAGCAGCATTGACAGCTACAGATGAACGCAACCTGCAGCTGGCAAGGGACACGTGGGAAAAAACAGAGAATTGCAGTAACAAAAAGCCAATCTCAATTAGCTTGTATTGATCCTGTTGCATAAACAGAGCAGACAGTAACAGAGTAGAGCTCTAGGTGTATTTTTTCCTTTGTCGGTTTTCTAAAATGTCCAAGGGAGCAGAGATACCAAGAATATTCCATCCTAATTGCACATGGGCCACAGCACAGAGCCAGCTTAATGCACTCTGAACACAGAACAAGCCCAGAGAGTAGCTGAATCATAGTCTGGGCATAGGCTTGAGCAACTTCAGGGGAAAACAAAGTACAAATACAGACTCAAAAATTAATCTCAGGAGAGGAGCTTTCTTCAGCTTCCACGATATTTTTCAAATGCAGGAGATCAGAATTACAACCTCCCATCAAGCTGCAGCGTTCTCCTTTTGTAATCATTCATCCTCCTGTTTCCTCAGCTGCATCCAAATTCTTGCCTGTCAAACTTCACAGATTTTCTCCAATTATCTTTTTTGGAGTAGAAAAAAGCTACTCAAGAAAGGATCTCAAACCCTGTGCCCTGTGTCAACCTGTGCAAACATTCACCATGTAACTCAGGCCAGTACAGAAATGAACGTGCTGAAAAATCAAAACATGGTTCTAAATATAAGTATCCAAAAAATCAAGCTCCTCACCAGCAATGCTGTTGTAATTCAGCTGTATGTTGTTGTTGTGCATCCACTTACACTTTTGGAAAAGTGTTCCTGGCTACACCACCTCCATAAATTTTAGAAAGACCTCATTTAACAACTAATATAAGAGCCAGATCATGGAAGAACTTTGTAGAACTTACATAGATTCTCACAGTATTTTCCTTTTTTTAGTAGCCATTTCAGAGAAGGTTGTCTTAAGATTTATGTATACATTTTTACATTAATTGCAGCAAGACACACTAATATTGCTTTCTGGTTTTAGATTTCTATGATTAATCATAAGCATGTGAATATATTTTCAACAATGTGAGGGTATTAATAATATCTCATTAATTATCCATGACAAAGCTCGTGTAATTACAGATGGTGTAGCTGTTTCATGTATTCGGTGTTACACAGCTATCATTATGGTGACCCCAAACTGCCAGAACAAGATATTTAATGCTCATTTCAGGCCAAATGTAGAAAAGATCTTAAGACGCCAAAAGATGCAGATTGAAATCGCTCAACCTATTAAAGTTAATTAAATTCAGCATGGATATGCAAGTATGATCTTGTAAATAGCTGTAATGAAAAATACTATTCATTAGTTTTGGAATTATTAAGTCAACATTTTGAGCAACTACGGGAAAACGGACACAGCAAGAACGAGGCTTTAGATGCAGATTTTCATAAACTCATCAGCTCAGTGGCTGGCAGCTGTCAGAAAGGATAGCCATGCCTCGGGAGTTATTACAAAGCAATACAGCATGAAACAGAAAATAACACGATGCCATTACATCCAGCCAAGGTTCTTTCACACCGAGCGCTCTGTGAAGCTTCGGTGAAACATAAAGCACTTAAAAGGTTCACAAGAGAGCAATGAGGATGATTAAATGTATGAAACAACTTCTATATGAGGAATGATCGAGCGGAAACTCTAGAGCACAGAAAACATTTGACTTAAAGGGGATATTTTAGCTGTTTACGTATGGAGGAGGTGAATAAGAATCAACTATTCATCTCATGCACCAGTTCTTGTGCTGGAAGAACCAGTGAAGATGGCAGAAGTCAACTTCAGAACAAACCGAGATTGCTGGGCCTTTCCAAAGCACTTGTCCAAATATCTTTCAAGCGAATGTTAATTTTGTGCATGTACAGCACCCTTCGGTGAAGAGTTGCACAGGTCTACCATAAGCTACGTAATGAACTGTCTCTTTCTGGGTTTTGGCTGTGGAGTTCTACTCTGTCAAATCTCACGTGGACGTTCTCTGTACCTTTGTTGCTCTTTCCTTTTGTTGCCTTTTCCATTGTTAATAAGCAAAAAGCTTGCATGAGATCTCAAGGCATCTGGCAGAGCACATGAGATAGGCAGGGGAAGAGAGGGTAAGATGATATATATTATACTTAACCTCTTTTTACTTCTTTCTTGTCATCCATCCACTACTGTCCAACACTGGAGTCAGAGTAAGAGGCCATGCAAGACCTTGGTCCGAATCAGCATGTCTATTCTCATGATGCCTAAAAAGTAATAATTTAATGTACTTCTACCTCCCAAATTATACAGCATTTACTGTTCTGTCTTGAGTTGCTACGCTTGGAGCACAGTGCTTAGTGGTAGCTAGTAATTAATAACTAGTAATTGGTAAATAATTATCTATAGCATTGGGAATCTTGCTGTACAGTTTATGATTTCTCAAGATGTTTGGTAAAGATGTGTTCTCATGACTCAGTTTTCCAGGATCATTTTTTCCTTCAGGACTCCTGTAAATTTGCTGTGATGACTCATTCCTGTTATTTATTCTTCATGCTGAGGGCACAGTTGTTTTGTGAGAACAACTGACCAGCCTGATGGATTATCACCCAGATCGAAGCAAAAGGGGACGGACGGCTCCAACCTTTCACACAGTTTTAATGTTACGAGACAAACTGACCATAAACTGATCAAAAAGACACAAACCAAGTCACTCCAGATTTTGCGGTATGTCCAATATTCTGCAAGACAGATGTTAAGAGACATCTCACTCCCTATCTTTGGTAAGGCAAAGGCCAGAAATGTGTGATTTTGTGTTGTAAAAAAGCGCACACAGATGCTTCCTGCTTGATATTCCCAAAGATCGAAAGAGCCCCCAGTAGCAGCGGTAAGACCTGACATTGGCAAACAAACTCTTTTATCTTTGCTGATATTTTGATTCCTTTGATCCTCTTATTTCAAATCTGGATCCAAAAATTCCCAATTTAGCTTTATTTTAGGCTCCACTGAGAGAAAACAATCTTTCAAGATCCATGAAACTTCTGAGCACTGATGAAACGATATATTGTGAAAACATGTTTTCAAACTCAGCAGCATTCAGAGGGCAAGGCCGAGCTCAAGAGCGGGACTACTGCCCGTGCCAGGACGTCTAAGGAAAATTTGGTGCCCTGTTGTACCAACACATTGATTGTTATTGCCTCTTGTAATAAACAGGTTCATTGCAAGTACCAGACAAGCCTTACACATCTTAGGACTCTGCTGTTCAGATTTGCTCTGAAGTTCTCACATCAAGAACTTCCACATACAAAAGAGGAATGTGAACCAACGCTTCAGGGTTTTTCTTTCAGGAAAACGAACACTTTTGTGCAGTTCTTATATTTGCAAGGCTACATTAGTTTACACACCAGTGTGCTGCATTCATAAATTCCTATGCATGGCAATATTTGGGGAGAAGCAGGATGAAAACTTTCCATAGGCACAGGAAGCCAGGAAAACCTTGCCGTGGAACAACAGCGTCAGCTGCGTAAGCACTTTTACCGTTCAAGTCGGAGATAGGCAAACAAGAGAATTTCTAGGTCTAAAAAGGGAACGACAGATTCAAGTGGATGAAAAATGTATTTACTGGATGCCCTTCGGAAACTTCCTTCCCGTGAGACTGCACGTGGTGTCACCACCAATCATTCACAGTGAGGCAATTGCCGTTATATATTACAGAAGTCAACGGTGGCAGCACACACCTCAGAAAACACAGGCTGTAAATTAGATTCCTTTATTTATAAGGCGGCTGAAACAAGTGAACCAAGCTCCAACGCATCAGAAGCAAGACCTTATTTCGAATATAAACATCAGCAAAGTGACATCGCAGAGGAGAGACGCCACCATAAATCCAATTCACATTGTCTGATCTTCTCCAGAGACAAAGACACTTAATTCCTGGAGAGGTAACCTCAAAGCAGTTTATGAGGCTGATCACCTTGCCTTTGTAGGCCAGTCTGTCTTTCCTACCCCAAGAGCTGTGATACTGACCTCACCTGGAAATTTGGGTCACTTGTATTTTGTCTTTGTGATTACACACACTTCATTTACTCCGCCTCAGGGTAAAGCAAAGTGCGTACGGAGACCAACAGCCCCTCTCTCAAAGGAGGGAAGTAGGAGAGAACAGCAGAGGAAAAGCGATTTACCTGTAAAGATCTTCCTTCAATAAGGAAGCAATAAAATAATGCAGTTATGCAGTATTTCTGTTGCAGGTAGAAATCTGGCAACAGAAAAGACATTAGCAGGAAATCAGATTGCATGGCACAATATTATTTCACAGAACGCATGATTTTTTACGTAGTCTTTCTATGTAAGTATTGTACTTTATTATACTAAATTTCAAAGCTGAAAATCTGATTTTTCTCCTGAGCCACAAACACAATATTTTGCCACGGTATTTATTTAAACCACCGCAATCAAAACTGTCACTTGCTGTGGCCAGACACTTCGGAAACGCAACAGTTCCCAAAAGTCTGCGGAAAGGTTTATTTTTTCCTTTGACTGCTCAGACAGTATTTCCTTTTGGCCCTCTTTCCACCAGATGGTTTGCTGGTTCCTATTCTAGCTAAGAAGGATTTCACCAGCTTGAATTAATCCTTACAGTTGTCATCGACTAAGTGATAATGCCGTGACACTGATGTAATCCCTCGGGATTTCTTTCCTCTCTGTGCCCGCCGTGCCTTTTGGGAGGGACGGAGGGAGGGGAACGCTCGTGGTGTTGAGCTGACAGAACAAAATAAGGTTGTGCTCCATTTCAGCAACAAGGTTACGGGCACCCACCAGCACGGCCTGGATAATCTAACTGGGTACAGTCTCATGGGAGATACGGATGACTGGGAAAGCGTTAATGTTATACTACGAAAACTCAATAATTTAAGCGGTTACATGTGAAGCAGAAGCCAATAGAAGTGCAAAATCTTGCTTATTTGATTTACCGAGGCTATTTAGTGTCTTTCACATTGTCCTAGTCATTTTGTTTTCCTCTTTTAATATATTCCTTTTTAACTTCCAAAACTATCGTCTCTTTTAAAATAACTTAAACTCTGTTTTCTTTTCTTCTAAAGTCCATATTTCCTCCTGTACTGCCGAGACTCTGAATCCAATATACCCACATGCCCTCTGTGTGCACTAAGAACAACTCTTGGAATTTGGGTCATTAGCATATCACTAATCTCTGGAAACTAATTATAAAGCGCATGCCCAATTTACACTGACCTTTTCACCATGTGACTCAGAATCCAACTAAACAATTGATGAGCTCTTAGTTCTGTGCTTCCCGCTGTCCCTCGGGGAACGTCGGATTACTGGGTGTTTCCAGAAAGTGCAGCTGTCATCTGCTGGGTGTTTAACATTCTGTAAGAGATGGTTGGTCACTTAAAGTTAATATTCAGGGGAAAATAATTATATTAGAAGCAGTTTTGATTGATAGGGTTATAATCTTCCCCAGGTAAATTGTCTCAACAGCAACCAGATAACCCCAGAGTTCCCAGCTTTAGTAAACTAAACATGAAGTAGTTTAGCAGAATCTAGACGGTGATCTCACATCCACTGAAATTAATAAGTACGAAATTAACACTTCTAGATGTTTGCGGGATGAAGTTTTAAAATAAACTGGTACTGAAGGAGCAGTTTCAAAAGAAAACATAAATCTTCTCTGGTTATGGCTGGGATCCTGAAAGAGTCAATCGCATTTCCAATTCTGTCTTTTCTTCCAATTGCTGTGGGGTTTTTTGGTTGTTTCTTTTACTTTCTGCACTAGCATTTTAAGAACCATAACTCAAGTGTTTTTACAATAGGAGAAGTGGATATTTATTCTGCTTTTCTGCAATGGTTTCAAGAAGAAGCAAAGGAATTTTTGCTCGGGTTTTCTAACACTAATCTTCAAACAGCTACAGGTCATGCAGGACTTCTGGTCGAAAATGAAGCGGGTAAAAACATGTTGGTATAATGGAAACTTTAGCAAGACTGCAGCTGCTATGAGCAGGTTCCAGTATTAGGGTTTAGGTTATATTTATGTGTATTATTTTCAAAGTGTTCTCCTATCCCTTCCCATGTTTATACACTTTGTTTTATGTCCTGCTTTAATGTGACCGCTTTTCTTCCCCACCGCAATGCCTGAGCTCTGGCCTCTCATTCCTTCCACAAAGGAGAAGACAAACAAGTACAGCTTTTCTATCCATTTATGTGGATTAAGGCTCCTGAATTTATACAGCATAGCTAATTTTAAGCACACTCTCGAACAGGGATACTAGAAGACAAAAAGGTGATGCAAGTACAAGGGCAGGGGAAGGTTTAGTGTGCTAGGACAGCTTTTATTATCCATTTTCACAGTACACAGAAGTTTGTTGTGTACTTTTAGCTCAGATTGACCTTTTTTCCTCCTATTGCTCCATTCCAAATAATACTTTATGATGTAAAGATCCTCACTGACCTGGGGTTAGGCTGAGACCAATTTCGGTGGGCTTTGGGTCAGGCTGGAACTGTTAAGACTTAACCATTTTAAGGTCTGAAATCCTTTTTTCCTCCCTCACGTAACAGAAAGTTGGCTTAAAGTCAGGAATTGGCTCTCCTCTCTCAGTTCTTGTGTTCAAGGGCCTTTTGTAAGCCAGCAGAAGCAGCTCAGGCAGGGTTTGCGATTCCTGGCTTAGCAAAGCATGGCTGCATGACTGATTTTCAACACCTACGTAGGCCCAGCTCAAGCACAATCATTATTCACGCAGTTACAGGTACGGCTGCGGTGCCTGCATGAGACATACAAGCACATGAATCACGAACACCACCCTTCCTCTCATGTCACTGATCCTTTTTTCCTAGAAGTCGAAAGTATAAATCGAAACATTAAAAGGAAAATTGGGGTTTTGCTCTTGTAATGGAGACACGAACGGCAGTTGCAGCACAAGCCTCATGCACTTGCAGCAAGAAATGCGCTTTGACTCGAGCTACATGAGCTCTCATAAGAAAAAAAAAAAGCCTGATGATAATAATTAATTTACCCCAAATTTAATGACAGGCTGTTCCTGGGGGCGAAGCTGCCAGAAACCCCATCTCTGGAGTGCTCCCCGGCCCCCATGTAGCAGATGAACCCACCTCCAGCCCCAGACCCGCTGTATTTTTGCATTTCCACCATTCTATGTGACAGAGTAGATGATGGGACTCACTCAATGCCAACAGTAGGGAAAATTCTACCTAATCTATCATTAAAAGCATTTGCAGTTCTTAACCGTTTTTCAACAGGTATGATTAGTTACCTGCTACCCCTAGTTTAATCATCCATAGCGTCAATCGCTGTCAACTTGTTTTATTCATGTGAATAGGCTTATGCAGATATTCACTGCACCTCCTGCCACTGAATTCCCTGTGTGTCCGTTAAGTACTGTAAGCCTATAAATAAAAACTCAACAGCAGCAAGTAATCAGGGTGCAAATAATCACAAGAACCAGTGCTCCATCAAAGTTATCACATCCAGTGCTGAAGAAAGCCAGGGCCAAATACCTCGAGTCTTCATGGCAATAGCTTAGTCTGGTAAAATGGTGTTGACCTACGGATGGATGTATGGTGATCTAATATATATGATTTCCTTGACGGAAATAGCGTTCCCCTTTAGGAGGATAACCCTTTTATAGTAATGCCCCACCTCCTTAAACTGAGCTCCTAATACTGTTTTTTCTCTGCAGTGCTCCAGAGGTTGAGTAGATTTACTTTGGTTGTGTACAGCACACTTGAAAATGTTTGAAAATGTATGGCCATGATTCTTATCCCCTAAAGACTGTTAATTAAAAAAAATCTACTCATTAACATTGCAGCATTGTTTTGCTTGATGTCAGTGATTACCTCTGCTATTACTCAGGACAACGTCTTGTGGAAACCTGTGTCTCACAATTAATAAGATAGTAACTCCTGGTCAAGAAAGAGAGCCAACAATTATTCTACTCACATTCTTCACTGAATTTAAGCCCTGACATGTACACCTGCTCACGTTAAATACCATTGTGCGTATGATCTTTTATTCAAACTAAGTATAAACATGTATTACTTTAACCAAACATGGAGATCTGGCTAGAACATGTTATAACTGAGATTCTTGGTCTTGTTGTAACCTGCGATGCTCACCATACTTTCCAACAGTCCAGTTTGATGTTTGCTTTTATGAATATTTTCCCTCTGCTCGCTGGTTCAGAGATGGAGTCCACCTGTGCTAGGGGGTGCACGCCGCTCGACGTGTCACCCCATCTGCTGAAGCGAGATGCAAGAAAGGGGACAAAGGAGCACACACGCAGGCTGTACAGAGAGATGAAAAAGCACACACATGGCAAAAGATACATCCTGGTGCTGCAGCCTCTGGTAGGAAGCAGAAAAAAAGACTTCACAGAGCAGTTCGCTTCCCCGCAGCGGGGACAGAATACAGCAAAAAGTGATTTCTGCACTGATGGGAGTCAAAGCCTGTTCCTCTGAAGTGACCCTCACAGGAGGAAGATTTGGAGAAGATAAGAGACAGCAGATGCCTTCTGCGTTAAAAACACCAACCTGAGCTTTATGTATTGATTTAACAGATGCCAGGAAAGGAAATTCTGCACTCTATAGCATAACCCCTCTGTCTGAAACATCCTGAAATTCCAGCTGGCGAAGCTCTGGGCAGCACACTCCACCATACTCGTCTGGCCAAAAAAATTCAGTGGGCTCAACAAATACTGTTTGATGTAGACATTTTCCCAGACCTCTGTCCTTTCTTGCCTTGCTAAGGCTTGACATAATCTCACAATCTCAGTGTCTGTTTGGGTTGGTAAATCCCACATGGCTCTGGACTAACCAGTTCCTCGTAGGAGCATGCGTACCTAAAGCCCCTTTTTAGAGGTCTTCAGCCAAAAAAAAATCACAGGTAAATGAAAATGTATGGTTATTCTATACTCCACCGCAGGTACTAATAGGAAATTGCAGAACCTGTGTCGGATACCTTGTTTTGTCAAGTTCACAACAGGTTTTTACATCCATAGCTTTATTACAGGAATCTAGAGCTCTGCTTTCAAAGGAAATAGCTTTAGGCTGCATCATATGTTATAGCTCCATATGGTGATAGTTATAAAAGCCTTTTCTTAGATATATCCAGGAAGACTCAGAGTTGCTGTCAAGGCTGACATAACAGTCTGGTTTATCTCCTTAGTGGATGAACAGACTGAAATAGCCTTTTTCTCACAGAATGCTAATACAGTTCTATATATAAGCGCATGGAATTATTGCAAATCTGCTGATAAAACTAGCATTACAATAACTTCTGCACACTACTGAGCAATTTTTTTCCCTTTTAGAAAATTTGAATATACACTGCATACTTCTTATTTTAAATATTTTTAAAAGTTGCTTTAGGAAAACAACATGTTTTCAGTGCACTCCAACATTTCCTGCTTTTGACAAGCATCCTGGAAAACAAACAGGAACCGAACAATGCTAATTCATGTATTTGGGTTGAATCTGTCAGCTAGATAAGTGAAATTAAAGTTGTATATATGCCATAACTTATCAAATGTCCATCTAATAATATCGTGCCCATATCAGTTGCCAGCTTTCCGTAGTTTTTCTTCTACTTTCTTCTTCTGAATTTCTCCTCTCTCTCTGCTGACGTTACCAGCAGGTTCTAACTGCTTCCTCTCTGTGGATGCAAGTTCACGATCTGATATAATCCTGACAATAGACCACACCTTGCCATGGAAAGTTTCGAAGGTGTGGTAACAATTACTGTGCCTTGCGCTTGGAGGGATGGGTAAATAGGTAAAATGCAGCTGGATTTGTAAGTGTATATATATATTAGATAATGCACCCAACTTGAGCTCCAATTATGTAATAATGCACTGTTTGTTTGTTTCCTTAAAGTTCTTCTGAGTAAGTGCTTTTTTTTTATGGAGCATGTTAGATCAACACAGGCTTTAAATATGAGAATCGTCCTTTAATACTATTCAGCAACCATTTTCCATTTCCTGGTAATTAGTAAATGCTGGCCTAGATATGCCAGAGCGAGAGTAAAACAAAGGCGAAAGAAGCCTTGGATAAAGCCAGAGAGGAGGGGTGCCGTGTTTTGTTTTCTATCTCAGCAACTTGTTTATGGTGCTCCTTTCTTTCTGAATTTGTATGTGAGTTTTAGGGATTGTGGTTGTTTGTTTTGTTTTGTTTTTTAAATGACTTAATTTTCCCTAAATACAGAAGATCCTGCAGTGATACCACAAGCGCAGGCCGTCGCGCTGGCTGTCACCTCCACATGCTTACACCAGACGCAAGTCTGCACCGAAAAATCTTGGCTAGCCAGACATCCGAAGCAGACAGAAATTCAGGAGGAGACGGAGTTGGTTTGTGTGTCAGATCTGGTAAAGCGACACTGGCATTCTCCTTTATTACTCATGCACTGACTACCTAGAAATCACTTTTAATTCAGATAATTATACTCCTTTCAGCTCTGATATTTTGCTTTTAATGCTGCTGTATCTTGCTTACCTCCATTTACTGAGGTGACATGGGTTTTTAAGAAGGGCAATTCAAAAACTGTCACAGAAACTGAAGCTGAGCCATCCAGGAAAGAGCAAGATGTTCCCTTCCCTTCCTTAAAAAACATCAAGCAGAATAAACATGAAGAACAGATCTGGAAGCACAGTTTGCTGTTCCCATTATTATTTGCACTGTCTGTGTGTTGGAGATGGCAAGAGAAAACAAGCCTGCTCTGAAATCTCTTTTTGTTGCTCCTGAATAGCCCCGTTTGTCCGTATATCCAAACCTCTCATTATCCAGTCAGACACTCCTGCTATTTTCACCTTCTTGCTTTGTTTATTCGCAATAGAACGACTGACTACTTTTCTCCCCTACCATGCAAGTAGGTGTTATGATTTATGCTTTGTTTTCTCAAATAACCTCCTACGACAGACTCATTCGTCTTCAAAAAACCATCTCCACTGCGCTTTTATTTTTACACAGGAATCAGATCAGGTACCGTTCACGCTGTCATTTCTCTAATCTCAACAGAGGTACAACTGAGCAGTACTTACTCAGCACTTACTTAGAGTTGTTGGTCAGCCACAACCTTGATGTCAAAAGCTGATCGAGGGGCCATGGAGAGAAGGGAAGAGCTCAGTCTTCAAACCTCTGCAATCCTTGTCCTTTTTTAATGGAATGTCTGGGAGTGGAAATGCTTGTCCCTCTGGAACAGAACAGAAATCTCATTTCTATCTGGCCAAACCAAATCATGCCAAACCAAATGGAAACTGATAATGCTAAAGATAAAAGTAATAAAATCTCACCCTTCAAAACAATGATTCTTTACCATTGAACACTGCGTTTTCGACTTTTGAATAGAATTAAATAATTGTGGTTTTTGCCCATAGCAATTTCAGGTTGCAAGTACTAGTGCTGATGTATGACTTGTGCTGTTTTACAAGTCAAGATGACAGAAACCTTCCATAATACAGTACAAGAATTACCAAATCAGCTAAAAAATACGTACCTTTGCAGATGAAAAAAAGTATTACATTACTTCAGAGGAAAAAAAAACCACCTACTTGACAGCTACTGCTGAAATAAAGGAGAGGAAATACAGAAGGACTGTCACACTGTGCTTATTATTGGATACACACTTCTCAATTAAATCTGCTATTTCCCAAATACGTGAAGAGTATTTACATTACAGATTAACTATACTTGGAGTGAAAACATTTTGAAAACTTTGTCACTAGGTAAGTATTCTCAGATAAATGTTGAAGTTAAATTTAAAACTCTTCTGTCCAGTTATACTTCATCATGTCCTACTGGGCAATGTTTTTCTGTTAAACATCTTTCTGAATTGGTTTTGCTCTGGTTCATTATTCTTAAACAATCTCTAGAGGCAGTTCATGGGATAGCGATTTATCATGTTTTTCCAAATAAAAATGCCTCCCTTAGGATCTGCTGTCATAACAGTCAGGAGGGCTCCCAGCCCAGTTAGTGTCCAAGTAAGAAACAAAATATTGTACTTAAAAGCTCATGAACTTAGAAAGTTATAAGCACAAAAGAGATAAAGCTAATATGCTTATGCCATATATCTTAATTCAAACAGCTTCCCTAGAATAAATCTGCTCTTCCACAGGTCAGTGCAGAGATTTATGTGGCAAGCAGATGTCGAGATAAAGCACTTTTCTTTCCCTGCTCTTCAGGTGAAGTCACTTGACCTCCTTTGCAGGAGGCCACTTTCTACTCTTTGTGTAAAATAGGGAAGCTGAAAGTTTACTCTGAGTTTGCCATTTACAGAGGCTGTTTTGTAATGTAGCCTCATCCAAGCCCTCTGCACTCGAGGAATGAAAAGGTTATAGCAATGGGGCATAATTTTTTTCTCTTCAGTATGAGACAGCTTCTACTCAGCTAAAACATTTTTTAACCCAAGTTATGTTCATAATTTTTGTTTGTCCTGGAATCTGGACCCTTCAGCCCATTGTGGATCTGTTTTTTTCAACATATAACACCACTAATAGTGAGATACCTCTGTTCTCTGACCACGAGAGCTAAATTATACGTACCATATAGCAACCTTCTTGCCTCAAAAATCTAAGAGCTCTTCATCTCTATGTCAGCTTTCTTTGCATTATTGTCATTATAAAAATGGATATGCAGCTGAAAATGGGTCATGTAAAAAAAAAAAGACCTTCCAGAAATGATGCCCCAAGACATAATCAGAACCCTTTAATATCTATATTTCACTGGGTTCAGTGGAGCTACAGCAATTTAAGTAATTCTTTTTATGGTAGTCAATGACCAGAAAATATTTCTGCATATCCAGTAATGCTTTATCACTCATTCTTTACAGACTATAATAGTTTATTTTTCAATTTATACTTAGGAGGTTGGTCTCAGGAGGTTAGTGGTACTTCTACATATTCATATAAGCTCTTAGTTTCATATATGTATTGTCATGAATAATTGTCATCACCCGAGAGGGATGTAAAGCCTATCAAGTTCTTTTTTAAAAAACTGAAAAAACCTTATCTCACACCAGGGATTTCTTGGTTTTAAGCGTCTCCAATCAATTACTGTTGCCTAGTAGATTCATAAGCTATCCAATATTTCCTGGAGAGATGGAGAGGCAGAATTCTTTCAGACAAGCACATCCAGAAAATAACACTTGCTCACTACAGATAACGCTTCCCACTGATTGCGTTAACAGCTCATGTTTCTTACATCTTGAACAATTTCAGTCTTGCAAATATTTACAACTTGGTTTTATCCTCCCTTTTTTCCCCTCTCTCCCATGGTGTCATATGAGATCTGTGTATAATTACATTTTTCAAATGTCCTGGATATAATTTGGAGCCAGGCTGTTTTCATGTGAAATTGATTTAATAGATTTTAAGTAAGAAGCTCTTACTCCATCTACTAAATGTGGTTTATGTTAGCTTCACCTTTCAAACTGCCTGAATGCATGAAGTCTCCTGAAAATTTACAATGTGTATACTATGATGTGATACTTAATATAGTTCATGCTATGCAAGTCTGATCCAGTTCCCATAGAAATAAATTAAAAACACTGTGTTGACTTAATGAAAATTGGATTTGACCCTAAAAGGGTAGGACTCTGCTTATATGAAGAGAAAGGAGAATATGGTATTTCTTCCCATGCTTAAAGTGAGAATGAAAATTCAAGAATGTCTTATTAAAGAGGAGAGAGATAAAGACATAATACCAGTGAAGTCAGCAGAGATAAACTGATATAAAGGCTTTGAGATGAATCAGACCATTCTGACAAATGATGCGAAACCATAGTAGCTGTTAAAGCCTCAGGTTAAAATCAAGACACAAAAATGTTTTGCATGCTGGAGACTCTACTGCATTTATGGACGTCAGAACATATATTCAGCTCAACATTTTCATCTTTTTCATTTTATACTTGCACTTACGACCTCATCTAGGCTTCCTGCCCTTGTTTTCTTAGCAGTCATAAACCTGCTAGACTCCTTGCTTAGGGACTTTGTGAGCTATTATGGACTCTACTCGAAGAATATATATTTCAATCCCTATGAAGCACTGCAGCAGCGCTATAAGCTGGCTTTTTGTTTAACTCGAATGCTACAGCTTTTGTGTTTTGCAAATTGAACTTCATGCAGGGATAAAGAGCTCCCTGAGAAAAACCTTGGGCACTTCTAGAAAGGTCTGGAGATATTGCTTTGCATACACTACATTGGAGAAAATAAGTGTTCCTGAAGTTCCTGGCATGCTGTTCTTCCTCCCTTGGATCATTCAGATGGAAGCCAAGCAGCTGAAAAAATTGAATTATTCTGTATCATTACGATTGTGTGTGTCTGGGCATTTTGAGCTACCTGTAATTAGCCACGAAACCCTGATAGAAGCTACTACCACTTGGTGAGCAGGAAATTATGTGGCACCTGTTTGTTTCATCCTTATCTACAACTGTCTGCAGCATTAATCTCTAATAGGATAATTACTGTCTATCTAGAGCCACCCTGTAACAAAGTTGGGCCTTGGATTGCGAATAATCATCAGCAATGAAATGCTGAAGCAGAAACTATTAAAGCTTCAAATACTTTTATACCTACAAAAGGCAAGGCAGTACACGTATCCAGAATCTCTATCTTTGAATATCATGCTTAAAGATAGTAACATTTTACTAGTAGCCACCATGAGAGAAAATGAAGTTGTTGAGCCTACGGTCAGTTTATATGTTTTTTCTAGTTAATTGATCTGGTTTTGCAAATGAAAAAGGGTATCAGACGTTAAGCCCAGCTACTTTTTACTGGGACAGCAGCATATTTTAAAAAGCAAAGTTAAGGTAACGCAATGTTTTGTAATTAGGATCTGGAGTCAGATGCCGTTTCCCACTGAATCCCCAGCACTAAACTGAGCCTTATTAATGTGAGATGTTTTGTACTGGGGAGCGTAATTGCCCTCAGGTCTGTCTGCCATCCACTGAAATAGTGTATTTACCATTTTTCTGCAGGTGAGAAAGCAAGAACCAAAATAACAATTCAAGCTCTCTACCAGGTTTTCCAGCTCTATATTGCCGGGAGGTTGTGGAGAGCAGCAGCGACCAGGAAAGATTTGCTGCTGCCCGACCCTCAGCAGCCCAGTCTCAGCAAAACCTGAAGCAAAGGCAAATTGCTGCCAATTCTTCCACTTACACAAGGCCAGTGATGAATTTTGTGCCCACGGATGGGCCAGGATCCCAACCGGTGCTTCCCAGCTGCACTGTGTCTTTTTTCCTTCCAAGGGGAGAAGTTTGGCTGGCCCGACGCTGTTGACTCCACGCAGATCCCAGCATCTGCCACCTCTCTCTGGCAACAGACCAAAGACCTGAACCCCAAACGAACTGTGAAAGGATAGAGAGGGATAAGGTAAGTGTGAACACGAAACATTTGAAACCATATTCTCCTATCTGCAAATTCTCCATATATTTTGCTCAATGAAAAGGATTTCTTGATGGAAACAGATAACAGTTGTTGATAAAAGTGGCAGTGATTGTCATCACTGTGAAATAAGAGCAAATCTTGACATGAATACTGCCTTTCCTCAAAACACTGCTCATAATAACTGATGTTTCCAGTCCCTGTTGTAATGCCTTGTTTTATGTTAAATACCATTGCCACATTAAAATACAAATTTCAGATTTGAAATGTTAGAGATATAGCTCCTCACTACCTTGAGGAAAGATGTCAATATCACATAAAATTAACTCACCGGCAAAAAACAGTTTGTCTTCTGTTATGGGTGGACTGTAAAGAAATAAGACATTTGTACAGAGCTAAACAGATTTGGAGTAGGGGGTTATAACACCCTTCTGATGTGTTGTTACACATTATATTTCTGTCTGTGTTGTATTGTGCTCATCAGCTGCTGTGCATCCAGTTTTGGTCACTGAACAGCTGAGGTTTATTAATAAGAAGTATTTTTAATATTTGCTCTGCTACAGCCAAATCAAATTTTGCATTTCAAATTGACTCAAGGTATTTATTCCTTCATTAAACAACCTATTTTTCAGCTGGAGACACTTTTTGTATTTTGTATTTTGAAGTGTTAATATTTAAAACTAATATCTTCTTATGTTGAGGATACCAATCTAAACAAGGATCTATCTCAACTGGCCAAGTCACTTCACAACCCTCTGAGATGTCAGCACTCATGACATGAGATTGGTAACACTTGCCTCCTTCATGCAAGGTTTATTAGCTCTTTATAAGGTTTAAATGAACACTATTGATCCTGCGATGTGAGGAAAATTGCGTTCTTCCTCCCAACCAGCGTAAGATTCGTGTTTCGCAGTCTGAAGCTGGGGGGGTCGGGCTTGAGCCCATTGACCTACTGATTCACTCAGACATTAAGGTGAAATAAACAGGGTGTAGCTGAGCATTTAAACATCAAAACCTCTACTGTTCAGGGTAAATCGATGCCAGATTAAGTAGCTCCCAGGAAATTAAGCTTTTGCACTGAACAGTGCACCCCACACGTGAGGCAGACCAGCTCTTCCTGAGTTTTGCTGTTACAGATGACTTTCCTCAGTCTGTCGCCACCCTGAAGGTAAAGGTCCTGCTACAGTGTGACATTTTTAGGGCTTAACAGCTTTTCCTATTTTTATATTCATTCTCAGGAAGTATTTGCCTAAGATTTTACAAGCATGTTGTTCTCAGTGAAGCAGGTGTGTTTGCTTTTGGCCTTACAGACTTTTCTAGCATAACACATCTGACTTAGATTCCAGATTTCAAGCTTAAGCAGAACAAGCTAATTGCTACGAGACTTCATGTACACAGAGCTATTAATTGCAATTAGAGTATAATACACAAGAAGTCTGGCAGATTAAATTTTGTTATCTGGCCTCAATCAACACACATGGACTGGGGTTGTAAACTTTATTTCCCATCACATGACTTCTCTGTATATTCCTTGGTAGTCACCCTTGAAAGACACCAGTTATAATCTGCAAGCCCTATTAAATTTTCATAAATATTCAACTTCGGTGGCGATTTGCTGAGCGCCCTGTACTTCATGTTCTGTTTCACCCTGGAGGAATTTCCCTTGATAAACACTGATGAAAATGCAACCAGTTAATTGAGACAATTTCCCTTTTTCATTCTGAGTGGAGCCGCTCTCGGTTTCACTCCATTGGCACAAGCCAAGGATCAGTTGTCTCAGAGAAGGTCTGCAAAGGTGCTTCCCAGAAAACAGATATTTCTTACTCTATTTTAATAAGAAATACTTAGGAGTACTTTTTTGAAAGGTACTTTTAAGAGGTTTAGTTTATGAGCTGGGGTATCAGGAGCATCATCATGAAGTTTGGCAGCATTTCATCTCTCCTCAACAGAACTAATAGCGTTGATCTGTCTCTAGTCAAAGCCCACCCAAAATTTAATGACAATACCAGCTTTGTTTGCTTAGAAATAACAGCACCACTTGCTACATTCCTGAAGGTTTTTACCACATTTGATATTGAGACTTCAAAACAGGAAGAAAACTGGAAAATATAAATGTATTCTTGTAACGCTTAACTTTGTTAATGATGGCATTAAGCACACAGAATGCGTTCTGCAGACAGGCCTCTAGTTTATGTATTATTCCCCTGCTAGAAGCCCTTCAAAGATTAGTGAGTGTGTCAGCATCGGTTTATACAAAAGCAGCCTCCAGGGCCAAAATGTGACGCTTGTAAGGTTTGAAATTCTACAGTAAAAATGCCTTACACATATGAGTGTGTCACCTTACTCTTAGCGTAAGTTAAAAAGCCATATCACTATATTAAAAATTCCAAATGTTTTCTGTGCCCTCTGGTTTTATGGCAAATTTGTCATTGTGCTCCTAAAGATTCCTGGGCTTCAGCAATGTCAAAAATCTCGCTGTGTAATTTTCCAGTTTTGTTCCCTTCCGTTTTCCAGGTCGTATTCCTGTTCTCTTTTTTTAGCTGTAGCTGCAGGAGCCAACCTGGCTGCCTTTAGGTTGCATGAGCAAGACCGTGCAGAGGTAATCAGACAAACGAACCTGCCAGGGAATGAAACAGGGTCACAAAGCACCGAGAAAGTGTGTTCATTCAGTTGTGTCCGATCTCATCTTTCAGCTCACCAGTCGCTGCAGGGCCAGCTCTGCTGAGATCCACCTGCTACGATGTCCGGGCTCATCGTTTGTGGGTTACCTGCAATTAAACCATAAGGAAAATCAGCACAGAGGCATTTCTGAGGGGAAAAAAAAATGACAATTCCTTTTTTCTTTTTGTTACTGGAATTATATAACAAATTGATCCACTCCCTAGTGATTGCATTTGCAAAGGAAAGCCACAATTTTAGCACCCAAAGTTGTTTCTCTTGAACATTAAATCCTGAAAACGAGGTGTTTGGAAGTATTTAAGCCTTGAAAGAAAGGAAAAGCTTCAAGTGTTTTTTTTTTAAATATAAGCAGGTCTCTATATTTTTGACAGGTTAAACAGCAGCCTTTTTTCTTGGAAAAGGTGCAGGGGTCCGTCTCTTTGCTCCAAAGGTCAGGAGATAGAGAAAATAGTGGGCCTTGCCAGTCTCGTTCATCATCTAGGGAGAATTCTCTAGACAGATATTAGGCCACAATTAGGTGTATTGTGGTTAAATAATACAGAGATGCATATAGAGGTGCATGCAGCGATCAGTCCATGGGGATTTACTCTCCAGCCAGCCTGGGAAGTGAGATGTGAGCGGAACATTTATACCAAGCAGCTTGTCTTTATTTTCTGCGGGCTGTAAAGCTTCTACATTGCAAAGCAGACACAGCAAAGGAAGCAGAAACCGTGTGTTGGGCAGCACATTTTCCCAGGTGAGCAGGTCTGCACCAGGGATTTTCTGCATCTGGGGGATGACATGAGAGTCAGGAGGGAATGGAAGTGGCAAAACCCTCATACTCGAGGGTGGGCATTGCGTTTCTGCACCATGGCTGTGCCATTACTATTTGCTCTTGTCCTCGTTTCAGCTTGGATAATGCTTATTTTCCTCCTAGTAGCTGCATAGTGCTGTGTTTTGGATTTAAGAGGAGAAAACGTTGATACCACACTGCTGGTTTGATTGTTGCCAAGCAATGTTTATACCAGGTCAAGGACTTTTCAGCCAGAAGGCTGAAGATGCGTAAGGAGCTAGGAGAGGACACAGCCAGGACACCTGACCCAAATTAGCCAAAGGGACATTCCATACCATATATTTGGGGGGAAGTATATATTTTGGGGGAAGAAGGAAGGGAAGATGTTTGGAGTGATGGTGTTTGTCTTCCCAAGTCACCAATACACACGACAGACCCCTGTTCTCCTGAACACCCACTTGCCATGGGGAGCAGTGAGTAAATTCCTTGTTTCCTTCGCTTTTGTGCACAGCTTTTGCTTTACCTATTGAACTGTCTTTATCTCAGCCCACGAGCTGTATCACTTTTCCTCTTCTGATTCTCTCCCCCATCCCACTGTGGGGGAATGAGCGAGCGGCTGCGTGGTGTTTAGTTAAACGAGAGCTGTTCAGAGATACAAAACCGGTACAACATAACAATACAACTGGTACAACACAGTCGCTGAACTCAAAAACCTCCTGAAGTCAGTGGAGTGACTCCCATAGATTTCAAGTGGATTTTGCTCAACCTCACAGGATCAGATTTTCCAAAGATATTGAGGTGCCTAATGGGATTTCCAAAAGTACCTTACCACATTAAGCTTCTAGTTGCCCGGAGATTTAGGCACCTAATTTGCTTTTCATTAGATTTTCTTCTGAAAAATGTGATGTCTTGGCTCCAGTTGTATTTCCAGGAATATAAAAATCTCTGAAAATTGGACTTTTAGCAGAAGCACCAGCTCTGCAGTTGGGTGGATGTGGCTCTTTTGTGAGAGTCAGCCTCAGGTGTTAATGACATGTCAAAAAGAACTGCCAATAAAGATATAAAAATTAACTCCTTGTCCTCTCCATCTCACTTTCTATGGAGGAAATAACACATATTAGTAATTATTAGTCATGATGGGGGGAAGGAAAATTTTAAATCCACTTTAAACTTTGGCTTTAAAAGTCTGAATTAAGCAATTTTCATCTCCTTTGGAGGTATTTTTTATTTTCCATAGTGGTTGAAAACTTCTTGTGCATCATATTTATTTCCTATTTATCGAATTTTTAACCACCTTCTTTAAAGCTCTATGTCCTATAGTCCCTCTTATTTTTCATGGAAGTTTTTACCTTGGAAAAAAGAGGAGCAGACAGAGTTTGGGTCAAGGATACCACTTTATTTAACTTGGCCTCTGCATGGACCTATGGATTTGTTTGTGATTTGCAAGGTTTCTGCTTTCATGCAGGCAGAGAATGGTTGCTAAGCAGCAGCATTGCTTTTTAAAAGGCAGAGCATGTGGTTATTCGCAGGGTTATACCCAAGGAATGGAAAGGAGGTAACCCAGACATACCTCCCACCTATATGTCTCTGTATAACTCATATAGGTGAATGTGTATGCAAATACATGGACATACAGAGATTAAAAGAAATGGTCTTGTTCTTACATGTATTTCTGGGTGCAATTTGACTTAAAACCTAGTATCTGTCCTCTTAAATGAATTAATAATTACCTAAACTGCGGTGGTGGTATGAACCTGGTCCACTGATTTTTTGACTTTAAAAAAAGCTCACTGTACTCTCTCTTCATAAAAACCTTGCATCAGGTTTGGGTTTTTTCGGGTTTCTCGCCACACATCAAACACAAAAGCGAAAAGCGTTGAAGCAGACCTGAGAGGTTCATAATATATACAAGAACTACCCAGTAATGTCCCAGCCTTTCTTGCACTGTCATGCCTCTGCCATTATTTTTACTAAAAATCACGTGTCTGTTGGAATTTATGCGAGTGTGCGAGATGCACGAAACTGTAAAAGCATTTGGAGATTTCACTCATTAATCCATTGCTGGATTTTTACATTTGATCTTGAGCACAGCAATCAGGATGATGCACGCTGTCTTCTCAGCCCATAAAACAGACCAAAAGCCTTACAGATGAGTGCAAATATGCAGCTTTCACATATTTATCAAATGAATATATGTAGATATCATATAATTTTAGACGTGCAAATGATGTCACTTCAATAAATCCAGTCTAAACTGCTGTTAATCCATGGTTCCTACATAATAGCGAGGACCGGTGTGCCTTTCATCTTCAGAGTGCTTTATACACTTTACCTAATTCTCAGTATTGTACTTGAGAGGCAAGTTGAGTGCCTGGGTGCTGGTACAACACCTGCAAAGCCAGGCAAAGCACAGCAGTGGTGTTTTTAAACCTGTAAGAGCCAGTTAGACTGAGGTTTTCTAAATTCCTCGCTTCATGAGCCTTGCAGTAAAAAAGCTGGGCTGCGACCCATAAAACTAACTTGTAAAATTCGCCTGATCTGCCACAGATCACCAGGTGACTTGGGAGGAACCGCATAGTTTATCCACAGCTTGTTCTCTTTGTGTGCGTGATGCTGTGGTCTGACCGGGTTCTGTAGGTACCCAGGAGATATTAATCATAGAATCATTTTGGTCAGGAGAGACCCTCAGGATCATCCAGTCCAGCTATAACCTAACTCTAGTACTAACTCATGTCCCTAAGAGCCTCGTTTAAATTCCTTATAAACCTCTCCAGGGGTGGTGACTTCACCACTGCCCTGGGCGGCCTGTTCCAATGCCCCACAGATCTTTCTGGGAACAATCTGTTCCTAATATAATACCGTGATAACAAATGGGGTGACACACATGTGCCATATTGCTCTATCTGGGGATCTCAGGAGGACTACACATGAGGACACGCTTTGATAAATGGCTTCAGACCACTGTATTCTCTCTTTCCTCCACCACCACCTGCATCTTTGTGGCAAATCACACAGAATGAAACAACAGGGAGATGAATATTTTCAAGTGTAGCCACAAGGAATGAGGTAATTTTTCAAACAAGCTTCTGCCGTGCTGTCTTTCCCTGTTCTTTTTATAAAAACTAAGTGAACGGCCAAGAGGACTGCAGCTTCTTTGTGCCAGCAGAGGAGTTTTGGGCATCAAACAAAGGCTGAGGCCACAGTCTTGTCCAAGTGCGATGCGATCCCAGACCCAGAAGAGGATGGAGGTGACATTGCTTCAGAGGAGCACATGGAGTTCCCTGAGGAGGTCCATGCAGCTCAGGTCAGATCCCTGGCACAAAAGCTGGAGCAAAACAAAGCAGGGTTCGAAAGCCAATGCTCTCACTTTGGTGTGGCACAAAGACCAGGTTGTTGTACCTTTGTTTGAAGTACTGGAGAAAGAGGACAAGGAAAAGCTGGATTTAATCACCAGTGGTTGTTTTGTTAATCCAGATGGGATTAGACAAAATAATTCAACGGGAATTTCATTCTCACCCTGTACTCATGTTTATTATTTTTTCCGTATATCCACTTTAAAAGGTTTTGATACTTAACTATTTATGAACACACTCCTAGAAAAGTGGGAGTGTAGCCTAAACTTCTCATTTTTTCCTGCTGCTACCAACACTCATTTGCTTTTGCAAGGTGTTCCAGCAAACAACATTTTAACCACTCTGATGCCTGAATCAGTCAGAGAAGGTCTGGACTGCCTGGTTATCTAAAACAGCCCCAGCAGCTGTGTTTCACTATTGCTTAAATAAACAATTTTAATACCTCCAATCTGAATTTTAAATGTATGTAACCATACGTTACTTCTCCAATATTCTACAATATTGTGTAAATATCAGAGTTTAAAACAACTTTGCAACACAACCTTCGCAGCATATGACTACTTAATGTTTTGCCCAAACCTGCAGTTCTTGGGAGTAATTATTGCTGTTTCTCTTTGGTGTTGAAAAGCAAAACTGATATTAAAGTATATTTTTAAAAAGCCAGTGGGAAGTTAAAAGGAGAAGTCATGCCCATGACTCATGGTCCTGGAAACAGCTGTGCTGCTTTTGGTGACAAAGGGCTGGTTTTATGCCTTATGTAACTTCGGGAAAATCAATATGCAGCAAATGTACTGAGGCAGAAAGGAATCTGACCCAAAGTTTTAAAAATAATACAAGCTGTCTCCTCTTTTGTCATTAAACAGGGTTTCTGTGTTGCTCCAAATATCTTACTTTTTGTCATGTCCAGAGAAAAGGGTGAGCATCACCTGGGAACAGCAGAGATCAAGGCAGGTTCAAAGTTAATCACTGCCAAAATTAGAGTGTTAACAACATAAGGAGTATGGTGGTCAATTTAAAAAATGATCAAACTCCCAGTGGCACCCGGCCAAGCCACAGGCATCTTCATGGGAGATAAAAATGCCCGTATGGTACAAATGCATTTGTATAGCAGTTACCTTCCTCTGGATTTCAGTCACCAGAGATCTCTGTAAGAACTCTCAAACCCCTCATTTCCACACCTCCAAAGCACTAAGGAAACCAGAGCAGGAATGCCAGTTGTCTCTCTTGGGCACAAATTAAATTCAATAGCAAAAAATGTTGGACCATGAGAGAGTAATCTCTTTCTTCAGCACGTATTTGAAAATGTTATTTTTGTGTCTGGCTGTGGTTTGTTTCTCAAGACCCCTGACAATGTTTTATCTTGCGTTTACCGTTACTGTATCGCTTCAGTGGATACGAATTCCAGAAGTTCAGCACACGCCGTGTAAAGAATTCACTTTCTTCAATCAAACTTTCAAATCTGCCTCTTATTTGTTTCAACATACGCTCCCTGTTACTGGAGGATTTAGTGAATAACGATTCATCACGCACCCACTGCCTTCATTGCTTTGTACTTATTTTGCCCTACTGATAATAAAAGAACTACAAGTAGCCACTTCATGGTATGGCACTGCCTGTGCCTTCTCCTGGTCTTCCTAAACACCAAGCCAGTCCTATCTAGGGATACAGCACCCAGAGTACTGGTGTCCTGACACCGTAGCCATTGCATGTCGGCTGCAGTAGCAGAAGTAGGTGTAAGAATTGCCAGCCAGCTTCCCATCCCCATGCAAACTCAATCTGTTGAATGATCCAGGTTGAAAAACAATAAAAAAAGAGTTGTTTCTTAGCTTCGGTAATTTCATTCTCCTGTGTTACAACATGTCCCAGCAAATAATTGCATCAGTGTGATGTGGAGTGATAAAAAAGCAATGGTGAGCCCACAGGGCTTGCTCTTCCTAAACCTTTGTTTCTTCAGCTAGATTTGCAGAACTACAGCAACAGTAGTAACACGTAATGAAGGGAAACATGTTTGCCACATTCCTATTTTGTTAGAAACAGATCTTCACAAAAAAATCCTCTCCTTTCTTCATTATGAATGGAATTACACATGATCGTAGAATACATCCCCTTGACTCCTTTCTTTAACCCTAATTTGCAGAAGCCTGTAACTCCATGTCTAACAGAGGTTTGTGCTGCAGTGCTTGCCTACCAAACCTCCTAAAGTTACTGTAGGTTTTGGATTCACTCCTGAAAAATAAAACATCATTGCAAGTTATCCAACGGGCTGTGCAATAATCTACATGATCTCCTCTGTTGTGCAGGAGAGTCTGTACAGCAGCAAGAAGGGAGAGGTGTGAGAGGTGATTTTCAGGCAGGGGAGCTAGAGCTGTGTCAGGGAATGTGAATAGAAACTGAAAATCCTGGTTGTGGATAATAAGGAGCTCAGTAATTCCTAAGGTGAGGAGGAGGCAGGACTGGCAAAGTCAAATGAATCAAGAGAGTTTGTGGGTGAAGATGGAACGAGTCTGAAGGTGGAAAAGGGTAAACCAAAATCAGGTAAGCAATACAGCTGAAAGGAAACATGTTCCAAACTGTCAAATCGTATCTCCTACATTCTGGTTTTTGGTGTTTGTTTGGTTTTTATTCTGAAATTCAGAAGATCTGGAAAGTTTGAGAGTGTAATCCCTCCACCACACTTTTCACTATGATCACACCACTACCCATTCTTTCACCAAAAGTAGAGTTTCCCAGGCCTGACATTTCATTTTCCAAAGAGGGGACTAGGAAGCATAGGGAGATACTACAGAAATATCTATAGCTAGCCTGTTATTTTGGCCATCAGCCTTCTCTGATGACTTAATAAATCTTGAGTTTTGAATCTCAGCCAAATGATAATGCATGTTTCCAGATATTTCACACTGGTTTATTAATATTTATACGGTGGTTCTCTTCTAAATGGTTATATAGAAGAGAGAAAGAAGCATACCTGCATGAGTCATATATTATTCTTTGCATCACAACAGAACAATAGCTTTAGTGTGAAAGTGTTGACATAGGACTAGGGTGATCAAAATTGAACTCAAAATATTCCTACCTTCTTCCTTTGTAACTCAAACCAATGGCTTCACCTTTTAAAGCCTCAGTTTAAGAAACTGCGAAATGAGGTGTATAAATCTCTCTGAGTTGTTGCAAGACTACAGCCATTAATCTCAGCGATGGGATCAGATATTCCAGTGGGGAAAGCTCTGACTATAGTAGAATCCCAAATAATGACAGGGCACAATCCTGATTCACTCATAAAAAGGGAACGACTACAAAACCAAATGGGATCCAGCTTTCACTCACAGATTTGAAACGTGTTTTCCTTCTCGACACTGTGGCTGTGACTCTATAAACAGTTATGCCACTTCCCCTTTCCTATCAAACACGTCAAATCTCATTCATTTATAAGTGAAGGGAAAAGATAAGGCATCCCATAAAAGTATCACAAGCAAAGCCACTGGTGATTGTTCGCTCTTGTGAAGAGTCTGTAATTTATCGCCTTGGTTTTTGCCAAGTGACATAAAAGCAGACAATGGAAATTACTGACAAAAGGACATTCAAAAGACAGACAATAAATGAGCAAGAGAAAGCAAGAGAAATGAACAAGAGGCAAAAATTAAGAGATGAAGACAGATTATCAGTTAACTTCTTTTGGGGAAAAGCAAGATAATATTCTCCATTTCTTTTCAGAACCTCAGGTTTCAGCAATACAAAGTGAAAATGTTTCTTTGGACTGATATAAAATGCTCACCTGCTTTCTTCGCTCTAGTTACCACTAGAACTCACAAAACTTGAAATGCACTATAGATTTCAGAGCAGCTGCCTGGTTTTTTTTGGTCTGTGTGTATTATCTTAACAGTGCGTGTAGAAAACCACTCATACCTTTCCCTCTTTCTCCTAAATACAGATCATTCCTAGTGTTAGACACTTGCATGATAATTAAAAATATAAAACTGTAAGTAAACTGTACTGTGATTACTCGAGTAATTTGGTTCGAGTCAACACACAGATTGGATGAGTGAAGTAAATGTTACTAAAGTCCATTATTTCACACAGTTACTCAAGGGGTCATTTCTTGTTCCCCCAGAGTTCAAAGGTAAATATGTTTTTAATTATAATAGGAGCAGGAACTTGATGTTCATGGGTAGGGATGGCCAAAGAGCTTTGAAGCTGGAACAAAACACACATGGCTATGACACATTGGTAATTATCTTGGCACCATAACCATTTGTATATCAGCATGTAACAAACTCCTCATCTTAGTCATGATAATAAAATAACTGAGTCCTTAATGTGAGGGGCAAAATAGTGTATTCCATCTTAATAAAAACTAACTTCATTGTTTAAATTCCTTTCCTGAGTATCCTGGTATGTTAATATGCAACACATAAGCATGGCACTATGTAATGCACATATTTGTATATATATATTTATAGAAATAAGCTGGTGGTATTCTCTCTAGGTTCAAGAGTGGGGAAATTTACTTTTCTGTCAGTGTTGTTGGTTCTTGTACTTTTGTGATCTCAGGCAAATCAGACAGTCCTCTTCGTGCAGTCCACTCACCTGCGAAAAGAAGCAACAACAAAGAGCAAAGCATAAATATAAAATAGTTATCTCCTCCTATGCATTTCTACGCTGCTGAATTCATTTACATATAGTTCTGAGGTCTTCAAACAGAAAGTGTTAAAGAAATGCAAAGCATCATGACTCATGTGAAATAAATCATTTCAACACAAACCCTGCTGATGGTTCCAAGAGACATTTCCCCCAACCCTACCGAAATTCTCCATAATCTGTGGCAGGCCAGTTGTAGCACTCACCAGTGTTTTTGGAAACCAGTCATACCAATAAAAGATAATTGGTTCCAGATGTTAAACAAGCGAAAACTAAAAAACCACACCAAACCATGTTGAATGAACTCATAATACTGATGAAATCAAAATCAATGAGGATCTATGGGTAAGAGTTATTTTTTCAGACACTGTCAAGCTGCAGTGTAATACAAAGTGAGGACCCAGTTACAATAAATTGCTGTGTTCTTTGGAATAAATTATGAGTTTTTAAGATTAATTAATTGCTCTACATCAAGAAACAATGTAGCTCGTCTTTGGCTTGTCCCTGTGTACATCTGAAAAACAGTCTTAAAGGAGGTTTTCTCATTAACCTTCTGCCTTCCTGCTGGCATGGGTACACAATGGGAAAAGCTTTACTTTCACAGCACATAAAGGTTTTCCTACATTTTTCTTCTTTTTTTTTTTTGACATGAAGTTAGTCATGACATTATTGTGGCTAAAACATCAAAGTAGAGTTAAAGCAGTTTTAGAAATAATGCTACTCTTCTGCTTGTGCAGAGATTACAAATACATAGTCCAACTCTTAAACCAATTTCTTTCCCTTTAGCTTTAGATGTTAGCATTAATTAAAAAAACAAATGAAACCAAACTAAAATAAAACAAAACTGAAGGACACTGGGTTCTTCTGCAAAAGCTGAGAAGAAGAACTTTACTTGAAAAGCAACCACTATAACAGGAGCTTTGGACCTACTGGTATGATTCTCATAATGGAAAAGTTCTAAATTCTTTTTCTTTACATTCTGACTTTTCCTTAGGACCACGAGTGAAAGTTATGGTGTAGGTTCAGCAGGCGAGAAAAAAATAAAGAAGGAAAAGCAAATTGGAGCTACCAGACTGCAGCAGAGCCAACAAACATATTTTGTGAATGCATCACCAAGGACAAACAGTCCAAAGCTCAGAGCTCCATGCACAGCCAGGAGCTGGCAGAAAGCGTAAGGGTCACAAAGGCAAACGATTTAAGAGCAAACTGGTTTACAGCCTTTTATTGTAACACTCTGAACAGGGTGTTTCAGCCAAAGAAACAATGTTCTTATAGAAGCAATAAAGACATACAGGTGTATGGGAATAAGTCAGCGTTTTTATAGTAGAATATATTTGTAAATATCACTGCCCAGCAACCATAAATTAATACAACTGGAAAGCATGGGAGAGTTCATTTAATTTTAACTGGGTTAAAGAAGCAATAATGAAATTTCAAGTTCTACAGGAAAGCCATAAACTAGAGACTTTTTTGAAGGCCAATTCCTGACCCAGTCTTTTGGAAGCATTTGAGCAACCACAGTCCAAAGGACCAGCCTTGAAGCAAAGTCTCCGTAAAATGTCCCACCACATTTGCTGGGGAACCAGATCTGAATATCAGTTTTTGATTTGTTTGCTTGGGGAATGAAGACAGAACAGGTACTGCTTTGTGAACGGTTTACATACATGCATCCATACTTTCAAATTGGTGTTATATCTGAGTTAAATACTGGCACAACTGTCCCAGGCCAAGGAAAAATATCGCGTAAACACAGATAAAGGTAGTACTTCCATGCACAGAATGGGTCTGCTGATAGTTGCACTGTAAGAATTGTCTTCAAAGAGCTATAATTTTTCAAAAACTGTGGCTATTTTCTCTATGCAAGGTACATTTGCAGCTGGGAGCTCTCATGATGGTTCATCCTAAAAGCTGCATTGTTGAGATGGCAGGACAGGTAGAAGAGGGTTTTTTCAAGACATTAACTAGCAGCTCTGTCAGAAGCCACCGCATGTTTCCTATGGACTTAATCCATTGGTATTAATTAAACACACTTCTGTTTGCTTAATGGAACTGAGACAAGACAGGATTTATAACGTTGGTGTGGAAGACAGTCTCTGGTTTTCTGTCCAACACAAAGCGATTTGAAACCAGGGAAGGTCACCGTGGTGGAAGAATGGTGTCTCCTGAAACCAAGGAGGAAAGTTGTTTACATCACTTAGGAAAAATGAACAGAGACTTGATAGAGAGCCTGCCTTTAAAATGCAAGGCCACAGCTATTGAAATTAGGCCTTTTAATACTCTTATGTACTGCGTCTAAATTGCCTACAATCTCTGCTCCTAAGTATAGAGTTCATCCAAGACAATCGTTGCTTTGCCTAAGAACAGGGCGAGCAAAGGAGAGGAACTGCCCTCCTCGGAACAGCTGCTACCAGCCAGCCAGACGGCAAACGACGCGCCAGAATTTACAGGAAACAATCCAACACAGATCATTAATTCCAACGCAGCCTCTACACCCCAAACACCAATAAAATGTCACCGCTGAGGACTCTGAGAGCCAAGGCACCAACAAAACGTTCTACACCAGGATTTCTGCAACTATAACAAACTACCAAAAATCCTTCCCAAACACAGCAAGGAAAAGTTGTGGAATGAATAGACTGGTATATGTGATAATTATGGAGAATCTAAATCGTATTTGGTCTCACAAAATGTCGTCTTTGTTCATAAAAACTATTTTCCTTTTAAAAGAAAACCACGGAGCAGATCCTTGGCTGTTCGTGTACCTCGCTCAGGTGCTGCACTTTGCTGAGCTGTACTAATCTGTGTCCAAAGAGAAATGCTATGTGATGTTAGGTTTAAAGCTATATCGTAGAGTGGCTTATGGGCAAACACGTCTTATTCTTCTAGGGCTAACTTTTGTTTTTTCTACAATTCCTCAATTTTTAATGCAGCAATCCAAGGCACATATTTTGCTCTCACCAAATAGTATATTTTCCCTTGTCAGGTGGTCTTCATGACTAAGCTTTGGTGGAAGTAGAGTTTAATATTCTAACATTAGGCCCTTGTAATATCCAGAGATAACAAAAGCAGCCTTTCCTTTGGACACTGGATCTTTAGATTAGGTATTTTTTAAGGCACTTATAATAAGACAGGGACCAGCAGAACAGCCACAGCACAGTCAGGGACACCTACAAACCCACATGATTTAGGAGTAACACGCCATTTTGAAGAAAAGCAAGAGGGTTTTCCATTCATCAATGAGGAAGACTCTGTCTTCCCTGGTGGGAAACAACAGATGTGCAGAACATCCAGAGCCTCTAAAAGCATAACTTTTACAATTTTTTTTTTTTTTAAATTTTTGAATACAGTGTTGTTAGAGAAGTGGTTTTGTTAAAGGAGTGTTCTCTACATCTTAGGAACACTGTTACATGGAAGGATAGTTGTCAAACCATGAGATCAAAGACCCTAACGAACATCACCTCTGCTCTGATGGTTGCATGTGTGCTAACTAGTGATTCTGGCTCAGCTCCCAGTAACTCAGTCGTTCGCTATCAACTCGATCACACTCTCATCTTTCAATTAAGTATTCTTCTTTAAAAATCCACTAAGATTTGGCAGAGGTCTCACTGAGAAGGATTGCAAAGTATCTAGCATATTGGAATAAAGTTATTTGCATGCTGTAGAAGTCTTCTCCATCATCATAAGAAATACAGTCACATCTCAGCTGGAACAATGGTGTTTGAATCATAGAATGTCCTGAATTGGAAGAGACCCACAAGGATCATTGAGTCCAACTCCTGTCCCTGCATATGACAACTCCACAGTCCACACCATGTGTCTGAGGGTGCAAACTAATTTCATATTGATTACAAAGCGAGAAGCAGAGAAAAAACAAACAAACAAACAAACAATTGTTTTCAGTGGGAGATGAATTTGGGTGCTCAGAATGCAACTTGCCCAAAGCAGGTGCTGCCTGAGCTCCCAGCTAGCCACAGTTCACAAAATACCAAACGTGTTCCCCTGCCACAGCGACCTAAGTGAAAAGAGCTGGGAAAACCCATCCGCTCACCCTGTGCTGTTGGGAGGATGCTCTGCATGCTCTTTGACGTCACTTGCAGTGGCTGATTATTAAAATTAATGGTGATTCACAAAGGCATCTCCTTTCCAAAGAATACTGGAACAGCAGCTTGCATAATCCTGAGATCTACTTAATGAAGGAACATCTCCAGCACTATTTTATTTGATCATAGTTTCTATCGCTTGTCTTCACTTCCCCCTCCCTCCCAGCTTTACCACAAGTGCCTCTGATTAGCATAGCCTTAATAAGAAGCTTCATTCAAAAAGAAAGCAGAGAGGGAAGGCAGGTACTGAGGTGTGGCTGGTGACTTAATAAACCAAAAGGAATATAAATATGTCAGAGAGAGGCAAGAAGTTGAGAGGGTTCTGTTTGGCAAGAAGAGAAGCTGAAGAGAGGGCCCAGTGCTATCATACATATAATTTCCACAGATGAGGGGATATGTACAGGCGAGGAATACACCTATGGCTTAACGCCTCTGCTTGCTTCTGCTGAGACCATTATTTTCAGTATTTTGAAGTCCTTTCTGCTTGAAACCTCAGAACCGTCCAACTCCAGTGTTTTGAAATACGCTTCTCCACCAAGATTCTAGAAGAGTGTCAGAGAAATGGATAAATGTTATCGTGCACATCACACGCATTTGACAGCTGAGACACTGAGGATGCATCTGTTAATAACATAATCTATAGGTTTCCTGGTTTCTGACCAAAGTGGCCTCCAAATCAGGAGACAGAACAAGGGGAAGGAGTGTGGGGAAGTATATTGCTGCCTTAGAGTCATAGAATCATTACAATTGGAAGAGACCCTCAGGATCACTGAGTTCAACCATAACTAAACTCCAGCACTAACCCATGTCACTAAGAACCTCGTTTAAATGCCTTTGAAATCCCTCCAGGGATGGTGACTCCACCACTGCCCTGGGCAGCTGTTCCAATGCCCCACAGCCCTTTCAGGTGACTTTGCCGTTGTTCTGAACAGGGAAGGACCCTCAGGTTCCCCCAGCTCCGTGTTTTATTTTGCAGTAGCACTCAGGGCCCAGCCGTGAATTAGAAACCTTTTGCGCTTTCTAGCATGCAAACACATAACAAAAGCTCCAAACACCCCTCCTTTATCAGCTGCGATATTTTAAAACCACCTTGCCCAGCAAGATAGGATTTATTGTGAAAAGTGTGGGGGGGGGTGGTTTTAATCCAGATGGGAAAATACCTTTTCTGGAACAATCCAGGGGTGATGGAGCACAGGCTGCCAGGGAGCATTTGCAGCATTAAATATGATATTTTTTTGGTTAAGCAGTTAACGACACCTCAAACCGCAGACCAGAGCGCTGAGGGGAAGTCATCGCTGAGGAGAAAAAACAACGCCACGTTGGAAAAAAATTAAAACCATGGAACCAGGGAGGGCTTGTGGCCTAGAGCTACGAGTAAACGACCGCGGTGACACTCACTTGTAGAATCGCGGCGGATCAACCCCGGATTTCCCCGGCTCGGTCCCCTCCGCCCCGCCCGGGTTTCCCGCCCCCTCAGGCGGGCACCCCCGTTCGCAGCGCCCCCTGCCGGCCCGCCGCCTTCCCCCGGCCCGCTCTGTGGAGCGGAGGGAGCGGCGCGGCCGGGACTCGTTTCTCGGCGGAGAGATGCGGCCCGCCCCCGCGGAGGCGGAGGGGTACGGGCCGCAGTGCCGCGCAGGCGGGGTGGGGATTCTCCTCAGGCTGCCGGATTCTCTTCAGGCTGCCGCGGCGGATCTCGGAGTTGTGTCTGTGGTGTCGTGTCCGCGCTTCCCTGCTCCCGCCGCGCCCTCCTGCCGCTGCACCGCCTCGCCTGGCTCTCCCTGCGCCCTCCGCTCCGTCTTCTCGGCCGGTTGGGACTGCATCTCCGCGTCGGCTTCCCCCTCAGCCTGGAGGCTCCCAATATGAACAGCATCGTCTGCGCTGGGAGGCACCAGGTACGGCGGGGCCCAGCGGGATGTGGTGGGGGAGGGGGGGCGGACAGCGGCCGGGGTTGCCGGGCCCTGCGCCTCCCTGGCCCCGCCGCTCTTTGTTCCCCGTTCGGCGCTGGGGCTGTGGCCGTGGCGCCCCAGCCTGTCCCCCCCTCTCCTGTTCCCTCGGCTGGAGGAGCAGGATCCCGTGTGGCTCCGCGGCTCTTGGTTGCTCGTTTCTCCCAGATCTCCACGTTGCCGGGCTCGCCGAGGCGAAGTCGTGGCCATGGCCGGTTCCCTCTCGGTCGCCCGGGGGTGTGGGGGCGCTACCGGGAGTGTCCTCAGGCCCCGGCAATGAGGTGTTTCCCCCCCGGGTGAGTGTTATTCCAGGGGGACCTTTCCTAAAGCCTTTGTAGTTAAATGTGGGGGAAAGAGAAACGCAAAAATCCCGGACTTTGTAGCCGTTTGGGGCTTAAAAAAGTGTTCTGACAGCTTCTTGCTGTCGCGACCTTCCCTGTCTGTAGCACCTCTAGAAAATAGGAGATAGATAGTACAGTGAAACCAGGGGCTGTTGGTGCTTCTGGAGAAAGGTGATGGGTGTGGGTGACCGGGACGGGAGGTTTTTGGGGGGTTTTCCCCAATTTCCATCAGCCTCTCAGAATATTTCAGAGGTGCTTCAAGGTAGAAAATACCTTTTCCTTTGACGTCTTCGCTGTTACTCCCAAGACTCCAAGCTGAATTGGTTACAGTTTTGTACAGTGGAAGAACATTGATGAAGTAAGAAGCAAGGCGTCCGGTTTATTTACAAAGAAGGACAGCAAGACTGAGCAGTGATAGACAAGTGGAAATTCAGCATCATGCCACTCTCCATATTTGTTTTGGCTTTTGAAGGGTGTTTTTTTAAATTTTGTTTCTAGTGATGGGTGTGTAGGCATCACTCTTACTCTCTTCCATCAGGGATCTACAGAATAAGGAACCAAGCAGGATGTGGCGCTTTGATGAGATTGGTTTAATTTTAGCAAGCGGATTTTGTAGCCTGACTCCTGGAGCACAGGACGCAACAGCACGGGGATACTTTCCAGTTAGGAAAACTGTAAATAGGTCTCATTTTGTTTTCCTCAGCTTGAGTTCTCAAAGAGCAGGAGATGGCAGGAAAGGGCAAAAACTGCCCAGGGTGGGGGGGTGGGAGACAGCAACAACACACAAGCAAAAAACCCACCGTTTTTGCTGGTTGTGGGACAAATGTTTGAAGATTTGTCTTGGTAGAAAAAATAAACCTGTGTGAAGGGGGGGAAAAAGGAAAGAACTTTCAAAGGTTAAAGATTTTAAGAGAGCATGTGTGAGGCAAAAGAAGCTGTAGATAAAGGCCGTGACAACAACAAAAAAGGTATGATGTGGTGGAAAAGGAGAGGAAACATAGAATTGGTATGGAAAGGGGATGTAAGGGCCAGGATGGCCTTGGAAGTGAGTAAATGGTGTGTTACAGATGAGTTGTAGTTGCAAGAGTAGTAACATTCAAGTGTAAAACCTGCTTCTCATGATTTTTTTAAGTCTACATACATAAATGTGTGTTTGAAAGAGCTCTCCAGGCTTGCTCTCTATAGAGGACACGCCAAGTAGTACATCTTCCTGGGCTGTGTGAAAAGGTTTTGGGAAGTGTCTATAGTGGTTCTTCCTTCCCCCATTGTGAGGAAGCACAGCTGAGGTTGGTTTGCAGTGAAACAGAAAAAAGTTGTGTACAAGGCATATTTCTCAATAGACTAAATCTTTAGGGGAAGACAACTGAAAAGTAAATATGTGAAACAAAATAGATTTAAATTCTGTGACTCTTATTTTTAAATCACTGGTGTAAAGAAGTTGAAGGTGTTTAATGGTGTAAAGCCTGTTAATACATGTCTTGGTCCATGATATTTTGCCAAAATGCAAACTCAGACGTGAAAATACCGTGTGTTTTCACCATAAATAAATGCTGCTGCATGAAAGGAGAATGTTGAGGGTGTCTGGTTTTATCTTCTGATAGAAGTAATGGACTCTGAGTAGTCATAGATGTGACCTACATTTCTGCTGAACTAGACTGTGAACAGCCAGAAAGCACAAGCTGGTACTAAAGATGAGAGTTCTCAGGTGAGAGGAAAAATAAATACTACCTGTGTTGTTAGGTCATGGGCAAGGTGACTTCTTACCCGTCTTTTTAGTACCTGACCTGAGACCGCAGCTCATGGTTCTGCAGCAGAGAGTCCCAGATCATGGGGTTTACATCTTGGAGAAATTCAACAGTAATCACCATGCAGCAGGATTTTTCAGTGTCGGAATCTTTTCTGCAGCGAACAACTGTTTTTAAAAAAAAAAAAAAAAGGGATGAACAGATCCTAAATTCCAAACACAATACACAATATAAAGTGTATTAATTATGCCATTTATTTGATGTTGTAACTGTGCTAATCATATTTCAATAGTATTTGCAAGATGCATGTAAGAGAATAGGGTAGTCAAGGATGAGAAGACTTAGTTTCTTTATTATTTGGGTGAGTCTTCTGAAATGCATCTTTAAGTGTATATACAGTGAAACAGATGAGTTTAAAAGGGGGAAATCTCTCTTGTGGAGTCAGTTATGTGCAGTGAATTCTTTTTGGAGTGTATTATGAGCCATGAATCTTTGGTGGTCCAGTGGTACACATAAGTAGCAATTCAAAAAGCCTGTGCATAACAGTAGGTGTTTAGGAAACACAACTATTAGAACACAATTCTGTTTAAATCAAGCAACTGGCCAGACGTTTGAGTACCGGCATTCCTCTGCATGGGAACACACCACGTGAACATTCCGTGGCTTCCGTCATCAGCACCACCACACTTGCCGTGATCGACTCTGGAGCGAGGGGGTGCCTCCAGGCTTTAATATTAAAACTGTGAACACCATGCTTGGTTTTTTAAAAAAATCCTGGAAAATTGTACGAAAAGCTGCTGGCAATTCTTGATGTGGTGAGCTAGATGGGTGTATAAGCGGAGGGAGGGGGGGAGGTAATGAAAAGTTATTTAGATGCTTAAGAAAGGAATTTGTTTGCAGTACCTGTTTACATGTAATATTTAAAGCAGAAAATGCAGCGTTCTTGGCTTCTCATAGAATTTCGGCTGATTGTTTGGCTTTTGTTCTAGCAGTAGTATACCTAACCAAAAAATGCAGAATGTAATGAATATGCTTGTGCTATTTAATGCCACTTTGAGTAATATTATCCATGGTTCACACACAACGGTATTGAAACTTTGGGGCAGTAAAAAAGACATTCAAATTCCTAGGTATTCAGATTAGACAATGCTAGTAGATGCATAAAAGCAGAATGTGTGGTTTAGACCCCAAGCACAAAGGAGGACTTGGAAAGAGAAAACCCGTGTGAGCGAGGTGGATAATCTAATGTGTGGTTTTCTGCTCAGAATTGAGCGGGTTGGTGCAAGACTTTTCACCTGGAACTTTTAAAATCTGAAATGATGGAAGTCAGAAGTCTCTGAGTGATAATTGCCTTGTACATTCATTTTGGTGAAGCATAACTTCTGGTAGCTTCTTATAACTTCAGAGTTAATTCATTGCAACACTTGTGTTGAAATAATATCTCTGCATCTTTGAAAAACTGGATGTTTCAGATGAGGTGAATCTGTTTTTCAGAAGTGAAATGTTTTGTTTGCTTTAGAAACTGAAAGGGTTATACTAGTTGTACCAACAAGAGAAGTGTTGACTTCCAAATACTCAGTTAAATAATATTTGGTAAATAGAGCTTGGGATGCATTTCATAACTTGCCTGTAGGATTATAAAAAGAACATATATTTGATTTATGGAGTCAGCATAGGTGACTTTTGAATTTCTGACGAGGAGAAGCGAGCTGCACCTATTTTTAGGAATCCTGGTTGCCCACGTGGCATTTTATCTGTAGATACAAATATAGTTTTGGAACTGAAGTGATTGATGTTTTCCTGAGCTGGCATTAGGGTCATGGAAAGTTCCAGAATGGGTGTGCGTTTGCCTGTTCCCTCCCCGCTGCTGTTCCTCCCCTTCTCCCCTCCCCAAAAAAGCCCGACATAAAGGGTCCCCTCACACACAGAATCCCAGCAAAGCTGCCCCAGGGCTTGACCAGAACTTAACAGATTCTGTTCCCAGGGTAGCAAAGAGACTTTATTTTTTATCTAAGAAGGTTATCGTCAAAATAGCCGTTTCTTGACTTCATCATTTTTGTGGAGGTACCGCAGACTGGAGAGATGCCCAGTCATTTCAGACGTGTCTGTAATCCATCTTCAGTCCCTTTCAGGCATTCAGTAGAAGAAGGATATAAGTAGATGAGTACAGGAAAAGCAAAAGGTAGGAGGCATGTGGACTGGTTTCTTTTTTTAGATTTAGTCATTTTTGTTGTGTTACGTGAGAGTTCTCCACTTGTGGAAGCCAGCAGTAATGATGGAGGTACCGGAAGTGCCGAAGGCTGGAGTTGGTGAGGAGTTGCCTAAAAATGGAATTCCGCTGTTCCGCCTTTTTCTCTAGGCACTAATTCAACCGCTTCCTTGTCTCTGGGGTTATAAAAATTGATGTGGTTGACCTCTCATTAGGCACGAGAATGTATTGGTGTCAGTATGGAATTTTTCAGGCTGTTTTATTTCTGTGAAGAAACACTTGTTTGATTGGGTCAGGAACTTTTAAGAGACTATGAAAGTTTTATCCGAAATACGTGGTAGCACTGTCTAGTGTTCTTACTTGAAATCTTCTCCTTTATTGCAGGTTATGATGCATGATTATCACAGAAGAAATTCATGTCTATAGCTCTTAAGGACTTTATTACATCATCTTCAAGCCTGATAGTTTTGGAATCCCTGTTGCAGCTGCAAAGGCACATCTGCTTTTGCATTTCAACAAACATCTTCCCTACAAGAAGATACTGAAACCCAAGTGTTCTGGTTTAACACAGTGATACCATTGGATTGTTTTAAGATCTCCCAGTTCAAAATTGACAGGAATATATTTGCTATGTAAGTTGATACTGTTAGCTGCGTATACAAGTTAACAATTTTGATGAAATTCTGTGACTTTAAAACCTTGCTGTCCTTTTTTTTTATTATTTATTTTTTTTTTTTTTTTTAAACGCAGCAAGTCTATACAAATGGATAATAATGTCTGTAATAAGATTATTGTTGCCAGTTTAGGGTCAAATGCTTTCAGTAGTAAGTAAAATTAAAATAAACAGATTAACACTAGAATTATTTTGTGAGAGGCTTGCTGTTTCTATTACTGATTTTTGTTATCTGCTTGTTCTGTTCTGGGACTTCTCTTGTTCAGTCTGATCTTCAGAATTTTCTTAAACTTCAGATGGAAATATAAGTTGTTGCTAGTAACAGTAGCATCCCACGTATTCTTTGGTCTCAAATTGATGAGGAAAGTAGACTTTTGCATATGTTAGCAGCTCAAACTCACAAATTTGATATACATAGTTTTTTAATTATTATTTCAAATTCATTAGGTGACCTCAGGGTTGTATTTTATTATTCTTAATTAGCTTCCTATTTAGAAAGTGAACTTTTCTTAAAAGTGCTTAGCTAAAAAAAGAATCAATTAAATGACCTATAAAAATAGTTTCCAAATCCAAATGTTAGTTTTCTCAATTTGTTTTTCCAGTCTTGGTCCAGTGTACCTGGGATGGTCTGTTTGTATATGGGCAAGATCTTCAGGGGAAGCTGTTTTAGCTTCGTGGCGACTTAAAATAAATTATCATTTTTCAGAATGTATTTGATTCAGTTGGTTTGTTGGTGCTAATGTCCTTTCATGACTTGTAGCTACTCTAAAATATTGAATGAATTAATTAATTTAGCCAGTCCAAAGGGTTTTTGTCCACCTGTACTTACCAGCAGTAGTACTCTTCTAGGCTTTTTTTGGGGGATGGATCTTTCTGTTTTTAATTCCCTATAAATGTTTGTTTGCAAATGCTGTGTTGATAGTCCTCCTATACTGCAGCAAAATGTTGTCTCTCTCAACTTCACGCATTCTATTTTCAGCCAGACCGACACCAAAATGATTCCTAATGGATATTTGATGTTTGAAGATGAAAACTTCATTGAGTCATCTGTTGCCAAACTAAATGCCTTACGTAAAAGTGGTCAGTTCTGCGATGTCCGTCTCCAGGTAACTGTTTTCTATTGAGTATGATGGTTGAACGTGCTGGGGCTTTTTGTTATGCTGTGTAATGCCATGTGTCTCAATGGTTGTGGGGCATGAGATTGTTAGAATCTGATTTTTCTGAAAAATGCGTACATTTAAAAAGAAAAAAGTCAGATATATTGTGGGCGAAGTGACGCTAACATTTTTTTCAGCTGACGTAAATTGGAGACTATCGATTTGAACCATTGATTTGAACTGTGACATTCAGTTGGGTAGGCCTTTATACTAGTATACCGCAAATGTGCTTCAAAAGAAGTCTTACCAGTGTGTGGGTTTCTTACTTGTGTTTTAAATCAAGGTGTGCGGACACGAGATGTTGGCGCACCGAGCCGTGCTGGCGTGCTGCAGTCCCTACCTGTTCGAAATCTTCAACAGCGATAGCGATTCTCATGGAATTTCCCACGTTAAATTCGATGATCTCAATCCAGAAGCTGTGGAAGTTCTGCTGAATTACGCTTACACTGCTCAGTAAGTAGTCTGCATAGAAACTAGAGGGAGTAGATTTTAATTTTAAAAAAAACAAATATTGATGACAAATTTCTGCCTTTACTAGGTTAAAAGCTGATAAAGAACTGGTGAAGGATGTGTACTCTGCAGCAAAGAAGTTGAAGATGGAGAGAGTTAAGCAGGTACAGTTCTGGGCTCTGCTTTCTCAGGCTGACAGCATTATGCTTTTTTTGTGTTAGTGAGACAAAAAAAATGAAGATTCTGTTGAAAAAGTGCTCAGCGGATAAGCTGCTTTTGATGTTCATTAGCACTGGATTGATTGGAGTGACAGCAGTATGTGTTGCTTCCAGTTGTGTTACCTTTGTGCTGGAGGGTTCTCCGAAGTTTAAGTTTTGTATTTGTGCACCCGTATCAGCAAAATGGCTTCTGAATCATCAAGTTTGTGGGAGCGGTGGTGTGTTCGGTTGCATTGGGGAACGTAATTAAACCTGTAAATCTGTGGCAGTATGAAAAGAGAATAATCCGCACACTCGTGAACATACGTTTAGTAGAGCTTGACTTGAGAACTATTTTGTCTTGCTGCAAATGGGGATACCTTTGCCAGGGGAATTAGGATTCTTCACTTGGCTGCGAATCCGCAGTTTTGAACAGGTGTTAAATCGGAAAGCATGGGGTTAGTGAATTTGTGCATAGCTTTCAAATGTGTGTGGCTTTTAATACACTCATATTCCAACGGAAGGCAACATTTCGTTTACAGCTCTGTCAGAGGGCTGACAACAGCCACTGTTCTGCAGTTAGAAAGCAGCTGCTGCTGTATGTTGGGGTGGATAATTGAAGCATAAAAATCTTGTCGACTTGTAAATTAAGACGCAGCCTTTCTTCTTTAAAGGTTTGCGGTGATTATTTGCTCTCCAAGATGGACGTTCAGAGCTGCATCTCTTACCGAAACTTTGCAAGTTGTATGGGAGACTCGCGTTTGTTGAACAAGATCGATGGCTACATTCAGGAACATCTTTTACAGATTTCAGAACAGGAAGAATTTCTCAAACTCCCACGGTTAAAGGTTAGCTCAAGTTTGTGACCTTTCTTCCGGTAGGTGGTAACAAAGGAGCAACTGTTAAGGCTTCCTTTTGGATCTGTGTAATATTTATACTACTGTGAACCTTGACTGTAGAGAACACATCCTATCATCCTTTCTAAGCGTAAAAAATTAGTTGTACCTAAAATGCGCTTCCTCATTTCAGTGGCGCAGGCTGAAAGCTCCTCCTAGGTGGTGTTTCTTAGCTCTGCGGTATAGTAACGCTCACTGTGTAAAGTGTAGTACGCTACAAATACGAGGGGAGTAAATGATCTTTTCCTCTTCCAATTCAAGCTCGAAGTCATGCTGGAGGACAATGTTGGCCTACCCAGCAACGGCAAACTGTACACAAAGGTAATCAACTGGGTACAGCGCAGCATCTGGGAGAACGGAGACAGCCTGGAAGATCTCATGGAAGAGGTTAGTCTTTAAGAAAATGGGATTAAACATCTTCTTAAAAAAATAAAGAAGTCGATGTGAAGGATGATCCCTTTTTCTTTTCTTTTTTATTTTTTTCACTTTTTTAACTATGACCCTAAAGAATTTAAATTTTACTGTAGGTACCCCTAAGCTGAGAAACAGGGGGGGTGTTCAGGTGAGCTGAATGAACTGTTCAGTCTGGTCTTGCGCTTTCCTTCTTCGCTCACTACGTGCTGTATAGTAACCTCAAAGTGGCGTGTACCTTGCTTTAGAATTGGGGAGGTGGTAACTGAAACTTGCCGTAGACTTCTTGATGTTTTCCTCTGCAGGTTTTGCTTGTAAATGCAAAGTAGGTAAAAGCTTCTAATGGTTGTTCCTCCCCGTTGGTTTATCTCCCCATAGGTTTATTAACAAAACTAGGATACCAAGGCTGAAGAACCAAGAAGAGCCCTCAAGTGTATTGACACGTACAGAAGCAGCAGTCCTGCCCCAGTTCTCCTAAGAAAATCCGCTGTGGGCAGAGAACGATGATGATGATTTAATGGTGTTTACTTACTCCTTTACAGGATACATTTTCTTTTAAGTTGTGTGTTTTTAAATGGCTTTACTGATGAATACTAATACTTAGATGTAGCCTGGGCAGTTTTTAATGGCAAAATGAGCGGGGAATCTAAATTTTCAATTGGCTCGAGAAAATGGATTTTACAAAAACTTGTGAAACCTCAAAATTTTTCCACTTTGTTATTACAAGCACGATACGTCTTCGGCAACACTTGTCTAGGCAAAAGTCCATGTTGATACTGTCGTGTATGCTCATTTCCTCCTGGGATAACTCATTTAAAGAGCTTTGATCGTGTTGAAATCCAGATGCATTTCACTGAAACAGTTGCATCTGATGTTTAGTTGTGGATGGCAGTTTCCTCCAGAACTTAAATTTGTGTTGTCCGCCCTCGTCCCCGTACCTTTCTCTTAGAGCCCACTGTTGGCTTCTCTTTAACTTTTTTTTGATCGAGATAAATATGTGTATTTTTCAAAGCAGAAAACTTGTTTGCGGGGCTAACGAAAATGCTTGCATGAGATTGTGAATTTGTGTAAATTCTGCAAATTAATGTGCCTCTCGCTTGTCTAATGTTTCTGTGCTGGAAAAAAAAAACAGCCGAAGTCCTTGGAAACCGAAGATTTCTCTCAAGCTGAGAAATAAGGAGCCTTCACCCAGTGTTCGAAGATTTGCCACCATGACATCTGCTTCCTTTTAGTTTTGTTGTTCCGCTAGATTGAGATGAGCTGACGAGAAGTATGCTGGCGACTGCCTTTTGTAATGTGCCTGTAGCTCGGGAGCAACGGAGCCGGTAGCCACCTGGGTGTTCTGTTGTTGTTTTTGCAGGTTCAAACGCTGTACTACTCAGCTGATCACAAGCTGCTTGATGGAAATCTGCTAGATGGACAGGCTGAGGTGTATGGCAGTGATGATGACCACATTCAGTTTGTGCAGGTACAACTTGCAGACAGTCTGAGGTAACCCCAGATAGACTGGAGCAGTTTACAGCACACCTGAACTCTCGGGTACTGGAGCAGAGAAAGCAGCTGTAGCTTTAATGGAGAAACACGTGGCGAGAAGGGATCCTTCTGGAGGTGACCATTTAGTCACCACCTCTGTTTTGTTTTTCCTTAGACTGAGCCTTTGCAAAATGGAACGCTTTAGGTTTGACTTCAAAAGAACTCCTAGGCTGTTAGCAGAAGGAAGAGGTAGAAAAGCTGTAGCAAGTCAGCTGGGGCTTTGCAGAGATACTCGAGAGACTAAGGAATCACGGGCTGCCTGGCTTGCAGTGGAGAGTGGTTTATGCGTCTGTTAAATTTTGGCACGGAAAAGGATTCCAGACATAAGTTCTAATCCTTCAGCTGCCAGCGTCTGTTTCTTTTGTTCAGCTGCACTGCTAATGTGCAAGAGAGATTTAAAAAAGCTGGAGTAGATTACTCTTGATCTAGACATAAGTGATGCTTTGACTGTGTGCAGATTGTGTGCTTTTTGAGATTATTTTTTAACATTTTCTTGCAGTTCTAGCCAGTTATATTTCTACTTGAAAATGCACGATGTAGCACAATGGAGGCTGTTGAAAAAGCAAAGAATAAAAAAGGGCTAATAGATGTGAATTATCGGTTGGTTTATAGAAATTAAGGGTGTTTAAATACACCAAGTTAGAAGCAAAGCTATTTAATATTTTAACTCCTAACAGTGGAATGTGCTGATACAGATGTATGTTTCTTGAAATGTTTATGTGAAACACTCTTCATCCCAAAACATGGATTTTAGAGGGGAAAAGAGAGAAAAATGAAAAGCCAGCTAATTTTCCAGTTTCTTAATTATTTTTAGTAAGCCTTCGCAGACTTCACCACCTTTGGATACCACTCCAGACCTGCACATTTTTAGAAACAAGGCCAATAGTTCTGCGTAATTTCTGTGACTGTTGAGGCAATTTAAGGAAAGAGAACCTAAGCTCTTAATTGGACGAAGGTTCAGAAATAACAACAGTGCTATCCAGAAAGGAATTGGGTGTCGTGGGGAGCTACGTACAGTAATCAGTTGTCCGTGTGAGGTCACCGATGAGTTAGATGATGTATTTCTGGAGATCAGACTCTGGGGAAATGTGTGAGCATCGCAAACTTGGTACCGTGGTCCAAAACTTCTCTGCTAAACAGGATAGACAGAATGTTACCTTCTTGTGTTTGGTTCTTGAGATACAGAAAAAGCCTGAACGACTCAACTAACCGTGCAGTATAGTCTGAAATGTGAAATTTGTTTTTTTTTTCTTCATTGAGCAAAATAATGTAGGGTACAGGATAAATTTAATGGAAGAAGAAAAGCAAGCAGAAGTGTCCTGTTAGTGGGAAGTATCAGGGGAGTAACATCCAAGAAACAGCTAATCGGAGCACAGAGAGGAACTGAGACGAAATTAATTTGTCTTCAGGGAATGAAGAGAATAGTTAATTCACTTCCAAATCGTGTTATGTAATTAACTCCAGTGCCAGAAGCAGAGCTTGTGAGTGAGGCTTCTCTTTTGTGGATCGGTTCTCTCCAAAGGGATGAGGGTTTTTCGGAAATCCTGCTAGTAACGCGAGATCTCTTTGAGGGATGCGAAATCGTTTCTGGTCAGACAGCAGCAGCGTAAAGGTGCAGTCACAGGGTGAAGTGAGTTAACAAGAGGAGGTGCAGGGTGGGTTTTGGCCGCTGTTGCTGAGTAGGCAGGATGTTCTCTGTCGAAAATGTAGCTGTGCTATAAATGACACTCTGCAGAGGTGGTAGAGAAGCGTTGAGTAGTTAGGTATGAGCTCAGAGAAGCGCATGTAGAAGGAGCGTAGTCTCTGGCTAGGTTTCTGTAGCTGCCTTTTGATTTTGCAGAAGAAGCCACCACGTGAGAATGATCACAAGCAGATCAGTAGCAGCTCCTCTGGAAGTCCTTCTCCAAATGCTACTGTTCAGAGTCCTAAGCATGAGTGGAAAATCATTGCTTCAGAGAGAACTTCGAGTGAGTAACCAGAGTGGGGTTTGTCTAAACGATGTGTCTGGTATCATGCACCTCCCACCTCTCCTGAGGGGTTTCCTTCAACATTTGTAAGAAATGCAGAAGTGCTTGTTCTTAATGATTATACAAATTGATTAATTTGATTGGCTCAGTAATTTGTGGGATGTTTCTGATGTATCTGGGGCCAAAGCAGGATCGCTTACATCTTGATTCTGTATCAACAGGGCCATGCCAGACCCCACACTGTGTATAATCAAAGGGAATAGGCAGTCTGTAATTAATTAACAGAGCTATTTGCTGTGTGTGTGTGTGAGGAGACTATCCCCTAGTGTGTCTTTATATTGCTGTCTTAGGTCTTTTGAGCACTATATTAATCACAGAATCAAAGAGTGGTTGGGGTTGGAAGGACCTCTGGAGATCATCTAGTCCAACCATCATCTAAATCATCTAAAACTCACATTTCTCAGTAACTAGGCTAACACTCGGAACCAATAACCAGAACAAAAATAACGAAGTTTTCACGCTTACAAGGGGAGCAGCAGAATCAGAAGACCCTAGATGGCATTCACCTGAAATTTTATTTTCTTGGTGCTCTCTCCTGACAACAGGTAACACCTACCTGTGTCTGGCCGTTCTGGATGGAGTGCTGTGCGTGATATTCCTGCACGGCCGCAACAGCCCTCAGAGCTCTCCCACCAGCACGCCGCGGCTGCTCAAGAGCCTGAGCTTTGAGCCGCAGCCCAACGACACCGTCGAGAAGCCCATGTCTCCCATGCAGTACGCTCGGTCCGGACTGGGCACCGCTGAACTTGACGGCAAGCTCATCGCCGCAGGTAAAAGAAATGATGATAATTCTTTAACTTGCGTGGTTGGGGTGAGCGCGAAGGTGGTTTCAATTCTCTTCAATGTCAAAGCAGTCAGTGTTTGGAGATGTGACCTCCTCTAACCTTTGGCTTTCAGGTGGCTATAACAGAGAGGAGTGTTTGCGCACGGTGGAATGCTACGATCCGCAGAAGGACACCTGGACGTTCCTCGCGCCGATGAGAACGCCGAGAGCTCGGTTCCAGATGGCGGTTTTAATGGTGGGTGGTGGGGGCGGATCGGGTGGAATGTGAGGTTACGTCAATGCAGGTGGGACAAACATGGCAAACTTGACAAAATGGTAACAGGATTTGCTTAACTGTAGTTAAGTGCTAATGGTTTGATTTGTTGTGTACACAGATGTGAAGCAGGTATTTTATTTTTTCCATTTAGGGGCAGCTGTATGTTGTGGGGGGGTCGAACGGTCACTCAGATGACTTGAGCTGTGGAGAAATGTATGAGCCAGAAATAGATGATTGGACTCCTGTTCCGGAGCTGAGAACCAACCGCTGCAATGCAGGTAACATGTCTACAGTTGATCACTGTTGTTTTAAAAATATATGTATTAATTTATTAGCTTACTTATTTTTCTTTTCTGTATGAACAGGAGTGTGTGCCCTGAATGGAAAACTGTACATTGTTGGTGGTTCAGATCCTTATGGCCAAAAGGGACTTAAGAACTGTGACGTGTTTGATCCCATAACAAAATCTTGGACAAGCTGTGCTCCCCTTAATATCCGTAAGTGTGCTGTGTAGTTTGAGGGGGGGGGAAGTGCGATGGCAAAACTGCAGGTTTAAAACCAAACCAAATTTTAAAAAAATTTAGATTTTGGTGTTTTGGTAGGGCTGTAACTGCTGGTGTTTGATTGTAGGGAGACACCAGTCAGCGGTGTGTGAGCTGGGGGGGTATTTATACATCATTGGAGGAGCCGAATCGTGGAACTGCCTGAACAGTGTGGAGCGTTACAATCCCGAGAACAACACCTGGACCCTGATAGCGCCCATGAATGTGGCTCGGCGGGGAGCTGGAGTGGCCGTTCGTGACGGTAGGTGGCCGCAGGCTTAAGCACTCGCTTGTACTTGAACTGTTTGTGTTAAGCTACGCTGCAAGTGGAGTACAAAGCTGTGTTCCCGCTTGGGGAGGAGACAGTGGAGTAAGAACATGACTGGGCCTCCAATTTAATTAAAACTGTAACCAGCAAAGCAAAAATGTCTTACTTTGGGGCACTGTGTATCTTCTAGAACTGCATCTGTTTGAATTTGGACTTTGTGCTCACTGATAGAAGTTTTAGTCACGTCTAGCAATTGCGAAACCTAAAGCAGGTCAATTCTAAGTTTAGACCTTGACTAAAGCAAAGATTTCTGGCAGAAAACCCAAAGTTCCTTTGTTTTGCCATTGCTTGTCTCCCCAGAACGGAGGCTGCATTTGGTGACAGAGGTGAAATATTCACTTTTGTTTGACAGGAAAACTCTTTGTCGGAGGAGGCTTCGATGGCTCCCATGCGGTGAGCTGCGTGGAGATGTACGACCCCGCCAAGAACGAGTGGAAGATGATGGCAAGTATGACTACTCCGAGGAGCAACGCCGGCATCACCACGGTGGCCAACACTATTTACGCAGTTGGGGGATTCGATGGCAACGAATTCTTGAACACAGTTGAAGTTTACAATCCCGAGTCAAACGAATGGAGCCCCTACACAAAAATTTCCAAGTTTTAAGTGAATTAAATCCCCCTTTTCAAACTAACAGGCTTAGTGATGTAATTGTGGTTGAGTAGAGGTACACATGTGAATAGGGGCGGGGAGGGTGTAGATGTTGCCAACAGCAACACAAAGCTTTTGCATATTGCATTATAACATGCTGTACATATTTGTTTTGGGAAGAATATTGAGATGAAGGGTTTTCTGTGTATTTCAGAACTTTGTTTTCAGTTTTGGTTTTTTGTTTTTTAAGATTTTGAAGATAATGCAAGAGAAACTAGACAGGACATATCATTTCAGGAGCTTCCCCTGCTGTTTGTTTTGTCACTTTGCACATTAAATGACTTTTCCTGTAGGATGTTGTTCTTGGGGCAGGAAGCGTTAAGTTTAGGGGGATGGTTATTTTTTTGATTGGGCCTTGTTTTCCTTCAGTAACTGGAACAATCTGTAACAAGAAGCCTTATTTAATAGATATAATGGCTATTTTTTTTATTAAAAAATGCTGAAATGCCTGCCAGTACCTTATCTTTTATGATTGCCTTTTTATAACAGTTTTTATATACTCAGCAGAGTATTTTATCTGTTGATGTGAAAATGGCAGATAGATACATGGTGGTTGAAGCAAAGAACCAACCTTGGAGCTCATAGGGACTAAGTGGGAGAACTGACTGAGCAGTGGCCAGGAGCATCTGCTCCACTGTTACAACTCCATGTGTAACACCTTTGTTAGCGCTGAATGGAGTTTGAACAGAAAAAAAAAAAAAGAAATGGGAATAATATTTTGGCTCCAGGTATTTTGAGAAGGCAGCAGAGGGTGTTTTCTGTACAGCAGTTTTGTTAATCTGGGTGAGCAAACGTTTGTAAACCAATAACTTAAACGTGGGGGTTTTCTCATGGTTTTTAAACTCTTGCCAGTTGGCAATGACAATGTATTCATCTGATTAGTAACTGTCTTCAGTTTATTTTTCTAATACTACAGCTGAAGGTGTCATAGAACACAACTAACTTGATTTTGTATGTGTTCCTAGTACTATGTTTTAGTTCACTTTCTCTATTCCTATGGACAAAATGTTGGGTAGGACAACTCGGTGTCTAATGTGTAGTGCTGCACATCTAACTCCTGGTGCCAAAACTCGCACTGACTGCTTGCTGCTGCTGCAAACACATTAAAGGTACCTTTGGGGAAATCCTTGCACCAACGGATGGCTCTGACGTGTCTTTTCTTTACCAAGACAGAAGTTCGCGACGTAAAAATAGACATTTCATATGCCTGTAGGTTTAAGACACAAAACTGAGTCTGTATGAGAAAATATCAAGTATTTCCCTCACTCTGCCAAAAGTAGAGTGTGCTAAGCCAGACATTGTGCTTAAGTTGATCCAGCCTCCTCAGTTTATGAGTTGCCAACATAGGTGGAGTTGAGCATTATCATACTTACCCCACAGTTGTGGGATAACAAATGGGAAAATCCCTTTGGCTCCAATAGTAACTCTGAGTTCCAAGTATCTGGGGGCAAGAACTGCATTAAACTTTCATCCACAGTAATTAGACAAAGCGAAAAAACAAGCTACTCAAAGAAAAAGCCACGTAGAATCAACTGCCATTTACTATAACAATAAATCAGATTTTAACAATAAAATATTTTTTTTACAAATAATACATCTAAAAGTCAATATCAAAATATAAACCCTTTAGAACTTTGCCTGTTGTCTCTCTGTACAAGTACATACACAGAAGAGGTAGCTGTAAAGGCCACAGCAGCACTGAAAATGGCTTTTACAAAGTTCCATGGAGTTAAAGCGGGTTGGGAAAGCAACAACTGGTACATTCAACCAGAACCGAGGCACAGAAGGGAAACCGCTCCTGCCTGCGCAAGGGAAGGTGGCAAAGGGGAAGGATGAGGAGTTTTCCCAAAGGAACTTTCGAGAGGCTCCTGCTGGATGAAGCTCAAGTGGGTATTTTAACAAAAACATCCTTTTCCTCTGAGAAAAGGTACAGGACAAACATACCTGCATGGTGGTGGGGTCTTTTTTGCTTTGTGTGTTTAAAAATGAGCATCAATCTATTTCTTTTCCCATTCTATATCCTCTCTTCATTATATAGTGCACTACGTAGGATCCATACATTGCACTTGCACTTCAGTCCTTCATGTCCATATCCCAGGCAGCTGATTCTGCAGCCACTCTCCTCAGACCCCTGGTCTCACTTGTCACTTCTCAAATCCCAGCAAAACAATCACTTTATGAGGATTTTCCTACACAAGTGTTAAAGGACGTAGCTGCTAACAACATCTGGAATTCAGAACAGCAGCCCAGCACATCTGCTGGATACCCAACCAGCTGTATCACTCCAGAGCCCCTCACTGGAGACCAGCAATTCTATTACCTGCCCATTAGCAGGTAATTAACACATTTAATGTACATATGGTACAACTAGTTGGGTTTTTTCTTTCAACTCACATATAAAACGGCACCATTGAGAAAAGGCAGATTTTTGGCTTCTCGAGTGTGTCCCTTGTGCAGCCCCGAGGAGTCGGACATCATCTGGATGAGGATGAGGCAGGGGCGAACTCAGCAGCTCCAAAGCTTGGCCCCAGTGTCACAGCCAGCCGCGGCTCTTGGCCTCGGCGTGTGCCGCGCTGTGACACTGCTCGATGGCGCCTTCCAGCTGCGCCAGCTGGCAGCACCCGACCTCCAGCCGCTCCCTGCCGAGAGACGAGGCGCCGGTTAACGGGACACCACCGACCCAGTTCACAGAACGTTCCCATATAGTCCTTTAAACCAAAATTCAAATGGATTCTAATGGGCTTTAAAGCAGAAAATACTCAATACGTCTGGAAATTGAGATGTATTTGGATCTTCACAGCAAAATATCGCGTTTATGCCAGAGCTGGCTGAGCCCTACCTGTTCCCAGCTGCCTCCTGCGATGACACCTTGAAAAACGGACAATCTAAGAGCCACACTGAACATCAGTTCAGTCAACTCCAAACTGAGCGTTTGGATAGAAAACATTACTGGTTTCTTGTACTGAATGTGCCTAAGCTGCGTGTCGACTCCACATTTCCTAAATGTTTAAGAAGCTCCCTCCAGTTACAACGTGGTCAGAGACTTCTGGGATAATCCGAGCTCAATGTGCAGCTTTGTTCTGTGCCTCTCACACTTGGCTTTAACAAACACTGGCAAAAGGGCCAGATCCAGGATGTTGTTCCCCACATCCACTTTCATAAAACTCAGGTGTAGACACCAAATCACGGCAGGTCCTGCTGCGCTTTTATTTGCCCGCACACTCTGACCATCTTCCCTGTGCAGTTTGCCTTTTTTCCAGCGAGAAAACTGTTAAAATACCCGCTCCTGTTTTTCTATTTGAAGTTGGAATTAGATGGTAAAATGGGTTAAATGGTAAATAGCGAGGGGAAAAAAAAAAGATCCTCATTTCTGTACTTAAGCTAGAGAATTTTCCCAACGTATTTGCTATTGCTCTTGGGGAGGAAAAAAAAAGACAACAAAAATCAACCACACGTGTATCAGCTGAGTTCTACAAGTTTCAAAAATGACCTCATTCTTATGTAAACATCTATATTTTAAACAATTAGCACAGGCTTTTCTGATCTTGCTTGTACAAGCATGATGTGCAAGAGGTGCAAAGGTGATGTGTATCATCAAAAAGGCCATTTCCATAGAATCCAAAAAGCAGCAAAGGCTGGATTTTCTATGAACACCTTAAAACCCCCAACTTGCAACTCAGTGAAAAGGCAGAGCTCCTTTTTACTTTTCATTGCATTATGTAGAGGCAGTTTTAATAAACAATCAGCATTCAGACGTCTCTTCTATCAGCTTTCTTAACAGAAAGGGGATTTTGGAAGGTTGAATTCAAACAGTCTTTTATACATTTATTTACACGCAAAAAAACCCCCTCTTGACTACAGTGGTTTATTATTTAGACTTTTGTTTCCCCAGAGGAATTTAGTTCTGATTACACAGCAAACATGCTGTAACTTGGCTTTTCCAAAAGATACTTGCTCAAAAGCCCATTTAAAGGAGCTCCTCAAAACAAGAGAACAAAAGCAAGAGAAGTCACACAAGTGCAGCCTTAAAAATGAGCACAAAATAAAATCTCAGCCGAGACGCGAATATTTCATGACTCTCCCCTCAATTTAAATTTCCCCTGTGTTATTCCAGTGGCCACTGAGTAACAGCTAAAGTGGTAGCTAGGATGATACTACATGCGGACTTTTATACCCAAGAACAGTGCAACGGGTTAATCCAAATGTAATTACTGTAGTAACTAGAAATTACGTTAAACAGGTCAAGGGAGATGTTTCTGCGCTCTCAAAACCACACTGCAAGGCAGATACAACCAGGTGCAAGAGCACAAAGAGCAGTGTGAAAGTCCCACACAGCTTTCAAGTGATTTACTTCAACGCTCAGTGCTCCAATGTTTGCGAAACAAAGCCTGAGTAAGTCTTTCTACCACCTACCCCTTTCATCAAATTGTCATTTATTAAATGATACAAACTTCATTCCAATTAAGGTTCAGCAGGTGAGGATTCTGTGATTCTACACGGCGTCTGGGCTTTTTTTTTAGGTAACTAATTGCCCTGACCTGGCAATTGGCACTTTCACATTCACGGAAGGTTTGAGAAATCACTATTAATCCGGGCAAAGCAAAGGTTTTTAGAATCATTTCCTTACTCAGATTAAAACAATCTTCAAGCCTTTTGTGCAGCTGATGGAACCAAGCTTCACATCCTGGCATGTTCCAGCCAAATCATATCCATATAATGGGAACATCAAAGAAAATATTTACACTCATTTTCACATTAATATTTTCAATGCCTTTAACTCAGCTGCGCAACAGAACAACTGAACTATAGAAAAGCTTCCTAAAGCAGAAATAAGCCACTTTACCCATGTTTCTCACAATAAGGTGTTCTGTTCCAACAAGTACCTCATCACCGAAAGAGAATTTCAGCTCTAACCAAATTCATTTAAATGCAACCTCACGCTCTAACCCCCACTCACCTTCCTTCTGCCCCTCCTACAGTGGCAATTTTTATTTCTCCAAAGGATTTCTCTGCTGGTACTTTGGTTAGTATTGTCTCAAAATATTGTCTCAAAAGCCATCTGGTGTGGTCAGTAATTAGCTTACCGATAGGTCTCTTGTGTAACGCACTCGTAAAGCTCCTCAGCAGTGAATTTTATACTGCTGTTGATCTAAAACAAAAGAACAAAGCGCTAACGTAGCGATTTACCAAGTATCGCATTCCGATTAAAATTAGACAGCTGGTATAACAGATCTGGTTAATATATTACCCAACGGGCTCTTGAGATAGTACATTAAAAAATCATGCTATAGATTCAAATATTACAAATTAACAATCATTATTGTATATCTTGGGAGTGATAGGTGTCACACTCCAGCTCCATTTTCTCGTAATTTATGTACAAATATAAAAGACCTTAATTCATTCTTCCTCCCCTCCCAATTTATTCTACAGTTCTATAGCAAATGAAGTTCGGATTTGCGTTAATTCCATAAACAGAGTCTATATGTAGAGGCTCAAAACCCAAGTACTTTTTCATGTATAGAGAGGACTGGGATCTGAAATATGTCATATACCAAATGGAAAAACACCTCTATTCTACTGCAAATATTCATTGCAGCACAAATGAGTTAAAACTTCATCAGTAACTGGTAATTTCTCTTGTTTTTTCCTGTGAACTGCAGCCAATATTCTCCATAGAACCACCTAATCCAATCTACTCGCTCGCTTCTTAAAATGATATTGGGGTGCCTTCAGCCTCAGGGTTTTTCGCTCTCCACAGCAAATCATTCACAACACAAGCGCTCAGAAAACCCAAACACCGGTAGAGATTCAAATAACTTTGTGTAGACACCAACCAAAAAACATATATATTTTTATGTCCAACATCTATTAATAAAGAGCAATTCTTCAAAATTCTAGCTCAGTGGAAATACAATGACGAGACAGTTAACTTCATAATTAAATGGAAAACTGTAACTGAAGTGTGTTCAACAAAACATTAAAGAAAACTTCATACCTCGTTGCTTATGAGGAAGTTATAGAGGGTCCAAATATCTTGGAAACTACTGGTTGGGGCCAAAATTCTGAAATAGAGAAGTTTGGGGTTTTTTTGGTTTTAAGCAAATATAAAAGGATTCTATGGATGTGTTAAAATACTCAGACGTGCTTCACTAACCGTAATATATATCTAATATCTTTAACCAAAAAGAAAATTCTGATCTTTCACCCACCCTTTTCCACTCCTCTAAAAGAATTAAATGAGCTTATTCTTGCTGTACGGACTTTCTGCAAAGGTTTTTCCTAATTCAAATGTCAACTGTTGGTTTTCTGAGCAATTTCTCTATATAGAGAAGAAGAGCAGCAATAATTAAAAGCCTTTTGTTTCCCATAAGCAGACCCCATCGGATGAACACAGAGCAGCAGCGAAGCGACACAAAACTTCCCCACGCCAGCTAAAGCTTTAACTCCTTCCCTCCGCTATTCAAATTCACAGTTCAAATGCTACAATTTCCACTTCTAATAACCAATTCCCACCCAATATTGAGAAGCAAAAGCAGGGTTTGACAGCTGAAGGAAGGTATTTTATGATCCATTAGGGAACTGATTATCTCAAAAATTAATTATCCTTATCTATTTAAGCAGGTATAATTTGGCTATTCCTCAGTGTAACCTAATCTGCATTCACTAGGAAAATACGGAACCCTCTGAAACGTTAGAAGATGTACATTAAAATCTACATTAAAAACCCTGTAACACTTTATATATATATTAAGAAATACTCATAAAATTCTGCCTTACCTGAAGCTTTAAGTATGTAAATAATGATTAAGAAAATGACTAGGTTTGGTAAAAAAGAAAATCTTCCTTTTGAGAAGGTCTATTTACTTTCCCATGGGAAAGCACCCAAACTCTCCCCTCCTTCTCCATGCAAGCTGTAAGCCTTTATACATGAATTAATTACAAAGTGGAAAAGAAAACCGAGCATAAGTTAAAAAACCCTGTTAAATAAGACATTGTATTTTAAACTAGGTGGAAGACTGCACCACACCACAGGATTTATTATCATTAGCGAGCCCGCTGCTTATTTTCATCATGATTGTCCATTGGAATGATCACTGTAACAAAAATTAGCCACACATTCTTTCCCCCTTCATAAGAAGATGCACGCAGGATCTTTTTTGCCTTAAACCGAAGCGCTTAACCTGCCAACTGAAAAAAAAACAAACAAAAAATAGGACCAATTGGCTCGTTTTTCCTAAAAATCCCTCCAAGCGAGAAAGCTGTCACCGGCTTTGACAGCGACAATTTGGCAAACGCCCCTGGAAACGCCGGGAATTTTGGCAGCTCGGAGCCCATCGCAGCCGCGATTCCCACCGAACAGCTCCATCCGCGCAGGACGTGGCGGCTTTAGCTGTTGCACCGCGTCTGCAACATAAATCAAGGAGTATATCCTGGCCTGGGAAAGCGTGGATTCCTGTTGCTGATCATTTTTGGTACCGTTCTGCCTTCTCTTTCATGCCAAAAGGAGGAGCGCTTGTGGGGTTGCTTTCCTAAAGCGGAACACAGAACTGTACTAAACATAAAAGGGAAGACTTGACTATTAACTTCACAATATGTCACACAATATCTTGGGGTAAAATCATGGTAGCTTTCTTGTTGTGTCAAGGATGTATATGGAAGGATGTATAAGTAAGGCAGTTGTCATGGGAAGCCCAGCCAGGTATGTTTTCTATAGGAAGGACGGAGCAGGGGGAAAGGACAGCTGGTAGGAGAAGGAAGACCTGGAATAATTATGGGCTTCTTGATTCTGTGGAAGAAAAACATATGTACAAGCTACATAAAGGTGAAGGAAGAGCCTGAGAGCAAAGTGGGAGGTGGGATCATAAAGGGAACAACAGCACCCATTTAAACGCGGAGATGAGGTTCTTAGGGATGTGGGTTAGTGCCAGGGTTGGGTTAATGGTTGGACTCAATGACCTTAAGGTCTTTTCCAATTAAAACGATTCTGTGATTATACACGGCATCTCCGCACGACTGCTGCTGTCCGCCTGATTCCAGCCTCCAAGCCAGGAAGCGACTGCAAAGTTCAACTTTCACTCCACTTTTCTCGGCGAGGCCACATTTAAAGAAAACCATCTCGAAAGTCACTTCCAAAGCACCATTGGACTGTCATTCCCAGGTCATTTTTAGAGCCCTGGTTTTGCAAAGACCTTTATTTGTGCTGTGAGTGTGATTCAGCCAATGCGCCACCCACATTCCCTTTCCTTCCACAAACCGAACGCCACAAAAGCAGCAGCATTGCACACAGATTGTATTTGATCTTTTCTCACTGAAGAGAGCACTTTTCATAGATTACTAGAGAAAAGAAACAGTGTATTAAGATCTCTGAGCCTTGACACCACTCAGAATGCCACAGACTTAAAAATAGTCCATTGATGCTTTCCAGTCTATGCACTCAAACCCTCACCACTCACGGCATTCATTTCTTCATACATCAAATTAAAATATCATTTCTGTGCTGCTGACCACAGCGTGCTAACAAACTGCTAACACCGTCGGTTCAGCTCACTGTGCATTACCAGACCTCAGGCGGATGGACAAACCGGCCATGCCTCCAGTTCTTTGGTAAAAAAAGAAACTAAAACGTAAGTAAATAAGCATATAAGCAACTTAACGTTAAATCCTTTAACTTATTTTATGGAGTTTGCTTGGATTATTACAGCAATTGCTTCTGAGTTTATAAGGTGAAGTGAGAAGTCTGACATTTGGCTCAAAGCTTTACAGTATCTTCAAATAAAAGACATCTGTTGTTTTCATGGAGGAACCATCGCTACTCATGGAGTACTGAAAAGAAGTTGGGGAGAGAAGAGCTCGTACAGTAACTTCCCCCACAAATTCTTACCAGGTCAGCATTCATAAAACATGTTTATTGCTGCTTTCAATTAACAAGGAACTGGAATACAGCTCCAATCTTGAAATATATTTTTCTGTAGAAAATTCCAACACATTCCTGTCTGCAGGGCATTGATTTCACACCACCACTGCGGTCATTTGATGTTTCTTTCATGTCCTGTAGCCACCATTCTATATTACAGGAAATAGAGATTTTACAAGATGTACACTGGGAACTCGAACGCGTTCGTATGCACATTGGCTCTGCATCTTTTATTTCACTAAATCAAGTTGATCTCGTTTTCATCAAAGCTGCTCAGTGACAAAAAGCCTGTCTCAGCTATAGAACTATGTCTAGAGAACACCCCCTGAATTAATGATACATGAAGCAAATGGGCTCTTATGCAAAACTTGTCTACTGAGAACCTGAACCTCAGTATTGTGACCTCTGCAATATTAACCACTTTTTATTTTATCTCAACACGACATGAAACGTATTCAAAAGCAGATGGTGGAAATCCACTGAGTCACTTTGCCTTTCCGGTCAGGCAAAACCAAACCACAAACAGCCCCACGTTACGTGCTTCAACTCTTAATTAATCCAAACATCATGTTCTGAGCTATGTGTTGATCAAGGTAAAAGCTACGGTAGCCTTGTGTGCAGTTTTCTGGAAATACTTAGTACGTGAGGAAAGCGTCAGACTAATGATTTATATCTTGTAAGCAACAGGGCTTCCCAAACTATGAACATTGCTTTAGGTTGACACCCCTCTGATGCCCAACACATGCACAGGGTGGAAGATATGATAATCAAGAAAAGAAGTGGACAGGAAAACAGCTCACGGTCTGGTTCCTCACTTGTGCATAGGGAAGACCTGGGAAATAAGGAAAGCCTACTTGGAAAGGATTGGAAAATTAACTTCTCAAATAGAAGAAAAATTAACTAACGAACAAACAAACAACACCCCACAAAGCAACGTGGCAGTGAAAGCAGCTCAGTGTGCCGGCTGCTCACAAACATGGAAAAACTGAGCAACGACAAGTGAAGGATGTGGATAAATTCGTGCCCGACCCTGCGGTAACCGCTCTCAAATCTGGCCAAATTCCTGTAGCTCGGTGTTCGTCGCACTGAGCCATTCCTCTTTATCAGCTCCATGTAATCGCTCGTGGCATCAGACTGATAAGACTGTCATAAAGCGTTAATTCAATAAATCCGTGCGGTTCATCACAAAGGCGTATGACTGAACCGCAAAAAAGTCAATGTGACCCACTAAAAGCCCCATTTAACCTCATTGCCAGAAGATCAGGGAAATAAAAAAGATGAGAAATGGAAAAACAAAGCTTCTAAGTGGCTTATTAACCATCGCTCGTTACACAGCACTGCAATAAGGGGCTCAAACTGCTGTTACAATGACCTACACACACCAGAGTTTTGTTCAACACCTACCTATTGAGAAATCAAGGGGATCCTTCCCAAAATCAATACAAGTTCATCTTAGCTTCCATTGTGGAAGCAGTCGGGATGCCAAATCCTAGGCCCGCTTTGTCCAGATGCCAGTTCTCCAGTTTTGCAAGGTCAGAAAGGATCGTGACTTTTACAACATTAACTCATTTATTCCCATTTTTCTGTTTTTTAGACTGCTCTAAAGGCAACAAGGGTTAAATAGCTGCCACAGCAACATCTCTGCTCCTGCACCTCTTCAAGCAGTGGCCAACTTCAGCTGTATTTAAGAGAGGCAGACGTCTCAAAACTTAATTCCATACAGTTCTCATTAAATTAGGTAGAAGGGTAAAGGACACACGTGGGTGCTCGCAGCAGAGAAAGCTGTAGGTAAACTCAAATGTAACAGGAGATGGCAAAAAATCCATGCAGGAAATGCTACAACTAGGAGAAAATGGTGCCAGTTTGACTGCGTGTGGTCAAAACACTCCGCTAAGTTAAGCTAAAAACATTCAATTCAGCCATCAGTTCCAATACACAAATGCTTTGTTGCACTACTGAGAAGATCTTAAATACTATACTTTTAATTTACAAATGTTGACAGAGTCCTCACCTAAATCAGTGCTTTCCAAACGCTTCATCATTGCAAATTGCACAGAAATGCCATTTAGGTAATATAAGCAGAATTCAGGCTACTTACTGCAGTAATAGATAAATATTTTTACAGCCAGCACTATATTAGTATAAATATCTAAGTATTATATCTAAGAATATATGCTGTAAGTTGTGATTTTGCAGTGGGCAGATGAACAAAAAAATATTTCCCAATGAACAGATGAAAAAAAAAAATTAAACTAGAAATAATTATATGTCAACTCAAAGATGAAACTTTTTCTTTTCTGTTAACTAGGATTTCTTATCTAAAAGTAACTTGGGTAGGAAACATGAGGCCAGGTAAAATTCCCTGAGGGTGCATAGGAACCCTAGAATCAGAATTTCAAGGGGTTAAAAGAGAAACACACAGAAAGCGGACAGAAGTCATGATGGAACCAAAGTACAGAGTCAAATATATCTCAATTATCTATAGCCCCCCAGCGATACCCTGCAAGGCATTTTGCACTTCTTAGAGTTAATTATCCGTGCTAAGTACTGAAACTTCTCTCAAAGATGGACCCAAACACCTTCCAGCAGAATCGGTGGAAGAATTTCAACAAGCGATGAGAGATTTAGCACGACCGTGAGTTGTAGAAATAGTTCTGCTGCCTCAAAGAGCTACTAAAAAAATCAAGAAATTATTTTCAAGCTAATTATTTTAAAGATTTTATTTAAGAGAGCTTAAATGAGGGCCCCTAATTAACTAGTTGCAAATAGTACCCAGCCCAAATAATACACAACATAAACACAAACTGCCATTAAAACCAGTCAGAAATGTTATGCAATCCAAAAGTATTTAAAAACATGCCACGGTTTTAAAGTTTGACTTGAAATATATATTACATTGACTAGGAGCCAACAAATATATACATCAACATATATTATACCCACTGAATAGCTCTTTTTTCCCGTTTTAATATCTGTATTTGTCATAACCATGTTCTGCTCATCCAATCCGAACAGCTGTACCAGTGCCACTACTGTAGTATCTTTACTGTTATGAGGAAGGGTATCGCTACACATATTTATCTCAAGAAGCTTTTCTAATTGTCTTGAACAATCTGAAAATCAGAACTTTCAATGCAATGGAACTTTCAGTGTAACTTATTTGTAAAACTTCAGAACTTGCACAAGACAGTCGTTCTATTCTTTGTTCTGGACAGCAAGGAACAGAAGGGAATGCAGAAAACACTTGTATTTTATCACTAAAAGCTGTATTACCTCCAAATATTCAAGCTAGGATTTTTTGCTACTTTTTCTCCAGGTGCCTTCTCTGCCATCACACCATTGGATTGAGTCTAAGCCACTGGAAGGAATTGTTTAAAAAAAAAATCAAGAAAAATTACTATATTCTGAGTTCAGTTTTTGAAAGGCTGAGCGACCTGAGCAAAATGAGCCTCTCCTGCTTTTGAAAACTTCAGACTTTTTGTTTTAATACTCTGTAACCTAGATAAACATACAATGATTCCTAAATACTGACCCTCTAGAAAACCTACTCAGAAGCCTGAAAATACCTTCAATACCTACACTCAAGACTGAAACAGATGGTTACACGCTACAGTCTCTCTGAATTTCTTGCTCCATGATGCCTCCTACTGTCGAACAAACTCAGGGCAGGCATTGGGAAACACAAACCTGCAAGGAAATGACTCCTCTCCGAGCATCATCCCAGTTGCATAAATAACGTTCAGTGGTAGAAAATTTTAAGTACGAAAGGAATTTTTAAAGCCATTTCATAAATGTTATTGAGTGTCATGGTAAGCAGGTAGAACTGAAAACAGCCTCTTCTTTTCAAATAAAATCAAATGACAGAATCCTGTTTATCTTTGCTTCAGATATTTTCATGGCTCTAATTATGAAAGTACATCTTTTATAAAATAGATTTTTCTGATATATTGTTAGACTTCTGTATTTTTACAGAGCTCTCCCATAAGGGGAAATACAAGAGGAAAACAGCCTTCACTGAAAGACATTTTTAAAATGTCTATTGTTACAGCCACACAAAGTATTAATAAAACACCTCTGCAACACAGAAATAATGATCTTGAATCGCCATATTCCCATTAAATGTCATCCACCACATATATAAACTGACAACCACAGGATTTTTTGTAAGAACTTTGGGAGCGCAATAAAAAGAACTGAGTTTAGCAGTAACCTGCTTTATTAAAGCAATTTCTTCAGAGAAAAACCTGACATTGCTGCTAGTAAAGTCTAATCTCAATTGGGAACACTAAAGCAATCAGCAATGAAAATTAATCAATTACCGCCAAGCTGCTCTAGCTCACATCTCTACCCATATTTTTCTGTTTTCATATTATTTAGACCATTTGTCTTTGAAAGACAACAATTATTTGAATAGATTTGTCCCACTATTCATGTGTTGGACAGAAAAAATTTGGCCTATAACTACTGATGCAGGATGGTCTTACGTGCTCGTGTGAACACACCACTTCACATGAGTGTATCCTGAAGTTTGTTTGGGACTTACAGAACACACATATTTCTGAAACATTCAGGAAATAGTCTTTTGACCATGATAAAAAATAGGCAATGAAAACTTATTTGGGAGTGGCAACAAGTGAAGCAAATGTTTGCATGTTTTTATCGTAATTTTTATATATATAAAAAATAAATACTCTAGCAGTTACAGGTGAAAATGACAGATTTTTGAAGTGCTTTGACAGGTCAGACCTCACACTTCACAACCGGGATAAGCACACATCCATACTTGGCAGGACCGCTGTGATAACTGTAGCATAAGGACTGTGATCCATCAGAAAATACTGTAATGAACCTCGATAAGGACTGATAATGCAAGTTTAAAAGCTCACTACTATGGTAGAATGATAAAAAAACCCACTTCTCAGAAAAAAAAGCATACGCTTATTAGATAATCTCTAACAAAGTTGTAACAGCCTGTGGCAGAAATGGAATTTAACTCAATGTCTACCTAAAAGGTAGATTGTTAACATACAGGGCAAGCCCGATTGTTTGGATGGATCTATTTCAGATTTTTCTAACCTATCTGCATTGTTATTATGTAAAAGGGAACAATGTGACTGTCAGCAAGTTTGCTGATGACACCAAGCTGGGAGGAGTGGCTGACACTGGAAGCTGTGCTGCCATCAGAGACCTGGACAGGCTGGAGAGTCGGGTGGGGAAAAATTTAATGAAATACAACAAGCACAAGTGTAGGGTCTTCTATCTGGGCAGGAACAACCCCAGGTTCCAGTATAAGTTGGGGAACCACCTATTAGAGAGCAGCACAGGGGAAAGGGACAGCAGGATGACCATGAGCCAGCACTGGGCCCTTGCGGCCAGGAAGCCAATGGTACCTGGGGTGGGTTAGAAGGGGGTGGTCAGTAGGTCAGAGAGGTTCTCCTGCCTCTCTACTCTGCCCTGGGGAGACCACACCTGGAATATTGTGTCCAGTTGTGGCCCCTCAGTTCCAGAAGGACAGGGAACTGCTGGAGAGAGTCCAGCGCAGCCACCAAGATGCTGAAGGGAGTGGAGCATCTCCCATGCGAGGAAAGGTTGAGGGAGCTGGGGCTCTGGAGCTTGGAGGAGACTGAGGGGGGACTCATTCATGGGGATCAATATGGAAAGGGTGAGTGTCAGGAGGATGGAGCCAGGCTCTTCTCGGTGACAACCAAGGATAGGACTAGGGGGAATGGGTGCAAACTGGAACACAAAAGGTTCCACTCAAATATGAGAAGAAACTTGTTCCTGGTGAGGGTGGCAGAGCCTGGCCCAGGCTGCCCAGGGGGGTTGTGGAGTCTCCTTCTCTGCAGACATTCAAACCCGCCTGGACACCTTCCTGTGGAACCTCAGCTGGGTGTTCCTGCTCCAGCGCTGGGATTGCACTGGGTGAGCTTTCCAAGTCCCTTCCAACCCCTGACATTCTGGGATTCTGTGAAAAGAAGTGTGCAAAGTGGTGTGTTTTCCCAAGTCAAATTATTCCAGCCACTTGGATTCACGGCCTGTCACGCCTGAGGATGCTCACGACACTTACTGGCACTTTTACCACAATTACAAACAAGTTCCTAAAAACACTCATTAAAGCAAATGAGAAACTGAGGAACTCTACAATCACGACAATTTAAAGTATTCTTCCTCTGGCTGTTGCTGTCAGTGAATAAACTTCATTGCTATAAAAAAAAAAAAAAGGACTAAGCTAACCCTACACTGGAGATACTTCATTCTTTCCAAAGAATCATTTTTATTATTCTGTACTCTTTAAAAAAAGAAGGAACATTATCCTTCCTAAACTCATGAGTCCAGCTGATTTATTGACACTGTTACTGCTTCAATATAGATTTTGACTCATAAAGAACACTCTAGGGTCGGTAACAGTGAAGTCCCAAAACTTTATGTCTGTCACTATATCAGAAATTTGCCCCAGTTCCCGTGCGTCTCACATCTGAAAAACAAACGTTCTGAATTATTCAAAGCTCTTGCCATCAGAGCTAAGGTATTAGCTCATCATGTCATAGCTGCGGTGACACTCTGAGCAGAGTCCCAAGACATAAAAGAAAGTGCACTGCGAGAGATCTGTGTCTGCAAGCATTTCTAATGCTTTTCCCACCAGAAATGGTTCTAGGTAGCCTCGATACCAAGATTTTTACTAAAAATCATGTAACTAAGCAACACATAATAAATTGTGGCTTGGCATCAAGAGATTTCAGTCGTTTTTATGACTTCATGTGACTGTTACTATCACTGTCTTAAATGCTTACCTACTAATTCCTTCACGGATATCATTCACAGCTGCCAAGAGTTTCTGCAGACCTAAAAAAGCTTCTTCAAACGAAGACTTTGCAGTCACAGTTATTGCGTTCGGGTCCAACTTCTGGAAAATTTCAATACTAATAGTCAAAAGAAAAAGAGACATTGAAAAGCAGTCAATAAAAATCCTCAAAATTCACAGAAACCCATTACCTACTGTACGCATTGTACTTCAACTATTAAACAAAAACTGACATACCACAACAACACAAGGTCAAATGTAAATCTGTACTAAACCCATGTTATCCAAAATATTCTTAGAATAAACGGCAGAAAGAGCACCCCCTACAATTGTACTTCTCTGCTTAAAATTTTCCTTGCTGACTGTATTTTTTAACAGTATTTATCATTAATCTTCCCTTCAGAAGGACACAGTCTCTTCATGCATGGCCTGAGTAAGCCTCTCTTAGAAGAGCATTCCCAGCTTAAAGAAACAAAGCATTAGTTTTTATCATATGATATATATTAGTTATAATATAGCGCTTTCCAGCAATTTTCCAAGCAGCTTCATTTTCCAGATTTACTGGAAGGAGCTCAACATTTTCCCTGCAATGGTTGCATTGGGACCATGCACTGCAGTACACCCATGAAGAATTAGCCCTAGTAGGATTTTCTTGACATGAACAAGAAGAATGCGAAGTGAGCTTTGATTCTAAGATTTTATCTTCTTTTCACAGCATGGGCCTTGGCAGGTAGTGAGAACCAACAGTCCAGTTGGATTTTCATTATAAAAATGGTACATTTGAAAGAGCTTCTCCTCAATGCCTGTATGAAATCTTCAAATTCACAATTACTATCCCAGCAAGAAAACTGTTAAGATTGTTCTCTGATTCAGATCCTCAGTTGACTTGAACACCACACCAAGTCAACTTGAAACCAGCTTCAATTCGGATTAATTTGCACTGGTGCAAACCAGGAGAAGTTGCTGGTGCAGATCTCTAGTACATTCAAATGCCTGTGTAGAAGTCATATTAGCAGAGTTGCTATTACTCTTAATAAACGGTAATAAAGGGCTTAATAAAGTCCTTAATAGACCACCAAAAATAGAGTTCCTTTCTGCTTGACATAACTCAGAGTCTCTCTTTTGAAAAGATTTCAGGCCAAGACTACAAAAAGGAAACACAGCATCTATTCAGATTCTGTGATAGAATCCAAAAGTATGGCATCTCAGTCATCTTCCAGCAGATTTTTCAAAAATAATCAAAATAAAAACAATGGTAAAACAACCAGACAGAGGGGGGTTTAATTTCATACAATTTTGAGATATGAGAAAAGAAATTCATCACTAGATTCTACATGCAGATTTTACAGAGTGAAGGAGTTTGCTTAACAAGAAAACTTGTATTTCAAATTGATTAAAAAGTAAACAGTTTTGCACATTATACCTCCACAGGATTTGGAACGAAAATACCCACAAGAAAACTTAAAACTTTAGTGTCTCTTTCTTATAGATAAAGATGAGATCTGTGGCTCTTATAGAGTTTTCAACACCGTTCTCTAAGGCAACTTATTTCAGCCACCGTCCAGAAAAAAGAGCAGCAGACTAAAGAGATCACTGACTGCACTCATGTAACAATTTGCATGCTCCTAACTTCTCTGTGCAACAAGTTGTGTGATTTTTTTTGGTCAACTTTGAGTAATTACTAACAGCTTCTTCTCTAAACTAGGAGGAAAAAAGCCATTTCTCAAGTGCGTTGGGGAATTACGTAAGGTTATGAAGTAGTTCGGGATTTCTTTAGCTTTCCATACCTGTACAAGTTCATCGTATTCCACACACCTTCAAGGACTGACCAGATTTCCTGGTGCCTGTTTTCTTGAGCCACATGAAAGCTCGGATGTAACTTTTTCTCTTCTCCACAATTTTGAAGATTTGGTGTCATGGCTTCCATTTTTTCACATGCAGCATTTTCTGAAACAACCATGATGTCTTCTGATAAATCCTGCTCACAGCCTGACCTCACCTTATAAAACAGTTCAGCAAACAAATAATGAATGTGTTTGGTTCCCAACTTCAGAAAACTTGAACACTTCAACATCAAGGCAGATATTTGCTACGTGAAAATAAAAGCTACATTTTGAAAACACCCTAGCAACAACATTTCCTGCAATATTTTTTTTAAATTATGGGAATAATTGAGAAATCTAAGTGAGGTTTGCGATATGAACATGGAGAAACTAAAGCTCCCCATACCTCTGTAAGCGTTTGGTGCAGCTTATTCACTTCAGCGTAAGCCTGGGGAAGAACTCCATCATAGTCTGACCTTGAACTGAAAGCATGGAACAGTTTTTTGGATTCCTGGAGCAACATGGCTGCTGTTGAGGAGTCAACTGTTTTACCTGATATTTAGAAATTAATACAGAAAATAGGAAAAAAAATGTTAGGAGTTCTCAGTTGTAGGAGGCAAGTTGAGTACGCAAATATATGCAATAATTGAAGCACACAGAAAGCCTTGGAAAAGGTTGAGAAGCATTAAATGAAACAGTCTCAAGAGAAACATGTGTGAGGTTCTTCACTTCTTAATCAAGTCTTCCAAATTTAGCCCAGGATCTGGCAAGACGATCAACTGGCATATCTGAAATAATTCTGTAGAACAGCAATAGCCCAAAACAGGGATATCTGTTAAATTCAAGTTCTTAAAGACATCTTTAAATAAATGAAAGGGTTGGGGATGTTTTGTTGGCTTTTTTTTTTGCAAACAAACCTCCCTGCTCTCATCTATTATGTCAATTCATCTTAACTCCCCTGTAATTTATTTGGCAAATGCAGATCATTTTGCCACACATAACATAGCGGCAAAGGACAGAGATTATTTGCTTTTTAAAAACAATTCTGAGACTTCGGTGATCATGAATATATCTTATATTAATTTAAATGCTTTTCCCCTGATTTTTGCAGGTCTGTAGAGATGTGTGAAAAAGTCTTACGTCCCTGAGAGCATCCAGACATTTGCTTTTACTGTCTTCGTATTAAAAAATAAGGGGAAAAAAAGGCAGAATAATACTGAAGTTAAAAAAGAAAATAATTCAGAAATCATTTTTGTGATTTTTTCAGGTGATATTTAGAGCCCACAGGACCAGAGTCTCGACAGACTTGATCTTGGCACAAGCTTTATTTGTTATTTTTTTAAATGGAATTCATATTTCATCAATTTCGGTTCAATTCTGGTTTTAAGGCTACAAAAGCAGTGTTGGGATTTTGTCACCCATCTGGGCAATAAACTGTGGACCAATACAAAAGTAGGCTCCACTTAGATAACCTTAATGTACAAAAAAGTAGAAGAGAACATGTCACTATTTGACTGCACAGAGCACCTGCCTTTTCAAAGTATCTACTTCTGTAAGTACTAAAACCAGAAGAGTGAAGCTTGTTCCAAGTTTATAGTCTACGTTCTCAGAGATTCTTACCTGTACAAAGGTGTTTATAGAGACATTCGACGGTTGAAAGTAAATTCCTTGGCACAATGTAACCAAAAACAGCCATCCAGTGTTTTTTATAACACTTCAGCAAGTTTGCTAGCGTCCATGGTGGCTTCAGATACAGTATCTGAAAAATAATACACTATACATTCAAACATAGACATATATAGACATATTCCTACGCATTTCACAACCGCTCCGTTCTTCAATAACGTTATGATTTATGCATGTTGAAGTTGAATTTCAATCATTCCTCAGAAATAAGGTTATATGCAGATCTACCAAGTTTATCAATTAAATATTTGATTCAACAGCATCATGGGTTAATTAGAGATGCTTGCGTAGAATTGTTCAGTGTACAATAACAATCTTTCAATATTTTCGTGATTTTTGGTTCCCTTTTTCTCAAACACATCAAATATTTAATGTGTTACTTGTGCACAAATCCAGAGAAACAGTAAATTCACCTTTGATTCTCTAGTATTGTTAAAGTAAAAATAATCACATTTCTCCTAGCTGTGACTACATATACATGAAATAGCATATACATTTTGTAATAAAATTTAAATTTATTATCACCAAGTGAAACTAGAGCTTGAAAATATGTTAACAGAAAATTAATTAAGTTCAGAGTGCCTTAAAGCTTATCAGCTAATCGAAATTCTGTCTTGTGGAACAACAGTCATCTTGTGTAGATTTATTTTTTTTTGAAGCCACAGAAGCTTGTCTGCAATAAATTCAAACTTCTAACTAACCCCTACCAGCTATGAAATGGAATCTAAACCAAAGCACGGGTAACTTGAAAGTGCCTTGTACACGAGTATTTATTTTCTGTTAACAATACTTCTGAAAGAGTGAGTGTTTGGAGCTTCTCATTAATACCCTTGTAATTCTATATCTGCAGTGTAACCAGCTGAGCTGTGAACAATTTTATCCACATGATCTCTAAAACCAGCTGCCCTGAAGGGGAAGAAGCGCCCGCAACAACAGTGCCTCAATATTATATCAAACGTGACGGAAAAATTTCTGCAAGGACGTATTTACAATGCAGTGATTTAACCATACTAGAAAAGCTGAAATAGAAAATTAATGCAACTAATACAAAGAGTTCCCAAAAGTCACACTGAACAGCTGGCACTTCTGTTACTTTTTTATTCAAATACTAGTCCAATACTGCACAGTCATTACTGGTCAAATAAAATAATCTTGTTATAAAACGAAATAGTAAAATTGAACGCTTGGCTGTTCACTGTTTCTGAACTGTTAGATTAGTGAACTAGATGAGTTAGTTGTTTGGCTTAGCACAGGTACTAATACCATTAAAATACCAAGGACACTTAAACCTCTTAATACTTGAAATATCAAGCAAGATGACAAAACAAACCACCTCCATCCATAGGTTTCCAAATGCAATTTTCATTTCGGTCTCCAAAATACAAGATAAAGCTTCTCCTAAGATCTTTTCAAGGCCTGGAAGCGTATTTGGGAATCGCGCAGTAAGACTAGCATCACCTCTTCCTGTTTTCTCCAATTCTGCATCTGTCAAACCAATGATAATAACCGGTACTTATTGCAAATGTTTCTGTATCTCATTTATGTTGATAGCACACGAATAACTTGTTCCCATAAATACAGACAGACGGCACTCACACTTCATGTTATAAAGCAGGTGGGCTACATTTAATTACATTTTGAGTATTTCTAGTTATACTCACTTGTGCTGTGGTTATTTTTAATTATGAGCTACCAACCAAAAAGATTTCTTTCCCCAGCGCATCATTCATTTGTGATCTTACTCCACATTTCCTTTTTTCCTTAAATAACTTAGATTATATATAGCCAGTGGGGTTATCAGCAAATATAAGAAGATCAATTCTTAATATTGTAAGCTATATTTATAGCTTTGGAAAAAACAAGCAGGCAATCCAAGGATGAAGTTCTACTCTTTGGGATGCAAGGAAAAGTATTAGTGTGGTATGTATGGGTGTGATTGCATCACACTGAATATTACGACTGCTAAGAACAGCACCCAAACTAAATCATGTGGAAAAAAAAATTTTCAGTCATAAGAAGTTAGATTATAATAAACATAGAATATCCATGTTGTGGTTTTTCTATTAAAAAAAAGTCATATTTGAATTTCCTAGAACTCTAAAAGACAGATGTTTTAATAAGGGTCTCAAACTGTTAGAAAGCCATCGATCTTGGAAAATAAAAAATCTGCCCCCCCATTCCTAAGGATTAAAAGTACCAGAAAAATTAAGTTAGAGTAGAAACTACGTAGAAACCATACTCCCACTCCTCCACTGATTGTTACGTGTCTCAAAAGCCACCACATTAAGCTAACGTACCACACTTTGACTGTTGCAGCTCAGCACAGTTCTGGTGTCTGTTCACGTTCAGATTGCGCAGAGCAGTAACCAAGTCAGCTTTGCAGAATGCCTTGACCTCACTCACAATGGCTTTACTACATAAATTTTTGTCGTCCCTAGAAGATAATTCATTGTTGACATAAAACCGACATTATTGCATAGTAAGCAATAAAATCAACACAAGGAAAACCTTGTCTTCAGTAAGCTTATCTCGTGAGTTTCATTATATACGAAGATTTCTTTCTCAAGAAATTAGAAACAGTTCAAAAAAATTAAACCAGAAAATTAAGTAAAGCAGCTATTCTGAAACAAATAGAAACATAACTGGAAAATGCTTCAGGTTCTAGTTTTGCTTTAAGAAAAAACTGATATAAATACTACAGCAATGAAACCTAGCTGCTATGACCTTGGAACACAAACAAGGCAATGATCTAAGACAGTAATATCTGATCCGATTGTACAATTAATCCTTGTTTTCATCACCTTTTTTTAGTGTTCTACTGGCCAAATAATTGTCGAGTTATACATTGCTCTAGCACAACTACTAGAAGAATGCAGTAGAAAGTTGGACCTAGTACTTTCTCAAAATTTTTCATTGCTTACAATGATAAAGGATAAAGGGATTTTTGGATGAAAAGCACTTCTGAGGTCACTTCCTATTCTTTACTCAGAGAAGCCCCAAATCATTATTAGTAGTCCTACCAATAGCGTCACCGAAATAGTATTTTCACAGCAACCCAACCCACACACGCCACCCTACACAAAACAACGATATCGGGGCTCTTAACACCACGCTTCTTGCACCTATATAGGTTTCAGTGAAGACCAAAGCTGTTCACAGTCCCTGTCGAGGAATATCGGCCCTTTAAAAACCAGCTTCGTGTGACTTGTGTCAAATCCAGAATCAATACTTAAAACTCAGCCGTTATACTCACAGAACAAGAGCAGAGACAAATCCATCTCAATCTCCTCTCTTCCTAAAAATAACCCGCATTGCCCATCACCCTTCCCAAACCAGAGGCAAATTTATCTCCATTTTTGCTCTTTTTAAGATCAATCTCTGACAATGTTTATCACTGTTCTCAATCAGGTGAGCAGATACAAAGCACCTAACGGAACCTCAATAATTAATACAATTTTTTTATTTTGTAACTCCAGCAATATTTTTATCAGAAATCAGAATAACATCTGAGAATGCTATGTTTTGAAAAGTTTTAAAATTGAATACTGAGTAAATTTAATTCTACTTCAGGCCTCAAGCACACAAAGGTGATTTGAGTCCACAATCTTTGTGTTTTATTATATCCTTCTGCTCTAGCTTTTAAGAGAGTGAATGCTCTTCAAAAAGCTTACTTCAGAAACAGTTTCATTTGAAGATCCAATTGGAAAACAGCGTATTTGGCATGAGACAATCTTACGCCTCATAAGAGGCCCAAAACCATGCAGGAACTCACGTGCAGAGTACGACGACAGCTTGAGGAAAGAGGTTCTGATATTGCAGACAACACTGTAAAACGCGATCGTCGTTGTTCTCGTCACTCAGGCCATCTGCAAATCGAGTGAAGAGAGCGCTGACATCTTCAGAAGGAACTCAACATAAGAAATACTTCAGTGTAGTCATGGTACTGTTTTTCAATTTAACACTCCCCAAGCAAGGACACAGAAGTGTAACCTAAGCACAAATGTGAGCCTTGAATTATTTGATAATACTCCACGGTTTTGCCAGAAAACATCAAGTGAGCCACACAAATTTGATTATGTCAGTTTTTGTGACGACTGAGTCAAAAGCAAAAGCGCACAACATTTCCTTAGCTCATAAGCAAAAGCAGTAACTGGATAAATTTTCATTAACTCCCTCGCTGAGAAACAATTGACAAAACAGCAAGCAAAGCACTAATGTGAATAAAGTATTTGCACACTAAAGCCTGAAGGCTGCTGCAAGTTATTAGCTAATTTTAATTAGCAAACTGCAGAGTGAAGACTGTATTAAACTCAAAATTTAGTGCAAATGTTCACACTACTAAGTGTACTGCAAGGATTAAGTACCCAAAGCAAATTGATTGCACATGTATTACATATTTTTTGAGAAGCGAGCTGCATGGATTGCCCCCACAATTTCGCATCTTGGTTTTTGAGACACATGTAGATGAACTGGACTGCAGGGATAGCTTTGTCCCGCACATGCTGCAACATTTTTCCCTTCTTCAAGTTGTCCAGCTCTTGTAGAACGACCCAGGGAATTATTAACGCAAGTCTATTAACCCCTGCAAGGAAAAAAAAGAATTAAAAATCATGCAAATTATTACATTTAACTTTAAAGTCAATATCATAATTACATAAACTTACATGTATCTTTTTTTGCCAGTAGTTTTCATATTCTATGTTCAAGAGCATCTAATATTAAACAATAAACAACTGAAAAAGGCCAAGTTCCCTGTTTCTGATCTAACCTTAAACCGGCGCTACACTGGTTATATGTAAAAACGCCAAAATTAGGCAAACAAAAGGAATAAACAATTTTAATCAATGGAATACTTGGACAGCAGTGTGTAGCGGTGTTGTAAAATATATTTGCAGCAATTAACATCCTGTCACACACTGAGTGTAAGGTGTTAAAGCAAACGGTGACAGCAGCTGAAAGAACAGGCTGAAAATGTCGGAATGATCACAACAGCCACTGTACAAAACCAATTGTCAAAGAAAAGGGGTGATGAGTTGTTCTGATTGCCAACCAGAGTTCCTAAGCAAGGAACAGGAAGCATAAACATTGAACCACGGTTTTATTTGGAGGTAGGTATGGTTTGAACTTTAAAACTATTACATACGAAATACACAGTAAATCAGAAATTTAAGGACTGTTCTGTACAGTCAGTTTTGGAGAATACATTCAATATCCATCTATTTTGTAATAAACAGGTCCAGAATGAGCAATCTTCTGAACCTTTTGCATAACAGGCCTAGTGTAGGACCAGAAATTGACAGCTGCAATATTCTAAAAAAGGCATTTGAGACTGCAGCTCCCAGTATTATACAATGCAGCACAGTTCCTAACATGGGAAAGAGAAACACAGTCTGGCACACTCTTGAAAATTGCTCAGGCCCTTATTAAAGTTATTTTCCAGGTGGCCAGAATAAGTGTTCTCAGTAGCTGAAAGCATCAAAGGACCCTAAATATTCCAATAGATTCCAAATGTCTACCAACAACTGACATGCATGATCCTAATCCTGCTAACATGAAATCACTAAAAGCCTCACAACAAACATCAAAGCCAAACATCAAAGCCAGGGTTTGCAAGTGGAATTCCTGAGAAATTGCTCACACGTCTCATGAATTCTGTGACTTTTACCAAGACATAAATAATGCACTGAGTGACTGCTTATCAGATTTTAAGTGTTTTTAGATTTCTAGGGAAAAAAAAAAGCTAAAAAGAGTAAAAAACATCATTGCCACCAGTATCAGATTAAACCCTTTAAAGTATGTTCTTAGAGTAGGTAAGATTTATTTACTTCTAAGAATTCATACACATTCATGGAATGTTGACCATGACGCTCTATAGGTACACAGGTATAAGAGGCAGCCTGTTTGCGTCCACAGAACCGGCCTCGATATGAAACCTCCTGCCTTTTTAAGCCCAAGTTTGTTTTTCTTCAAGTAGCCTGGAGTTCTTACAATATTTGTTTTTTTTTTCTTAAAATGTCTTATTGATCATCACATATTCACGTACCTGGTATGTCCTCAGATTTCAGGGATCTGACAAACTCAAGGTGACTAATCATTATATTTGTGTCAATCACCACTAATATGTTCAGGCCCGAAGTAAAAGCCTCTGGGGGAGAAAAAACATACAACAAAAGTACAATCGTGAAAAAAAATCAGTTGTGCACTCTCTACTCAGAGCATTAACCAACTGTAATAACAAGGTGTGTGTAGATACCAAAGAACATCAAATCCTGACATACCAGCAGAAGTATTTAAATCCTGCTCTGGAAGATCTATCTCCATACTTGTAAGCTCTCCACAAGTCTGTACGACAGGCAGCGCCATCCTCTTTTGAACACGAGCAACATGCAAATCTTCAACTATCTGCATCTACGATAAAAAAAAAAATTGCATTATATCAATTGTAAGCAATCCATTATGAATTATTCCGCAAAAATATACTTTTATATTAATGCTGTTGTGTTAAAAATACCTAAAAATGAAACAGGAAACTTTTTAAGTTGGTGCAGAAAATGTAAAGCTGTGAGAACCTTCTGCACACCCTCCACTATAACAAGTCCACAAAAGTTGTCCAAAATACAGTCTAAAGGAAGATTTGTTTACGTCCTTTCTACCCAGTACTTGAAAACTTTGTTCCATTTTTTGCTATGTGGACTGTCAGTTTCCTGACAGGTTTTTCTTAAAAAGAGTCTCTTTTCCGACTTAGAATTTAGAGGGTGGAAAATGAGATAGCTAGAGGATGTAGGCAGCTATGCAGGCCTCCTACATTGAGGCAGGTAACAGAAACACAGTACTTCCATCCCAGAAAGATCCTGATTAGTGATACTTCAGCAAGTTTGTTTAGTATTTGAAAAATAAATGCTCCACATTTTTGGAAGTGTAGATCATAAGCCAACAAGGCAAAACACTAGGAAAAGTCACAACTGTCCAGCGATGCAAACCCGGTGCCATGAATTTTTAAAACAACGTGGAAGTGCATTACTAACCTCTTGGTCTGCTTCTGGATTCTGACTGCCTTGAAGGGGTGGAAAGACTTCAAAGTTCTGCAGGAAGAATTTTAAAAATCATACCAATACCACAAAATATCAAGGAAGACTGAGGAACAAGTGACCCCATGTCAAGAGTTTTGGAATATAGCTCTTCAGTGTTAAACAAGTACATCACTAACCTTTTGGGTAGACTTTATGTCCTCGCTGTCTCGGTAAGAGTCAGATGTGCATGGGACCTCAAAAGTCTAGAAATAAATAGGAATGGAAGCAGGACAGTTACCAGCCTTTTAGAGAACACTGAATGTTCCAAAGTAAAATGAATAGGTACCAAACATATTTTTTATATTCATGATGAAGTACCTACAGTATCATTTCAAAAGGGCTTAGAAGGATGGCCTTAATTTTCAATAAATATAGTGGCTTACACAGTGAGCCCAGTCTCTTGTGGGTTTGTCATTATATGATTCTTGCTTTGGGCTTCCCAGTACAAGACACAGGTGAAGTTAACGGAGTGAGCTGAGCAAATGGTCACTAAGATGCTTAAAGGAGTTGGGCATGTCATACAAAAGGCTGAAAGAGATGGGATACTTTGGCCTGAAGAAAAGAAGGGGGAATTTTATCAATGTTTATAAATATCTGATAGAAGAATGTAAAGATGATGGAACCAGACTCCAGAAAAAGTTGAGGTGCAGAGCCAAATAAGCCAGAACGTGGAAATAAACCCATCACAGCTAAAGATGAAGTTCTGCAGGAAATGTACAAATTTAGTTCAACATCTAGAAGTTCTCCTGGCACCACTTTGTCAGCAATTAGCACCTGTTTGGCAGGCACTATTTTCATTGGTTCTGGTTATTCATTCAGAAAATGATATGACAATACGAGTTCCAAAAAATTTCTGTTGACTTACACCTAAACTGAAGTATTGCACACCCCCAGCAGGCAAGTAATACTATGAAAGCATTTGTGCAGACACAGTCCTAACATGCAAGACCTTTATTCTTCTAGCTTGTTTAACTATTTAGCAGAGAAACACTTTAACATGGTTTAGCCTGATAGATTTTCCTTGAACCCAGTGTAAGTAAGAAATCGTGTTATAAATCTGTAAGACAGTCTGCTCACACAAAAACTGCCTGCCATTCAGAAAGTAGCCTGAAAGACCTACCAGCATAATGCTAAGAGTTCCAATTACCTGCTTAAAACATGACGCTGTGGCTTCAAAGTCCCCTTCTCCAGCTCCTGAAGCACCAGCAGCTTTACCAGAACCATCGTCCTGTTTTTTCCGTTTACTGAAGTCCCACCGTTCTGGTGTTTCAGTTGAAGCACGTGACGGTGTGCGTTTACTCGCATGCCGGTTTTTCATAGAAAACTCCTTACGTTCTTCTTCATACTCTTCTTCCCAACTTCTAGATAACGTATTTGACTTCTTAGTGGAAGTCCTACGGTCATCCACAGTCCCTGTAGAGGTGTCATACGGTTTTTTGGGAATTCTGACATCTTCATTCCGTTTTTTTGATCCATCTGCCTTTTTATGCGATACGTGTGAATCATAGGCAGACGACTTAAATTTTTCCAACATCGTTTGTTCCGCTTTTAACTTTAGTTTGCAGAGTTCGGCTTTCTCCGTCTTTTTCTTCATTGCCTTCGCCCTCTGAAGTGCAAAGCTATGCCAGAGTCCTTTTCCTTCTGCTTCATCAAAACGACTTTTGTTATGACCTTCCCTGCTAGAAGTCACTACATCAGGAGTGTGTGTACTTTTTCCATGTTTAATTTCTTTGGCTTTAAATTGTATAACTATTTTCTTTTGCTTTTCAGTTTGGATTAAAGAATTGTCTGTGGTTTTGCTTCTGTTTGGAGATTTTCTTTGGGATCTTCCATCAGTACTGTGAGAAATATTAGAACTTTGGTCTCGCTTCTTCTCTTGCACATCTTTCTCTATTTTGAACCTATAGAAACATTACCCAAAAAAGTAATGTAATCTACTTCAGTTAATGTAATAGAAAAACAACAACAAACCAACAAAAATCCCAAAAAATAACCACAAAAAAGCCAACACTTGATTTAGGCAGCTACAGCTAACCATTTATGAGTACTAGTTTGGTATGTTCTTAAATATGAACTAGCAGCAACATCCATCCTTTAAAATAGTTTGATAGAGTGGTTTTAGTATTTACATTTTTACCAGTTGTACAGCTATTTTAACTTACAAAATTGAGAAAAGCTTTTTCTGCGTTCACTATCAGTCTAGTTTCAGCTTATCAGAGAGTAATTATTTTTTCCGGACCCTGTCTTCTCAACTATCTCCAACTGCCTAGCTTAGACAGAATCCACTCATTAATGCAACTCCAACACTTCATCAGTTTAAGTATTTTATTCGGTAACAAGTCAAACAAATTTCTTAAATTCAATTTAAAACAATCACAAACTTTTTTCTTCAGTATTTTACCTCTGAAACTCTGTATCGCCTTTCACAGTACGGTTATAAGATTTCGTGTCTTCAGAGTTCTGAAAGAAGAAAAAAAAATCTAAGTGATTTTTTCCTTATAGAGGAAACTGCAGTTAAAATCTTCATAGGATGGATCAAGCTATTATCTCATACTAGATTCACTATGATTTTAAGCTAATCTTCAAAAAAGCAGCCAGGTACCTTGCTATGACCTAGTGTTTAGATTTTGTTACATTTAAGAACAGCACGCAGGAAAAAACACTGTGGCACAGAGCCCTGCTCATAAATATAGAAAGCTCAACTAATTAAGCACATTAAGAATTCATGTGTTTCATATACTCCACAAGCAAACCAGTGAGTATAATACCTATTTTTGTATATTTACAACAATTCTTAGGGAGAAGAAAGTTACCTGAAAACTGCTTCCAACTACCCCCTAGGTAAGGCCCAAGAGAGGTTATTTCTATGGGAGACTTTTGTGCAGGAGATGTGTTGTTAATTCTCATCAGGTTTACTAATTAGTAGAAGAGTGTGAAACCACAGTTACATAGGCCTGCTTAAGAGTAAAGATAGTCCCCAAACAAAGAACTTGAACAGACCCTGTTTAGAAAGCAGCTATATCACTGCTTGGCATACCTATATTGCAATTTGTGTTGCGTTAATGTTGCAGAATAACTACAAGGTGACTTCAATCAGGTCAGAACAAAAAGCAGTTTATTACTGCAGCTATGGGACAGAACATGGAGCAGCAAAATGAGACTCTGCTGATACAAATCTTGCGCAACAAGGCAGGTAATTTCTATATACCTTTGGGTTATGGGACTCAGTTTTCCCAAAACTACAGCAGGGTGTAGGAAATTACAACAGCGAATGGTAGCATATGGATTACTTCAGATAAGGAAGCTCTAGGCAGTACTGCCTTTTACAAATAAGTCACTCCTTCGGTAAATGGGTCATGCTGACTCTGTGAGGCCATTAGGTCACTGTCACAGAGATTTCCCTAATAAGAGAGGCCTGCTATTCTACTTCCCCAGTAGAAAGCACTTCATTAAAAAATAAAAAGGCTGCAGAAACCAGTGGAGCCCTAATGAATTAAGGAAATCCGGAGAACTTCTGCCTGTTGTTCGTTCTGGAGTTGTAAAAGCAGCAAACCCAATGAAATTATAACTTAGGAGGCAGTTAAAGGCTCCTGCCACTGAGAATCATACCAGTGCAGCTTGGTGCAGGAAGACCTGTTCAACTTGCATGACTATAATCAAATAGGAATCGAAGTGTTTTATTGGTTTATTAACAACTCAATTAACTGGCAATAGGTGAACTACACACTCAGGATCAATACCGGCAATAAACCAGGAAAATTATAATAACAGACTACTAAAAAATTATATCTTAAGAGGTAATGCTAAGGCATTATCAGTTCAGGGTAAATATCCTCTTGGAGCAGACCGCTTTAGGTGTTCTGTTCATAACTCCACAGCTATCATATCATCTGGCATTATCTGGGCAACATTATCAAGTAGCACCAGTGCCTTTAGTCCCCCAGACAGCTCTGTTTAAACCTGTTCTAATTTATACTGTGACAAATGTCCTTTTGCTTACAGAATTATATGCCAAAATATTAAAAGCCAGCAGGCATCGAGTTTTCTCTAACCTGTGGCCATGCTTATACCACATAAAAAGTCCCAAAGCCCTGACACAATCACTCCTAAGTTATTTAGATGGCTTACTCTCACCTGTATGAGCTGAAGATACCTCTTTATCCATTCTGTGATCACACTGAAGAAACACTTGCTACTATTCAGAGATTTCCTTATCTTTTTGCTATTAATAGTTTGGGTTTTCACTGCTGCTTGCACTGGTCAACATCTGCAATATTTAATTCTGTCCCACAGAGATGGAAATCGCACAACAGTTAAAACTCTATTATTTAAATTGGTATAGGCATTAGCAATACAGCTATAGTATGAGGGTTTAAGCCATGTTTTTACCTTTTGTATTGAAGAACTTAAAAACAAAAAAAAAACCACACCTTAGAACAAGTTAATCTTAAAAGACATATTGCATAATAATAATAATAGGGAATTCAGGAGAAAAATAGTTACAAGTATTTGTCCTAGAACAAATATTTTCTCATGAGCAAAAGGCTCCTCATGTGCATAATTCAGTTTCTATTGCCAAGATATCATGCTCATTTATAAACACTTCCAAACTTTTTTTTTAACACAATTATGACAAAACAGTTAAAAGCTCTCGTATTTCATATATGCCTTACAAAATCCAAGTGAAAAAAATCTAGCAAACTTTAGTATGGATTTATTAAACTAATGATTTATTACATGTGTATTATGCCACTGGTGGCAAATAACTTCCCAAAAAGTTATACAAACAATTAAAAAAACAAACGGGAAGCTACATACAAGCATGACCTGAAAGATTACCATCCCTGTAGCACCTGTATTTTACAAGTGGTCCGGTGAAAACTTAATCACTAAACACAAAGACATAGTAGCGTATACTAAGAATCTACATCTGATTTTGGTCACTGACTTACATCTTAATGGTTAAGAGGAAATATCTGAGAGTTGCTTGCTAAAATAAGCACAATTTGCAATTAATCAGAAAATTAAGATCTGTGATCCAAGACACGGAACAATCCAGGAAAACAGTAGTGGTTTTGATAGCAGTTTTAAGGTCAATTTCCTCAACCAGGAAGATATGTTAAAATAAAAAAGTCTCATATTTTCTGATACCCACACTACCTCTGGAGAAAAACCTAAGCTAGTTACCAGGCTAGAACTTGCAGTTATCTGAACAATTCAACCATCCTGCTGTTCTTAATGACACCATCTTCAAACTTGATTAATCCTTCTATCACAAGCCCGCTAAATAATCAACACCTTTTTCTTGAATGTGGGGGTTTGAATTAAAGTAATAGTAATATTAATAATACAGCTGTTCCTACTTTGTCATCCCGGCCATCCAAACAGTCTTCCTTCCCAGTTAACTTCTTCAGTTTCTTTTTAGACATCTTGAAATCCTAGGAAAAACAGTATTGCCATTATTATTTATTTCAAGTTTTCTGGCTGATATAAAAATAATTTTAACTGCATAGAGGAAAAAAAGCAAATAAAAATCACTCCAATACTCCTTTTTCTCTTCAGATTACAGCACCACAGTGGATTTTAAATGCTATGTATGTATGTTGTACCAGCAAACAAAGACTAAGAGAGACAAACATTTTTTAATGGCTACTCATATAAACGTCGAGTTTTAGGCTATAGAATTCATCACTTCCACTGAGGGAAGGTAATAAACACGGCGATATCTCCCAACAGCTACACCACCCCCACACACAAACTGGCCCTTAGAGCCAAACAAACAAGAAGAGATTTCAGGGCGCTGTAAAAAACCTTCACCAGAAGCTCCCAGAGCTCCAGAGGTGAATGTCTGGAGTCCAGATCACCCGCCTGAGCAGGTGAGACACAGCAACAGCTCGGCCACTCCACAGGGAAGGCGGAGTTGAGCAAATACACGGCTCTTCAAGCTGCCGGGGCGGAGTGACCGCGGGAACGGCTGTGACTGAGGGAGCAGGAGCCTCCTGCCCCAACCCCACGCGTGAGGAAACGCGGGCTGAGCCCCCGGGCCCCCCAGAGCAGCCCCCAGACACCCCTCGACCCCGCCCAGTAGCTGCCAGCGCATCCCCTCCCTCCTTATCCCCGGCAGCAGGACAACGAGGGCCCCACCTCACCCTCCTGCCGAAGCTGAAGCCGACGCGAGCAGCGGCTCCGCGCCCTCACCTCGGACGCTCCTCAGGGACACCCCGAGCGCGGCCCCGCTCCTGGGCAAGGGGCTTCCCCGGCAGGCGCTGCCCGCCCCAACAACCTCCCGGGCCCGGGGCCCGGCTCCTCCCCGCTGTGGGGACAGCCAGGAGCCTCACGGGGGATAGCCCTCAGCTCACCCGAGGCGCTCTGGGAAATGTAGGCGGTGCGGAACCGCCTCCCTCCCGCCCTACGTGCGGAGCCGCCGCCGCCTGGCCCCCCCACCCAGCCCGCCTCGCTCCCACATAAGAGGCGTGTGGGCCCCACGGGGTGTCTTTCTGTCGGCCTTTTCCTGCTGCCCTTAAAGAAGATGGCAGCGGAGGCGGCTGCGGAGGCCTCGCTAGCGCCGCTGTCCCCCGAGCAGAGGCAGCTGGGGCGGGAGGACGATGCTGAGGAGAAGCCCGAAGGCGGCGATGACGAGACCGCGGCGCTCAGTGAGGGCCGGGCGCGGGAAGGCCGCGGGCGGGCGGTGTGGAGGCACCGGGCGGTGTGGCGGGCACCGGCTCCTCCGTTCTCCTCCGAGGGGAGCGCCGAGCAGATGCGGCGGGCAGGGATGGGGGAGAAGCGCCTTGAGGGAACCGAGGGCTTGAACTCGTACAGCTGGGCGGCCCGAGCAGCCTTCGCGCCTCTCCCGCCCCGCGCGGTGAGACCGGCGGGGTGAGGTAGGCTCAGCTTGCCCTGTTTTCCCGACTTTGTGTGGGGCCACACGTGTTCCCGAGGCTGAGCCTCTGCCGGTTTAGCAACAGCGAAATGGGGCTTGTGTCTCCCCTTTTCTCCCTTTGCATCTAATGGGATATTGTTGTGGTTGCTAAAGGTGGTTTTTTTATCTCAAAACGCGGTCTCACAAGGTCCTGTTACAGGCATGGGGGCGGTGGGAGCCATGCGGCCCCTGCCCCATGGATTTTCTCCTCTTTTTTTTTTTCCTCTCAAATGTGCTTAAATTGGCTGCTCTGCCGCCCTTGCCCCCTGAGTTTTCTCCTCGCCTTTTCTTTTTTTTTTTTTTCTGCCAAATGTGTTTAAATCGGTTTTCCAGCCGCGCCAAATGTGGCACTGATGTTATTTGCTGCTGTAATCTTACGGTTGAAGCAAACTGACTCTTAAAATTTTAGGCTCTTTGAAGCATTGTAATGTTTGTGCATGACCAGTGATTCCTCATGGGTATTTTAAAAATCGTGCAATCTTGCTTTGATAGCTTTTGTTAATGATTTAGTGTGGAAGTTTACCGTTCTTCCTATATGTATACAAGCTCTATGTACATATATATGCATGATATTTTTTTCAGCCATTTTAACCTGTAGACTTGTGAAGATGCAGATAATCCAGCTCGGGTGAATTTTGGTCACCACTGTGCTCTCACTACGCATTTTTATAAGTGTTACAAGTTTTTCTCGCAGCACATATAGTTGTAATTAATCATTGTTCTTCTTATGGATCTCTTACTAAAAATCCTTTCACTTTTTAATTTTCTTTCTGCTGATAAAGTTTGTAGAAACTATGACCAGGCATCTTGCAACTTTTTAATTGAGGAGTAGATGGAAATTATTAATACAATTTTTAAGCTTGAAAATGTGCGAAATACGGCAGTGCTCTCTGAGTAGCAATGCTGGTGTTGATGCATTTTAAAGTAGGTAGAAAACTGTTAGAATTGTCTTTCCAAACAATTCCTCCAACCCCCTGCCTTCAGGTATTACTTCAATTTCCTCTTTATTTCTTTATAACAGCAAAGATATGTATCCAACTGCAATATTTAAAAGAAAACAAACAAAAATACCCCAGGGGGATCATAAGAATTGCTGTAGGATCCTTCCAGCCCTTGTCTTTAGTTAGTGGCCAGGAGTAGATGGCAGAACACAGCAACTATGTATTAATGCACCCTCCAGAAATACCTTTACACACAAAAAACCCACTAGTTTGTGACCCCCTGTTTTCTTCAGCTTGAGTTTGTGTTTAAAATCCCATAGTGGATTTCTCTTCCATAGAATTCTGACTTGGGCACTTGTAGACCTGCAGCATCCTTGGCAGGGAGCTCTGCAGCTTTCATGTGTAAACTGATGTTCTTCTGCTCTGACGTTCCAGCTCTGACATCTCCAGTTGGTGCATCCCTGTTTCTGTACTGGAATAGACACTGAATAGTTGACTTCAGTGCTCTCTCTGCATCTCATGGTTTTATAGACATCTGTTGGATCTAGGCTGAGAAGTCAGAGCCTGCTCTGTTATTTTCCAGTAGCTAAGAAGTGGTGCCATAGCTTTTTTTTTTTTGAAACTTGCCTCGTTCTACCTTTAAAGCTTGAGGGTTCAGGGACAATATTGTTCCCTATATGTGGCTTTCCCAGTAGTGTCAATTGGTGGACTGCTTCTGAGGATTCACACCTCTTCCTTTCACCAAAACTGGATTTTAAGATCCCGAGGTGGTGGTCCTGACTGGTGATGCTCAGCTCAGAGTCCATGCATCCATTCATCTGTGAAATCAAGATGAGGGTGTTTTTCCCAAGTCTACTACTTGACTATTTTTTTGTCTTCTTAAGTACTTTTGGAGTTCTTCAGGTGGCCCATCTCTGCACTACCTCAGATAAGTCATTCATTTGGAATTCTTCAGGTGGCCCATCTCTGCACTACCTCAGATAAGTCATTCATTTGGAATTCTTCAGGTGGCCCATCTCTGCACTACCTCAGATAAGTCATTCATTTGGAATTCTTCAGGTGGCCCATCTCTGTACTACCTCAGATAAGTCATTCATTTGGAATTCTTCAGGTGGCCCATCTCTGCACTACCTCAGATAAGTCATTCATTTGCAAAATACTCATGGCACCAGCACTTAACCCTCATCATGGCTCCTGAGGATAGCAGATTCCTTCCATCTTTTTTTCAAGATGTTCAGTTACTCACAAATGGTTCTAAACTTTTAATTTACAATTTTCTTAGCTCCTAGTATGTTGTTATGAGTATTTGGACCCCCTTCTTGCCTGCTTTGTCTTGCTAGCACTGCATTTTGTCAGAAAATAAAGTGTAAATATTATTTTGTTAACTTCGGACATCTGATGATACAGATGGGCAAATAGTTTTGTCTGTCCAGGATGGCATTATTTCACAGTGGTTTCCAAGGATGAGCAATAATTAATCCCATGTTATTCTCAAACATACAATTTTTCTCCTTCGCACTGGTAGTTATTTTAGCCTGTAAGAAACACCAAATTATTGGAAACAAATGAACATATTTGTATAATTCAGTTATATCAACAACACTTTCACTGTTTTGTTTGATTTTTGTTAAGATGGTGTAGAGCTCTCTGGAGAAGTGAAAAGCAACAACCTGGATGTGCAAGTTAAGTCAGAATTGGAAGCGGAAGAAAAAGGAATGGAGCAAGAATCCACAAGGGAATCTGATAGCAGCATTTTGGATGTATCATCAGACTATCCCAGAGGTTTGTTAATAAAATCTAAGAATATTTATTGTATGCTCAAGGAAAGGAGGAGAAAAGGTAGAAATAGGGGGGAAGGTAAAGGGACATCTGGTTCTGATGCGAAGAGCACCACAGAGAGCAGAGGAAATCTCTTGCTAGGAATTGCTTTAAAACTCACCTCTCTATTCTGAGCCCGTGGATCAAAGGGTATCATTGTTTCACATAAGAAAACCTAAAGACTCATCTTGTAAAAACATAGTAGAGGTTTAAAATCACTACAGACTCAGTATTACTATAAACTGGAATGTTCTGTATGCTGAAATCAATAAAGGTGACTTATTATATAAACTAATTCCCTTGCTTTTAGCAATTTCTCCACTGTTCCCATTGACTGATACCAGGTGGTAAATTTAAAGGTTAAACACTCTCTTAAGGGGTAAAAACGTTGGTAGAATGTGAATCCCAACTGTACAGTGAATAATTGTTACTTACAATTGGCACACTTCTAGCTGATCTCTTAGGTTTTTTTAGAGAGTTCATAGGATGTTTTTAAACTGCTTTGTGCCTGATTCGCTCTAACTACCAATGCCAAGCAGTAAAATCAGGAACAAATGTGACTTGCTCTTTTCAGCTTTTTTTCAGATGAAGTTCTTTCGAGTTTGAGAAGTCTGCTGTGTGTCAGCAATAGATTTGAAATGATGGATAGAAAAATAGCAGTAAACTGATTTATTAACTAAAAATGTCTGACTTCTAAATGTCTCTGCTTTTTAGAGAAACATATTTCAATTCAAAGACATCTTGCCGATCTAGAGAAATTAGCTGATCTGAGAGAAGGTGAGTTTACCATGGCAGTATCCCAGAACACAGATCAGCACGTTACAGGTATTTACTTTTTCTTTCAGGTTTTATTTTTAAAACACCATATATATTTAATATGCTTGAAGATGAGGGGTTTCATAAATAAATACCTTTATGGTTCCCCTTCTTGTTGTTGTGCTTCTTTCATTAAATTTAAGGCCTTAATGATTCCTTTTCATCTTTTTCTTCTGCATTGTAGCATTTCTAATGTTGGCAGCATGCATGGATCAGCAAAATGTTAATTCTAGCTATACATCAGCAGTTTAGTCTCATTTTTATTTTACTTTAAGTGCTGTGCTAACAGGGAAGCTAATTGTTAGTGTGTAAATTTGAAATAAATGTTTTCTGTAGAGAGTTTGTTCCATTTTTAATGAGGAGATAGATCATAGGGATCTCAGATTTCTGGCACTTTTAGCTGTTGCTGATTTAGATGTAAATCCATGGTAGTGGTAAGAAACTCATTTTTCCTTTGCATGTTCTCAATAGTATTTTTTTTCTTGTGCCATGGATGTAGCATTCCTCTGCCACATGTATTACTGGACTGACTTGTATTTATTACCATTTCCTCGTGCATTTGATACTCAGTAAATCATAAGTCAATAAAAGAGGCTGGTCAGCATTAGATATCTATTTGGGGAGCTGTAGGCTGCCTCTTTTGGCTTCAGTGGCGTGGGACCTTATGGATGTACTAATCCACTCATTAAAAAAGTCATTAAAAAGGAATTTTGCTGCTGTGCACGCCCAAGATATGTCATTATTATTATAGATCCCCATGTTGTGTGGCATGTTTCAAAATTCACTGTGTACTGTTCAAACACATCACAGCTTTTCTGCTAAATTCTGCATGAAAAGTTATTTGCCATTCAGGAGTTTATGACCCAGCAGCAGGTGTATGTATGCTCCGATGCATAATTCCTGTGTACAGCTCTACAGCATCTCACAATAGCTAGTTTTTATTTTATCTAAAAGATTCAGGATATGGAAAGACAGATTTCTTGTTCTAACCTCTTCAGCTGGATTTTTTTTCTAAATGTTGCCAGTCTCAACATCATCTATGAAATTGTTATTCTGCAGTACTCTTCAGAAGTTCCATTAGCCATGTGTTGCTTGAGTAAAAAAAACCTAGAAAACAAAACCTGGGGTTGTAAAAGTTAATGATCTTTAAAGTTATAGTGGTTCTTGTCTATATTTTATATTCTCTGTCTATATTTTGTGAAGTAGAAAGAGGCAATCCACAAATTTGATGTTTTTGTGCACCTGAAATAGGATATAACTTGGTGACTTCATCTCTAACTTCCATTGATAGCACCTTCATTCTTTTTTTCTCTTGATATGCATCTCTGTTAACATGAGTATTTGCTGCACTTCATATGTTTCTCATACTTTTTGTTTATTTGTATTTTCAGATGAAAAGAAGCCTTGTCCATTGTGTCCCGAGGAGAAATTAAAAGCTTGTTACGGTCCTAAGCTCCATCGTCACCTTCAGAATTTGCACTGGAAAGTTTCTGTTGAATTTGAAGGTAATTACAATCATATTTGAATAGTAAATGCTAGAAGAAATTGTGAACATGTTGTAGGACATTGTTCTTTGTGTCATCTTTTTAAATTTCTCTTGATTTAAGGATCTTGTTCCCAGCTCTGAATTAGAACCACATTTTGACATAATGAATCTTGAACTGGGACGTAAAATGTAAACGTAAAATAGCTCTGTATTCTTTTAAAGGCCAAAATAGTTACAGTTGTGCATTTTCTAATTAAGAAAAAATTACAACAATTGCTTGGCATGTCATGAAAATGACAATAAAAGTTAAAATATGTATATAATGAAAATTACTTTAATAAAAGCTTGGGGTGTATTATTAACAATCAGACACACAAGTATGGTCACTTATCTGGTTTTTAACAAGCTCTGTGATCTGCTTGTAAGATGCATTAAAATCCCTATGGGAAGTTGAAGAAGGAAAAGACAGTGAGCAGCATGTGTTTTTTGAAGAACCAGAAATAAGAGTTTGCAGGAAATAAAACAACTAATCAGAATATGGACAAGATGAAGGTTGATTTAAAAATGATGCAACTGGAGTTCTGGCTTTGTGTGTGCTAGCAGATGTCTTTTGTGTTTCCGGTATGTTTGGGGGGGTGGATTTGTTTTTCTGTAAACCATGAAACATATGGGTTCTTCACACAAGTCTTTTAGCCAGGTAACAATACTTTTGTGATATACTCAAAGTATTTTTGAACATTACATACCATATAGCCTGAAGACTCACTGTAGCTTCTCACAGATTTATTAAAATTAATTGCCTGTATTTTTTTCTGATTTTTAAAAATGTATAGTTAGCTGATTAATTTCTCTCTGCAGAAGGTGAGTTTGTGAAATAAGTGGTAACGTTTTCTTGTGGCAATATCTGGATATCTTCAATGAGACCATGAAATGAAAATGCAGAACACTTTGAATCAGACTCTGTGGTGTAGGACACATGCATTCTGTTTACTTACTGTCCTGTGATGTGACAATAATTTGTTTTCCAGGGTACAGAATGTGCATCTGCCACTTACCTTGTCATCCAGTAAAACCAAACCTTGTTGGAGAGCAGGTAAAAAATGCTGAATCACACAAATATTTGTTAGCTTGGGAAATGGGTATTTTGGGGGGAACTTCTGCGATCTACTTAGTCTCAAAATACATCTTGCTATTTAGTGTCAGTTTATCAGTCCAGAATGTAAGTATTTGAGGTGCTGGATGTGTCTCTGCTCCTCCCCGGCATGCAGAGTACGTGGAGCATCAGCAGAGGGTGGCTCTGGGAGTATCACCTAAGTCCCTGGCTGTAAAATCGAAGTATTTTGTATGCGCTAGTGGTAACAGATGACTTCTTCATCTGCCTATATTCAGCTGTTCCTCTGCTTTGATTGTGTTTATTCTGAAACTACACATGTTGTATTTTGCAGGCACTTTCGAAGATGGGAGCCCATTACCACTGTATCATCTGCTCAGCAACTATCACGCGAAGAACTGACATGATAAGTCATATTAATCGTCATGTGAATAAAGGAGAAACTGAGTCAAGGTTTATTACAGGTGTGTTCTTCTGTAAAACATTCAATCTTCTTATACTGTCTAGCACGTGGAGTAACTATAATAAATGAGTGAGAGAGATGATAAAAATCCTGGAACAGATTTAGCTTTACTATTGTAAAATCTGCCCTTAATATTTCGGAACACTTTTTTTCCTCAAAGGTGTAACGGCCTTGTGATATAACCTCTACATTGACTAGCTATTCTTATTGATAAATAATATTCCCTTCACAATTAGTTAAATGTTGCAAATGTAGGCTTCTCTCTCTTCAAAAGAATGGAGGACCTGGAAGCCATGTAACAAAAATCTGTGTAGAGAGTGTAATGCCTATGTATTTGGCTGTGTGTGTGTTTGTAAATCAGTCTTGAGGAAGTCTCTGCAATATAAAAATCCTTTGCCTTTTATCCAAACTGCATCAGCGTGGATACACCAAACAAGGTAGTGGGAAGCATTTTAAATAATTGGAACGCCAACTCTTTATTTTTGCAAATTGTCTGCTCTCTAGAGCTGTCAAGTAAAAGGCACATTATTGATTAGCTGATGTGTAAAACTTTTTTTATTTTCCTGCACCCTAGACTATTGATGTTGAAAATTGATCTATTTTCTCTGTGTAGATATATGGATTTTTACCTATATATAATGTAATAAAGGTGAGACTGGGTGCTATGAGGGTCACACTTTCTGTTGCCCATAAGCAGGTTAGGAGTGGTAGTTCGGTGTCTTGGCGTCAGTTTGCATGTAAGAAGTGATAGTAGTACCCTCCATACCGTAGACCATACTTTTAACTTCATTCCATAAATTTAATTTTTATTATTTATGTATTAATTCAATTACTTACTTTTAATTATATGTATTAAATTAAATTAGTGAAATTAATTTAGTTTTTATTAATTTAATTTTGAACATTAATTTAATATGGACTTTCTATTCCATAACTTTAACCTTTAACAGAGGTTGTGAAATACATGTATCTCTGTATGGTTCCCTTCAGAACTGTTAGTAAAGAATGGCCTATTTGATGCTTTTTTAACAAAATGTTTGTGGCTACTTTTCCTCATGAGGAGAGGAGAAATTCAGAACATCTTTCACGCTTAATCGTTGAAATTGTCCCTCTGCTTGTGCTGTCTATACACGTTTCATGAAGCTGTTTGATAATTTAGAGATTAGATCAAGGATTTTGAGGGATTTTTGCAGTTCACTGATACAAGTTCAGAACTATGTCATTAGGGTTTTATTTAATTAGCAGTGTATTATGTTAGAACATGCAAAGCAAATGTGCTCAAGCTCAGGGGCTCACTTTCTGAAGTTTCTGAATATGTAGGAGCCCAACTGAAAAACAAATCTGATGTTTTATGGGAAAAAAATTATAGTAGAGCTTGATCCTTATCTGTTCCTTGTAGGACTAGAAGATAAATCCTCTGCTTATTTACCCCCACGTACTTGTTAACTGATCCGTGTGCTAGTTTAATTACAGCATTACCCAGACTTCTTGCTCTATGGGAGCAAATTTTTAATTTAATTTATCAAATGTGCTAATGCTGTTTTCAGTTGTCAATAACTCTTTCCTTCCCCCACAACTGCTTGCTTTTAGTTGCTGCTCCCAAGTCTTCTGAAGTGCTGAAGGAGTTGGCCACAGATGTGCAGGTTCTTCCGAACTACTCCACACCTCAGAAAACAGATTCCTATTTTAATCCTAAAATGAAACTCAACCGGTAAGAGAACAGGGGGTGGGAGGATGCACCAGAGGGCTGCTGAGTTTGTAGTGAAAAATACTTGTGTGTTTTGAAAAGCAAACCCTGAGAAACTTTAGTTCAGAGGGCAGGAGAAATAGTTTTCCATTAGAAAATGTGTCTGTACCAAAGTGTGAGTGTTGACACCAAGGCTTCAAGACGGGGCTTCAGCCCCTGCTGACCCCTCATGTTCTCAGTGCTGTTAATATTTGAGCTGAGTTTAAAGTTAGCTCAGACACACCTGTGACAGCTGAGATGTGACTCTGGGGGAGGCCATTGCAACCAAGGTCATGGCCATGTCTCAAAGAACAAGTGGAATTTCATTGCTCTACAATCATTTATGATGATTTTCAACATGGAGCCATTGTAGGGTAGTGTTTTTCCATGTAAAACATAGAGCTTGGCTTAAATGTTCTAGTATTATTTTAAAGGGAAATAACTAAAGAAAAAGAAGGAAAAATGTTTTCTCAACTTACCATGACCATTCCTTTTTATTTTCAAGGCAGTTGATATTCTGCGCACTAGCCGTTCTAGCCGAGGAACGTAAACCGATAGAATGTTTGGATGCTTTTGGTGCCACTGGTAAAGTCGATTACTTTACTCTTTTGGTTAATATCCAGTAGTATGAAGCTGCAAAAATGAGTAGGAACTGACATGATGTATTAAAAAAAAAAGTGAGCTACACAATAACTTTCTTCCTTAGGCAGCCAGCCATTGGCTTCCATACAAAAAAGCCATCAAGAGCGTGGTATTAGGTGTTTTAAAGACTGTAAATAATGTTAAGTCAAAGTTTAGCAGTCTCCTTAAAACTATTTGCTTTCATGTTCAACATTTAATGGCATCTTCCTAAACTTGTGGCAAGGTCACAGATCTTGTGTGACTGTGGTTGTGGACTTTGGCTGTAAAATCAGCCTGTGGTTTAAAAATGGTGATGAATTCAAGTGTCTTTATCAGAATCATCTCTTAAATTATTACAAAATTCTGAATGTGAACTAAATGTAATTATATCAGTGTCTATTTAACCATCTGGAACAAAAACCCAAAGAGATCTGGATTGCTGCCTCTTAATTAAGAACAGTAACTGCTCAGCATTTTTGCATAAAAATTCTTGATTGTGAATTAATCCCTGTTCTGAATGAGGCCAGACTCCACAAGCACATCCTGTCCTGCACTTCTGCTATGTCATCATGGGCTGCACTACAAAAGCTACATTTGGAGGCAACCTAAAAATATTAGTTAATGTTTAACTATTTAATTATTATAAAATAATAATTAATTGTTTTGCCAGCTTTTGCAGTAGCCGTTCTAAGGTTACAATTCTGTCTTTCCATAGGTATCATGGGATTACAGTGGGCAAAGCATCTCAGGAGTGCTGTGAAAGTTACGATTAATGATTGTAACGAAAATTCCGTGACGATGATTCGGGAAAACTGTCACTTAAACAAAATGAAGGTGAAACTTGACTCTATGGAGGAAGACAATGGTGAAGCTATGGTAGATGGAGAAGAAAATACTGACACCATTGAAGTGACAAGAATGGACGCCAATGTTATAATGCATTTGAGAGCATTTGATTTTATGTAAGTTTGAATGTTTCTGTTAATGATTTCCCGGTTTGATAATGACACACCACACCCATCTCCCAGTGTATGGTTATTTAGGGAAAATATTAAGTCCTTCTGACATACAGAATGGTCTATAATAGTACATGAAAATTTTAAGCCAGACTCTCTTTTTATAAATACATTGTTTGAGAAAGAGAAATGTCAAATTAGTCTTTTTTTAAATTGAAACTTCTAATTTAAAATTCATACCTTTGCATGTCATTGTGCAGGACTTCATTGCACCTCCTGTTTTAATCCAGTTTGCAGTGTGTTCATATTCAACTAGACTAATTCTTCCAAGTTGGGTTTATAGATGCATACTTTCAAAACCTATACAGATATCAAAATAAGTGATTGGATTCTTTTTTTTTGATTGATTAATGTCTAGATCTAAGCTCGTAAGTATTCAGGCTGAAAATTAGTATTAATTTAGTTCATAAAGTGGAATGCATTCTTGGTTTTGGAAGTTTCCCTTTGTTTTAAGGCTGAAGGTAAGCCTCAGGCCAATATTCCTGTAGCTTAAATGAGTCACTGGGTCAGGACGCCAAAAAAAAGCACTTTCTGGCTTTGTGATGATGTGTATTTTCCAGCATAGTGCTTCCCTAGCTCTTGCAATTTGATACTTTAAAGTTCCAGAGTATTTAATGAGAGGTGTACTGTAAATATTAGTCCTGTTTTCTCATTTTGTTTTAAATATGGCCATAAGTGAGGCTTATAAAAGTGTTTTCTGCAGTTGAAGGCTAAACTGTTGAGCATCTATAGATACTCAGTGGTACTTTGCTTTCAGCCATTTGGACCCCTTTGGAACTTCTGTGAATTACCTGGATTCTGCCTTCAGAAATGTGAGAAACCTCGGAATTGTGTCGCTGACGTCCACAGACACCAGTTCTCTGTACGCAAAGGCCCAGCACGTTGCCCTGCGTCATTACGGGTGTAATATTGTCCGAACGGAGTACTACAGGGAATTGGGAGCCAGAATGATAATTGCTGCTGTGACAAGGTACTGGTAAAACAAATTTGCTCAAATTCTGCTTCTAGCTGCTTCTGTAGGTTGTGCATGTTCGGTTTCCAGAATTCCTTAATTCTTGATACAAAATGAATGTTTCGTATTTTGTGTGCTGCTATGGGATAATGTGATTTTTAAACTAAAAGACTGAGCGAGGAGAAAAGGCCTAAATAGGGTGAGAGACTGGGACAGTGGGGAGGGATGGTAATGTAAAAATACCCAGACTTGCCTATTTGCACACTCTTATTCCTCCATCAATTTTATGGTCATTTTAGTGCTGCATAGGACTTTATAAATATGATTTAAACTGCCTGAGTGGCTTCTAGCTGAGCATTAGAGTTAGATTTGCTTTGGTGGAAGCTGATGTTCACTTTAGCTCTTCATGCTTGAAGTTAAAAAGATACATGTGATTGCTAATTTGAGAAATCAGTCATTTGCATATCAATATTCTCAGTAAAAGGTAAAATAAGATTTACTCAGCCTTATAGGAAGCAGACAAAACCAGCTATTTAAGAAATGAGGTTTTCTCCTGATCTCTTTCTCAGATCTTCAGAATCTCTTTCTAGAAAGTGGATGAGCTCAAGAATCTTTCAGCAGGTTCAGGTATCTGTGGCAGTTTGAGTCTGCTGAACTGAGTACGATTTGGTTTTGTTTTTCCTTCACAGAGCTGCAGCTCGCTGTAACAAAGCCATTGAAGTTTTACTCGCAGTGGCTCTAGAACATTTTGTTCTAGTAGTGGTCAGAGTTTTAAGGGGACCATCCATCGCGGATGATTCAGTAAAGAAAATAAGATACCTCATCCATTGCCAGTGGTGTGAAGAGAGAATTTTTCAGAAACAGGGTAGTATGGCAGAAGGTAAATGGCTTTTCCTTTGTACTTTCTGGAAGGTCTGATTTCTGTATGTCTGGTCTGTGCTTGTTTAAGGCCTTGTTTGTATTGGCACTCCCTTAGTAAAGTAATAATTACCTTTAATGTAACAATCCCCACCTCACTGGATGAGGTGGAGAAGGTGCCATGCTTTACGGTAGTGGGTTAGATGAGTTGGCTGCATGAATTTTGCTGTAAATATACTGGATTTGTTTCTCAACACCAACTAGCTGAAGCTGCTGGAATGCCCGGTAAATATGGGTCTGTATTTTGAGCAAAGGCACAAAGAGTGGGACAGTCTTTGCTACCACTTGGTTCCTCCGCACAGTTGCAGCTGGATAGATTTAAGTGTCAGATAGCTTTTCTATGGATCGTTTATTACCTTAAAATGCAGTGTACTAAACAGTATCACTTTCCCTCTGACAAGGATATATGTTCTCCCTGCCCTTGGGCAGGACCTGCAGACATCTGATGGAATCTCTCGGCAGGTGTGGTAGGAAAGACACGTGTAGTTCTAACACTTAGTGGTAAATCAAGGCAGCCTCCAGGTTAAAAACTGACTGTGGGCTGTCTCTAAACACAAATTAGTAGAAAAAAATAAGCTAAGAGGTAGCTACTAGCCAGATGGTAGTTTGAATGAAGATAAAAGGAAAGAACTTGTTTCAAAATTACAGGTTCTTGGATATTTGACTACTAACTAGTGGTGGTTTTGACTGCCCTGCTCCAAGTCAGGTGCAGGAGTGTGCAATGGGCTTGTTATTAAAAAGATTATTTAAAACCTTGGATAAAGTTTTAAGAACAGAACGGAGTAACTGATAGTGTTGCAGCAGAGATTTTCATTAGTGTCATGGTTTAACTCCAGCTGGTAACTCCACCCCACGCAGCCACTTTTCACCCCCTGAGTGGGATGGGGGAGAGAATCGGAAGAGGAAAAGTGATACAGCTCGTGGGCTGAGATAAAGACAGTTCAATAGGTAAAGCAAAAGCTGCGCACAAAAGCGAAGGAAACAAGGAATTCATTCACCCCTTCCCATGGCAGGCAGGTGTTCAGCTAGCTCCAGGTGAGCTGGGCTCCATCTAACCTATCGGTGACTTGAGAAGACAAAACACCATCACTCCAAACATCCTCCTCTTCCTTCTTCCCCCAAAATATACACTGAGCATGATGGTGGATGGTATGGAATGTCCCTTTGGCCGGTCCATGTCAGCTGTCCTGGCACTGTGTGAGAAGTTGAAAAGTCCTTGACTACCTAACAACAACCAGACCATCAGCATCTTATCAACATTCTTCCCCTACTAAATCCAAAACACAGCACTCCACAGCTACTAGGAGGAAGATTAAGTCTTATCCCAGCTGAAACCAGGATAATTAGTAAACGAATCGTTTACTTAATGCCTTTGTGTTGATGTCATCTCTCTTCAGTAGAGCAGGCTTTGCTGGCTATTTCAAAACAACTTTTAAATCCTGTTTTTCTGTTGCAGAAAACCCGTATCAGCAGCTGCCTTGTGATTGTCACAGCAGTATGCCTGGGAAGACGGCGGTTGTTCTTGGTCCTCTCTGGTAAGTACAGAACACAACATAGAATCGGAGAATAATCGAGGTTGGAAGGACCTCTGGAGGTCAGATGCTCAGTCACATAATAAAAACGTAAGGCTGCTGGATATTCTACCACTGCAAAAGGAGGTAGAGCAACTGGGAGGAGCTCAGAAAACATTTGATCGCTTTTAATTTTGTAGGGTGTTCCCTTTTTGCTCTTGTTCATAGTGTTCCGTCTGGTTAATAAATGAAAAACTGCCTTTAAATTTCACATTTGGTGCAACTTAGGTAATACATCCTGCACAGGGGAGCCTGGCTGTGTACTCCTCTAGCTGCCAAATGTTAAACAACTTTCTATTATTCTATACTCGTGGAGAACTTATTTACTAAATCCTCATATGTGCTGATGGTAGTAAATACTACACTGCTCAATAGTTAATACTTAGAACTTTCTCTTGTGAGAAATAAGAATAAATCTTTAAGTCTTTTAACCATGTCAGAGCAGCATGAAAATGGCTCACAAGTGACAGTACTTTTCTTGTGGGGTCTAAATTACTTTCTCAACATAGTAGGACAGAAATAAAATGACCATTCTTGAGATCTTGATTTTTTAACACCAGACAAATGCTGCTGTCATTGCAAACCAGTTCACTATTGCCAAGTTGAGAACAGAGTCAGCCTGATGCAGCGCTTCAGTGTAATGCAATTGCTGATCAGTTTGGGCAAGGGATTTGCGGAGCAAATTTTTTTGCTTTCGTTAAGAAGTCTTAATGTTTCACTTGTGTTTTGTAGGTCAGGGTCCATCTTCAACAGCGGGTTCCTCAGAAGAATGCTGGTTGAGGCTGTCCAGCATGGTCTGGATGAAGCTCAGCCACTTCTGAAGACGTTATTTTGCGAAGCAGAGTGTACAACTTTGAAACTTTCTACCCATAGCCCTTCTGATGAGAACAAACAAGGTAAGAACTGCACAGATGTGTCATAAAAAGGACCGGCTTGGGGGCTATTTAGGGAGATTCTGCTCTTTAAAAACTTAGTGTGTCCATAAAACAGAATGCAGGGTGGGACAACAAATAAACATAATGCAGTAGGTGAACTGCCATGAAATCCAGCATGTTCCCTGAGCGAGCTGGGAATACGCAGTGTCTGCTGGTTCTTTGACTCGAGAGGATGTGCTGTGAGAAGGGAGGACTTGGGCTGTTGTGCTCTGCATATTCCGCAGGCACTGCAAACCAGCAGGCCCAGAAAAATGGCTTTTGGGATGGGAATGCTGTTCTGCTCATTAAATAAAATCATATTTTTGAATATCGCCTCTGAACTCCAAGTTAGTATGTGAAAGTTTTCCTTCCTGCACTTCTTTAGGCCAGAACGTGGTTTTATTTCTTCCTGTTTTGCCATTTTCCTGTCTCACAGTACAATTAATTTTGACTCTTGTGTTCTAGAAGAATGTGGCGTATATATTAAAACAGCAAATACTTCTGCAGAATCCTACTTGATACATGGTAAGTAGATCATTTTCGTGCAGTTCAAGCAGTTTCAAATTAAACTGTAGTTTAAGTGATGGCTAAACCAACCTAGTCGTCACAGGTTTGGGTTTTTTTTAATATCTAGCAATCATAGCATGTTAACTAAATTCAGCCTGGATTTTAACTCTGCAAAAGTCTAGCTTAAAATCAGACACAAAGGTGTAGCTGCTGTGTGGCTGTTTGTGTGTACTGTCTTTGGCTTCACTGACATCTTTTGTGGTCTTGCTGGGTATTCACTGGTTTCACTGGCATTTCTTGTGGCTCAGGAAAAAGAAAAAGTGAAGAAGTGCTTCGGAATGCAGCCAAGCGCCAAAAATCTGAGAACAGTGCTGAGCACCCTGCGTTTTACTACAATATCCACAGACACAGTATTAGAGGAATGAACATGCCAAAGTAAGGCTTTTGTTTAAGCTCCAGCCTTATATTACTGTGACAACTGATAACTTGTATTGAGTCAGCCTTATTAGCATTAATGCCTTTTTTTTTTTCCAGGTTAAATAAGTTCTTAAACTATCTCTCCGAAGCGGGATACAGAGTCAGCAGAACCCACTTTGATCCCATGGGAGTCCGCACAGACGCGCCCTTGGCGGAGTTTAAGACCGTCCTGATGAAGTACAGCACCCCCACGTACACGGGGGGCCAGGCGGAGGGTCCCGGCCACCGACCGGGGGACATCCAGCAAGGAGAACAGGCTTACGGCAAGACAGACGGCAAGGTGGACGATGCCGAGTTTCTGGAAGACGATAAATCTGCGGTCGCTGCTGCCTTGTTGACAAAAGACTGCCCCGCTCTGTGCGCGGCTGATTAACACAAACCGTCCTGTTTGCAGGGCGGGATGTTATGGACTGCGAGCACACCCTGTTTCAGTAAGCCAGTACATCTCACCAAACCGGATTTAGAAAACTTGAGCTGCCTGCTATTTTAATTTGAAAAAGACACTTTAGAATTGTTCACAGCGTGTGTGGTCAAGGTACTGCTGCTGTGGGAAGGTCTCAGAGGGAGTTTCTTGCATCCACTTTGTTGCTGAGGCTTGGTGGCTGCTCCCAAGCCCTTAGTAACACCTTATTGCCAGCACAGAACCCAGCAGGGCGGATGGGGCTGAACATCTTCAGCATTTCTCAACAGGAGGTTAATACAAAACACAGTATTCCTGAAATGAATAATTCCTAACACCTGACTGGCTACAGTTCAGTTAAGATGATAAAATATGACAGGATAAAAATCCAGAAAACCCTTCCTTGGTGTGCTTCTCACTCCAGCTGGCACGTGTAATTTGGCGTTTGGTTCTGTTTTCATAGTTCTGCCTACAAGCAAGGACCTAACTCAAGTGAGAGCAGAAAGAAATGGTTCCACGACTGTTCCTGAAACTCCAGTTCATCCAAACCATAGTGAGTTGTGTTTGTCACCCTTGGTAGGCGTTTGTGCAGAGATGACATTTGGTTGGGTACTGCAAAAAGGAACAGTGACAAGACACCCTGAGTTCCAGGTGACGTTTTGCTATGAATCTGTCATTAAAGTCTTAGTTGTTTAAAAGATCTCTTCTGTGAACGAGCAAAGAGGTGCTGCGGTGGGAGTTGGGTCTGTTTTCCTTAAATACACGGCAGCATTCCAGTCAAATCAACTTGACTTTGTCTTTTCTTTCCCCCAAACCTTGTTCTGACACCTCTCTATGTGTCACTTGAATTGGGAACAACTCTGCCAAATGAAGGAGTTGCTGTGGTTTTTCATAAGTTGGGTGTTCAGCCTGGCCCCAGGTGTTTGGTTTATCTATGAGGAGAGCATGAGAGGTTATTATTGTGATTTATCCATCTCTGAAACTTCCTGGTAAGAGTATTGCTTCTCATTGAGTGCTGACCAAGAGGAATGTGACCAGCACACTCCTGATCATGCACAACTTCCTAAGCTCCCCTTGGGCCAGAATTAAGTTATTGCCTCTTAGACCATCTTCAATTCAGGACTGAGGACTGTCCTAATTAAAAATTAAGAAGAGACCACTAAAGGGATAATATTTGCACTTCAGCAGTGATACAGCATGAAACTAAGTTTCCTTTGAAAATTTAGTGCTTCTAGTTCTTTTCTAAAGGTAACTTGGTATCAAATTAGAAATTAAAATGAAGGAGGAAAACCTTAGTTGTTCTGACCAGTTTTCAATAATTTTTGATGCAGAGAGCCTGTTGGAAGGCTCTGCTCACAGCTAACACAGCTCACTTTAGTGTTACTGTAAGTGGGATAAAAATCACTCCAAGTTGGCTAATTGAAGCAAAAGAGAATGTTCCAATTAGAACAAAATAAGCTAAAACGGAAGTTTAACTGAAGCCTGTTGGAGGAAGGATTGCCCATTGCTTTTACAGCTCCCTGAGTAACAGAAGGTATTGTGTGTATTTTCCAAGTCAAAGCAACTCTTCCCGTGCACAAGGAGGGGCTGAGAAAATGAAGTTCAGACTTGTCCATATAATTTGGGGTTTTTTGCCATTATAAAATCAGGGACAAGGAGTTTTTGCCTGGTGTGAGTGACCAGAAGGGGGATTTGTAGCTCAGGCCTGTGAGAATTCTCATTCTGTTCAATAGTTGTCTTGGTTGTTCAGTAGGTTACATCAGTCCTGCAATAATTAATTAACAGAACACTAGTGCTGGTTCAAGGCTGCTGTTTAGGGGCTTCTCCTTGTTATTTCCTGAGTCTGCGAGAAGGGTTGCATCCTTCTGCTTAACAGTTGTAATATAATAACTGTAGAAATAAAGCAAAGAACAGGACTTCACTTTTTAATAACATACCTCAACCCAAGTGAGTTGGTGGAGTTAACCTACGCTCCTTCCTGTTGAAGCTGCTTAATATACAATTAAATGCAACCAGAGTCGCTGGGTTTAATCCCAACAATGTGAAAATCTTTTCATCCTGTTCCTCAGGCTCCAGGATCTGAGACCAGCACCAGCTGATGTCTTCTGTCCGCCTATGGATTTCCAAAACTGGCCAAAGGGTTTCTTTTATGGATTGGCAGAGGAAGCAGCACTGGAATTCCCAATAGCTTGTTAAAACACGTTGGCTTTTATTGTCAATTCAAGAGTTTCAGTGTCACTTCAGTTGGATACTAGAGCTATTAGGCTTACCCGTACCTAACACGTTATGTATTTAAAAAATAACATGGCTTAAAAGACGGAAGAGTAAAGTCATTTTGAAAACAAAATAGTTTATAGCACTAGAGAGTCACAGTGCAATCAATGGTTTAATCAAACAACTACATTATATATATATATAATAATAATATTTAAAGAACATAAATATTCAGTAAATTCACTACAACATGAAAATAAAAGCTTCACATTCTCCCACGCTTCTTAAAGAACTTGGGGACAAAGTAACAGACAGACTCCTAGACAGACCGCTCGGCCTCACAAACACCTCTCGAAGGGACTGGATGTCCCCTGGGCGATCACACCGGGAAGGGATGCTGCGACTAAGCTAGAAGGTTTCCCCATCAATTTTAAAGCATTTATAATCACCACTCCCCCACCCCCCAGATTATATTTAGTGGACATGCACTACTAGTCTATACAATGCACCATTTCACCAGAAAGTCATGAATTGCCTTAAAAACTGCCCCCTCTGCATTCCGGGGCCTGAAAACTGCAGTTTCATGTCACAAAAAAAACTAAGTCTTTCCAGTAAGAGAAAATAACTAAGTTACTCAAAGAAAACCGCCGAGTTTTCACATCAGGATCAAGCTGATCTGCAACAGCAGCCGGAGTGGATACGTTTATTTACAAGTGCCAGGCTGGAAAGATGGACGTGACAGAAGGATGATTCCTTCCTAAGAACATCCCCGAGCATCTGAACACTTCTGTACCAAAACCAGTCTAACTATGGGCAAGACAAAGCAGCAGCAACACCATCTGCTGGAAAGTGTATTATATTTCTCACCTATCATTGCAACTTCTTTTGCTTCAGGTGCCGACAGCAGCTACAGGACCAGACACAACCGCCTGCTGCCAAGTCCGTCCAACTTGAACCTAAAGTTAAGACACTAAATGGTAAACTTCGTCAAGTACTAAAATTGTCTTCCAAAGTGCTAAGCCACATTTGTTAAAGCTATGGCAAAAAATAAAAAAGAAACTAATCTATGAGCAGCTTCTGGTTGGAGTCCTCCCTCCTCAAACTGGAGCCCGGATAAGCTCCCAGCTGGGGTGGCACAAATTCCATAAAGCAAAGCGTTTGGACATTGCACTATGTCCATGCGCTGGAATTTTGGGGGATTTGCTTTAAGAGAAAAGTTTTCAGGGGGGTTCTTTACAGAACATTCCAATACATTCACAATAAAAATCTGTAATTATAGGAAATAGAGCAGGGACATAAAACTTTGAGGAGATTTTCTTCGATTAAGGATGCGAGGACAGGATAACAGCGCAGCCGGGAAGCTGCAGTGCGCAGCAAGGCTGGCATGTTCTACACAGGGTTATGGGTTTGAGATGTTAAAAGGTTTCCGAGTGAAGTATTTGCTGAAAAGCAAACCAGATTCACAAATCACCTCGTGCTGAAGCATTCAGCCCAGTAAACAGGAAGGTTTTAAAGTGTCTGTTTTCTCACTACGGCTCTATTTGTTCACAAGAAAATGACTCATAAATCTTCTCTAGGGAATCAACCTCAAGCTGCAAGACTCGGAAATCAATCCTCCACCAATTTTTTATACGGATAACCATCGGCAGACAACATTGAACTACAGCCCTTGGCATGTGTGACTACTGAACAGACCAACTTGGCCGCCCAATGCTCAGTACTTCTCAGAGGCCACTGTGACTGTGTCATATGGACGAGAAATCCAGATTTACCTGGACAAAATGAAGACATTCCAAACCGGAACACTCGTTATCATGCATTAGGAACAAAAAAGCATGTCAACCACTGGAATGCACTGGAGAAGGTCATTTAGTCTCCTAGGGAAAAAAGCAAAACCCCAAAACAAAGACTAAATTAAATACAACCCAGAATACTGTCTGACCATATTAATAAGTATACTGAGAGAGCGTGAAGGCATCACATGTGCTGTCCATGAAGATAAGGGTGGTGCCTTCTTTTAATATTAAAGTTGTAGCTATAAAAGAGTTAGTCCCATCTCTGTTTTCCAGCACAGCTTATTTATGTTCCTTTGTGGGTGCATAGTACAGTTCCATGGGTTTGTTCACTTTCCAGTACTTCTCGCTGACCAGTTCCAAGGAAAACGAGCCATTCAATACCTAGAAGAGAACAGCGAAACAGAAATGAGAGAAATGTAAAGGATCTGCCTTTTATCCGCAAGACTTAATTCATTCAGATAAACGCCCAGGTGTAAGATCAGGCTCGGAGTTCAATCCGATTGTGACGCTGCCACCTTGTATCTGTATATTCCGAATTTGGCAGCTGAATGAAGGGATCTGCCCCCGGTCCACCCACAGCAGCTCACAGGGGAATATTCGAAGCCCACACAGACATGGAGAAACGTCACCGCACGCCAGACACTTCGGGTGCAAGAGCTACCTGCTCTTCAGACAATTCTCTTAGATGAAGTAATAGTTTTCCTCTTCAATTTTAACCGTAAAATAGCGCCATAAGTCAGCTGGTTGTTGCTGGCATCGCTGGATTTTTCCCAAGTAATTTATATGCCTCCTTCTCTACTAACTGAGTTTTTGCTCTATGTGTTTTCCCGCAGAGGAACTGATCTGCTCCTAAATGCACAACCTGGTGCTGTGAATTTCACCCCTAAGCCAACTCAGGAAAAGCCCAGCTGCGTGTATTTCAATCAGACCTGTATCAAAGACTTATCAAGGCTCAGCTTTCCGCTGCTCACCGTGAACTGCCCGTTGGCGGTAGCAATGTAAATGGTATATTGCTTCTCGCTGGCCGTGTCCAGGTTCATCTGGTTGGATTCGCCTTTGCTACGAAGCTCCTCCAAAGCCAACCTCACCGCCAGGTACTTGGACAAGTGATCAACGGTGGCGTTGCCCGAGGTCTTAATGTATCTGCAGCAACAACAGCGATAATCAGAGACATATGAGTTGTAGGTACGGTGAAAAGCCATCTAGAACGCCCCTAAATATTAAGCATCAAGCGTGAAAAGACCTGGAAAAGTTCACAAACAAGAATATTAATTGCTTTTCCCCAAGACATGCAAGCAGCTCATCGAAGTATAGCGTTCTAAAGTGTCCCTTCATCTTTTTGACACTTGTCCCACAGGCCCTCCTGCTCTTGGGAGAAAGAAGACATTGCTGCCCTGGCATCTGCTCAAAATGAAAAACCCAGTGATGGGTTGTCAAGGGCTTTTCAGAGCTACTCACGGCTGCTGAAATCTTCTGAGCATAGATACAGCCTCAAGTGCCTGGACAGAAAGCCGTACGGTGGGACAGCTGCCCACACAACACTCTGCGCCTCGTCACTCTTCCGTATTGTCTCACTATCTGTTTTCGCTTCAATTATTCACACAAGAATTAAAGGCTGACGCAAATGCCTCTCCCAGAAGCTTGGTTTTCTCTTTGCCTTTCAGAATGACCCCTGGAACTCCTTTGCAATTCCAAACCAAAAAGAAAAGCTGGCCGAAACTTTAGAATATATTTGTAGGCACTACAGGGAGATGTCTCGCGAGGAGAGAAAGCCAGGAAGAGATGGGAGGGAACTCCACGAGACTCCTTGTTGCCGCAATCCAAAATTTCCAGTCGGTGGTTGGACTGGATCATGAAAAAAATGCCAGGAAAAGCGTCCAGCCTATAAATCCCTTTGACACAAAGCTGCTCTAAAAACTGCTGACACTTATGCAAGGTTTGTTTATTCCTAAAGAATCTTATTATAAGTAGAAAGGGGTTGATATTATACCATTATCTTGGGAACTACTGGAAACTGCAATGCTAGAAGCCCTTAAAAACATCTGTATTTGTGATTAAATCAAAGCAGATTGTTACTGCAACAGAGTATTTTTATCAGTTGAGCATCGACCTGACTTGCAATGGAAAAGGGGAAAGTGTGCGTATGGTTGAACAGAATGTGGTACGACTGACGTAAATGGATTTTTCAAAGCCCCAAGAAGTGACAGAAAACAAAATCACCAGAAAAATAAGAGCAGAATATCCAGATAGGATGTGAAGAGCAATAAGCGGGCGTTTACCTCGTCTGCGCGCTGTCGTCGTTCTCCATCAGGGTGGGGTGAGGCCTGAAGACCAACTCTATTTCACTCGCCCCGTCCATGACGGGGTCTATGGCCACGGTTGTGTTGTTATTGTCCAGTTCTAGCCCCGAATCGTCCGACGTTTTGGTTCTTTTATTGCTGGGTCCTGCCTCCTGGTTGCTGTGCGTCGAGGCGTTGCTGCAGTGCGAGCTGTCGCCGTTGTCCTCCGCGCCGCTGCCGTTCTCAATCTGCTGCTTCTTGCCCCTCTGTAACCTGAGCAGAAAGAAATGGGTAGAAATCAGCTAATCCGCGCTGGGGATTCCCCAGCGTACAGGCCCACGGGGTTGGTACAACTCTCCTGGTCTCTGCCGTGCCAGAAGGTAGACCTGGGCACACACAAGCACTAAACATTTCAGAGATTTTAAAATTTAAATTAAAAATTCTATCTTTCTGATAAAAAGATACTCATAGACAAGACTACAGACTTTTTCCTATCCCTCAAACGCCTTTAAGGTAATTTTTAACTTCATACAGTTATTTTTCAGACCTTTATTTTCATCTAAATGTGAATCCACCTGTGATGAAAAATATACATCACACCGTGTTTCACAACACAAAGTTTGGGGCCTTTTTCCCAGCTGACTCTCTTAGGTCACCCCTAGAATTTAAGCACCCCATATTCCAACCTTGTGAATTAAGTCGCGACTAAAACCTCAATTCTGGCGTTACATGCGTTGATTTGCATGTAAGGGGAATACATCGGTACAGGATTCACCGTGTTGCAGTTTATTATCAAAGAGAAGGTTACACGTGGACAAATGAGGTGGGTTACGTACCTGTTCATGGCCTGAATCTTTAACCCTTCCTCGATGCTGTGACTCAGAGCTTGCTGGTTGTTGTGTTTGCTGATCCTTGCCAGCACTCGCTCCTGGTGAGCTTCGTATTCATCGCGGCTGGGATAAATTTTACTGATGAGAGCATCGAAATTGGGATCCGGTCTCAGGGATCTTTTTGAAACGAGCTTTTTACGACACGTGGGACATTCTTTGTTGCTGGATAGGAACAACAAGGGAGAAAACAATTACAGCTCTCTGGCAATAACCAAAGTCTGCCCTAATGCTGCAGTTCTTGGTCAAAGTGCTCACCAAGACTCAATATTGAGAGTACATCTGGAATGAGGCTTCCGTCTTTGGATGGATCAGGTAGTTCCAGACATTGAAACAAAAACCCCAAATGTATCTCCCTGCTTCTTTTTAATGTATGTTTAAGGAAACTGTATTTAGACTGAAGAGTTCAGGAGTTCCACTCTGCAACCCAGTTCTGCCCTTAACCCTCTGGCTGGATTCTCACCTAGAAAAAAATGCACGTCTAGTGGAAATTACATTAAGGCATGGTCTTTCTGGGGCTTGGAAGATAAAACAAAGATTAAGGAACCTAGTCTGTAGCTCAAGCACTAATTCCTGGCAAAATTAAACCCAGAAACTTGTCCTTCCTACCATTTTGTTGTCTTTGAACTGAAATGTCAGGTTCACACACTAATTTTCCTGAGAGAGGCGTCAATGGCTGCAACACCGGTGTCTTTACTCCTGATGGTTTTATTGCTGCCCTCTAATGTATTTTTGCTAATTACTCATCTGATTTACACAGGCACAGCAAATAGGGTGTGACCTCTGTACAGAGGTAATTGCCATTATCAGAAATAGATCCCTCATTGACTTAATTGCTGTTGGTGACCTCAGAATTCTATCGCTTTGGGGAAAAGATGAACTTGTAATTGAAGAATAAGAGAAAAATTATTTGTGCTTTAGGTTGTTTCAGTAGCAAAGCCTGGAAAGCTTTGTCTAGAGTAAAATCCCTTTTCCCTGTAGTAACGATTCCGTACCCGCTCCTGAGGGCTGTGATGATACAATCGGCACAGAAGCGATGCAAACATTCTTTTGTCGTCATGGTGTTTTTTAACATATCCAGGCAGATGGGACACATAAGCTCGCTGTGCAGGCTCCTGGGCGACACCACGATCTCCAAGCCATCGGTGATTGCTTCCTAGCGTTAGTTAAGGTAAAGAGTTCTTTAATGGAATTTAGACTGCATGGTTCACTGTGCTTTTAAGGAGAAACACGGTAAAAAGGCAGAACGCGCATACACAACCACATCAAATACACTGCTAAAGGAAGGAAAAAAGAAATAAACATCAAACCGGCTTATTTTTCTAATATTATAAGACAGGTTTTTATTTGGGAAGGCTTTTTTAAAGAGTATCCTTTAAAAGAGGCAGTTAACATTCCTAAAGGGAAAAGAAAACATTAAACATCAAGCTTTGAGTTCTAGAAAGTATTAAAAAAGCTGTGCCATGAAGGCCTTGAGCCTGGCTTACCTGAGGCGTTCTTTGCAACTCATACAAACTGAGCTCCCATGTTTTGCTTAGAGGCTGCGTCCCGTTGGTCTGCACGGCTTGAGACATGCCTGGGGAGAAAAAGAGAGAGAAACTGCATGTTCCGGGATCCAGCTCCCTCGCCAAGGGGCTCCTGGGGCCAGCGGGGTGTCCCTGGGTCACAGAGACCCACAGTCCCTGTGCCACCAATGGGGACAATGTTCATCCCACACATGGATAATCCCACGCTCTCTGCCGCTCCAGAGAAACTAAAGGAGTCGGTGAGCCGTGAACGCTTTGCAAACATCAATTAAGGTCGTTAAACAGAAGCGACGCGGAACCCGAGGCCGGAAAACTTGGGCTGCGTGGTGCAAGAGCTGCAAGTGCCACCTGATGCGGAAAATGTCCATCAACGTCCACTCGGGAACCTGCACGTGGGTCAAGCCGGGTCCGCTTTAACCAAATCGTACAGAGATTATCAGGGTTTTGCTCATTTTTTGTGTCAGCAGTGGCAGACAAGCATTCCTGGAAATGGAAATAACTGCTCCACAACCAGAATTTGCTTGCAGGTAAAGGCACACATCACCTTTTCATTTAAAAAACAACACACAAATAAAACAAACCCCCTCCCACCCAATAAAAAGACCATGCAAAGAAACTGTTCTGTTTTCCCATCAAAATTGTGGGATTGTTGGATGTGATGGGGCAAAACTACCACATGTGGTCACTGCAGACGTGTGGAAGAAAGGTCAAAACATCAGAAGAAAATGATGTTTCTGAGCAGAAAATATTTGCACACTGGAGGAGAGGGGACAGACCTCCCCATCTCTCCAAAAATACCTTCCTTGAAGCAGGAAAACTTATCCCAGAGTGTATGTAACCACAGAAGAGGCAAGATATTTCTATAGATACATATATATATATATTTACTGGGTGGAGAAAGCAGAAGCGCTTTTTTCCCTTTAACGCTTATTTTTTAATCTAGGTTTGTATTTCCAGACCTTCACACCCGCAGCCAAATGCAGATTCTATTGATATCTACCAGGTACATCATAATCCAGCTTCCAATCCATCAAATTCCATGTGAAAAGGGTCACCCTCTCCGGAGAGCGAGGTTACTTTCTAAGCTTTAATTAATCATTGAGGAAAAAGCAAGAGAAACAGTGCAGCAAAGATTATTAGATCTACTTTTATCCAGGCACTGAAATTAGAGTTTTCTCCTGAAAAAAGGAAGGGGGTGAAAAAAAGCCTGACATGAAGTAGCCACGTCCACTATTATGTCTAAGAAGTAATAAAGGTCCAAAAGGGCATCACAAGAAATAGATGACAGACCATCGACTCCGATTTTGGCTATATAGATATTGTGCCTTAACAATACAGATGACTTGTCACAAGAGACGTGTTTCTCTGTGTGGATCAGAAAAGCAATTTAAGTTATCCAGAGGTACGGATTTAATTATGGTATTAAATGACAGATCTCAGCAAAACAGCAATGTTGAGAAAGTGTACAAGTGGCAAAGAAAGGACATAATACTTCTCTGTGTTCTGGTTTCCACGACTATTTGAGGTAATTCCAGGGGTACAGAAAGTCAAGTTGTTCAGGCAAGACCCTCGGGTTGGCAGCGATAGCACTTTCAAATTTGAAAGAGGACAAACGCTGGCCTGGAAGGTGGGGAGATCCGTGTAGTCCACTCGATCGCCTCCTCTGCTATGTCTGAAGGCGAAATTTGAGGACCGGTAGAAACACGCTGAATTCAAACATGCCAAAAAGCCCCTTCCCGCTCCAAAAAATCAACCACAAAAAATCACATTACACTGCATGGAGTTTTTAATCTGTTTGATGATCAATGAATAAGCTTCCTTGTTTTTTTCCCTGTTCCCCTACAATTTCCAGATGTGTATTTGGGTCTGAAAAATGCGGGTGGATGCGGCTTCTTTTCCCGAGCATGTTACTGGACGTCGGGTTGGATTACATTTCTTCACGCTGCTGAAACCTAATACAGCAACATCAGCAGCTGGTGCCGCTATCAAAGGTCAAACTCAACCACCAGGAGAGGCATTTTAACCTAAAATTGTACTGATCTAATAGGCACCACGTACCAACTCAGCAGTCTCAAAATCATAAGCAGTCTCTTCAGATGTTCTCATCGATGGCTGATCTCCATTCTCTCGGAGAACAGAGGGCAGAAGAACCTCTAGAGTTGGCCAACACTCAAGTCAAGCCTTCTGACCAAGCAGGAGGAGATCGCACCGGGCCCTTGCTCTCAGGTTCAAGAGCAAAGAGTTGGGCAGCTCTACTGACATCTGAATGGCCGATTCTTTCTAAAGCTACAAAATTAGGAAAAGTCTTTCACGAGCCAAAGAAAGATTTTTGTTTTCTGTTGTTGATTCTTTGTTCAGAGTGGAAAATATAAAAGTGGAAAGTTTCTGGATGAAAAGAACAACACACTTTTTATTAACTACTACTGGCAAGGGGAGAGAAGATAGAGAATAAATATAAAACCTTACATTTATTCTTCAGTCTGGAAATTCATTCCACTGAAATCTCACATTCTTAAAATCAGTTGGACCGTCACTGACGTATTTCACTATCCCTCTGCACCCCTTTCAGCATTTTTTTTAAGTCTTAAATATCTATTATATCATGCTTGTTTTTCCAACTGAAGATACAAAGCAGATTTCATCACAATATCTACTCGAGTTTTCAGCTGTTCAACGTCTTTTCCACTTTATAAATGAAGAAGATGGCATCTCTTCTTTGCAGGTCACACGTGCTAACGTTGGGAACGACGCGAAGTCAGGTACCCCCGTTTTGAAAATCTTCTAATACACCACAACTTTAGACTTTTTATCGTTTTTTAACTTTCTGGCCTTGTCTCTGCCCTCTGGATATAAGGAACCAGTGGCATGACACGGGGGTGATATGAAGGGGAGAAGCCACATTCCTGTCAGCTCTTGGAGCCACAACTAGTTGTTGTGATTTATGCTATAGCCAGAGGGAAACTCTTGTCAAAAAAAAACAATCCAAACCAAAAACCAAGCTTAACTAATATTATAAGGATCCCTACAATCCTTCAGACTGACTCAGTCTTCGAGGACAGTAAAATTTAAGCACAAACTTGGTAACTGCAGAGTACACACAGCTGTTGCTATCAAAGCAAGGGCTGGTGGATAGAGCCACAAGAACGAACAACAGAGCTGAGAGCCAGAAACGTTATGAATCTCTCCAGGTTTGATTCCTCCTCACTCCCTGAGAAAAAGAGAAACAGGCTAACATTTACTATTTAGTCATAAAACTTGCTGAGTTGCTGCGTGTCGTTTAGAGAAGAAAACTGCCGGATGAAAAGTGGGAGATTGTTAAAAATCATCAGAAGGTGTACATTTGTATTTCTTTGTACCCAGGATGTTTCTCAGTTCTCCACGTTGCCAGAACACTAAAATCAAAAGAAAACAAAACCCACCTGTGCTGTTCTTAAGAGTTTTCATTGATTTTTATACAAGGCAGCTTTACCCACATGTTGAATAGCTCCCTAACTAGAGCCGGTAGACGAGCCTGCTGGCTTCACTAAAATACACCGCATCGCTTCATCTGAAAGACTTGCTATTTAAGCCCAATTTCCTCGGAAAAAGGGGCTTACGCAACCTTGCTCTTTGTGCTCATCCATGTGTAAATTATTTTCTTAAAAAATATATATATATATTAGAAAAAGAATATTGAAGACTAACAGCTGGGGTTTAAAAACGTAACAACAAACTAAGTCTTGTTCCTGAAGCGCTGGAAAAGAGGCGGTTATAGGAAAAATAATGGTATGGAAGAGCCGATCAGAAAATAGCCTCTGATCTCCTGCCTGCTTGCTGACTGGGGAATCAATGCTGGAAAGTCCTTTCAACGCACTTTACAAGCTTTTATACTGAAATACGCTTAAATATTTGCTAAAATATTGTGATGAGTCACGGTAAGTTGGGTATTCGGGTATCCCAGTCCTGGAACTGGCCACTGGAAATAAAATCCAACAGGACCAGCAGGCTCTGGACCGCTCGGAGCTGTGTGACGCTGCTCCTGCTCTTCCCTACTTCACCTTCCCAGAGATTCACCACCCCTAAATTAGCCTCATTTCTCAAAATTTGTCATTGGTGACAATTTAAACAGTTCCTTAGGTCTAGCTTTGAACTAACCATGATGGTGGCCCTGCTTTAACCGGGGAGCTGGGGACTTGCTGCCAGATGACATCCAGAGAGCCCTCACAACCTCAATTACTCTCCAAAAGACTTTGCAGGGCCTATTTTAGCCCAGGCAAAGAGACCAGAGGGTGGAATGGTACCCAACAGCTGGAAGAGAGAACCCACAAAGCCAGCTCAGCTCTGGCCATACCGTACGAGCCGCTATTTAACACTAACCAGTCTACTGAGCTCTGATACTTCCCTCAAAAACGCTTTTAAGGAAAAAAAAAAAGCATCAGGCTCTTTAAAAAATAAAATACACACGTAGTATTGAACCCTTAGAAATCAATTCATTTTTGTTCCAAGTGTTAAAAGGTAAATATTTAGACTTAAAACAGTAGGAGAGTTAGAGCTCTGTTTGGTACGCCAAGTTCAACAGCACCTTCAACCATTTCCATTTTTACTTGCCAAAGGATTAGTTCTTTTAAAAACAGGTACCGTGGTGCAGTTACTCTGGAAGCTTAACAGGATTAGAGTTCTATATACTCTCTCCAATACTGTAAATAGTATTAGGGACAAATTGAATGTTTTGACAAAGTATTCGATTCAATAATTCATTTCAATTTACTCCATTAAAGCAGTCTGAAATTGAAGGTTTTGCTGCTTTTACTTCCTGGCTAAGAGCTTGATTTAGAAAAAAAAGATCTGGATAGACGCTATTTGAAGGAATTAATCTTCCCTGTAGTTCATATTTTACGTTCAATTATAATTTAGGGCAACTAGGACTAGATTACAATCTAATACTTCTACTATTCAATCTTTGCTGAAGTTTTGTTCCTCTCCAGATCTCCAAATCCCTGGGACGCAGCCAAATCAGGTCTGGCCTGGAGCTCATTTTATTCCCAGCTCTGCAACGAACCGCTCGATGATCCTGAACAAGGATGTCACCGTGTTTGTCCGTGCCCCCCACATCCTCCTCTGCTCCTTTATTGTCACCACGCTCCAAATCGCCTCTCAGCAAGTTTATATTGCACTCGCTATCATCAGGAAATAACTGATCTCAAAAACGGGATAAGCCAGAGAGAGGAAGGTCTTAGTAAAGTGGGTTTAGTTCATTCAGCTTTCAGTCCTTGTCCTGTCAAGTTCACTGAACTATCAAGTTCAATGTCACAACATCCCTTACAGGGAAGGTTTTCACTTCTTTATATTTGCAAATTGACTTCAGTATTATATTAGCCACGTGTACAGTCATCTTCTCTTGACACAACCAGTCCGTATCTGTGCTAACAACAAATTCCAGCTCACTGACCCATGGTCAGAGTTGCCATCAAACACAGCGTCTCCGTAGTGCAGCTCACCTCCAACGTACAAGGTTCAAGTTGTCAAGGCTCACAGACATCTAAGTCATGTGATCTGGCATCCATCATCATTTCTTATAGTCATTAAAACCCCATTTAAACTCCTTAGGAGCTTGTGCTGTGGATGTGTACCACGAGCCAGACATCAAGCAACAACTGCTTAAGCTACCAAAAAGAAAACAAGCAAGCCTTGGCCACGACAAAAGGCGCACGGGAGGACAAAATAAACTGCTGAGCATCGAGTGGTAAAATTCACAGGGGGAACTATTGCCATGCCGAAAGCATCAAGCCACAACGAGAGCATCACTAATGAAAGGTCACTTCAGGGAGGTGGTGGGATCTCCACATTGGGGACAGTCACACTCGACCGGTGTCACCAACAACCTCATCTAACTGGCCCTGCTTACCAGGAGGTTGTACTGCATGATCTCTACCAGTCTCTTCCAACCCAAATTATTCTAATTATGGGGCATCTCGCTATCGGATAAATTTATACTTAGTTTTGCTGTATAGAAAGTGACACAGCCAAGAAAAGCGAACAGCAGTGACTACTAACAGGGCAATAAAGCACGGCCATAAAAAGCTGAAGAAACCTCAGCAGGACATTCTCCTACTCCCCATGTCTTTTACAGCCTCTGTGGCTCAATATGAACATACTCCTCACCCACAAAAGAAACATCAGAAGGTTTTTTGGGGGACTGCAGTGACCAGTAGCTTTAAACAAAGCAGAATCCATTTGTTTGAACTGCATGGAAACAGCAACAAGGGAATTGAGCCTTTAGGTGCGCAGGATGTTATAGAAAATATCCAGCTTAAGCTGGGAGTTTCCTCCATAAACACATGATACAACCAACCACATGTTGAAGAAAAAGAACACTCCCCTGATATATCTTCTGGGAACTTGTGGAATCAGGAGTAAAATTCACAACTAGGTATTTCTGTCTAAACTGGAAAATTAACATATAAGCCCCAAAATACCATACAAATGTTTTCGGATCATATAGTTTCTCTCTTCTGTACATTGGTAAGCAAAAATGCCTTGGGTTTTGACCATCTACTGAAGCTCTCGAGAGCTGAAGGTATCTGCCCAAATGTAACATCCGTGGCTGTTAGAAAAGAGCTGTAGGTGGTGATGGATTAATGCAAATTCATGAGGATCAGATACAGATTACAAAACAAATATTATCAAGTGAATAGTTTCAGCTGCTATCCCAGAACACTTAAAAGTACATTCATGAGCTAATTTCAAAATTATTACCAAATACTTTATCAGTTAATACTCTATCGTAATGTCAGAGAGCTCCTTTGTAAATGCCTACTACATTTAAAAGGGAGTTGTTAGCAACGCTTACACAAAGCCAGCGTTTAAAATACTTTTGCACACATTAACTAAAATGCTACCATCTGCAAGGCACAATCAAAGTCAATTAAAAGACTATTAAAGATGCCGAATTAATACGAACTATGAAACTGAGACTTCAAATAGCAATTACATGCTCCAGAAGTCAAATCTGATAAGAATGAGTATTTACACCGTGCTTTCCACCCGCTAGGTATATCAGCTTGCGAACAAACACATCCTTGGACTGTATTTGTGGGATAGACACAACGAATTAGAAAAAAGCGAGGGAGGAGAGACACAGCTATGGGTTGTTGTTACTCTCTATCTCCGTGAAAGAGATGAAACCAGCTCCCCGGCAACTCCAGGGGCAAGAGCCTTGCTGGGAAATAGGACACAAATCTGATTCTTGTCAGGACATCATCCTGGGATCTCGAACTGTTGCTGGGTTTCATTCGTCAAGAGCAAACCTGGAAAACCTGTGTTTGAGCTAAACCAAAGAAACAGAAACTAACTCTGAATAAAAATGTACGGAAATAAAGACTGGCTGGGACTACCCTGAGACCACACATGGCCATAAACAATCACGTATATTAATGCAAGCAGTCTGACTGTGGTGCATGGTACAGATGATGTTTAATGTGATGAAACATCTCAAAGCAGGTTAATTTCAATTATCAGTGTGCATCACGCTGTCCTTCAAGTGTAAGCGATGGACACAAAGTGATAACCACCCTGACAATACCATTTGAGCAACATCCGGTTCCCTGCCATCCTGTTCTCCTACTTTTATTTACAGAATGAAGAGATTACCATTCAAATGTTTCGATCAATTACATCATGGCCGAGGAAACAATTTAAATATAATTAAACCAGAAAGCCAATATTAAAATTAAACACAAATTTTACTGTCAGATGAGTACATGCAGCTCCCGCTGAATGTTAGATAAGTGATCGGCTGGCACAACAAAATTATTAATACAATAAAATTATTTGTGCGTACATGAGTGCCAGATGTTCCTCACACTCAAGGTTGTGCCAATTTCCCCATTTAAAATATAAATCCAGGCTGTTCTGTACAAAAAAAAGGACATGTTCTCCTTTTCTTTATAGTATTATGTCACCAGAATGTATATTAGCAGAAGCCATACGTATGCATTTCTCCAGGCTCACTGGAAAGCACTTCAACTGTAAAATACCTTGTCAAATTCTCTCATTTGCCACTTAAAATCGAGTCTAGATTGCTCAAGATGGGAAGCTCACTGAGACCCACTGTAAAGGTCACTCTAGAAAGATTCATGTATTTTTCCTCTTATCCCATTACTTTCAGTAATGAAGTTTTTCATCTAGAAGAGACTCGACTACATCAGAAGATATTTTACGAACCTCCACACTGGAAGTACATAAAGATTAGGGAAGCTGCGTTTATTCCCAAAGAAAGTGTTATAAAGCTCTTCATTTTCAGATGTCCAAACCGAGGAATCCAAAGTTTGTCAGCCTATGCAGAGCAGTTAGCAAGGAGAATCAACCTCATTTCTGCCCCAAAGCACTACCAGTCAGGAGGAAAAAAAAAGAAGAAAAAAATAGTATAATTAATTCAAGACCACAGACTCAAAATGTCCTAAAGCAGCCAGTAAAACCCAGGAATGCAGAGAAACCCGAGGTACCGGCGCAGCTGAGCAGCATCGGCAGTCGGTAACACTTCAGATATGTTCCCAACGTGATTGTCCCTCTCAATCACACTCATTCTAAGTTTTCAGTTTGGCTGATAACTAGTCCCAAACTCCAGTTTTCCCACGACCTGCCCCATAAACTTAAAAGACATTTCTCTTCAATGCCAAAAATAAATAAATCCTTTGAAAGCCAAGTAACACCACCTGATGCCATCACTGTGAAACCTCCAGCAGGCTCCCGCTCAGATAACGTCTGACAAGAGAGGGGGAAATAAAACTTATATTGGCATTTCAGAAACACAGCAGCTTGCTAGCACAAGGTCTTTTACAGTTTCTACACTGTATTTATGCCCCTGAGGAAGAAAGTGGTTTTGCCTGGTGCAAAGACACAGAATCTTGTAGTTAATTGCCACTCATCATTAACTGGACTGGAGATTAATTGATCCCTGGCAGCATTTCCAGTCTGGCCATCAAGCTGCTCATCCTGGCCTTCCAAAACATTAGTGACCTCCTACAAACCATCTGCTACACACATGTACACCTATGGAAAAATGCAATGAATCTAATGCTAATAGAAGCCACCAGCGAGAGAGAATCCTCCCATTTTAGATGTGAAGAGCATTAAAAAAAAGGATAGTATCAAATTAAACTTTTGATCATACTCAAGGGTATCACAGGGTTAAGAACAGTCACATACTCTTGGACATGACAGATGTATGTGATCGTAGAAGTAAAGTATAATGGCATATAAGCACTATATGTCCGTGTACATTGCTCTTATGCAGCCGACACTCCAACTCAAGTTTATTTTAATGAGTTCTATATTCCCAGCAAGGGGCATCAGTTTTTTTGACGCTGCCTCCTGGACCACTTTGTCACTGCCAATAACCTCGGTCCTCAGCGTTCAACAATTCCGTATCATACCCTCCTGGACATCTCCTGAGCTGCAAAAACTGGAATATACAACATGATCACAAACATTGCCCACTGTTGTAATGCAACAGGTAGTTAAGATCAATCATTAAAGCTAAAAATCCTGGTACTTTCACAGCACCTAGATCTTGTTGAGGCCTGAAATGTGATACAACAGTAGCGCCTTCTGCCGGGACTGAAAACAAAACTGATAGAGGAAAAGCATCTTTTCACTCCTCACATGAGCCAATAAATCAGACAAGCACTTGACCTAAAATTTGCCAAAGACCTTTGCCAGCAATTTATAAAAAATGGAAAACAGCCATTTCCAAGCCATTATTTAGCCCTGTGAAGTAACAATATTAAACGGAATTCTGTAGGGAAGTGAGCAGAATTGCCATTTTCTCTGTTATTGGTTAAGTTTTATGCAAAGTTTCTCACATTAGGAAGCATGGTACTGTAGTTCTTAGCGAAGCTCTCAAGCTCTTAGAGTTATATCAACCTTAGATTCCAGAATTAATAACCAGCTGTGAAAGAGAAAGGCAAAAATGCCTTTCTAAAATCCTGTCTAAAATCCACTTCAGCACTGTATCAGATCAGAGGGATAGAAGACTGAAAACTCTTGGGAGCAAACAAAAGTAAACCTTCAAACTCCAGAAAAGTTTAATCTGTTACAGCAACTAAATACATACAAACAGCTCAGGAATGACACTTGTTGCCTTAGGATATTTTTAATCGGACTTTTTTTTTCCTTTGTTAAATTCTTTGCCACAAAATTCCTTCCTCATGTGCGGCCTAAATCTCCCTCCTTTCGTTTCAAACCATCACCCCTTGTCCTATCGCAACAAGCCCTGCTAAAGTCTGTCCCCATCTTTCTTATTGGTCTCTTTTAAGTATGGAAAGGCCACAATAAGGTCTCCCCAGAGCTTCTCTTCTCCAGGCTGAACACCCCCAAGGTTGTTGGGATCCAAGGTGCTTTTAAGTAAATTTTAAGAAACATCGTAGAAGCTCAAGCCCGATATACTGTAAATCAGGCGAACTGCTCTCCCTGGCCTACTGGGATCACATCGAGTGAGCCACTTTGTTATCCTTCAGCATAAAACTACTAACCATCACACTTACTAACAGAAATGGCAGCACGCAGTAATATTCTAATGAGTTTATATTGTGGGAGAAATTCTGAGAATATTGAATCAATAAATACGCTTGGTTTTTTTCAGTTTTTCCAGAGCTATGTTAGATAGCCACAAAAATTTCTCATCCACTTACCAGTGATCACAGAGAAGTCAGCCACAACCAGTTTTCTTAATGAGAACGAAAGACAGCTTGGTTATTAATAAGAGAAAATTAACTCCCCCCCAACACTTGAGAGACAAAAAGAAAGATTCAAGTAATCTTACGTATGACTGACTTAATGCCTAAAATAAATATACAGAAACAAAATTGTTAATTTGGCACCCAGACAGCTTTCCTCTAAAGCCGGGTGACAGCTAACAAGGATTTGTGTTTTATAGACTCTCTCTCAAATAAAACTGTACACTTGGTAAACAGTACTACAGGAGCAATACTTACACAGTTTTGACTCTGTAATCAGCCAAAACAGTTTCATTTTATCCCTGAGTAGTAAAGAGTAAAGAATGGATTAGGTTTTTAATTAGTTAGCAGAACACTGCTGCTAACTCCCAGCTGTCCACAAGAGCTGCACGATCCAGAAGTTGAGGGGAGGCAGAAAGGGATAATTCCTCAAATATTTCTCCACTGCAACAAGTCTAAACAGCTCCGTAACACCGAACGCTGCTCATTCCTCAGAAAATTAAGACTTTAAGGTCGGCTTCAAAGGCCGGTTATTTTCACCACCAAGCAGGACCAAGGTTAGGCTCACCTACAGCCCTGCTCCAATCTCTTTTCTCTCTGTTCGCATCATTATTAAACTGCTGATTTAGTCATTAAAAACAGGCTAAGGGTATTTAAGCAAAAACAAAAAAAGCACAAGGAATCCCTTTACTCTGAATGTTTTCGAACTGGTGCTTCAGTAACAGCAGATCCAGTGCTTCTTTTAAGAAAAATACACCCGAGCACTTACAGACTTACGATTTATTTTTGAAGCTCCTTTTTCCCCAGGGCTTCTTTCCCCCATTGCATTGTTTTTATTAAGCAAGGGAAAGAGAAACAGTTAAAGAAAGCTGACTAAATTCACGTATCCCAGCATCTATTTCATATAAGAGTGATGGCTTTCCTATAGGTGCCAACCGTATTTCTATTTAATTGATAGCACAGCCCTGAAAACGCCAGAATTCTGCTCTAATCACCCAAGATGCCCAACCAAGTCTCTATACTCAACATATTACCATGCACCACACTTAAGAAACGAAGCGTCAGTGATAAAGGAAGCACCCCATGCAATTTATTTCACTGGCACTTGCACATTATTTCAAGTTTAAGCCATGATAGGCAGAGCTTTTCTTGGCAACTGCAGCAGGGCTGGTGTTTCAAAGCTTTGAAGCCAAAGGTCAAAATTTTAGCCACTGAAGAAGTTAAAAAATCTGCGTTCCGCTACTATTATGACGCTGAATGCTGAAAATAATAAGGCATTTATTAAACATTGTAAATAACAATTCCAGGGTCAATAAGGTCTAAAGATGATCTGAACTTAATTTAAGCGTCATCACTGAAGTGTACCATAACCACATCTATGCAGTGAAAATGCCTCCCCATCTCCAAATATCTGACAAAGCTAATCCTTCAAACCAGCACATCTTTTAATGCAAAATATACTGCTTATCAATATCTGCTGCTGTCAAAGTGAGAGCCTCTGTCTTGGCTGACAGCTCTGAGCTCGGCATGATATATAAAAATGTCAAATTATCTCATTACAAAAGTTCTTAATGAAAACATACATGAATAGAAATGAGAGTACCTCTGCGGGGAACTCCTATGACAAATCGAGTCTTTGTCACTGAATGAATGACATATTTGATTAAAGAATTTTCCCCAAGCAAAAGTAATGTTACCCGCGCACCAGTCACGTTTTTTCAAATGTAAGCTATTCCCTCTAATCCTTAAAAGCCTGCGTGAAATGCATAGTTATTACACAGAGCTATAACCACCTCCAAACAAGAGTGGATTATAATTTATCCTACTGGAAATCATCTTTCTCCGCTGGATTTCTATGGAGTGAGGCACCTGATCCAATTATTTCCCATAGAAGAGTGTCTGAAAAACAAACAGCTTAATAAAAATCTCAGTAATACTGCTCAGTGTCCATTTTACATATACACTACGCTATGGGGTGGCATCCAAGAAAAGCAAATTATTTTGAAGAGCCAGCTATGACAGACTGTAGAAGTTGGCAAGAAAAAGGTTCTAAATTCCTATGGGAAGCAGCGAGAGCGAGTGTGAAGGGAGGAGACGCATCTTCAGCCGCCAACAGTGTCTTTCTGCACCTGATGCCCGGTTGGGAGCGATGACATTGTCAGCACAGCAGCCGGTTTATCAGCATCACGCCTCGCAAACGCCGTTCGGTGACACGGTGACATGGCTTGGGGAGAAACAAAAGGCGGGGAACGCAGGGCAATAAATCATACTGAATGTCCTACGTTAAGCCGGGGAAATTTATTAGAACAGCAGTAACGGGTTGTGACTGTTCACCAGCTCTCCCTCCTCCAGGGAGGCATCTGGCTGTGTGGTGCTACGGAATGCGGCGGTCGGTACCTCTGCCTGCAGCTCCCAGAGTAGAGATATACAGACACGTAGAGATACAGATATATATATATTTCCCTCAGGGCTCGCGGAGCTCCCCGCGGCCCCGCACCACGGGGGAGCGGCCCCGTCCCACGGCCCCGGCCTGTCAGGGGCTGGGGGCGGCCCCTCCTCCGCCTCGGGTCCGGCACCAGACACCCCCCGGGGCACCCACCCCGCCGGCGGCTCCTCGCCCTGCGCTGCCCTCCCCTGCCCCTCCGGAGGGACAGACCCGACGGGAACGGCCGCGGCCGCCCAGGCCCCCGCGCCGCGCTCACCGGGCTCTCCCCTTAGGCCGCCGCGCCGCTCGCTGCTGCCGCCGCGCCACTCGCTCCCGTCACCCTCTCCCGCCGGCGGTGCCGCCGCAGCCCCAGCAGCACAATATGGCGAGCGGCAGCCTCCGCAATGGAGCTCGGGAAATGAGAGGGGAGTTACATATTCATGGCCGGGGCTGGGCAGGGGGAGCGCGGATGGATGGGGCTGCCGAGAGCGGGCCGCCCAGCGCCCTCCTCCATCCCTCCGTTCCCCGCCCCGCCGCCTGTCAGCGCTCCCGCGGCCCCTCCGCACCGCACGGCGATGCGGCAGCGAGCTCGGGGGAGCTCCCACCCCCCCCACCGCCCCCCCGATACCTCAGCCCGCGGCCCCTGGAGAGAGCAGTATAGGGGAAAGGGACCTGGGTGTTCTGGACACAGCAGGGTGACCATGAGCCAGCACTGGGCCCTTGTGGCCAGGAAGGCCAATGGTGCCTGGGGTGGATTAGAAGGGGGTGGTCAGTAGGTCAGAGAGGTTCTCCTGCCCCTCTGCTCTGCCCTGGGGAGACCGCACCTGGAATATTGTGTCCAGTTGTGGCCCCTCAGTTCCAGAAGGACAGGGAACTGCTGCAGAGAGTCCAGCGCAGCCACCAAGATGCTGAAGGGAGTGGAGCATCTCCCGTGTGAGGAAAGGCTGAGGGAGCTGGGGCTCTGGAGCTGGACAAGAGGAGACTGAGGGGTGACTCATTCATGGGGATCAATATGGAAAGGGGCAGTGTCAGGAGGATGGAGCCAGGCTCTTCTCGGTGACAACCAAGGATAGGACTACGGGGAATGGGTGCAAACTGGAACACAAAAGGTTCCACTCAAATTTGAGAAGAAACTTCATCTCAGTGAGGGTGGCAGAGCCTGGCCCAGGCTGCCCAGGGGGGTTGTGGAGTCTCCTTCTCTGCAGACATTCAAACCCGCCTGGACACCTTCCTGTGGAACCTCAGCTGGGTGTTCCTGCTCCATGGGGGGATTGACCTGGATGAGCTTTCCAGGTCCCTTCCAACCCCTGGGATTCTGGGGTTCTGTAGGGGTGGCCATGCTCCCTGAGGTGACGCCACGCTGGGCGGTCAGTGCTGTCTCATATTTTCCACTCCAAACTGCCAAGGAGCCACCCCAGCCCCACTGCCTGTGTGGAGCCGGTGGTGCTGGTATCTCTGTGAGGGCTGAGGCGGGATGGTGGTGGCAGTGCCTGTGCCTCGTCGCCAGGTGAAACAATAGGGCAAGGCTGTTAAATTGTCTTTGCGCAAGAGTGGGTCCACCATTCTCAAGATCAAACGGGCCAAACTGATGGCTTCTGTCTGACCTTTGCTGGGCTTTCCTCCCCGAACGTGGCCTCCAAGCTCTGTGGCTCTTCACCGCTTCTCGTTCCTGGCCGCCTTTCTGAAGAGAGGGACGTGCTCGCTGTTCAGAGGCTGTGAGACGAAGCCCGACATCAAGGTGCGCTGTGCCATCTTTACATTCCGCAAACAGGGGCCAGGAACTGAAGCAAGACCTGATGTGCCCATCTTTCAGATACCACAATTCACATCAGACGTTTTTCAAACATCTTTAGTCTCTGGAGCCATAGTGCTAAAGAAGCATTTGTCTCCTGGTATGCACGTTTTAGCATTTGTTACATTATGATAGTTTTTTTATGAGCTTTAGGTCTCCGGCAGTGCCTTTATTGGTCTTGTGATTAACTGGTTTATACAGCAGTTCACTTAGTGTAATTAAACCTGGTGTGAGTAAAAAGTGAACAGAGATCACCTTGTGAGGTGTAAATTTGAATTAATACTTCAGTCTTTAATGACACAGCAACATCATTTGAGATGATTCAATATGGACTATTTAGAGCAGTTCTATATGGAGTATTTTAAGTCTTCCTAGAATTTTACAGTTAATATTCTCATAATTGGAATATTAACAAAGTCCTGCTTGGGACTTTTTCCCCCTTTGAAAAGCTTCACATTTTTTAAAATTTTAGCTTGTGTCAGGTTATTTCTGGTCATTCTAAGTTACTATTTTTATGTGGTAGTTTTCACTCCTCCACACTCCTTGTGACCTGCACCGCAGCCTATATAATGAAATCCTCACAAGAGCTTGATAAGGTGTTCAGCAATAACATCTCTGTTTTCTAACTGAGATCAAATGTCTCAGCTGAATCTCAGATGGAGTCAGCTGGGGACAGGGTTAAACAGTCCTTTTTTGTTCTTCATTTTTTTTTAAGAATTATTTTTCTTAAGTGGATTGCGTTGAGCTCTCTAAATGTTAAAGTTCAAAGCTGGTACAGAACAGAAAAATAGATTCTGGCAAGTTCCACTCTTTAGAATGAAACTAGTCAGGATTAATGGCTGACACTTTCTTCATGTTTCAGTTGTTCTTCAGTGCCAAAGACATGAAGACGTTGTCTCTCAAGCTATTGCTGTACCAAAAAGTGTCCTTCGGTGAAAATTGCTTCACTTATTGTCTGCAGCACTGTGGTGAGTGAAGAAGTTCCTATGTTTGTGTGCCACTGTTAGTTATTGAGAATATGGAGCCAGGATTTGCTCAGTGTTGCAAGGGAGCGAGGTGAGAGGTGCAATAAACTGAAACGAGAAGGATTTGGGGTGAATGCAGGGAAAAGCTGTTCCCCACGAGGACGCTCAGCACAGTTTGCTTAGAGAGGTTGTGCCGTCTCCATCCCTGGAGGTTTCCAAGACCCAGCTGGTCCAAGCCCTGAGCAGCCTGGTCTGACCCCAGAGCTGACCTGCTTTGTGCAAGAGCTTGGACTGGGACCTTCTGAGGTCACCTCCAGCCCAAGTTATCCCATCGTCCTGTGATTCTGCACTCATAGTGCAGACAAGGAAGCCTGGGATATGGATAATATTGCATTTCAAACCTTGGCGTTTGTGAGAATTTTTGTTCTTTGCAGCTTTCTCTGCAGCAGGTAGAAAAAACAGTGCGGCATGACAGCTGAAAAAAGCTGTCATCAGCTCCTGGTTTCCGCTGCTCCTGCTGTAATGGAAACATTTATTCTGCTCCTGGCAGCAGCAAAATAATAGTAAAGAAAATCACTCCAGTCAACTGAGACATGCTGTTTCCATGCCCCCCTTCCAGGCAAAATATTTATTACCTGTTAAAGTGATTGAAGGTCATGCATTCACTGCCTTTTAGAAACCGATATATAGACAGAAGAAAAAGGAAAATAAAGGACTCCCATTTTAAAAGTCTGGAGGCAGGGAACTGTAAATAACACAGAAAAAGTAGGAGAAGGCAGGAGGAAATGTCAGTCTTGGTGTGTTACTCTGCTGTGGTCCATTAGAGTAAAGAAAGATGAGTGTATAAATAAGTGATAGCAAGAGAAAAATCAATGGGCAGTGGAGTGCTAAGGTGAGGTAAAGTAACTGGTGGTGCCCAGACATCAGTAAAATACTTGATCCTTTTTCCCATGCTGGCTGCCCCTGTCAAACTGAGCAAGAGGGATTTCTGAGGCATTTACACTTTGTGCAGGATACACAGTACATACAAAGCGGCTTTCCTTAGGATTGGAGCAGGTACAAGCAAGGCAGGAGGAAAGGACGCGGAGATTGTTCCTCTAAACCAACACTGGCCCAGAACGGACGTTTTAGCTACATTTTAGATTATTTTAAAAAAAAAGCAGAGGCAAGCAAGTTGTGTGATCTAGAATGAAGAAATGTTCAATATTATGAATGGGAGAGGAGGGAAATTAAACAGGATTGCTCAGCTGTAGCTGGGTTCTCTAGGCCCACAGTAATCAGTGACAGAGGGTACTTTTTGTGCCAAGGCAGAAATTGTGTCACTTTCAAATTGACATCCCAAAGATCATTTTAAGGAGTGATTTCAGATATATTTGCTAACGGTGTAGTGGGTTCTGCTCAGCAGTAATAAACATCTGGAGACATAGGCTTATTATCTGTTTCCATAGGCGGTCATGCATTTGGGATGTTTGTTTATGGATGTGATGAAGGTAATTCAATATGTGTCAGAAACTGCCATAATTTGTATTAATTTCCTGGACTGATCAGTAAAATAATACCCTGGAAATGTATTTTCAGAACTTTGAAAAGACTGTGATTTTATTTTGAGACTTGTAGACAAAAAGAAGTAGGGAGGAGAAAACCATGGTATATTAACTACTCACAGAGGAAATGTGAATACATGGGAATTGTAGCAGAAGCCGTGTTACTCAAGGGTCAAAGCGCACAAATCAGGGATTCTATCAGCTTTATTCCCTTGGAAATGAAGTTTTGCGTGAGACGCCATAGGATCTTCAGAATTCATGCCCTGCCACCGTTAAGTTCATGCTTTCAAAAAGTCGCTGGAAACCAGTATGTAGCCAGCATTTGGCCAACAAATACTAACTCAAGAGGGAAAGTTAGTGCTAATAACAGCAGTTTATAAGTCCTGAAACAGCTGGGAGTAGCAGAGATGGGACCACATAGTAACATAGTAAAACTCCTTTAGAAAGGGTTGAAAACTTGTTTTCCCCTCCAATGTATCCTAAAAATGTTGCTGTATCTGGGTCTAGCATCACCTTAATTAACTGATGACTGCAATGTGCTTCTTAGGCAGCGTGCAAAACAGCAACTGATTTTGAGTGAGCAGGGACGTAAAATCTTTCACCAGCTTTGATGGAAACAGCATCAGGTCAAGTTCTCTAACGCAAGTTGCTTGTAAGAAGGCAAAGATGAGAAAGCACAGGGAAAAAAAAGTCTCAACTCTGGTTCTGAAAGTAATCATGTCTGCAAGTAAAAACAGAGGGCAGAGCTGGCCAAGAACTCCAGGAGCAGCTGCAAGATAATGTCGTCTACTTCAGAAAATGAAGTTTCAGGCAGTGATCAAAGGATTTTGCCAGTTTAAAAAATGAAAGATAGTTCAAAACAGCAGTACCCCGAATTACAGAAATAGCTATGCCAATGAAAGGTTAGTATATGAAATTCAGATTCTTAAACATTTCAGAAGGCAGAACCCCAGCTCACTTAAAACTAACAACAAAAAAAAGTATTTACAAATTCTATAGCCTTAGGGTCTGTGCTCAAAAATACGATGTTTTCAGAATATTCATACTTTGAGAAGAAATGTCTCCTTAGTTCGCAAAATATCTTTAAGGTACATTAAGACATTTGACTGAAATAACAAAGCTGGATAATTAGAGGTATAATTTGTAAAGACATGCTTAATTTGGACTTCTGGAGTGGCGCAGCATACACTTAATGGCTGGTGTTAATTGTGATTTTGGTATCTAGGACAGCATATTAACAGGTGTTAGAACAGGGAGACAAAGAATATAATTATTTAATCAGGTAATTAGACAGCTTATTAAAATATTTTCATGGGGTGGGAACTTTATTTTCGACATTTCCTTTATCCCTTTAATACGGTAAGAGAAGAGAATTAATTCCATTCATCTAAAACATGTTGTTTAGCCACAATAAAACCAAAGGTAGTATTTGTTTCTTCTTGCATGCACTGCCAAGAAAATGAGAAGTGAAGAGACAGAAGCGCTTGTTTGCCCAAAGAAGTAACTTTCTGACAGTATTTACAGCCATTCCAGTACCCTGACCTAGGTGTGACTTTACTGGTGCTGCTTTACATCCTGGTGTAGGTCCTTGCACATGGAGCCAGCAGTCTGGGCCTACTTTCTTGTCCCCTAAGCTGTAATTTCAGAGTACGTGGAAGTTTTTGGCTTGAATTCGCTAGTGATTTCATCTCTGAGAACAGACTATTCCTCTTGTCCAGCTTACACGCTAACACATGTGGTTTCCTTGTCAGGCGTTGTGCGTTATGACCTGTTCCATGTAGCTAATGGATATTCAAAATTCAGGCTATAGAAGATAAATTGTTAAAGGATACCATTCTATTCTCAGAAATCCCGGGCTGGGAGATAGAGAAGTCATCACTTGTTAAAAGCAACTAAGAAAGATGTTGCTCCTCTTGAATACTAAGTCAAATGAGTCTGCTAATTAGGAAGATGCCTAGAAACAGAAGCAGAAAAGGAATTCTCTGTAGTAACTGCTCTGAGACTTAACGCTTCTCGCCTGGGAGAACTTTTCACTTTCCCACTGAGCATTTCTGTTCCCTTTTGAGGGAGATTAGAGTACATGTGTGGCTGGCAAACTGGCTGATCTCCTATTCTCTCCGAGCCACGTGCAATAATGATTCCTAATCCTTTCTTCCCTTCTCTGGGGAGAAAGTCCCACCATCCCGTAACACGGCCAGGGACCACGGATAGTTTTGTGTGCTATCCACAGCTTCTGCAATTGAGCAGTTGTTTCAAAATAATTACAAATGAATCATTGTAAATCTGCTTTAAAGACTGCTAACTTTTCTCTGTTGCATTTGCTAAAGGAGGATGACTTTTTGAAATGCTTTAGTGAAACAGAACCTCTCTCAGTACATAAGATGCAATCCAGGCTGGGTGTCAAGCTGCATCTGATTTTCCTGTAACTCCTTTTTTACTACTTTCTTTACCTTTTGCATTATAATAAGCGGATTGAGGGGAAAGATAATTTTTTAGTGTTTTTGTTTGGTTGTCTTTTTTACCTTCTTGTTTCCTCAAAATAGCTGAGGACATTTTGCACATACGTTCAGAAGGATCTGGGTAGTCTCAGGATAAAGAAGAATGCAGAACGCTTCAGCTCCGGTGCCTAGCAGAGGTGATTTGAACAGAAATAGGGACACGCTAAAACCATTTTTACGACTTCTTAATTTGTGATTCAGCAAACGCTTGTAACGTTCTGTCTTCTGCAGTAAGGAAATAAGTGTAATTAACACCTATGAAATGTGGTTTCCCATAGGGGAAATTCTGTACACAATGTTTTGAATATTTTTAAAAAATTATTTAAAAAATAACTATATATGCATTGAAAATACAAGGTCAAAGGCCTCTCTGAAGCATGGAAGGTGGCAGCATTTGGGGGAGTAGCTCTGGAGATGGAGATTAACCCATAGTGAAACTGTCTCTTGCATTGATGAACTTTTCCTTTGTGGTGTAGATGGAAACCCCGAATTTTTCACTGAGTGTTTCTATATTGAAGGCCTAACCTGTAGCTGCTAAATACAGCCATTGATACCTAATTAGGTGCAAGTAACAGCATTTTCACATCTGCCAGGATGATATTTGAGATAACTATCTGGTGCCCTCTTGTGGAGTTTATCACATCAGACCATAGCAGAACGAATGCTCTTTGTCTTCCCAGCATCACCAAAGGTCTCTTTAAAGGACGGCACAAATAAGTTTGATCACATTTGTAATTGTAGCTATATTAAACAGATGCAATCAAATATGGAACTTTTTTTCTGCAGTTATTAGTTCTGCAAAAATAGAGGGGGTTTCTGCGATTATTAGTACAATCCTGGAAGTGAATGGCCCAACCAAGAGCACTTGTGCTGAAGTTGCTGAAGGTTTGTGCTTGCACTGAAAAGCATGCAGGAAGTAAATAAGTAGGAGGATGTCTTGGCCTGATGTGTTTATAAGGCCATTTTAAACGAGATCAACACAAGCATACTTTTAAATAGACAGTCAAGGATAAGGACAGAAGCAGGCAAAAAGCGGGGGGAAATCCTGGGGAATAAAAGAGAAATCAGGATACAGTTTTAATCATCCCTGGCTTAAGAACCAGTTCTAGCAAATGATTACATCTTCCCTCTCTTTATCCCATATTTTAAAGGATTTCTTGTAGCACAGACTTACCTTGGTTTGTAGCTGGTCAAAGCATGCGATCCCTTTATGACTATCATCAAGTGCGGGCTAATTTCTAATTTCTAACGAGTGGAGAAGCTCAACAGATAGTTGTACCATACTTTTCAGAGGCTGGTTAATTTTTGCAAGACTATACCTGAGCAATGTGTTTCAAATATGATTCAAAGAGGTTTGCTTTTAACTCATTTGGTTTTTCCATTATTTGAACTTTAAGTAGTGACCTCAAGAAACGGTGAAAACTAGATTTATAGCAGCTGTCTTCTTGTTCCAAGTCAGCGTGTGACTCACCCAAGCAATTCCGCTCACTTCTTCAGAACACAGCGCTGTTCTCATAAACCTTTTAAGAGTTGATTAACTCAAGCACAGTCCTGCTGCTGGAGTCTGGGCAGCCTTTGAATTTGAGGCACATAGGTCTGAGCTCTAGTTTATTGGGGGGTGGTGTACATATATATTTATATATATGTATATATTGCACACGTTCACATTTCAGTCCAACATATTACAGAGGGTTTTGCAGTTAGTTGCTTTCCAAGGAGGCCCAGCCTGGTTTCCACTTGTATTACAGACCACCTGTGCAAACCTAAGCACCTCGTTCCAGGTTTGTGAATCACCTCCCACAGCTAAAGACATATAAAATAATTGTCAGATAATCTTCTGAACACCATTCTGAATTAAAGATCCATAGTAGACTTTGATAGGTGCTGGGGGCAGGTTTTGTGTTAGGGCAGAGGTCTAAAGAAGAAATAATTTCTCTTTTTGGGTTCCACCTCTACTCTTCTTTCATTATTTTCAGGCCGAGGGCTGGAAAGGTGAGATCTTGGCTGTGTGTTTTTATTGTATTTAAAGTCTGTGCTTCTGCTGTTTGGGAAATTCACGCTTTCCAAATGAGCAGCAGGAACAGTTTAGAAGAAACCAGCTCACACCTATTCTCTACAGCCTCACACATCTGGTTCAAATTTGCAGTGAGAAGAGAAATGAGATGTGTAATACAGGTTTATGAACACAGCAGATTATATATAGAGATGTCCATACATACACACGCACGCACACTGGATGTAGAAGACTTAAACCTTTTGGATTCAGTTAAATGAGGCATAAGGCCAGGGAGAAATAGAGAAATATTAATATTTGTTATAATGGTTTCCATGTCATTTGTACTGAACCTGCATTTATGAAGCCCACCCTGCTTCTCGATACAGCCAGATAACGTGGAGTGCCTTGGCGCTGAATATCTTCACACTGTAAGTCAGGAAAGGCAGCTCAGCGCTTGCTCTCACATTGTTCTTTTTTCCTCAGGTGGAATCTGTCAGAATATGGATTTAGACATTAACTGCCTGGAAGTGAAATGTTGTAAAACTGGGGGTCTGTTAAAAGTCGTCAGAATGTATTATTCTCTTTACAACAAGCAGTGCAAAGGCCACAAACTATTTGAGGCAAAGAGGGGAAAAATGGAACAAGCCATTTTTTCCAGACAAAGAAACTGATGGGTTGTAATGCACAGTCATTTTAAACTTCTGACAGGAGATAATTCCCCACAACATTTGCAATGTGTAGTTAAAAAGTGGCAGTATTAATGCATGGTTAAAATTATTCTGTTTCCATTCATGGTTAGTTAATTGGAAAGACTGATGACGTGCCTCAGGTTTCCTGTCATTATGAATTTAATTTTCCCTATTGATCATTGTCACATATATGAGCAAGTGTGATCAAAGCAGATTATTTACATTACCCAGCGGTGTGGTCTGTTGCGGCAGCGCATTTACAAAGCCATGGAAAGTGGTTGCAGAGGGAGCTGATGGATTACCACAATGTTTATCATTGTTACAGCCTCAGTGGGAGCCTGGCTTAATCTAATTAACATGACAGTGGGAACACAATGACAATAAAAATTAGAAGCAGTGTAGGCAGTGTGATGGACTGGAAAAGAGAGGAGTGGTGGATGGTGCTCAAAGGTGACTAAGGGGTCAAAGAAGGTGGGTTTTTTTGTACTCTTAACATATAAGCCGGGATCTTTTCCCACACAATGCGCTCTAAGCACCTACTTTAGGTATTCTGAATTGTCCTGTCTGTGCTTGCGTGCCTCGGGAGTGACTATTCTCTGAGTCAGACCTAAATCAGATGTGTACAGTCAGTTAAAGCTGAAGTCTCCACTTCTTCCCAGGTCCAAACTTGTAAAAGTGAACTACAATGCAATTTGAAGTTGAGCTTAGAAAGCGGAGGAAGAGAAAAGGCAGAAGGTGTGATTTGACAGACTTAACCAGAAAAGCAAAAACCTGATTGTAAGTTCTTAAATCCAGATATTCATTAGGTTGGTTGCTTGCTTGGTTGGTTTTAACTGTTTCAGTTACAACTTTGGAATAAAAACAATCATAAGGAAAGGAAGGAAGGAGGGAAGAAAGTAAGTAGAACATCATGATTCTGCTCAGGTAGTGATTCCATAGTATTTACATGACTAAGAAGCATATATCATACCTACTTTCAAAAAGAACATGGGGCACTTTGAAAACTACATCTTCTCAGAGGTCAAAGCTAAAGATTTTGAAACACCTTGAAGTGGGTGGAAGCAGGTGGGAGAAAGCTGACTTTTTTTCCCATGGGCCACAAAAATCAGTGGTTTTTGATAACAATTTAACCACAACATAAACACTTTGTTAGGAAACATTGCAGCAAATCTGCTTCAAACTCTAGAAGTGATTTAAAGAATAGTGTTTGAAACCAGTTCCAGGCATCGTTAGTCATAGGCTAAGTGGTCGTGGGAGGAAATTGTCGGTAGATACCAAAACATCTGCTGCCACAAGGGTAAGCATTGGTGGAAGATTTGTTACATTCTGTTGTATTTACAGAACTGCCTCCTGTGTTTGAGGAACAGGTATGCTGAAGTAAATCACACAAACAGGCGGTTTCAATTCATGAAACTTTGTGGGTTCCTTTTCCCACTGCTTTCAGTGGTTTCTTTTGCAGAAGTCTGGTGGGTTGGTGTGCAGCAGGAGGTTTTGAGGGTAGGAAAACCTAAATCCACAACACAAATACAGAAATAGCTTTCACACTTCCAGGCTTAGCACATGTGCTGATCCTAAACACCTCCAGCAGAAGGAGTTGGGGCCACACCGTCCTATTCACCTGGGAGACGTAACATTGCATGGTAGGTTAGTCAGACAATCAACAACTATAAGTGCATTTTTAGGGGGCTTCATTTTGTCCAAGAAGACTATAGGAAAAAAAAAAAAGCCTAAAAAAGTCAGTGATACAGAGTTCTTGGATGGTGAAACTATAGAGTATGCACCCGTTGCCACAAACCAGCTGAAAATTAGTTTTTAATGTGCTTTCTTGTGGATTAATTTACAGTAGCATTGTGTAGCCATTGATCAGAGAATAATCAAACAGGCCACCCTGCAGAAAGGTTTTTCAAAGACACGTACAGAAAATGAATGGCCAATATGTATGGATTTTTGCTGAAAACATCCTCAGCCTACAAGTAAAAAGCCTTCTAAAATGTATGGATCAAATCCAGTAAATGTTGGAGCAGAGCATTAGCCAAAAGTCTGAGCGTCCTCTGTGTTGTTCTCTAAGAGCCAGTTTATCTTCTTCTCAGCTTCTTGCAGCTTTTTGGTGATAAACTAGAAAAATATGATAAAGAGAATCCTTGGAACACTGAGCGAGGGTGAGGAAGTGGTGTGAACGACTTGGCAGTGTAAAAAAAGACAACAGGGAGGAAGGAAATGGAAGAGAAAGTGGTTTGGCCATCAGCTGGTGAGAGGAGGATGTAGAAATGTGGTAATAAAGTGCTATCCCCTTATTGTTTCCTCTTTCATGAATTCTTAAGCTCCTCGGGGTTTGTGCCCCGTTCCCTGCCTTTTGTGGGAGCTGGGACAGTGGATTTTCATCTCCAGATAAAAGAGGTGGAAGAGGACCCATAAGTGGAGCAAATTCTCCATCTCAGAGATGCAGCTTCAGATTGTTCTAATCGCAGCTGGATGACCAGAGAACCTGCTGTTGGGGGTGAGGTCACACCTCTCTGAACTTCTGCTGGAGATGCAATGGGCCTTCATGTAAAACACATAGGTTTGGAGCAAAGACCCAAAATCTCTGCTTTTTCTTGCCTTTGCTGAGTGCAGGGTCAGTCACTGCTATGTATTTACTGCTACCTTCCTACAGAGATGGAGTGGCAAGGAGGCTGATGGTGTTGAGGAGGCAGCTGCGCTCAGATCTATTTGCTTCAACTTCAGCTGGACTCGATGAGGGGAAAGACAGGAGACGGAGAAGGATTTTGTTGTGGAGGTAAAAACACCAACACTGTTTAATGCATTTTGTGGCAAGTGTAATGATTGTCAATAAACCAGAGACAACCAGCAGAGAGCTGGAGCATGGTAAGTTGAGGATGCTAGGAGTAATTTTGCTTTGTAAAGAGAATTAATTGCCTGGTAAGTCTTCATTAACAAAGCTAAGGTTGCCTGGGAGCCTTGTGGCGTGTAATGAGTGGCCACAACCGAGGTATCTGAAAAACAGGGAGGTAAGGCTTGCTGGGGAAAGAGGGACTTCTCTGCTGAGAGACCTTCCTGGCAGGACAAGGAGGAAGTTGTGGGAGTTTCTGTGTAACCAGAACAGCCTACATGAGTAAACGGGCGGGAGAGGGCGCCAGATAGCAAGGAGTAACTTTTGGTGTGCTAACGTCTTCAGAAAAGAGAAGCAGAACAACTAGTTTAACGTTTTGGTTGAGGTTGTATTTTGCATAACCTCAGAGAGTTGGAGTGGAGACCCAAGCATTCATGATTTTGCTGGCTAGCACATTCAACATTCATTGCAACAGTCAGGATATATGAATAGCGACCCAAAATCTGATTCCTGTCTGCAACTCCAGCCTTTGATCCGTTAGGAGTACAATCTTCATTGCTCCTCTGTAATTAGATGTGCAAGAGCAAATTCAGTAGGAACTGTATAGCCTCCTTTATTTTTATTGTGTCACACTAGCACTCCAATTGCAGCCACGCGATACCAGTCTCTACAGTGAACTACTGCCTTGTTAAATTAGAAAATTCACTTCCAGGGATTCTAAGTTGATACATTTAGCGTTGACTGTCTGTGCCCCCAAAATATTGAATTAGACAATATGCAGATAGGTTACAACTTTGGCTCTGTTTGTTTTCAGGGCTGTGTTCAGGGGGCAGGACACGGGAGCACTGTCAGACAGGGTCAATCGACTCCTTTTGCAGCAGCAAATCCAGCATTTACTTGACCTGCACTGAGCGGCAGCTACTTAGACCCGTCCTATCCTGAAATATAGCACGCTGCTAGAAACATCTCCACGCTTGGCGGACTTTTGCGGCCCTTCACCCATTTGTACAGGTTACCACTTGATGCTAAACTTTTACTGGGCTATATTTAAATTCACATGTTCAAACCTCTGCTTCACTGCTGTGAAACCTATTGGCAAGAAGACCTTTGTCCACCACCAGTGAAAAATCTTAATCTTAAGATATCACTGGGCACCCACAAAATATATATATATATTTTGTCGTATATTGTTTTTGCCCATGGACTAACAATGCAAGCGAGCCCTAAGCAGCGAGCCAGCAGCCGAGTGGCTGGCAGCGATAAAGAGAAGGAAGGAGGAGCAAGTGAGAGTTTGACCTCACAACCTTTGTTTAGATTGCTGGTTCTTTTTAGTGTTTCCTCTCGTTATTCTTTCAGCTATTTAGGGAAAGACAAGGGAACTGTAGCCAACCCATTATGCACGTGTATTCCATAATCTAAACACTTTTATCGTCTCTCTTTTTTTTTGGCAGTTGTTTCAATAGCTATAGAAATATAGCGGAGAAATGGAGACTGGAGTCTAAAATTTTGCATGATTTTATTCTGGGCAGTGCACCAAGTAACAGGTAATTGTTGGCAGGATGACGAGGTTGGTTTTGCACGCTGCTTTCAGCCTGCAGCGTGATGCATGTGCACAAAATGAGGGTCGAATACAGACCTTCAGGCAATGGCCGCGACCTTCACAGCTCAATTATACCATGTAGGCAAAGTCCTTGAAAAGCTTCATTTTAAAAGGCAGTGGATGGCTGTTGTAGAATGTTAATACCCTCAATTTTAAACTCCTGTCTACTTCTGTATTCCTTAATTCTCTGGGACTTGGCAGAGAACTTGAAGACCACCCAGTTGTGTCGGGTACTTATGCAGGCTGTGCAAACGGGAACGAGAAACTCGGACAAAAGCTTCAATCTCTGAATATCCAGCAAGACATCAGAAATAAAACGAGACCACTGCTGTTTCTTCTGGTGGTTATTTAGACCGGCGAGCACTACTTTGCGTATCTGAACGCATCAAGGGAAAACACATGAAGGGTGAGACAAACAAGATGCTTCAAGGAGAAATTCTGCCTGGATCTAAGTAAAAAAAAAATCACTGTGAGAACAATTAAACATTGGAACAGGTTGCCAGAGAAATGATAGAATTTCCCTCACTGGAAATACTCAGGGCTTGGCTTGGCAGAGCCCTGGACAACCTATCTCCACAGCCCTGCTTGGACCAGATGGTCTCCAGAAGTCCCTTCCAAACGAGATTTTTCTGTGATCTATGATAATACTTCTAATCATCATGTTTCAAAGTTGGGATAACGGAAGAATGTGGTTATTTGCTCTCATGTCAGGCAAATGAGGATTCCAGGGCCTACGGAAATACTAACTTTATTATGAAATAGAAAAGGAAGGAAGAGCAATAGTTGCGTTTCACTTAGAAACATTATTGCAACTGGCTGTGGTCAAAACCAATCTGGTAAAGTTGAACTGCATAGATAACCAGGAGAGTATAGGATTCTGCTCAACATCAGTGAAAAAAGTAATAAAATGATCTTTTTTCTTCTGTAGAGGGATGCTTTAATGTAATAAATGTGCCAGTATGTTCTGTAGAGTACAGCAAAACTGGGGGACTTGCAATGATGGATGCGTATATGAAAGAAAGCAATTTTTTAATGAGTATTATGCTTTCCTATAAAAGCCAAATAATCACTGACTTTTAAATTACTTAGAAAAAAACAGACTCACCAGTGATTTGATAGAATTTATCAAATCCAAGTAGATCGCTATTATACAAAAATGCTCAATTTAGAGCAAAAGGACCTACTGGGTACTTTCTAATTTCTACAGACTGTATTTTGCACTGCTTCTGGAGTAAACCATGGTGTTCAGTGTTATTAAACAAGCCTTAACCATTTTGAGAGACGTAACAGATACTTCTTGCTTGGCCAGGCACTTGACATCTGTATATGAGTTGCACAACAAAAATGCAGTTTACTTTTCTCTTTTTTAAAAGTTATTTTTTTAGCAGTAGTTCACATAGAAGAATGGATAATCAAACAGAGCCCATTTTATTATAGATGGACATACATAATTTCCACAAGATAGTGCAACTGCTGGAAAGTTGCTTAGCTAAAGAGAATCCAAGCTAGATAACAGGCTAAAAGAGCAGATTACTTGTTACCCACATTCACAACTAGAAAAGCAACAGCAAGCGTAAGAAAATCATTGCGGAGGTAAGTAATATACTGGTTAATTACACTCGCTCTCCTAAAGGACAATGAAAAACTCTGTGTGCAGATATTACCACCCAAATAATTCTTGGTAATAATTAATTGCAGAGATTCTTGCTTCCTGTTTCACCATAAGACGCTTGTTGCAATTTCTATACCAATCAGCATCACTGTGGCAGAACTTGTGTCATTAACAAATATATATTGTGACATGGCATGTCCTGGAACGGGGGAACTGCCCCTGGTCGTGCTGTTGCCATTGAGTGGGTTATGTCCTTCTCTTGCAAGATTCTCCTTTGTGTGTCTCCTTTTGAACTCCTGCAGCCTGTTCAGCGTGCAAGATGGTTTAGCAAATCCCCTTTCAATCATTGCATATGGCTTCTTGGATAGGCTCCCGATGAGAAGCTTCTCCGCGGAAAATGGAGCCTTGGAACAGGAAGGTTGTGTTTAAACCCCATGCTTAGTCTTAATGAATATACTCGAAATAAAAAGCAACCAAAACCATCTGTGCCCAGAAGAAGCAAATCCAGATGTTGTGGGGATTTAGTCCTCTTCTTCGTTAATCATGTCTGCAGGATTGTTCAGCTTCTGCACCATATCCTGCTGTACTTTCGAAGGATAGTTAATAATACATGAACATCAGCTTCCTTGGGAAGAAAGTTTTGGTCACATCTTTGTTAATCAAATGGAAACAGAATTTCTTACTCTTCTAAGTAGAGTCATGCTGCAATTTACTTAATTAAGAAGTAAAAATGACAAGTCTAATTTCTAGCTTTTGATGTCTTGCCTCACTAAAGTCTGTTCAAAGACTGTGGGATGCCTTGAGCCTTCCTTGGTTACCTGAGCTGAATCACCAAATAGTTTGGGTTGGGAGGGATGTTTAAAGTCATCTAGTCTGACCCTGAGAGCCTTTAATGCTGCCAGTCCCCTGCAAATCCCACCCTATAAACTCATGTCCACCACTTAAAGAAATGTTTTCTTTTTGTCTCCTCAGGCAGGTGTGGCTGTCCATTTGGAGCAGTGAAGAATCCATTGGATCTCCGACAGATGGATTTTTCTCCTGGGTTTCTGCTCAGATCAACAGACTGAGCTGTTCCTTCTCGTTTGCTGTTCTGTAGCTGTGTGAGCACCAGGCAATGGAAAGTGCGGTCAACTCTGCCTTTATTTACTGCTTTCTATATGCCACCCCTGTTTCAAGGTGAAGGAACAAATCAATGTGACTCGTTTGACAATGAGGAAGCTTGCTTCAACAAGTAATTTGCAAAGGCCTATATGTTAGCTGCTTTGACAAGAATGTCCTAACTAATTAAAATACGGCCTCTAATGGCAGCTGAGCAGGAGCGATCACCTCTAGCTCTGTTGTTTAACAGATTTCATAACCTAGTGACTCAGCAGAGAAGGAAATGGTGTTTCAATTGACTCGTGTATTTAGTAAACAAGAAAAGTTCAACACATGTAATTTATTTTAATTTACATCTATACAAACCCCTGTAATTACTTGCCCACTGGGACAGGCAAATGGAGTATGCACAGCTGGAGCTCCAGGATTCACAGAATCCCAGAATGTCAGGGGTTGAAGGGACCTGGAAAGCTCATCCAGTGCAATCCCCCCATGGAGCAGGAACACCCAGCTGAGGTTCCACAGGAAGGTGTCCAGGCGGGTTTGAATGTCTGCAGAGAAGGAGACTCCACAACCTCTCTGGGCAGCCTGGGCCAGGCTCTGCCACCCTCACCAGGAACAAGTTTCTTCTCAAATTTAAGTGGAACCTCTTATGTTCCAATTTGAAGCCATTACCCCTTGTCCTGTCACTGGTTGTCACCGAGAAGAGCCTGGCTCCATCCTCCTGACACTCACCCTTTATATATCTGTAAACATTAATAAGGTCACCCCTCAGTCTCCTCTTCTCCAGCTCCAGAGCCCCAGCTCCCTCAGCCTTTCCTCACACGGGAGATGCTCCACTCCCTTCAGCATCTTGGTGGCTGCGCTGGACTCTCTCCAGCAGTTCCCTGCCCTTCTGGAACTGTGGGTCCAGAACTGGACACAATATTCCTTAATTTATGGGAAATAAAATCAAGAATCACATCTTGAAATTTCTGAGTTTAGGATCGCTATTTGGAATCTTTGTTCTTTAACCAAATGCCCTTAGTCCCATGTCATGTTCTAACAGAGTTTCCTACTTCCTACTGGATTTGCTGCATCTTTTTACTTTCCTCTTCTTCCAGATCCAGCATTGCTCCTCCAGACTCTAAGCAGACTCTGGCTGCGAAGAGTTGCAAAGTTGGCATCTGAAAGACATACTTGAAACAGTGGAGGTGACATGGAGGTGACAGGGCCAACAGCACTCCTGCGGCAAAACCAGGGAGGGATTGCAAAGTTAAGGTAAGGCAAAGACTCTTGTTCTTGTGAGGTTACTGGTTTTGGAGGAATTGTCTGTTTAAGGACTCATGGTATGCAGAGTGCTTTTCCTTCTCCACAGCCACTGTATAGAGCTGTACTTGACAGAATCTGTTTATTTGTAATAAATCAATTTTAGAATCTGTTTTTAGAAAGCAGCTTTGACATCCAAGTTGGGAACGTGCCCTAAGTGCTGAGAGTTTGTGTATTTTGTTTTAAAGAGTATAACTTGCTCAGAATATGTTTACAACTTTTTGTTTGTACTCCACATTAACCAGGAACGTAAGACACACTGAAGGGGCTTTAAGGATAGAAAAGAACATACTTTCTCTCTAGTGTATACCATTAGCAGTGTGCCGTTCTCCTACTTTTTGAGGTTCTATGGTAGCAGGTTTCTTACATTTTGCTTACCTAGCGTCTTTAAGGCCCAGCTGCTTAAATCCTCCCATTCAAGAATCTCAGGTGTCAAAAGGGAGAAAAGCTTCAAACCTACATTTACAGCATGGTTTTCATGACCAGCTTCACTCTTTGACAATTAAGAAAAAAGAGGTTTTACCCCAAATTTCCTACCTTTCCACTAAAAAGTATTTATTTTTGAGGAATAAGATGTGTGTTGTTTGGATATTGAGGATGGAAATTCTACATTTGTAGCGAAGTTGATCCTCGCATGGGCTAGGTTATATTAATATACATTTACTAAACATGAGTGGAGAACTTCTGAACTCTGATGTGTCACCATTAATGCACTATGAGGATGTTTCATTGCTGAAAAGTTTCAAAAATCTCTCAGATTACAGATCAGCTGCAATTCTGTAGATGGAATTGACATTTCTGAGTGATTTGAAACCGAGCAGCTTAACATGATAAACGCTATTTATAATTTGGTATTATATGAGCACTGGTATTCAATGAGTATTCAAATGAACGTGGTTTACATGTTGAATGGTGAGAAAACATAACTGGGAAGAAAATCAGGAGTGAGGAAGCGCGGCAGCAAAGCCTAATCCTGCGGTAGGTTGTGCACTTAGAGGCCTGGTTGTGTTTCGCCCTGCAGCACCTTTTACAGAGCTACTGAAAGATAGAGATTGAGACACAAATTCATAATTTTACCACCAAGATACCACCTGCTATTGAAATATACCTTTGTCTTGCTTTACCTCCTTCATGAATAGTTCAGACTGTCACCCGTACTTTCTGAAGTAACAAAAATAAGGGGTTTTATTGATTGATTTCTTTGAATAATGACCATAAGCACCATTTTTCTCTCTTCCCTAGAATACAGTAGCACTTCATGTGGTGTCTCCATGTCACACATTTCCCTTTCATCTTGATATAAAAAAATATTGTTATTAACGTAAGAACAATCAATCAGTGGAACAACCTCCCAAAGAACATGGCAGAGTCCCCACCTCTGGGGTTTTTAAGACATGGCTGGATCATGCACCAGATAATCTCGTCTCTCTTTCCCATGAAAGGTTGGGCCAGGTGCTCTTTTGAGATCCCTTCCAACCTGTTCCATGATTCGTGATTAAGAATCTATTAAAATCCACTCTTCTTCTGTCTGTGGGTTTTCAGTGCTTCTTGCTTTTCTCTCAGAATTAGGCCAGTAGCTAAAGCACAAAAAATTCTAACTTTTTAAAGGCTATTTTATCAAAATATTATTTTTGGCTCTCAAGCCAGAACAGTTGTGATTCTCTTAGAGTATCATCTTCCCTAGCTAGATTTTAAGACCTCCTTCTAACCTTTCCAAAAAAACCCATCAGAATAACATTCTTCTGTGTTATTTCGATGGAAGGGATTCAGAATATATGTCAACCCACAGCCTATCCTGAGTCCTGAGAAAAGGACTGGGTTTATCTTCTGACACCTCTTCCTGGCCCTACTTTCTGCCACCTGGCTTTGGCTTTCAGACAACAATGATTAACAGTTTCCTCTAGGCACAGCTAATTATTATTTATTCACGATGGCTTTATTATATTTGCAGCTGTCTTGGTTGATAGCACCTTGTTATCATGCTTACAGAAGCCAGTGGTCTGAAAATGGCAGCTTTCCCTTGGAGAAATTTTATTAGGCAAGTTTTGGATAATTACTTTCCTTTCCCGATGGATTTCATACACATTTCACTTAAATGTTTCTGCTTGATAACAAACTGTTTCTGAGGCAACCAAGAGGTTGTGGGAGAGTACACACAGGGTGAACCCTGCGGTTCCCTCTAAAGCAAAGGGCTCAGTCAAGTGCTATTATGCAGCATGTCAAAGCAACTTGTTCCTTGGCGTGTCTTACTTACAATTAGATAAGTGTTGGCACACGGGAGAAGAAGCCAACAATGTGGCAAAGATTTTATCGGTCCCTCTGATGACAAATGTGCAGTTTATCAGCCCTGTGGTCGCGTTAAAGATGGCGTGTTTGACTACGAGCCGCTGGGAGTTTATTCTGACGCGGTGCCCATTTGCACTGAGAATGGATCTCGTTGTCACGTCTATGTCTGCGGCACGGCGGGGTGACATCACGGTTCCCTCTGCAGGGAGATAATAAAGAAGTCATTGTGGAGACATCCTCCTTCTCCCCTCCTCTCAAAACAGAGTTGGAGACTGACATGAACCAAGGCAGCACAATGACTTTTTGGGTACGAGAGCTCCCAGTACTTTCACTGGCTGCCTCGTGGGTCTGGACCATGAGTGAAGCTTGGGTGCTGATGACACAAGAATCCACCTCTCCTCATGTCACACCATCCCAAGTGAAGTCACAGGGGCAGAGGAGACAGATCTGCGTCCCTTTGCTGGGGGCAAGCTGCTTGTCCTGGTCCTGGTCGCTCATGCGTTCACTTCATGGGATGGAAGAGCTCCATTGTGTTGCCCTTTAGGATATAATACAAAGCAGGTGTTTAGAGAAGGAACTTTTTTGGGACAGTAAAGGAAAACAAACCCTTAAAGATCAGGATTTGATAGGAGAAAATGTGGGGAAATATTTGTTTTGCCTCTGGTGGTATTTTTGTTTTGATAGTATTATTTTATCTTTGATCGCTGCAGTGCGGATGAGTCACGTCAGACTAAAACCTAAAACAGCCAACTTCTTATCTGAGAGAACAGTGGTTTTGTTATTAAGCAGTATAGAAATAGGATCATTTATATCTGTTCCTGGCCTTGCCCACATTTCTCATGGTATCTTTTTAAGATGCTTAAGATACAAACTTTGCCATTAAAACACAGCATTTCCCTATCTTAAAAGGAAAATTATGGTCTTTAATTAGGTAGCATTTGTGAAATGCCTGGGGATCTTGGGGATCAGGTATTACCAAAGTATAAAATGTTATAATTAAAAAACCTACTCGGTTCTTGTTTTGTTTTTACTCTAGCTGTAATTAGACAGGGAGGTTTCCCATTCAGTGTGCACACTAACATCTGTTCTTGGGCAAGGAGCTTTTGGGAATTGGCATATTTTCATCTGCTAAATGATGAGAGAGAATAGCAATCCAGTTTACGGCTCATGAATTTTCCACAGTTTATCTCTCCAGACTCCTGGAGCTGACTCGCGAGTTACATGTGATTGTATGTTATGAAAGGCTTCTCAAATACATCTGATAAAAGATATGCTACACTCAGCGGAGGCCAAATTCTTCTGAGTTAATGCCTTTAAATTGCACAGCAGTAAACAGTATTTCCTCGTGGTTGTCTGCTCACACAGCTCAAAGATGTGCAGCGAGCAAACCACAGCATCTGCCTTTCTGCATGTGCAAAGCTCTCACATAGAGCTCAACAATCAGATATATCGATCGTAGAATCTGATTCACATTTGACCTCTAGAAGTGCTGTTGATTTAGTATTATATCCTCAGCCAAGATGTCTGTAGACTTGTGAAACGCTCTGGATGAATCCGGTCAAACAATTGCTCCGTTACACTTCAGTACAATTAGTGTGTGCCCAGAGAGCGTGAATTTAAATTAAAGTTGCTTTCAATCAGCTTTCTTCAAGGAGGCGGCAGAACACTGAACTTGATGTAACATACTCTCTTCAATATTTCACATCTGATCAAGTTTAGTGTTGGTTTAAAAAGTTTTAAGATTGAGCCCAAAATTTTTAGCCAGCATGTGATCCACCAAGTGGCAAAGTATTAAATGTCCTTAATGCACAATCTGCGTAAGCGAAACTTAGCGAACTTCAAAGCAATTTCACAGCAAGCTCAATCAAAAGTATTTAAGTCTAAAATACGTAACTTCCAGTCGCTGTCAATCTTCAGCATGCCGGCACAATCCATATCCATTGCAACTCAGTTACTCCATACTAAACATACCAGGCACAATAATGTATGGCGAGCTGCCCATTTCTGCCCAACTGAATTACCATTATAAAAAAATCAAAATGGGAGAAAATACCTTAGGAAGTCACAAATAGTGTATTATTCAGAGGCAAGAAAATCTGAATAGCTGTTCCGTACTATCTTGCACTGCTGTGCCAAGGATCTACGAACTGGTGCTTTTGCACATTTTAGCAAGTTGGTTTGATCACTGGAAAATATTTGATGAAGTAACATGCATTTTATTGCCTGCTTGTGTAGGTTTATTGTTCATCCTGGCATCACAAATCAATAGCATGCTATACAAACCGCCAGGATTCCCAGTAAGAGGCTAACTGGAGAGGGAAGATACGGCCCCAAAGATTGAGCCATATGAATCCTATGGTGTCTCAACACCCCTAGTAGAAGAAGGTGCCCTATTTGAAGGATATTTTAAAATGACAGAATCATTTTGGTTGGAAGAGCCCCTCAAGGTCATCGAGTCCAACCATTAACCCACCCCTGGCACTGCCCCATGTCCTGAGAACCTCATCTCTGCCTGTCCAACCCTCCAGGGATGGTGACTCCAGCACTGCCCTTGGCAGCCTGTTCCAATGCCCCACAGCCCTTTGGGGAAGAAATTGTTCCCAGATCCAACCTCAACCTCCCCTGGCACAACTTGAGGCCGTTTCCTCTGCTCCTGGCGCTTGTTCCTGGGGAGCAGAGCCTGACCCCAATGGCTCCAAGCTCCTTCCAGGCAGTTCAGAGATCAGAAGGTCTCCCCTCAGCTCCTGTTCTCCAGCTGAACCCCCAAGGTCCCTCGGCCGCTCCCATCACACTTGTGCTCCAGCCCCTTGTAAAATGCTGGAGAATACTTCTGGTGGACTTCACTCCCATGATATGTACCACACGTACAATCAATGGTCTTTGAAGTAGGACACCTTCCTGTGGAACCTCAGCTGGGTGTTCCTGCTCCATGGGGGGATTGACCTGCATGAGCTTTCCAGGTCCCTTCCAACCCCTGACATTCTGTGATTCTGCGAAACATGGAAGGGTCTGAGTGTGTCTCCAAGAGGGTGTGGATTTTGAGGTGAGGGCAGCAAGAGGAGCCAGCAGCGCTCTGCACGCTGATGAACCACAGTTGTGCCCAGAGGCGCACCCCTCAGGGGGACGTGTCCCTCATCTCCTCCATCACCGCTACTGGAGCCTCCTGCCACCTCCAGCTTCAAAACTTCGCAACCCTGGGGTTACCAGGGGTTAGGGGAAAGAGGGAAAGGAGGCGGGGAGCGGGGCCGGAGAATCCCTCCTGCTGCCCGGGCCCTCCCGCCGCCGGGGCCCGACCTCCTCTGGCGGCGGCGGGCGGGAGGCGGCGCCTGCGGGAGGAAGCGGCCGGGCCGGGCTGGGTGGCGGCGGCGGCAGCGCTCCCCGGCAGCATGGGCGGCTCAGCCTCCAGCCTCCTGGACGAGAGCAAGTGCAGCTACATCCGAGGTACGGCAAGGCAGGGGGGAGACCGAGCGGCCGGGGATCAAAGCACCCGGGGGGCGAGGGCGGGAAACCGCGGGGTCGGAGCCGGGCTGGGCACCGGGCAGGGCTGCGCCGGCTTGAGAGGGACAGTGTCCGAGTGGCTACGAGCAGGCGGTTTTTTAAACGATAATGCGGGATAAACTCCCGAGGAGTGGATTATAACATCCAAGAGTAGACGGTAAAGACTTAAGAGTGTGGAGAGATGCGACGTGAAACTGTCTGTGTAAAAACTTTACGAGAGTGTGGAGAGATGCGATGTGAAACTGTGTGTAAAAAAGTGTGGAGATGTGACCCAAAACTGCCCGTGTGGCACTAAGGTCCCAATTCACCAGCACCCAAAGCTTTGAAGGCACTAGATTTCACCAAGGTAGATCAGATTGAGACTGTGTGGGTTGATTTTTTTGCAGAGCCCATTGAAGGCAATGGGAAAACTGTTAGGTGGATATTTAGGTAAACTTTGAACGTTCATCCCATTGAAGTATTAGGAGAGAAACCAACAAAAAAATTACTTCAAATTTATGCATGTTACCATTAAACTACGAAGGAAAAGAGCATAATCCTGTATTTTGGGAGGTATTTTTGTTCTTTGAGTAGTTGAAGATAAAACATCTTGGTCCTGCCTGTCCACCCACACTCTTTATCAGCAAGGTAGCAGGTATTTACAAATCAAATTTGAAGGCTGGAGATTTACAAGCAAAATAAAAGTTTGCATGTGAAAAGAAAGCCCCGTTCCGGTGTTTTCCGTATGATATATGTGACGCCAGCGAGAGTCCTCGCTGCTGTGGACTGGGAGATCAGCCTGGGCGCTGATGATTCAGCCCGCGGGGTGACTCCTGGGTGGTGCCGACAGCCTTTCTTTCTGTTGCTTTGCGATTTTTTATGTCATTTCGTGGTGTAGAGGGAGTGCAAATGTTGAACCACTCCCCTCTTAAGACTTTTGGAAGCACAGTGGGTCTTTCAAGAGATTCCCATAGCGGGAAAGACATGGAAATATTAAACAACTTTCACTCGAAAAGCAATCGGCAAAGCTGCGGGCATCACGTGTGGAGATTTTTTGACAATGACCCCTCAGTATCATAATTTTCAGCCGTTAAAGGTGGTTTCAGGTCCCATCACAGCCACGAGGGTGCAATCCTTATAGATTTATGTTTTTCTTTACATTCATCCCTGTGCTGCAGCCAAAATTGCACTTGCAGAGTTCAACATTTCAAGTTGTCTGCTCCCTGAGTGAGCGAGGGCAGTTGTGAGCGCCTGAAAGGGCTGATGTCTAATTACTGAAGGTAAAAAAAAGAAAAAGTGGGAGATTCAGGAAGCTTTTTAGCTTCTTCACAGCTGTGCAAGAGGAAATCGTGCCGGTCTTTGCCCTGGACATCATCTAGAATTAGAATGGGGAACTCATGTCAGAGGGTTGGGAAATCCTTATCTGTTCCGACACGTGTGGAGCTGGACGGGGTGTGAGTACGTGACGCTGCTGTCACTGCAAGGGAAGGTGCCTTTCCCTTGCCAAGAGCCGCATGGCTCCGCAGACACATCTCTAGTTTGCCTATCACTTCTTTGCAGAGGCAAGTAATCAAGTGAAATCATTGCGAAAAATTGGATTAAAACACTGTGCTTATCCCAAGTCTGCCGTTCTTGCTTTGAAAACTAATTACTGAGGCACTTTGTATGGAGGCTGCCAGTAAATTAGCACTTCCAAGAAGGAAAAGGAATCACGTAGAGCATCTTAAATCAAAATATGAGTGTGGTCCAGCCAGCTCGCTAAACCTACTCCTCACGTGGAGGATGAAGTCTGCAAGATTTAAACCTTGCTTATCTTACATGTCTTAGACTGACATATTTCCAGAGCGAGTGCCGTGGTGAGCTCTCCTTGTCCAAGGAGGAAAAAGGCGGAATTGCCAATTCTGTAGATTAAGCAGCATCTTTTTTTGGCTGGCTTTCTAAAGGTTAGGTGGGTTTTACTGGGGGACTGGGAGTTTTGGTGTTTGGTTTTGTTTTTTTTTTCCTCCAAAGGTGATGCAGGGAGATCCTTAGTAAAAGGGGTAGGGAGATAATCAGCTTTTTGTCAGTAGAACTGTGAATCCAAGTGCTTGGATGGGATGACACCGGTGAGGGCGGATGTGTGACAGAGGCTGAAGGATGCTGCAACCAGCAACGTTCTCCACACTTGGTGCATTTTGGGATGCTCACTCATCTTGGCCCAAATATCAGTAACCTCAAGACAGGAAATCCTGAGTATTACTTCAAGCGCAAGATTGGTCTAGATCATCTCTAGTGCTCCTGCCCACCAGCATTTTGGTAAACACACCAATATTTGTGATTTATGCATCCTGGTTTCGGCATCGCCCTTAGCGTAGCTTGGCAGGTGGCTCATGCCCCCATCCTTGCAGCAGAACCTCGCTGCGATTGACCACCGGCACCTTTTGAGTTGAGATGGCAGAAATAGAACTCTGCCACGCTAACTTCAACCTACAGCAGAGAAAATGGTGAATATTTGGGTGGGACATCAGCTCTGCAGCACGCTGGGCTGCTCCCCGCAGGGGGTGGCAGCCAAAGTTGCGTGGGGTAGAGTTAAACACAATTGTGTGAAGCCGTTGCCCCTGTGTTGTAAAGCCTTGTAGTTTATTTAGGCATCGTTTAAGCTAAAACACAATATAACTAATGGAAGTGAGGGCTAAAGGAGTAGATACAGTTTTTTCAGCAATAAAGTGATACGGCATTTTCATCGCCATCCCTACAAATCCACAGGTTTTCTTATTTCCAATAGTCTGTTTGCTCGCGTTGCTCGAGGGATGAGAACAAAACAAGGACAAATATTATGCAATGTGTAAAATTATGTAAAAAATATATGTAAAAACGTAGGTGTAGGTGTCTGTATAAACCCTGAGAACACAGCCCTTGGCACAGGGCGAATAAACATGGACCTCGTTGGACCAGTCGGAGAAATGAATTTCAGAGAAAATCCTGAACATATCCAACACGGAACCACCGTTGTTGGATGCAAAAGCTGGGATTTCCACCTCAACACCTGTGCTCTTAAGGAAGAAGGGGTATCAGAGAACCAGCCAAACCGCAGATCATTGAGAGCTCTGTGTACTGGTACATGGGGCAACACCTTGAGCTGCACCTGAAAGTCAGAAAATATAATTATTGACATGATAACATGTGTTTTCTCTAGAAAATAATGCCTAAGAAGAGAATGTATGATACCAAGGTGTAATTTTTCAGGCGGTCTTCACTAGTCTGTTAGTGGTACGATACATGTGAGGCTGTGTTTGAAATTTATGGTGATTCCTCTAGGTTTTGTACTGAGCCCTTAGAAAACAAGGAAAGTCTTCTGGAGGAGAAAATCCTTCTTTGTAGGTTTTTGATGGGGCTACATGGGAGTTATTCAGGGTGCCAGTGAAACAGATGGAGTTTAAAAAATGGCAGTAATAATTAGGAGACTGGGAGCTGGTCATGTGAAAAGAGTTTATTAAAAAAATTCATGCTTTTGGTTTGATGAAGCATGGGCTAAACTTGTGATGGGAGGTGTTCGTTATGTGATTTGTCTAATGGTATCTAATGAGCGTTACACCCAACAGGGAGCGGTACGGGGTGGCAGTGGGGAGTTGTGGACTCAAGGTGCAATCATGAAATTGGGGAAAAAGATGAAAGTGGGTGTTAAAACAACAGAGTAGGATGCCCTGAGAGACTGTGCCGCAGGTTTCAAGATTCTTGATAGAAAGTATTTGCTTTGGGTCTCTGGTATTAGACAAGATACAGTTGTGGAAGCAGATCTCACAGCGGGGAGAAGGGAGAAATGGCCTTGAGACTCTCACTCATTTCCTATTTCTGCCATCCCAGCAGCAGCAGACCGAACTGTGCTGTTATCTATGGTCTGTTAGGACCACATTTTTTTAAACTGGGAGAGGTGGACAGATTTCAGGCACCCAACGCCGGTAATATCAACAGGCCCATCTTCAAAAGAATTTAGCATATATCATTAAAGATGCTCAGCATGCTTGACCACATCCAGTCGACCCATTGCTGTAAACCTCAGGCTGTCCAGAGGATGAGGCTTTGTAGTAATTTGCTTTTGTTTTGTTTGTTTAAATGCAGTTTTTCCTTCTTCCTTCCCTTCTTTTCCGTCTCTTTTCCTTGCAGCTATGGTGCTGTCACCCTGTGGGTTTCCTCATTGTTCGGGGCTTTTTTCTGAGCAAACCTTACAGCCATTCTTCTTTTCATTCGACAGCGAAAGCTATTACTTCACGTCTGTAAGAAATTTCTTTCTAGCCGTTTGTTTTGCCTATGGATTTCAGTATGGTACTAATTAAGAAAGGTTTTGGGGGTTTTTTTTGCACTTCAGAGGTGTTCCTACAAGAAAAAGCAGACAGACTCTTCCTATTCTGTCAAGTTTTAGATACTGAAGAGAAGCCTGATTTACTCTTTACATAAAAGACAAGATAAGGAAATCAGTCGCTAGCTGTACAAGGAATTGAACAAATATCATCAGTTGTATGGAGACAAGTCCCAGTGACTTGGAGGGAGATAAACCAGGCCTGATGCAGCTCTGGAGGGAAATTCTCACCAGCAGCCACAGCCATGAGCAGGGATGCCGGAGGGTGGAAGAATAACTTGGAATTAATTGTGGAAAAGTTGGCCTGTTTTGGACAGGCGCTCAGGCTGGATGTTGGATTTTCTGCTTGAAACCGTCGCGTAGCCCTTCTGGTTTTAATTTGGTGTACAGCTGGAGTATAACTGGGTTTTGTAAAAAATCTGGCTACACTTGGTGCTTTTTTCTCTCAGCCTGTTACAAGCTACATCTCGCTGTGTTTTGGAAATCCTCTCTCTTTGTTTTCTGCAGGTGAGCGTGGCTGTAGCATCCGATAGAGCAGGAGCGCAGCGTCTCTCTGGACTTGCCAGCATCTGCTTCAGAGCTCTGAGAGGGTGCTTTTCATTTCCGCGTTCTGAGGTTTATGACAAAAGCTGATCTGATTTTTCCACAATTCCCAAAATCTAAGGAAGGGGCAGAGTAATATTTTCTTTTACAAACACAACTGAATCCAGAGTTCACGATTGCGGGTTAGCACTTGACGAGTGCTATCTAGTCCAATCCAACTAGGCGTAAATACCCGTGGAATGAAAAAATGAAATGAAGTGGGTAGGAAATACAAATTTCAATATGTATATAAGTTTCTATTCTTCATTATATTCACCTTACTAAGTGTCCAAGTTCTGGAAGACCTTAAGAAATGAGATTTTAAAGAAAAATCCTATTGGCTTTACTTGCTTTCTGGGAAGTTGTAGTCATCAGAGAGGCTGTTGCTGTCGGAGCCAGTGGCAGATTTTCACCCTGTAGTTTCAATAAATAGTGCCTGTCTGTGTCGGAAAGGAGAGGCAGCTTCTCTGTGGTTCTTACATTCTTTAATTCAGGGGACTGGGTGCTTTAGCTTTAGACTAAATTCAAGTAAAACACGTCCAGGGACGTGATTGATGGGAAAGGTACTTGCTACCCAACTGGAACAGAATTTATTGTACTTGGTAACTTCCAAATGTGAGCTCTGATCATCTCCAGCTCCCTTACACCAAAACAAAATGTACTGCTTGCACAAAACCAACCTTAATGATGATGTGCTACATGATGCTTGCTACAGAGCCCAGGTTTGAAAACTGAATGGTAGGTTTTTTTCTGGGAAATAAGGGTTTTTTTGGGTAGTATAAGCGAAAGGAAATCACTGGGTGGTAGGGGAAGGCATGTGGCTTTTAAAATAATTTTCTGCTGGCTGTGTAGAAAACACAACGTACGATGTTGAATTAAGTGTGGGCATCAATGGAAGGAGTTTAATCTCAACAGAAGAAGTGAAAAATAAACTCACGTTTGCCCCAAAACCTGTAATTGTAAGCATGGATTCAGCTCCTCTTTTCCAAAAACCTTGAAGACTGGAGGTTCTTTAATTAGCGCAGCTTGGTCACAAATTATAAGACAGTCTTTGCATCTGGTAAAAATGTTATTGATACTAAGGGCAGGAAAAACAAGCTTGGAGATGATGAAAACAGCTTTGTTGTCGATGCCTTTGGGCAGCAACAGCTAAAAAGCCAGTGTCTGGATCGGGGAGGACAATATTCCTAAGCAATGTGGTCCTGGCTACTTTTAAAGTACAGCAGCCTTTCCTCCTACAGCTTTTCCCTTTGCATATAATAAACATACCATTCTCTTCACACTTAAAGAACAATTACAAGTGGCTTCCAGTTCTTGAACATGCGTGCAAGCATTTTAGTTGCTTTTGCAGTTAAAGGACAGTGACAAAACGAGGCCAACCCTCCCATAAAAGCAAGATTAAAGCTTGTGGAAATGTCTCAAACTTGTGTGAAGAAAGGCTTTGCCTGTTTGGCTTTTCTGAAAGCTTTATCCTGTATTTTTTAATTAACGTTACGTATTTTTAAAAAGTTTGATGCTGATTCTATACAAATGCTTAACTTGATATGCATAACCGAAGGTTTCCGTGAATTAGTTTCTCCAGGTATTTAATTAAGTGTTAATCTTTGAAATCATAAGCCTTTAATCTCATGCTTCTGTGATAAGATGTTAGTTAACAGCTGCAACACAAACAGTTGCTCTGACACTTTTGATAGCATTAAAGCTTTAAGCCTACATATTAGGCCGTTGTAGCACTACTGAAGTTATTATTTAGTTATTGCATCTATTTTTTTAAAACAAGGTAGTTTTCTTAGCTACCAACATCAGGAAGTAGAAAACAAAAGTGAGTCAGACTCTTGGGTTCTTCTGGTTAGATGATTAAAAAGTTAAAAGCAATATAGTTATCAGAAGTATGTAGATTATTGGACTAGATGATCTTATGAGGTCTCTTCCAATCCCTAACATTCTGTGATTCTGTGATTTTTGTACGGTTGAAATTCTTCTAGGAAATAAGCGTAATGAGGAATAGAGCAGGTGATTTATTTTTTCTAAATAAATTTTCCGATCCAAAAATACTTATTAAAAATAACTTTTTGATGTTGTTCGTGATGATCTTAATTCGAAGCCTGTTCTTCCGCCTTGCCCTGAGCAGCCTGGTCCCTGAGGAGTGTGCAGATGCTACGGAGGCTTGCGCTGTGGACAACGTGTTCAGTGCCAAATCAGCCGAGCGTCTGTCGGGTAGTTTTCTGCTGCTTGTGTGGTGGGTCCGCTGCTTTTGAGATTTATGCAAAGTGAGCAAGTCAGCTGGTCTTCAGGTTGTTTCTTTTTCTTTGTTGTGATGAATGTGGTGCCTTCTCGTGATGGTGTCTGTCCAGGCGGCATCGCACGTCAGTGCCCAACCTGTTTCTGGGCTCCCCACTGACAGCACCAGCAGTGGGTGATGCCTCTTAAAATGATAGTGGACTTATAAGGAGATTATTCGTAATCATGGAACCATTTTGGTTGGAAGAGACCTTCAAAATCATGAAGTCCAACCATAACCCACCCCTGGCACTGCCCCATGTCCCTGAGAACCTCATGTCCGTCTGTCCAACCCTCCAGGGATGGTGACTCCAGCACTGCCCTGGGCAGCCTGTTCCAACGCCCCACAGCCCTTTGGGGAAGAAATTGTTCCCCACATCCAACCTCACCCTCCCCTGGCGCAACTTGAGGCCGTTTCCTCTGCTCCTGGCGCTTGTTCCTGGGGAGCAGAGCCTGACCCCCCTGGCTCCAAGCTCCTTTCAGGCAGTTTAGAGTTCAGAAGGTCTCCCCTCAGCCTCCTAACAGTGTAAGACAATCAGTTCACAGCTCCCCAAAAATGCCACTGTTTTTTCCAGGTTCATTCTGTATTGTGCTTTGCAGGGTGATGCACGTTTTGACTGCGGCTCTCACTCATTGCAACAGGCAACTTGCAGAAAAGCTTGTCTGCACCTGAATTGCACATTAGTTCTTGTGCGGGGGACGTGCTGGTCCTCACAAAGAGCATTGGTGGTATTACACAAACAGCGTAAGGCGATCCTTGTTCACGGTTGTTTACTGTATAAGCAGGCAGAGCACACGAAGGCAAAGCCAAATGTGTAGGAAGTGGGGCCAGAGAGTGCCAGGACCAGGAGGAGCAGCTTGTGTCCGTCCCCAGAGCACGACCAGGCCTCTGCCGCGGTCCCAGCCCCGCTGGGTTAACACCTGGGGTACATGCCAGGGACCAGCTCCTCATCGCTAAATACTTGCACAGCCAACCTTAGGAAAAAAATGCCCACAGCTTCTTTCTATTATAAAAACATCTGGGATTTCCCACAAAGGTTTATGTTCCCCAGGTCAAGGTAGCTGCAGATTTTGCTGAGTTCACAAGCCAGCTCTGTCTGCACATACGATTTCTAAAAGCCCCCTGCTTGTTGCCTGTGGTGGATCACTCGCTGGAGTAATGTCTTGCTGGATTTACTACTGGTTTTTAGTTGGGATCCCAGCTTAAAAAAATTGCCTTGTGCACTGCATCTGGAAACTTGCAGCCTGGCAAGGAGCTTTTCCTTTTTTCAAAGACGTACGGGCATCATTGCTTCAAATTTACAAAAGATGCCACCACCCTCCTGGAACTCAGCATCAAGCTCACTCACCCTTTCAGCTCGTGCTCTTCTCATCTCTTACCTTAGGAGGCGATTTTTAAAGCTTTACGTGGTATTTTCCTTCCTCTGCATGAAACCATGGTTGCTATTTGTGCTGCTATTCTCTGCTGAGCTTGGTCGTCATGTTTGTGACCTGATTACTGAAGCAGCATTGGGGATGTTAAGTATCTCAATGAACATTGTCTTATGACCAACCTGCTTTTATCAAATGTGATACAGAGGATCCTTGCATATTTTCACTCGATATTCCACGTATTGTAGTGGTTGCACTGAAGGAAAAATCCCCAGGCAAAGATTTAATGGCAGAGTCTGTGCAAAGGGAAAAAAAAGCCTTTTTTGCTCTTGGGATATTCTGTAAGTAATATCATTGTCTGCGATTTAGTCTGCCAGACACTTTCCACTGTTTTCAGTTGCAAATGAGGCTTTCCCAGTCTTCAGCTTCTCAGAAGTTTCCATGCTGAGCGCCTGCCTCAGATTGCATTTTTGAGAAAACTGTGGCTAAAATGGATGAGGTTTGGGGGTTTTTTTGGTGAGAATTAAGCTAAAGAAAACGTGTTTTCCCTTTCTCTGGATGTTCTGTTGAACAGCTCAGGTATATCCTGCGAGAGGAGGGAAGGGGTTTGGGGACGTGGAGCTGGAATAAGGGAAACTCGAGGTGAGTGGGGAGGGTTTCTAACCACTGCCGGGGCTTTCCTGCTGAACTAAACCCTGCTGTTGCCATATTTGCCCTCTGTGCAGTGTAGCAAATAACTGTGAAACCCACAGCTACCAGCAGCTCTTCACCCCTGGAGACGAAGGTGATGCCACAAAACCAACACAACTTCCAACCATAAACTTTGAGCTGAAAAGGTCCAGGGGTCTGAAGCCCTGAGCTCACTGCTGACGCTCGAGGGAGACCAGGATGCAAAGGCAGATTTTGGTGTGTTTTTCTGTTGGCTTCATACAGTAGGAAACCCCAGATTTGTTGTTTGGGTTTGGTTTTTTGTTGTTTTTTTTCCCTTCTGAGATTTCCTGTACACCTGCCAAGCTACAAAGCGCGGTGCAGACATCAATCAGCTGATCTTCCTGCTGAGATGCTGTGCTACGTGGTGGTGTTTTATTTCATATATCAGGAGCTATGGCTGTGAATCTGGGGCTTGACAAACATAGTGCTTAATTTTTCAGGGAATCGGCTGTTTTAATGCTCTCCCCAGATTTCCAGCTGGGCTCTGGCCATGCTCTGTTGTGACCGCAGGTGCTCAGCACTTCTGCAAATCGGAAAAAGGAGATGGCAGGAGCCACCTGGGAGCTTCTGCCGTATGTGACATATGTTTTATCCATACTGTAGCAGGCACAGAAACAGGATCTAGTTCTTCAATGTGGCATTTACCTACCTTAAATATAAATCAAGTCCCTGCTGTTTCCAGCTCACCACACCACGAACTTTCAGAGCTCCACAATAAATGGGGCACGTACCATACTTAGGAAATGGAACTTTTCAATGTGATTTTAAAGAAAAGGGATTATCTGAATTAAAGATACAGAGGAGATGTGAGTTCTGGTTTTCCATGTGCTTTTAAAATGTAGTCATAGTTGTTTAGTTCTTTGCTAGTGTTTTTACCACGCTCGATAATTTGCAATGGGCTTTCCAGCTATGGCCAGGAAACAGGGCATCAGCTGGAATTTCCGTTGCCCCTCTGGTGGCCCACAGAGAAGACCCTTATTGAAGTTCGACCTACGTCTGTAAGGTATTTGAAGCCCATGCCAAAGTCTCAATTCAGCCATCACAATGCATTCAGTAGAAGAAATCGATCTCTAGGATGTTCAAAAACTTTTTGACCTGCAGAAACAAATGATGTGCTAAGTAGAAGATGATGTTAATAGCACTTCCATCAACCTTTTATCAAAAACAGACCTAAGGAAGGGGGAAGAATATCAGTGTCCATGTGGACTGACGCAGGATTTGAGCCCCTCTCTCTTTGGACATCAAAATCAAGGCAACTGGAAAACTTGAATCCTAATTTAAACTTGAATCGTAATTTATCCGCACTTCTAGATGCGTGATACTTCACCAGTCTGCTAGGTTGGCCATGCTGCATTTTTTGGGCCCAGTATTAGGGTTCAGCTCCTGTTTCTCTCATTCCTTTTGAGATATTTTAATTAAGTGGTGGGTGCTTTCCTTAGGGAACGACTGCAGTGTCCTTGCTTGATGTCGTGGTACATGATTGCTGTGCCACTGGAGGAACTGTGGGTTTTTCGTTAGCGTGGTTCCTTCAGAAGCTGTAGAATGAAGGTCCCTGTATTGTTACATGTATTTCACTGTTCTCCACCAGAGCTTCAATCCCTTCCTCCTGCTCTTGCGTTTCAGCTGTTTTTTAGCTGAGAGCAGGAGGGCCCAGCAGGAAGCTGCTTTCAAACAATGTCCGACCTGAGATCTGTGATCAAAGACCCTTCTTTCCAAGACTTTGGAGCTGGAGCGTTTGGAGCTTGATGTGTTTGTGGTGATCCCTTGGGAGCTGTGGCCAAGTAATGGTGATAAATCCTAAACTGAAGCAGCGCTGGGATTTGTTGGACGAAGAAGTTGTGCCTGAAGTGAAGAAGGATCTGAAGTTATCACTGACTTCCCTGACGCGTGGAAAAAACACAGAGCTGCTCAGCACGTCACACCAGACTGGGGATGTCTCAAACCGATACCACACTGCGATACCAGGGAGTTACCAACATAAACAGACAGACAAACCCAATGAGCAGCAAGTACTATGTGGTCATTTTGAGCGAGAGCTCGTGGTTGGTTAGTTACTCATCTTGCTACGTGGTTTTTCCTTCGCGTGCCTTAAATATTTAAGCAGCAGGAAGCGTGGTCAACTGATGAGTCACTGTGCTCTCCCCGTCACGCTTGGCGCTGGCAGGTGTTAGTTTTGTGCCTGTGTTTTTATTATTATTGTCTGCAAAAGAGCAATTTTTTAAAATAAAATCCAGCCCCTTTCATAGCAGAGTCGTCTAGAGTTCTGCTCTTGGGATGCTGAACCAAAAATGAATTTAAAGCCGAATTTGAGGGCGCTGTACAGAATGTCAGGTTGAGTTTCTGTGAGTATAGATGTGTAGGCTGAATCGATGCCAGAGACGTGAGCGTGCGTAGCCTGGGGAGGATGGGAAAGCCGTGTGGCAGATGGGGCCCATCTCTCTGTTCGTAGCTTTAGCTCCTTTTGGATGGTGGGAATGGAGACATCTGTAAAAACTAATAAGTCCCCTTTCCTTCCAGAATCAGGCTATGAGTTTTCCAGCTGTTGGCTAAGACAGGTTTTCCTGTTGAAATAGCTTTTGTCTGATGTAAGTCTAAAACAATATGGTTATGGTAACTGCAAATATTTCTTTGTCAATTCTGTCCCCTGTTAGTTTTAGTCGTAAATCCAAGTATTTCTATTCATTGTTGCTTCTCGCAGCAGCTGTTTGATTTTTAAAACCTTATGGAGTCTTCCAAGAAAGTGCACGCTGCTGATAAAATGCAGTATTGCTTATATTCTGTATTTCCTGTATTGTGTGGCTGATTTTCTTTTATCTTCATAGTGGATTCTCAGGATTACAGAACACGCTCTTGCTTTCCTTCAGAAGTCCTGTCATCTCGATTAATGCAAAGACAAACCCAAAACATAGATTCATGTGGTTCTTGGTTACAACCACAATAATACGGACTGTGCCACGTATTTGTCAGCTGACATCATTCTATATACATAAAACATGCCTTGGGATCTTTTTTTAGATCTGGAAAGTTTAAAGATTAGCTAATTAGGCATCTCTCTGATGTGTAATTATTCCGGCCTGAATAATATGTTAACCAGAAGAAATGCCTTTTATATACAGTAGACATGCAAAGAAGAGTGTATGTTTAAAAAATGAGTTTTCCAGCACAGTTTTGCAAAAAAGGTAGTTCTAATGCATTTGAAAGACTTGGTTTTTTATTTAAATAGCTTTAAAGAAAAGTGTTTGCTGGCCGGTAGAACAGTTCTCCTTTTGTTTCTGATGTGTTTCTTTATGTACTAGAATTCTATGTTTTCTTTTGATTTCGAGAGACAGCATTTTACAAATTGGAGAAACCCTAGGAAGTGAAGAGTTCATAAAGCGTGTTAGGATATCTGCTCAATCTCGAAGCCAGGGCTGTGTTATCTCCTCCAGCTTGCTTTGCGTTACTCTGTACTAGTCGTTCTTGAATGAGATAAGATCTGACGCTTCCATTTTTTTCCCACAGAAGGCTCTTCTGAAGCACATTAAGCAGATATTTTCCATACATCCGAGCAAAAATTGTAATGTTAAGAACTTCAGCTGGTGTTTAGACTTTCAGAGCTTCAGAGGCTGGTGGTTGGTACCCAGCAGTCCTGGAAACACAAGAAGATGCCTCGCAACGGTGGCAGCAAAACCCATTTTCTAAAGATGCCTTTTAATCTTCAACCATGTGTACCGTCCTCTTAGTTTCAGAGCTACTTCTAAAAGTGAAGTAATTGCAACACGAAGATCTGACCTTATTACTGATTGAAAAGAGACTATCATCTCCTAGAACATATTTTTTGTGGCCATTAGCTGTGGCACATGTTCTCAGGGGGGCAAGCCTGCAAGCTAAATTGGAAACCAGTATGTTGAACCCAAGGCCTGTGTTTTGTTGTCCTGACCTCTGGATTTCTGAGACATGCAAAGAAAAAGTCTTGGCTCAATTTAAACCCAAACTTTTGGAGCCAGAAGGTTCAACCCAACTGGCTCATTTTTGAAGGTTTGGTGCGTCTTTGCTATTCAAGCTCGGTGCAAAGCGGAGGCCGTAAGATGCGCTTTTTCAACGCTGTTTCTCCTTGTCTCCCTGGTTTTGCATTGGAAATGATAAAGAATCCACGAATTGTATTGGTGGATTTTGCGAATACAATTTTCCAAAATTCGTGGCCTGTTCTTATTCTATTATCCTTTTCACTGAGCTGCTTTGCAGTTAATGAAGAGCCCGCCTGTTTGGATGAAGCTGCTGGTTTTATGTGAAGCTTATGGTGAAAACGTTGGTGAGATAATTGCTCAGCGTTGCTTGAAAGGGTAAATAGCAAAGAATCTATGTCCCAGGGTACAAAGACATTTTGCTACTGCACGAATAGCCTGAGTAGCATCTGATTGGAAGAGATGGTTGCACTGTGCAGTAGAGGCCTCTAGGAATAATGTAAGGGATAGGAAAGTCTCTCCAGGGAGGTTCGTGTTGCTGATTAAAGAGCTCTTGAGGGTGTTTTGAAGCCACACCAAATGCTATTAGGTGGGAAAATGTTCCATAGAAATTCATTGCTCATCCTGCACTTCATCAGGTTGGTGAATCCCGTTGGCCCGAATGAAGATAGAAAATGGATTTATGCAGCTTTCCCTGCATTTGTGTCTCAGAAACACCCAGGCTGACTTGAAGCCACCATCGGAGGATGCAAACAGGGCTTGAAATTCAACTGGAGCCTGTAAATGCAGGCAACCTGTGGAGGAATTGGGATTTGGCTGCGATTCAGGATGAGCATTACTCCGTTAGAGGCACTTTGTGGATATTGGACACTCACATGGCAAATTTTTGCAGAGCAGACCTGCCGAGGCTGAAGCAAAAACGAAACCATTTCACAGTCTTTCCTTTATCTTCTGCAATCGCTTAACCGAGGACTCTGGGGAAAGCCGTGAAGAAAAACACATTGTAGAATTTCAAAGCAACACCACATAATCATAGTTGTTTTTATTCTCCAAAATCTGCTCTTTCTTATGAAGACCTGTGCTAACATACACGCTTTGTGACCCCTTTTGCCACAGGGCTTGAGCATCCTTCTCCACTCTTGTGAGTCTGTAAATGAGATTGCTGCTTGGCTGCTTCCCCGCTGAAGCGAATTGTGACAGCGTGCTTCACGTGCAGTCTGGTAGACAGGAGCTAAATATGTCTAAAATAGCATTACTAACACTTACGTCTGCATTCAGAAAATGAAAATGTGATCTGATATACATAAATTTGCCAGATAAAACTCTCATCGCTCAAAGTTATTTTCTTTTATTCTTATCAGCTCTTGCGTCTTGCGTTCCTAGGGCTGTTTTTTTTTTCTCAGTCCCCCAAATAAAACATTTTACAAAACACAGCAAGATGAAGAACTGAAGTTTTGAAATGGACAAGCAAAAGAGAGGACCATGTTCTTCTCCAAAAAGTATCAGCATCCGCGTTGACTGGAGCTCAGACTGGACTGATGGACAGAACTTTATGGAGACCCATGATGGAAGAACGAGACTTATAACATCAGAGCTACGTGATTGATTTTATGAAGGCAAGAGCACTGAAAGCAGATGGTTAAATGCACTGATTGAGGTATTGCCACCAAAGATTGCCACAGACAAAAAAAACAGGCCTCTGATGTGTTCTGGTTACACATGACCACAAGTTGTGGTGTATGGCTAAGTACTTCTGGCATGTTCGTACACAGAGGTACTGTGACCCAGCAGGAGAGCTCCCACCAAACTATTTCCAAATAAATTATCAAGAATGAATTTCCTCTTCTTAACAATAACCTGCCTGTCTGTTTTTCCGAGCCCAGAAGCTCACATGGTCCAACTGTACAAACACGGCGCTTGAAGAAGGTGGTTTGGATTTGGTTTTTTCCTTTCAAGTTGCGTTGTGTTGTCACAAGCTTTTCTGAACGTGAAAGATAAATGGAGAGGAAATGAGGCAACTTATCTTTTTTTTTTTTTTTCAAAAAGGAAGGAGTATTAAAACACTGAAGCGGAAGAACTGAGCGGCCGAGGAGACTCAAACACACATTTAGTGAGAGACACAATAGCCAACTGGTGCTTCTTCCCGGGAAGCCTTCTGAGAAATGGGAAAAACAAACACCAGTGCTAACCCTATTGTCTTCTTGGTGGTGCTTTCATGAGCGCTTGAGGAGCTGAAACTCGTCCAGGCGGAAGAAGAATAATGTACAACACTTGGCCGACTGTCAAGTGGCTGCTCTGTAAGCGCTTGGAGCTCGATTCCGCTGTGTTTAAGCGGCTTCAGTGAAACCAGCTCCATGGAGGACACCAGACGCCTTGGAGACTCCACCTGCGGAGAGTAATTAGACCTTAAACCCCAGCATTTTGCAAATGAGTGACTATGAGATAAAGGTCTTGCTTTGTATGTGTCCTCTGCTACATTTACATCAAATTATTTCTAAACACAGTTCTTTTCCTTTCTTTTCTTCTTTTCCTTAAATTCCCCTGACCCACGTCCTTGTGACCGGGGAGTATTTCTTCTGCTGCTGCTCATCTGGATCTCTGGCCCTGGCTGGTTGTAGGAAGAGCAGACCTGCTGAATGCAAAGGCAACGCTTCATCTTTGATACTCCTGCAATTGCAGGAAGTTGGGAGTTCTTTTGCTTTTACTTCAACTCTTTTCAGGGTAAAATTTATGGAATTAATTCCAAATTTGCTAGCAGAAAGTATACTTTTATTAGTCAGGTCCCAGCTTTAATTCAGGAAGACATAAACTCTGCCAAGTAAGGAATGATGAATTAAAGCCTTCTAGCTTTGCCGAAAGAAAGAAGTTTGTGTCCCTTTTTTTCCTTCTTTGACAGTGCTTTGGAAATACTGGGATCTTAATTATGGCCTTGCTCAAATTTGGGTGGGAGAAAAGAAGGAAAAGGAGGCCACTGGCAGGTCTCCCATGTTGGGAAGCCCCAGACAACCATCTCCTGTTCACTTCTTCTCCTGCGTTTTCTTTTCATGCCCTTTTTTTCTCATTTTCTCTGCCTCTGCTCATGGGTTCCCTCTAGGTTAAATTTAGCAGGGGCTTTTGGAGCGATTGCGTTGGTTTCGTGAGGGAAGACCCGTTTCACAACTGGAAGAGAGCAAGAGACCGCATCCTATCCCAAACCAGGACGCTGGGGCAGTAGCAGCCACTATAGTAGAGTCTGAGTGAGAAAATCAGACCTCCTTATTCATACCAGGTTTTTGGAGGGTGAGAGGAGACTTGGTTGAGGTCTCTAGTTTCAGCTGAGCATCGGTGCATCTTCCTCTTCTTGTATCAAACCAGACAGGGTAAGAAGTGTTTGTGGTGTTTCTTGTGTTATCAAGCCTTTCTGTTGCATTGCACAGCTTTAGTTTCCCTTCCCCATCTGTATATTAGTGGAAAACCAGCCTGTTTTACACAGGGTTTGGTGAGCAGATTCGTGTAATAATTATATGCTTTTTATTCTAGGCTCTTAACTTTAATTGATGCTTTTTTGCAGCCGTGGGGAGGAACCTTCCTCCCCACAGGATGAGGTGCAAACGCTTCCTCTTGTCTCTTCTGCAGAATTTAAAAGCCAGTGAATGGTGTGGTTTTGCTGGCTGGGAGTTATTGTCATCCACAGAGAAGCAGAAAAGTGTTCGCTTGTAAAACACGAGACTTTTATTTGCTTGAGTATAGACCTTTAAATGCTTGGAAGTATTTCTTGCAAAGCGCGAATGCAACGATTTTTTCAAATCCATTTATTTCTAAAGATCTAGCAAACATGTTGAAGGATATTATCTGATTTTTCTGAACTTGAGAACAGACTATCAGCAGGGAGAATTTGTCTAGTTTGGCTTAGCTAAGGCATAGAAAAATTAACCACATATTAGGAAAAATCATTTAGAACTAAGAAACATTCATCTAGCGCTTCATTTGCCCAGCTTAAAACCACTAGTTCGCACCGGTTGCTGTTCTGCATATGGATGGATGATATGATGGAAATACTTTTTCAGTGTGTTTAATACACGTGCAAAAACCAGCTTGCACAAAGTCATAGTGAATAATTGTGGCTTAACCAGGGCAAGCACAGGCTGGCCAGCACAGTCCCAGTGGCATCATGATCCCGTTGTATTGCCACGCTTTGAAACAATAAAATAGGTGGTACATTATGGGGATTTTGAAATGATGCTTCACTCTAATTTCTAGGTTTTATAAGGTGAGTCCTCTCATCCTCTCCTTAATCATGTTTTGCAGTGATAACCATTGAAGTTCCTTGCATCCATCTTGCAGTATTATGGCATGAAGTTAATGAGAACCTGAAGCAAATGACTAAAAATGCACTACAAATGAAATATTTTCCCATTTCTGTTGTCCAAGTGGGAGATGGGGTAAAAAAATTCCTTGGAATGTGAACTGCATTTTACATATTCCTCTTCCTGTAATATAAAGTTTCATTAGAAGCTTAATTATATATATATATATTTATATTTTTATATATATATATATATATATATTAGTTTGTTTGTCCTTTTTAAAAAGGGAAAAAGAACATTCCATTGATTTTTGGTTTTCACAAAGAGTTGTGTGTCTGTCCATATGAAGACCTCTGTTGTTGGCTACATCCGATAGGGATAAATAGTTCTGTCTCCTTTGCTGTGTGAAATGCACATCTGCTATTTTACCCCAAGCTTCAGCAAGTTCGCAGCACATACATCACTGTGGTTTTGACTTGAAAGAACTACTTGGGATGCTGTAGCGGAGATCGAATTTTAAAAATACAGCTTTACTAAGAAAGCAACGTGTCAAAAGACCACAAGGGGAGGTGGCCTGAGAGAGTGCAAGAGCATCCAGACACCCTTCCACCGCACAGCACCAGGGCAAGGCATACGGGAGCCAAGAGGGAATCAAACATCTTACAATTCAGTGAGAAAAATTGCAGGTGCCCGATGGTACCTTTACTGTCCTCTTGTTATCCACACGTAGCCCTTTTCCATTTTGTGGGGTTTGTGTGTTTGTTGAAGAGAAATGGAATAAAATGGGCTGACTTACTGATGGCGAAACAAGTTATAACCTAAGGGGAATAAAGGGAACTTTAACCTAAGGTAACCTCAGCATAAATAAGGCCTCGCGTGGAAGGACATGTGTGCTCGTACCAATGTCCAATGTCATAAACACTTTTGAGTAATCTTGTATTCTAATGGACCTGTCTAGTATGGCATAATTTTGGCAAAAGAACTAAGAAAAAAAAGTGAGCAAAAATATCTCCTGGATCTATGTGAACGCGCTCCAAGCGTTCCACAAAATTAATCTTGTGCAGGGATGTGTGTCTGTATAAATATCCACATATTGAGAAAAACCTTCAGTTAGTGTTTTGTGAAGATGGTTATTTCTGTTATCTGTATCTCCGATGTGAGAATGCTTTTCATTATTTTACCTTGCGGATGGTCGGGCGGTGAAATAACTGACTGCAAATACATAATAGAGAACAGAGTTTAGCTTCTTGTGGCCCTCAAGAACTGGGTTGGCTTAATTTGTTTTCTTAAATCCCTGGTTCTTCTGGTGTGGTGAAGTAAGCTTATAAATAAAGGATTGTCAGACCTTATTCCTGTTGAATTTGACTGTGAATATGTGTTTCTAGACAGAGCATCGCTGCTTGTAACCCCATTACCAATAAAGGATAAATTTCAGCAGCCTTAACGGTAAGGTTATCTGACACGGTGTTAATCAAACCCCTGGCTCGTGCTGCGCTTGTTTCTGCTTGACTAACCACAAGTTTGGCCTTTATGTAATTTGTGATTATTAGAATTTATTTTTTTTAATCTGACACAATTGCAAAGGCAACTTGTGAAATCTCATTTCTCCTCTAAATAACCATTCGGCAACAGGAGCGTTGCGGAGCTGGTGGCCCCGCTGTTCCACACCAGGGCGCCTCTCACCAGCTGCAGCTCAGGCATTTGAAGGTTAGAATTCAGATCCTTCCTATTGCTTTCCCCGGTCCCTGCACCAGCCTAATGCTTGGATATTGGGAACATTTCCTCCCAGAAGAGGTTATTAAACATTGGAACATGCTGCCCAGGGCAGTGCTGGAGTCACCATCCCTGGAGGGTTGGACAGACAGAGATGAGGTTCTCAGGACATGGGGCACTGCCAGGGGTGGGTTATGGTTTGACTCCATGATCTTGAGGGTCTCTTCCAACCAAAATGATTCTGGGATTTGTTCGATGATCTGATGGTTTCCTGAGGTTCATGGCCTCTCCTTCCTGCAATGCTGGTGGAGCTGCTTGTGCAGGACCCATCTCTGGCCTGAGAGCTTGTCCATCCATTTCCCCAAGCATGAGAGATGGCAAATCAAAGAATCCCAGGTTGGAAGGGACCTCAAGGATCATCTGGTCCAACCTTTCTTGGCAAAGCCCAGTCTAGACAAGCTGGCCCAGCCTCCTGTCCAGATGAATCTTAAAGTATCCAGTGTTGGGGAACCCACCACTTCCCTGGGAAGATGCTTCCAACAACTGATTGTTCTCATCGGGAAAAAATTCCCTTGTGTCCAATCGGAATCTCCCCAGGAGTAACTTGTACCCATCTCCCCTTGTCTTTTCCTTGTAACAAGGGCATCTCCATCTGCTTTCCTGAGAAGGTTTTTCTTGATCCCAGTCAGGGAGGGAAGGGGAAAGGAATCCTGGAATGAGTCTCTGGGTCTGACCCAAGAGACGCGCTGTGTTTAAGCAGGATTAGCGCTCTGTGTTTTGCTCTGCATTTTTTAATAATGAGGCAGCTTTCGGAATTAATGTAAAATAACAGGGCCTTCTTGTAGAGTCTGTGAGGTCTGTCTGCTCGCTCTGAAATACGAGATGCTCATGAAGTTGCCCGAGAAGAACATGATAGTTGTATAAACCTATTGAAATCTGTGGGATAATTGTGCAGCTCAGTATAAAATTTCATATGTGTTATTTAGCAGGGCACTTGAGGAAGAGCTAAGTACTCGAGTATAATTGTAGAAAGGGAGATCTGCGAGGCTGGAATGGAGCCTGTTATTTTTGGCTCCTCCTTTTCTGTGGATCAAGTTTACATGAACTTAAAAATCAACTTTCCCACTTATCCTCTAGAGAAGTTGGGTTAAGCACCCAAGGGGTGTTGAGGTTTAGGAAGAGGATGATCTAAGGTGTGGTGGGTGTTATTCTCTCCTATGCATTGAGTTTTGAGTGACTAACTGGAATTTTACCCGTGCAATTCAGTGTCTGTATTGCAGATGGATAATTTGGGTGTGTGTAGTTGCGGCATTATGAGTTTTTAATGAGCGTAGTCTCCATTAATACACAATAAAACTGAGAGTAAATAATTGGTTTCAATGTTTTAGCAAGTGTAAACTGTATTTTGTAGTGTGTCTACGTGGGGAAGAGAGATGATTCCACCAGAGATCTTCTTGGTTTGACTAAATAAGTGCAAACAAACCTGCGGAGACACAGTTCAGCCACATCAGAACATGGGATTTGTGTCTGTCATCCCTTTTTTCATAACAGGTAGTAAGTCATGACTCATGAATAATCAAAATACTCTTTCTATAAATAAAGATTAAACTGAGCTGTGCTTTCAATAACAAAGAGTATTTTGGATTGCCTCCCTGTATGGGCAGGATAAAGCCTGGGAGCCCTTGGATTTAAAGAGTTTCTGGGTGGTACCACAAGTACCACACGAGAAAGAAGACTGTAAGAAAGAGGGAATTGCTGGTAATTTGTGGGTTTTTTGGTTACCAGATGCATTTAATAAGTGAAAATGATGTTTGAAATGAACAGGTGAATTGGGGAAGAGCAGCTTTACGCACAGCATCGTGGCAGAGGTTGATTCTCTCTGTTCACGGTGAGCATCCAACCTGTTTCAGAGCTGCCGATTCAGAGCTTTGCCAATTCACGGGGCTCCAGAGCATCTGCAATTTGAGATGTTCACCTCAATCAGAGATGGTGTTTATCTTGGACTTGGGATGCATCGACACAGGAGCTGAACACTGAAATTATTTTAACTCTTATAGCTGCTGCCCTGATGGGTTATGAGAATAAGATTATACAGCTGGGTGGGTGGGTGAATGGATGGATGGATAGGAGTCATTTTAAAGCTTGGTACTGAATTTGCTGAATACCATTAAGGCACCCAGTAGTTTCTAGTTTATCATTTAAGTGCATGTCCCCAGTTGTGGGTTGCACTCCTGGCTGGTGAAACACCATGTGGTTACGGTCAACTGATCGTTTTATGTTTACTTCTGATGGCTTTGTGGACTTGTGAAAGAAATACAAGGTCAAAGTAATTCATTCCTGCTCTGTCTCAATACTTTACACTTTTCGAAGTACTGGGTGTGCTGGCATTCAGCATGCACAATGCTTATTGTTTCTTTTAGGTTTTATTTTGTCTAGCGTTTGCTTTGATACAGAAAATCATCTACTTATTTTTACAGTTCATGTCTCTCAGGGTGCAAATGATATTTTCCAATGGGCTTAAATGGTTTAAGAAGACAAATCCCTTAGACTTCCAAAGAGATTCGTATCACTGATTGTGGTATTTTTGAAAACTCCATTCAGAAGATTCTGAATTAAGTGGTTGTGCTATAAAGAGTGAGGGTCTTCTTGCTACTCTTGGAATCACAGAATCATTTTGATTGGAAGAGATCCTTGGGATCATCAAGTCCAGCCGTTAACCCACCCCTGGCACTACCCCATGTCCCTGAGAACCTCATCTCTGTCTGTTCAACCCCTCCAGGGATGGTGACTCATTATCTTGCCACCAAACATGGATATTGAAGTGGAAAAACACCTTCTATGGCAAGTCCTTACCTCTTTCCCTTCCTAACGTCCAACTGGCTGAAGCCCAGTTTGTGTGAACGACACATCTCTTGTGTGCCAGCCGAGAACTTACTTTCTGATCTTCCGTTCGGAATTCTCCTGACCTGCATCTGTCCAGGCCATTTGGCACCAGGTTGAGAGCGGAGGAGCGTGGCATGGCGAGGTGACCGGGCTCTGTGTGGCCGTCCCGCTGGGCTGGAAACCAACAGGAATTCCAGGGACAACTTGCCAAGGATTGCCTTTAGTTTTTAAACTTGGATGCCAGTTTATTTCAATAAAAGCAGTCAAGTCTGACATAAAGAGTTGGGTGTCTGAGGACATAGTGTGGGTCTGATGACTTGGAGTTGTACAAGCGTCCAGCGCGGGTTGTGCGCAGTTAAAAAGGTCAAAGGCGGTGGAGAAGCAGGAAGAAGCAAGCTTGGGGGGGTTGCCAATTTGCAGTGGGCAGCCAGCAGATATTTCTTGTTTCTCAGTGCAATTACTTGAATTTTTAGTCTTAAAAGATGTATTGAAACTTGTGCTAAACTTCCATGATCAAGTGGGAGGGTGGATGGATGCATCATGAAACATTAGCGAAGTTTATCCCGGAGCAGGATCTATACCCTCAAGAAAGGAGGAAGGGACCCTCGCCACGTTGATTTGACAGAAATCCTTCCACTTCCATTGCTGGCGTCTTTTCCTGTGGGTGATTTTGGTTGCTTGCAGGCTCTTACTGGAGATGATCAAATTATGTGTTCTCCGAGGATAAATATCGGGTTTCAGGTCACATTTACATGGGCTGGAGCTGCGCCGTTGCCAGACCAACCAAGTGGGAAAGTTGGCCTTGCTCCATATAAACAGCTCTGACTAAACAAGCCACACTAAATTTGGAAAAGAATTGGGGGAACTCATTTTTCAACTGCTCTGGAGTATTTTATCTCCAGTTACCCCTTGTTATCATTTCATGGGAAGAGTTTCTATTGCTCGCGACTGAACACCATAAAACATTTGCTCCTCAGTCCGTGTTTTAATAGGTTCTGATATATTCTGCACATAGAATTCACAATGATGTCATGTTTGTCTTTTATATATATTATGAATTGCGTAGCTCCTTTCTTTTTGGTCATCACACTTTAAGCTGATCTAAGCAATGTTGACACTGAAGAATCCCACTTCTGAGCCAATTTAGCCATAATTGAAAGGCTTTGCCAAAATCATAGGTATTTCCTTCGATTGTCGGGGCTTTTTTTTTTTCCCAACACCAGAATTTTGTTCTTTGTCCCATTTCCTCTACAACTTTTTCCTGCAGGATGCAGGCAGCGGTCAAGTGAGGTCCAGAGTCCCCTGTAGCAGATTAAGAGGCCACCGCAAGCTGGAAAAGAAAAAGCCCCGATGGAAAATAGGGGAAAACCCTGAGCAGGAAACTCAGCCGGCGCTGGGGCCAACAACATCCTACTGCTGGCTGGGACCACAAAGGGAGAAAAAATGAGAATAAAGCTATAAAGAAGGTTTTGGGAAGCTTCATCCTTATTTGGAGAATAAATTTCTGCCTCCACCTGAGCAGGCTGGTTTTTAAAAGGCTTTCAGATGGGCAGGGATTTTCTGCTTCAGCAGCACAAGCGCATCCTATAATCGGTAGGTCTGGAAAAATCTGGTCTCTTGAAAGTGGAGTGCAGATTATCACCTGGTGCTGTCCCACAAGTAAATCTGTGGGAAACCAAAATACCCGAAAACCTCCTGACATCCCTCCAGCTTTGTGTCACGGCTCCGACACGCGGCCGAGCACCCGTGATGTGCAGCTTGTTCTTTTGCGGGCACGTCCATGTAACTACAGCGCTGTAAACCTCCTTATCAGGCAGTTAAGGAGTCGTTAAATACTGCAGCTGTTTATCCGAATTGATGAAATTACCTCTAGCATCCTTGGTAATATCCCACATTTGGAGCAAATTGGAGCTGGACCTGAAATGAGCACCTTCCAGAAGCTTTTGCTGTTCCCCATTTCTGCAAATTCCTTATCAAGTGAGCTATTTTCCCGTGGCAGTCTCAGCCACACAGATTTAGGCGTTTAAAATGGAAATAAGGTAACCGGAAGTGGTAAATCCTGGGCCACAGCATCTTTTACACCACAGCATCCCATGCCCTTGCTCCTGTAAAACCCCATGCGCTTACTCTTGTAATTATCCACGTTTTTTTCTTTCTTTATCCGTATTTATTTTGATCTTTAAGACGAAAAGAGGGCATGAACGTTTTGGGAACTACCCTGACATTTAACCGAACGGCAGTAAGATCGGTAGCAATTCAGAAAGTTTTGCAGGGTTATTTTGGAAGGTTTACGCTTATGTGAAACAGCAAATATGTCGAGACCTTTCTCTGATTTCATCGTAGCTGCTGCAGACTCACAGCCTGTTGTAGAAAAGACAGAAACATCGTGAAAACTCCCAGTGAAGGCATAAAGGCTTTAAGAAATCACAGTTTGGGAACTACCTTTTTTTGCCTTATACAGAAAATTAGTTGTTTTTTTTTCCCCCAAGCAGAACGGAATAAAATTTTGAAAGCATCAAAATTGCTTGTGGTGTGAAATTATCTTTCTCTGTGTATGCTCAGAAAAACCCCACATTGTCATGGTACTTCTTAATACAAGGAAGAAAGAGTTCTCTCCAGTACCCAGCTGCTATTTAAATCATAGTCTAGGTTTTAGTTTTCAAATTGCCACCGATTCTTTGAGTCACATACATGCACATGCCTTTAATTTTTATCTTCGCTGCCCTCTCTGTCAAGCATTCTTATTTCTTTGATAGGGCTAATGAGTTAATTACTTGGAAATGCCTTTAGGATTCCCAGAAATGAGACTGTCAGTGTGTTTATTGCTGTTATTGCTGCTGCTGAGATCTTGATTGTAGCAAGACAATGCAAGATGAGTGTTCATTGCGGCGTGACTGAGTATCTATTTACATTAAAACAGAGCCTGCAGTGCCCAAGCCTAGAAAATATCCTTTGAGTCAGCTTTAAAATCTCATTGTGTGATAAAATCGGCTAATATGGCTAAACACTACCCAGTATCACTTACATATATATGTTTTTATTAAAACCTTATCAGCTCTTGAACATCCACAGCTCTGTGGCAGCACATCCTAGGGAGCGACTGATAGCATCTTCTCTTAGAGAAACGGATTTGGGGTTTGTTCTGCTCACTCTTAGAAGGAAAGACAATATTTGAAACGCAGTGTTTTCTCTATATCGTTCAAACCGGGTCATCACAACAGCTGGATGCATCTCCGAGGGTTTCCTGACAAAGTGGCCGATCGTACGCTTAGGCGATATTTTGGGTGGCTGGTGACAACCGCTTTGGTTCCACACGACAGTTTCTGAACCCGTGGGCATGAAATACAATTTAATCTTTTAATTTCAGGGAAAACAGAGGCCATCATCAAAAACTTCAGCCCGCACTACAGGCGCCAATACGCGGTGGCTTTCTGCAAGCATGTGCAGGATGAGCTGGAGCAGCATCGCGATTCCCAGTCCCGCTTCCTGAAAACCAAGGTAGGAGGCACCTGAGCCCTTCTCCGGCCTCCAACTGCCCTACAACTCTGCTCTCCTAAAATAATTAACAACTCATTAGCTGTTTAAATCATGCATTTGGTAAGCCATGATGTTTGAAAAACATGACCTGGAAGGGTGTCAGCCACTGACTGCTATACAAGCACAGTACATAAGTGTTTTTTCAGCTTCTTATATTAAATAGTTGAATACATTTGCATCTAGGACACTTTACCTGTGTATTTTCTTATATGCAACCCAAGCGTAGCCAATAGATTTGCAAGTGCAGATGTTTGATTTTTTTCAGGCAGGTTTTTGTGGAAAAGTTGCATTTGGGTGCAGATTTAAAGTTTACTTTTGGAAATTCATCTTTGTTTTGATCTTGTTTGGTTGTCTCGTCGTAGCATGAGAAGAACCACGACACGAGTTTCGGGTACAAAACGTGTTTCATCAAGGTAGAGTCAGATGCTTGGACAATAACGAGTTGCTTCCTGCTGATTGCAAGGTTTTGTAGGAATCCTTGGGCAGAGATCCTACATTCAGGGCAGAAATTTGTATGGGAAACTCAGTTAAACTTTTCAGCTATCACTACAGGGTTCCCTGAAGATGATGGCAATAATCCCCACTGCAAAGTGAGCTATGGGGAGCTGGTTTTTGTTAAAGAAGGAAAGACAAAAAGAGAGACAAAAGCCTCTTAGAGGAAAATGCAGAGAACAAGCCTTCAATATTAAGAAGATAGAAATCTATATTTTTTGGCTGATTTGGAAATAATATATTGAAATGAATAGACCAAAGCAATGTTAAAGGTGGGATAATAGAAGAGCTGCGTCTTTCAGAAAGATGCATATCGGTTACAAGAGCACAGGTGCAAAAGTGATACAAAGAGATGGGAAATAATTTACTGTTTTGTAATAAAACCCTTTGCTGCATCAGTGAAATGTTTTCATTGATGTTATGTAGTGGAAAATGGGAGATAACAAACTACAAGTCATCTTGCATTCGGCGTGCCAACTGAAAGGTAAATAAGAATGTCTCTGTCTCAGGAATCTGCAAGTATTTTTGGAAGGCAGAGCTTCTCTGCTGCCTCCTCACCTCAGGCTACAAGAATTTGGTTGCGTATGTGGTATCTGCCTGAATCAGAGTGATGTTTATGACTCCAGATTGCATCTGAAGACCCCAAAGCCCTCATAGCAAGCAGTCCTGTGGAAATATAGACCTAAAAGCTTCAAAATGGTCAGTAACCCAGACTAATTTCAAATCTCAAAAATTGTCTTTGCAGCCGCTGGCGGAAGCTGGGACGGTCTTGTACGAGGCAGAGGTGCTACATTTTGCTGAGGAGCTGAAGAAGTGGAAGGACAGATATGTCGTTATCAAAAACGACTACACTGTGGATTGCTTTGAGACCAAAGAGGTAAACACTTCTTCCTCTTAATGCTCTTCTACGCCCCCAAGGAAACTGGATTTGCTGCCACCGCCTTGCTTTTAGCAATACCAGGTGAAACTTTGTCCTCGGTGAGGCGGCTCCAGCCTTGCAGAGCTGGCTGGAAACAGCACGGGCATGGCTGAGGGTACAACAAAGCGTTTTGCATTGGCCATTTACATTTGCAAGGACAAGCAAAACATTTTAACAACACTTGAAACCTCCCTTTGCGTGTCACAAAACGCTTCTTATCTTCATATCGTTGTAATATGTCCTCCTGCCTCTGCAGTTGGATTTTAAGTAGTCATTTTTGGGTGGCTCCAGGTTGACTACAGTGAAGTTTTCTTTCGGCAGCTGCTGTAGACCAGTGAGTCTGGGTGATAAATCAAATAGGGCTTTGAAGAAAATCCCATTCTTTTCCTCTCCCTTCTGTCCCCGACTCTTGACCATGGCTGATAAGAACTGAGAGGTTATTTTAAAACATGTTTTTTACATTTAACTGTGTTTTACATTTGACAGGATACATATCAAAAACTCAGTCTGACCAGAAAAAATTTCCCTTTGGGGAATATTCACATATATTAGCTTTATGAGTTGTGTATTTTATGGTTTCCCTCTCCTTAAATCTTTGTTTGACTCCCTCTCTCTTGCTTTTCCAGGCCTACCAGAAAGGAGCCAGCCCAAAATGTCATGTTCTTCCTGCAGGAGGCAAAGTCCTGACTTCAGAAGAAGATTACAATTTGCTGTCTGATAAACATTTTCCAGATCCTCTTGGTAAGCCCTGCTGTGTTCTTACACAGACCTCTTCTGCACAAGCTTTCAGGCCAGACTCTAAAATGGGCTACCAGAAGATATGCACAGCCTGGTTTTTATGTCCAAACACGGCTCCAGGGTGGACGCACACGAGAGGTGCCATAAGCTCATATTCAGAGAAATCCTGGCTGCTTTTTTTCCCAGCGTCGCGGCACAAAGCCGCTGGAAGCTGTGCAGAAGCGGGGCAGGAACCGCACCACCATTGTTCACGGGCTTTGTGGATATTCCTGGTTTATTTGTTTCCATTTTTAGGTGCCAGCTGCCTGTGTTGACTCAGAGTTGATGATAAGTCCCACAGAGAAGGCAGGAAGGTTGCTGCTGCTCAGTTTGTTGTTTCGGGGATGGGAACTGCTGTGGTCCTACCCGCCCCCACCCCACTCCATGAAAATGGAGAAAATTTGGGCTATAAGGGAGTGAATCTCATGTTTCAGAGTCAGATTTGGATGCCACATGAGGAAAGGGATAAGGACAACAAGGATTTTCTTTTTAAAGTCTTGTCTCATGCCACTTCAAGTTTTGACTGTTGGGAGGTGTCCCCCTTGATTCTATGATTCAAGGGCTTGAAGGGACAGTTCCTAAGGCCATATTTTGGATGTTTGGAAACCCTGGAGACAGGGGAACTGCTGCTGTTCCTACATAGTTTAAAGCAGTTTGTTTCTATATGGAACACCATGGGCTCCTATATGGTCTCTATCTGGAAGAGACCAGAATTGCCCACTTATTTGCCATAAAAACGTTTTCCCTAGCAGCTACAGTCCAATGAAATAGTTTCTTTGAAATTTTACGAAAAATGTGTGGTTTCTGGCCACCTCGTACACAAGAGGACACCAGGTTGCTCTGGTGGTTGGTTCTTGCTGAGTTTGCCCATCCCAGCTGTGTCCCCCTGTCCTTCATAGCAGAGGAAAAAAGCCAAACGCCCTAATTTGCAGATTTCCAGTGGACATGTGGGTTTCTTTTGTGTAGGGTCGAGTGAGAAGGAGGTCGCTCAAGCCTTCGTTCAGCTGCCGAGGGAGTTCCCGGTTTACCTGTGGCAGCCCTTTGCCCGACACAGCTACTATTGCTTCCCGGAGCCAGGAGCTCAGAGGCAGTTCAGCGCCGTGCTGGGGGACTGCGTGAGACATGCGAACCACGGTGAGTGCAGGAACGGCCTCCTCCTCTGCCTCAGTCACCCCCGCCAGGATTTAAATAGCTATTATTGTAAAAAAAAGCTGTGAAAAAATGCAGATTGCTTCTGGAAGATGCTTGGCTTTCAGTGCTTTGAGGAATGTGTTAGCACAGCCCTTTTTGCTTTGCTGGGGGCAAAGGTAGGTGGGATTTGAGCTGCGGTGTAGTGATCTTGGGTAGAAAACTGCAGTGAATGGAGTTGGACTCCACGATCCTTGTGGGTCCCTTCCAACTCAGGACATTCTGTGATTCTGTGATTCAATGAAAGTGGCGTTCACTTCTCAGTCAGCTCTTTCAAATCCGGTATCACGATACAAAATCCTACGAGACTTTTACTAGATATTGCATGGCAAACTCTCACCTGTGTTTGCAAGCTTGACACATACATTATAGATATAATTGACCAGGTTTATACGCTGTGGAGGGAACACAGTCTCCCAGTACTTTTCTGTAATGTCATATATACATCACCAATGCTCAGACATCCTGTGTTTTCTGTGGGTGATTAGATGGCAGCTCAAACCCCAGCCATGGTTAAGCTTTGTAGGAGGGACGTGAATGGTGTGTTAGACACAGTAATGATTGTTTGCACAACAGCAAAGTTTAAATCTCACTTTCTGAGTATGTTAGACTAGAAAACTTTAAAAAACCCCAATTTGTGACTTGCTAGGATTACAAAAACAACCTTGCTCCTGTGAAATTGGAAAGCTGGATCGTTCAGAAAAATAAAAGCCTTCCTGTTTTCGAGATTACTTTTCTGCTTTTCCATGAAGCTGACCTGGATCCCCCATTTGTTTCCAGGTTTTTCCCTACCTTTAATGTTGCTTTTGAGTCCCATCTGCTCCTGCTGCCTTTGGTGGGAGATGGGAACACTCAGGAACTTCTCCAGCCATCTCAGCTACTTGGGCCTGAAGCCTGTGCTTGTAGATAAATGAATTGACAGTGCAGCATGTGAACGGTCCCTTTTACTTACAAAAGTGGCTCCCAATGTGGTTTTTTTTAGCTGTCACTTCTGTCTCTGGCCATCAGCTTCACCCCAGGTCCTTCTCAATTGCCATCTCTATTCCCTTGTCCCTACTGCCAAAGCCACTTCTGGTCTCCTTTAGGACTCCATTCCCATGATGAAAACACACGTTACTGTGTCTCTAGGCAGTTCGCTAAGATGTGCGGTTACTCGCGTGGTGCTCGGTGGTGGTTGGTGGCAGGCACTTCTCCACGGGACACGCGGGATTCTTGATCCCGATGTTACCCGGGTGATACGCACTCCCTTGCGAACTCATTTCCAAGCCATGCCGAAGGTGGTGCGACGCAGTGGGCCCTTTGAGATCCGTCAGCCTCCTGCGAACCGGAGGGAGCAGCTCTGATGCAAATCTGTGTAGGTGTGGGGAGGCCGAGGGCTAAGACACCCTGGTAGGCAAATACCCACTCGCTGAGACTGTAAAGACTATTTCATGGCTGGATTAACATAGGTTGGAGGCATCAGTTTAGAAGGAACACGCCTTCAATTGGCACTTCCAAATAGCTTAAGTCTTCATAAATATTCCCTTTATAGCTGCCAGAGGAACCTGAATTCCCATAGCATGCTTGAGGGCAAAGCCTTGCCTGTGTGATTTTCGGTTCTGTTCAGGTTTTAGCTGCGGCGAGCATACAGTAGGAAAGCACTCTAGATTTTGGGAAGCCACCCCTCTGCTCCTCAGTGGAGTTTGGTAAGGAGCTGGGGATACAATCAAGTTTTCCTGGCACTGTCAGACCTTCACGTCTTGAAGCCTGTTCATTAGGTTTGGGGTTTTTCATTTCTCTCTTCTGGAGCAAGTGTAAGAGGCTTGACAAAGCACTTGGCAGCCTTTTTTTTCCTTAAAGTTCAGTGCATCACTCTAGGGGCCAATTCTGAATTGGCAGAAGCTGGGACTAGATGAGCTAATAGGTCTTTTCCATCTCCAGTGCCTGCAAATCTGTGGTTTATTATGTATCATATTGCTCAGCTCTTGCTCGCTAACGCATTTTTTCCAGGATTAATCCCTCTCTGTTTTCTCCATAGTCAAGTTTTTATCGGACGGAAGATGCTTAGTGACACTGGAGTGCCTTCACCAAGGCTCATCCTTTCTGTCACGTTAGTTCTGCTCAGCAGACTAAAGACAGTCTGGATTAAGACCTACTGTTAGGCTAGGAAAAATGAGCAGGTTTTTACAGCTAAGGAAATGGGAGCCCATATTTTCTGGATTTCTCGGAGTTAAACCATCTCCCAGAAACCTGAGTGCTGTGAGTGGAAAAGTGATGACTGCCCGGCACCCCAGTAACCTCAGCTCTGCCCTTGGAGTGAACTTCTTCAGCAGCCTTTTAAAAAAGAACTTCACCATGATTTATATTCATTCTTCCATGACTGAAAAATGTTGCTTTATTAATATTTTTATACGCTTTATTTGCAACCAATTCACCCTACCAAAACCAGGCATCTGAACAGCTTTAGGCACGTGCAGCAATACTAATGAGGCTCAGGATATAAAAGTTGTCTGCTTGTTCTTTTATTAAAAATAATTTAGTGAAAAATCCTTTGAGTTCCATTGTGGAATATAATTTAGTTGGATAAGGAGCAGCGGCCAAGGCAACACTCACCCCAACTCTTCTAAGAAGTGCCAAGTTAGTTAACTTTTGCCAGGGCAGGTTTGGCAAGGGCAAAAGAAAAACAGATGTAATGTCTGACCAGAAGTTGCCTTTCTGTCTTTTCTATAACCTACCGCTTCTGGATTGCATTGGGCTTTAGCCAAAAGCTTGGAGGCGTTTTCGGTTGGACTCTTGTTTTCGCCCAGGAAGCAGAATTGAATTCTGTTTCTTGCTGAGCAGAAACCTGGAGTGAATCAGCGTGTGGTTTTGTGCTGGGAGCCGCCCTGGCACTCAGCGATTTCTTCTTTTTGGAGTCCCTTTGCTATAGATAACCGGTCCAGCCTGTGCTTCTGGGTTTCCTGGTCAGACATCATGGTCAGGAGAACAATTACAAAAGCATTTGGATTTAGCGATCACCGCCGCACGTATGATTCAGATGTACGGATTGCTGGTTCCTCTCCCCACCCCACCCAAATTTTCCTGTTGTGTGCTAAGGGTTTGCAGTTGGAGTGGACAGTGATTATTAGTTATCAATGGAGTATGTAGAAGTTTCGCACCCTTCTTGAGTACAGTTCGGATAAAGCGTATTTCAAACCTTTAAAATGAGCTGAAGACCATCAAGACCTGACTCGTCATGATTTTAAAAGAATTCTAGCAGAATGTTGAGTTTCTGTGAGTTACCCTGATTCTGAGAGTTGACCGAGGGATTAATCTGCGTACAGAAATCATCCCAGCTCGACGACTCATCTGGGCAGCTCCCGCTTTGCTCTTTGCGAGTTGACTTTTGTGATGCCTCAGGATTTGGGGAGCAGATCAGATGCTTTTTGGGTTTTAAGCTGCGAGCTCATGCGATTAAGGGCTAATTACTGAAAATACAAGTGCCCAGGGAGCAGCAGTGAACCCCGACAAACTGGTGGGTGCAGGGGGAACTGCATTGAAGAATGTTGTGTGCCGCTCTGAAATGCCACAGGTCATTTATTATGGAATTTATTACCTAGGCCTAGGATATAAAACATTTTAACAGGTATATTTGCTGATTTCAAAGCTTTTTGGCTTTGATCAGTTAATATGATAAATGAAAGGGTGAGTTAAATTAGTTAAATGACACAAATGCGCATATAGAAAGGTAACATTGAAGGGAGGTCTCTAAATATATGCCATCGATCAGCCAAAAAATGTTACTTTCAGGAGAACAACACGCCAACAGATACAGAGGAGTCAATAATAAAATGTGGTGGTGTGGAGTAACACAGCCAAGTGATGGTTCCTGATAGAGATAATTCCACGTGTAGAGAAGAACGTGCAGCTCTCTGGGTGCAGGGCCACACGATTACATTTTCAGTGTTCGTTTTCCTGGTCTCTTCCTCGTGCCATAGGACATCTGCTGTATTTTCCCAGGGCGGTTATGTAGCCTTCACTGTTTTAGTAAAACTGCAAAATAAACGTTTCATACGACAAATGTGTCAGGACGAAAGAAAGTGGTTGTAAAAGATGCGATTACAAAGGTTAGTGGAGAACTCTTGCTTTCTGATCTCATCTTAGCTGGGAGGTGTTTACCGTGCACTAAATGTGGCCTTATTTGCTTTAGTAGATAATTAGTATTGTTGGCCACATTAGAATTTTTAATATCTACTGATCTTACATTATATCACTATATAAAATATATTACTATATTTGTTTCAGTTTCGATGATTCCTGGTTAATTCAGGAGAATAACAGCACGTGACCAAAAATAAAATCCTAATAGCACTTTTGTGTCATCTTCCCAACAGAAGGGGCAGCAAGAAGGAGAATTTTCTGCCCATAATATTATTTATTAACTTTCCCTCCTTAAGTTTTGCCTTAGCTGAGTTTTTCTCAGGAAATTTCTGTATTGATAGTAGTTTTAAATGCTTCTCAGGCTTTTATAGAAGCTGCGCTTGAGCTGAAGCGTGGAAGGACATAGTTTCTGTAGGAAATAGTTTCCCGTTCTCCAGATTTCAGTCCTTTACGTTCATACGCCCTGAAAATCAAGCTGAAGTTTCTTCTGAATGCTTATTTCATGGTTTTGGTTATTTTAGGAGGTCTTCTTGTTTCCTAGACGAGTTTACCAGCTATTGTGTTTTGCTTGATATCTGCTGTTAAAAGTGCAGAAGCCCAAGCCCTCGGCGCTGGGACAGAGGGAGCTCTGTGTGATGAGAAGGAAAACACAACCAGCAAATTCTGGGAGACCAAGAGTTTCACTTCATCATTTTATTTTCTTTCATCTGGTTTGATTTCACATCCTTATCTCGATGATCACCCTCATGGCACAGGAAGCGAAGGGACTTTCAAAACCATATCCTGTCACTGCCAATTTCACCATAAATAACACTGGAAAAAAAAAATAGAGAAATAAATACATTGAAGAAGTACGAAAAAGAGATGATTTGGCAAGAGGGAAATACAAAATGTACTTTTAAGCTCGTGCAGGGCGTTCTGTCACAGCTTGGCTATGGCAGGACAACTAGGACAGCTTCAGGGTGGTGTTCTCCATTAGTTGTGTCCACATTTCCTTTTTCAACTCTAAGTTTAGCTCACAGGTGTTCTTCTCATAATTATTTCTAGCTTCCCTACTTTACATGTATATAGTATGTGTAGGGTTTACTAACTCTTGGACTGTAATTCAAGGTAATTACTGAAGCATTGATAAAGAGAAGATGACATCAGATACTTAAGCCGAATGATCTATATCTCCATATGCCGAGCAAAGCAGCTGTCACGAGTCCAAACAGGACTTTAGAAAGATTTATTTGGTCTTCACGTTGCAAACAGGGTGGCTCTTCTCTGGAGAGAGCAGCTGAAGAAAAGCATTTTCGTATTGCTTGTTTCAGATAACGTGTAGAAGGGCCAATTAAATAAAGTAGAATTGAGTAGGAAATGGCTTTTTTTTGACATTAAAGAAGGATGTCCTTCTGCACTGGGATTAAAGCAAGAACCTTCTGAAGGCTTTTGTTATCTTTTGGGGTGGGAAAAGGCGCGAATGAAGACTGACTGAAACCCGGGGCTTGTGTCTTGGCTTCTCTCACTGCAGCCGCTGCGCTTTGATTAATTAAATCCCTTTCCAGATAATAAGATCAGACGTGTAGGCCACATGAGGGGCTGAGGCCATGACTTGTCTTTCACCAGACAGGTACCTCAAGTCCAAATGGACTTCTCGAGACTGGTGTGCAAACTTCCATAGAAATATTAATTCTGTCATAACGTTCAAAACCATTTTGCTATAAATATCTTTTGATGAGGCTTGTGGGATGCTACAAAAGCCATTAAATGTTTCAGGACACAGTTTAGGGGTTTTTTAAATATATATAATTTAGAATATTTTGCTTAAAATAAGAGTGTTTTTTCTCTTTCTGGGATGTTTCTGTTCTGCAACGTCATTTCCTTCATCCAGTGTGGTTTTTTG